>NW_027185761.1:77061373-77067144 GCF_028583685.1 Petaurus breviceps papuanus | reverse complement strand
ATGGGTGAGGGTGCTAAATGGAACAGTTTCCCTGGGGCCAGATTGTGGCTTTTGCTGTTGTACATTTACCTTGTCAATTCCGTGGTTTATTTGAGTTGTTTAAGGAAAATGACCCTGAATGCTGGCACAGCCACTTAATTTTGGGTCTGAAGGATGCAGTGAAACCTTCGGGACCCAAGCCTAAACCAACCCTTTTGTTCTCTGGCCCCTTGACCTTGCAGGCCCTCCCACTTTGTTATTGTAATTTCTTCTGGAAAGAATGTCAGAGCAAGGGGAATCGACTGGCCAGACAGCTGAGGCCCCTGGGGCAGAGCAGGAAGCCAGGACCCCAGAGAACGGTATCATTCAGTCGGACAGCCTGGATGAGGAAGAGAAACTGGAACTTCAGGTAAGAACATGGAGGCAGGACTAGCCCGCTGTTCTCCTGGGTGGAAGGAGCTTCGCTGAGCTTTAGTTAAGATTTCCAAGCCCATTGTGCCCTTGGCCTCTCTTTTCCCAGCCAGTGATTTTCAGGCTGCCTTAGTATCTGGGAGGGTGTCCAGGCTTAGTGAGATGCTCCAAGTGGTGCTGGCTCCTCTTTTCCAAATGCTGACCTAGGTACAGGTGCTTCAGGAAGTGCCTGACTCTGGGCCCCAGAGCCTCCCACCCTTGGTCCCTGGGTTTCCTTCCTGGGCCACTCTACTGTTTTCCAAGAAAACTGGGGTGTCTTTCACTGAAGGTGGGGACATGAAATCCCCCTCTCCAAGTGTAATAGACCAAGCCTTAGCATCACACACGCTTGCCAGAGGGACACCACTACTCAGGCAATTTTGAAGGCCAGAGCTGCTTCCCATCCTGTTTTTAATTATCCTGACCCCAGGAAGAACCATTACCACGCCCATTTCTGCCGAGTAGGTGGAGCCAGCTCCACACTTGTCTGTAGCTGCCTTGGGTCTGGGAGCCAGAGCAGCAGTGCTGGGAGGGTTAGGGACAGAACCTAGGGTTCAGTGTGTGCACACCTTATTCTTGGCATGGCACTGACAATCTTCTGGGGGCTTTCTCCACACAGCGGCGGCTAGCAGCCCAGAACCAGGAGAGGAGGAAGTCCAAGGTAGGGTTCTCCACCAAAGCACATGGTGGGGGGATGGGGGAGCTTGCTGGGACAGCAGTGACTCAGGCTGCTTAGGGAGGGAGAAAGGTTCACAGAGTCACTGGCTGTGGGTTCTTGGTCTATTAGGGCAGTGGGGGGGGTGTCACTCACTCCTGGAATAAAGCTTGCTCCATCTGATCACATGGCTTATCCTTGGAGATACTTGGAGTTAGGACACACACCTTTGGGAAAGGCCCCCAGGATGGCCCCTCTTGCTATTTACTGCTGTTTGTTGTTTTCCTCAAAAGTCAAATTGGGGGTAAATGGAGTTTAAGAGGTGTTACTTCCCTCTGACAAGCCCATGCCCTGCCTGGGTGGACAGGAGAGGAGGCCCTGGCAAGGTCCAGGATATTGCTTTTCATCTCTACATGGTTTTTATCTGCTGCTCAGAGCCACTGATTAGTTCTGAGAGTTGTGATTGGTGTGCAAGGTTAGGAAGTAAAGACAGTCACTTTGGCTTTGCTAAGTATTCATTCTAGTTAGCAAATACCCCCCTCCACCCAATGAAATGTCAGTTTCAATGAAATGAGATGCTGAGTCCGAATCTCACCTGTATACACATGCACAAGCATGCACACAGGTGGGCCCACACGCAGAGCTTTCCAAGCAAGGCCTGCTGGAGCACTTTCCCCACAAACGACCCTCAGGCCAGCACTCCTTCCTGCCTGGGCTGACTACTTCCTTCTCAGTTTCAAGAAGGCACCTGAGAATGGTGAGAGTATACAGCTCCTCCCGGAGTCGGAGTTGGCAGCTGCTTTCTTGGGTGTTTTGTTTTTGCTCTCTGTTTCCTTCAGTCAGGAGCAGGGAAGGGCAAGCTGACCCGGAGCCTGGCTGTCTGTGAGGAGTCATCTTCCCGACCAGGACCAGAGGGCCTCCAAGATCAGGTACGTTCTCAGTGGTCCACTGCCCTCCGTGCATGGTCGGGCTCCCTCCACTGTGGTTCGAATGAATGTATGCTGTCTGGGGAGACGAAGCTCAGATCTGGGGGGAGCGACCTGTACTGTGAGTCTGACCATGACCTGGATTAGCTTCTTTCGGATGCTTTGGAAGGATTCTGAGTCATTCTTTAGTGTGTCACAGAGTATCACATTTGCTTTTTTTCCAGACTCTCTGAAAGTCCAACCAATGGAAAGGAATTCCAAAGAATTTAGATTAAAAAATAACATAGGAAGGCAGCCTTTCCGGCTCTCGTCTGAGCAGGCTGCCCCACAGGAGACTTCCAGGACCCACTGGTGTCTAGCTCAGCCAGGTTTTCTTACCAACCAGTTCCCCAAGATGCACTTGCCTCTAAGACCCAGGATCCGGGCTCTTCTCAACCTTGAGACATAGAGAACAAGACACATTGTTCTGTGGAGGACTCATTTGTATGTCTTGGAGGACACAGATTCCCCACAGCTGTAAATAAGGCTCGGGAGGGGGCTGTGCTTGTGGGGAATCCTTCTTAAGGTCATTAAGCAGGCACCCACCATGGCCTTCCCTTGTTGGTCCAGAATATACAGCAAGTTGGTGCAGCCGATTTCCATCCCCCACAAACAGCCTTTTGAGGGCCAACTTGGGAAGGCTCAATTGCTCATTTTCATTTGCCTTTTAGGCATGGGATGAAAGAAGAGACAGCCTGGTGATGGGCTGCTCTCCAAAGACTCATTTGCTTCCCTAGAAATTGGGACCAATTAGGGAAAGTGAGAAAGACTTTTAGGAGCCCAGGGGGAAAGGCAAAAGTATTAAAGCATTCCATTTAAATGTTTCTTTCTTTCTATTGACTTTAGTTAAGATACCTTAAACTCTCCTCCTGGACTCTCAGAGATCCAAGAGTATTTTCTTCTAAAAGACCAAAAAAAGATCTCCTTCCCTTACTGACAGCTATGGCTCGGGGCTGGACCTTCCCCACCACCCTGGCTTAGTCTGCCCTCAGAGAGTCAGGGGATGGACAGCTCACCCTGCAGGAGCCATCTTCCTGTTTCCAAATGTGAGCTCTGGGTTCTTCCGACTTTGAGAACTATGTATGGTTTTGGTTCAATGTTTTATTTGTGCTTTTTGTTTTCAGTGGGGATTACAGTTTATACAGGAGGGTGAATGATAGGTGGTCCCTCCCCTAGGGGTCCCCCACTTCCCAGGCCGGACAGACAGAGAAAAGATGGACGCCTTGTCTATCTACTCTGTTTGGAGGCTCCCTGTGGTTATACAAGCTACTCAAAAGAAATCCTTGGTCGAGTTTGTTTTCCTTAACAAGATCACCCATGCCACCCCATCCCATGCTCTCCTGGACCCCAAAGCCTATTTCTGTTGTACAACAGGCAAGGAGAAAAAAGTGATGAATGGTGCTTTTTGGGCTTCAGCTAGCCCCACACTGGCTTGGTAGGACAGAGTTGGGGCCTTTCTGACTAGGGAAGAGGGAGGACTTGGGCAGGTGGAATGTGAGCCCCATTGGGGTTTTGCTGATCTCCAGGGCTGGGAGGAAGAGGTAGGCACATCACATTATCAGCTCCCCAATCACTTACAGAGTGTAATGTCTTAGTGGCAGAAGCAGAACCCTGCTAGAATCATGCCAAGACTGGGTTACACATTGGCCACCTGATGCCCATGGTCACTTGAGTTGTCTCCCCCAGAATACTTGACCTCAGCCCTGTGATTTGACCTCCCAGTCTGCCCTCAGTTAAAGGAAGCTGGCTGCTGACCGGATGGTGCCATTGGCCTCCCAGTGTATTAGTGCACCCTGGATTTTCTACGACTCTTGTTGGATATAATGACCCTGTATCAATGTAACTCTTCACACATGTATTTTACTATTGAGGAAATCAATAAAAATCAGTATTCAACTCAGCCGAGATCCTTTCTTACCAACCAAACCTCCATTTCTTTTGTCTGTTCTTTTGACACCAGCCTGCCTTTATCCATGTCTGTATGTTTATAGGAAAACAAGGTGTTGGCTCTGAATGGCCCATGTGAACACCAGCCCTCAGGGGCCACGCCCTTGGCTCTGCATGGCCTTTGGTCATGACTGAAGTGCAGAGCCCCTCTGACTAGACTGAAGCACACAGAGAGTGGACAGCTCCTCAGTCTTCTCTGTTTTAAAGAGGTATTGCAAAGAGCAGCCTCATCCTGGCCTGTCTCCAGTGCTGGTGACGATTATTCTTTACAATGAAAGCTTCTGCCACAGGGACTTCCGAGCTGTCAGTGTCTCCTATGGTACTTTGGCAGCAAGGGAAAGCAAGCCCTCCCCCATGGGTAGGTTCCTGGGACGTTTCTCATGGGCTAACTCTGACTGAGCCTGGCCAGGGTCCAGGGTCCAGCGGGCATCGGCAGCCCACATAATCAGTGTCTGCATAGGCCAAGCAGAAAGGCAGAGGGGAGTCGTCTGACCACAACCCAAGGTGACCGCCAGACTGAGACGTCCTTGGGCCTCTTTTAGACAAGACTTCTTTCTGGCTAGGTTTGACTTCATGTCAGCCCCTCACACTCCAGCCAACAGCCTCTCAGTGCTATCCCTTTGGATGCACTTTGGAATGATTCTACTGACAGGGCTCCATTTGGCTGAACCATCCCAAATTGGCAGAGCTGGCCAGGGACCTCCAGTGAGAGGGGCTGCTGGCCTTTGGTCTGGGGGCTGGTTTTGTTCAGCCTCCCTGTTGCATTCTCTCCGTGGCCACACACTCTGTTCTTCCTCTGCCTTGTTCAGTAGCTGTCATTGACACGTCACACTTCCAGGCCCAGTCTGGATTTGCACAAAAGTGGACAATGTACTTTGTTTCATTTGTTCTTCTTTAAACCCAAGGAAATGGTCATCCTACCATGCAGGGCTTCGCATGCCACTGACCAAGCGACTGTGTGGTCACCAAGTCTCCACTCAGGGCAATGAGCATTTTAATAGCTGAAGGATGATGGGGGAGGGGCAGTTCATCCCAGGACCTGGCTTCAGAGATGCGCCTTCCTGGGAGAGAGACTGGGGTCTCTCTGGCCCTGCCAGCACATCAGGGCAAAGGAAAAGGCCAAGTGCAAGCTTGGGGTGCCAGGAAGGAGATGGGGGCTGGGTAATCTGGGGACCCTCCCCAGAGTTAGAATAACAGAGAGTAAGCACCTCTCCCCCACCCCATTCAGAGCGAGAGGCTTGTCTTTACAAAGCGAGTGATTTAGCCCGGCCCAGGGAGCCACCTCTACAGTGTCCTCAGCTGTGTCTGTCTCCACAGTCTGGGCTGTCTGTCTGTCCATGTCTGACTGTCTATGCTGTCTGTCTGTCCATGTCTGACTGTCTATGCTGTCTGTCTGTCTGTGTCTGACTGTCTATGCTGTCTGACTGGGGGCAGTTTTGTTGTCTGCTTCTCCCCTATATAGAAGAGGGCCCAGAGCTGAGGCGCCACTGCCTCAACGTGACATCAGTGAGGACATGCGCACATTTTGTGACTCAAGTACTTTTCTTCTATGGATAAAAATAAGCTTGCAGAGAGACAAGCTGACTTAAGAGTTGAGGGCAGGGGTGAGGGAGCCTGGTCCCAGGCACAGTGCAGGCCCCAGATTGTAGCAAGGGAGGCAGCTGGAGTCCGACCTCCTGCTGACTGAAGGGCAGCAGCCTCCCACAGGGCAGGGCACTTGGATGAGAGTATTATATTATATTATATTATATTATATTATATTATATTATATTATA
>NW_027185761.1:77002532-77026373 GCF_028583685.1 Petaurus breviceps papuanus | reverse complement strand
AGGGGAGGGAAGGGGGCAAAGGAATCTTCCTAGCTCCATCCCCAGCACTTCTGGATCTTGAGAAAAAAATCTGGAGGCAGGTGTGACCCTGGGTTACAGGTCTCCTGGCTTGGACCTAGAACTAGAGGCTTTGCCTGGGCCCTTGCTGAGACCCAAGGCTGTCCGGGTGCATTGCCAGTCCATAGCTGGCTCTGGGCTGAGCCTTGGCCTGGGAGCCAGCAGAGTTGGGCTGAAGGCTGACTCTCCCTTTAGCATCTTGGTGACCCCCTTCCCAGGTACGTCAGCTCCCACTCTGAGCTTCAGTCACCTCTTGTGGAAACTGAGGGGGCGAGCCTCCGTGACGCTCTCTCCCCTTCTTTGAGCCTTCAATGCCATGTAAGCTGTGGGAGAGATTCCCTGCCTCCCTCCTCCACGGAGGCTGTCATCTCCTCAAGCTTTTCCTTTGTCTTCCTTCTTACCCACCCACTGCTGGTGACTTGGATCCTCGGGCTCAGGCAGGTGCGACAGAGAGAAGTGAGGCACCCCTCCCTGCTGAGCCCCTGGGTCAGGGGGCTTGTTGGCAGAGTCTGTGGAGAAAGCGGAAAGGGCATAAGGGTAGGACTCTGACAGGAAGGCAGTGTCTGTCCTCCATTCAGCCATTCTGGAGACTGTGGAGATGAAGCCCCGCAAGGCTGGGCTCCTGTTTCTTAACTGTTGTTTAGGAGAGGATCTGAGGTCCATCAGCTGCCTCCCAGTGCAGGCTGCCCACTGGCCCCAGCCAGTGAGAGAGTCATCCTGGTGCTGGTACAGCAGAGGGGGGACAATTATTCTACTTCCTGGGGGACCCTGGATCCTAATCACAGCCTTGGGGGCTGCAAAGCCCTGAGACTGCAGCATTCTCCTGGTGGCTGCTGGGAACAATGGTGGAGTCAGCCCTGGAAGCTGAGACCTGGCTCAGGGACCCGGCGGACACTCTGGCCAGTTCAGGGTTAGAGCTGCGCCTGGCACAGACAGGTGATGGAGGTTGGGGGAAGGAGGCCTATGCCGGCTTCCCCTTTGGATGAGATGGCTGCCTGGGTTCCAAGAGCCCTACACTCACTTCATGCTTCTCAAGGGAAGCCAAGCTCAGGCTGATCTCTGTGCTGCTGGGAGTTCTGATTGGAGTGAGGATCTTCCTGCCTCCTTCTCTTACCTTCTTACATGTGTCTCCCACATCTGTGATGAGGAGATGTTGTCCCAGACAAGTGAAGGAGAAACCGCTACCCCCCTGCTTGTCCACAAGCAGATTCTGGCCAGGACTGAGACGCTGTTAGTCCTGAGGGGTGTAGGGTCAATGCCAAGGGCAGAGAAGGCCTGACCAAGGTGGACATGCATATAGTGCTCAGGCTTCTTCCCCCAAGGGTGGGGTTGGGGGTTGGAATTTCGATAGCCCTTCCCAATTCTCTCAACCTGTCCTCCCTTGCACTGACAAGGAGGTGCAGCACCATGTTTGGAGAGTCTTAGACTCTGGGCCCTGGGGCTTCCTCTCAAACTCTGTCCATCTGTTTAGAACCTTTGCTTCCAAGAGTGCTGCTCCTGATTCACTGCTTTGCCTTTGGACCATTTCTGCTGAGCAGCCATAATGGTTATTTTATGGATAGAAAAGTCAAAGTACATGTTGGGTAAGTGAGGGTGGACTGCCCCCAGCCCCAGTACCTTGACTCCCAAAGTGGTGGCTTTTTGTGCCATGGGGAGGTAGGAAGAAGGAGGCCAGCCCTCTGTGAGCCTAGCCTGGCAAGGCCATCAGAGATGAGTTCCAGGGCCTCAGGTGCTCTAGACCTCCCCTGGGAGGAGACTTTGGACCTGCAGCTAGGCTCACAAGTCTCCACAGGTGAAGTTTGTCAGGCAAGATCTAGGCCTTGGCCCAGTCAGACCAGACTCCACCTGAATTCATAATCACCATTGCCTTCCCTGACTATCCTGCTGCCTCAAGCAGCCCTTCTTCCCCAAGCTGAATGACCCCAGCTAAGAGCTATGGGTTGCAGACTCAGGAGAGGGAGATAACTGGCCAACAAAATGATCTCAACAGGGATCCTAGCCCTAAAACATCAGCCAGTCTTGTGTTGGGGGAAGTATCCCTTCAATCCCACAGCTCCCAAGGGGAAAGGAAGTCCTGTGGAGGGAATCTGATATTTGGCAGAGGAGTCTCCAATGGAACCTCATTGAGTGTCCCTAAATAGAGTGGAGGGCAACCCTGGCTACCCCAGATCTCTGATCCAGACAGCATCCAAACAAGACCCCCATGAGGACTCTAGGAAAAGCATTGACTTATTTGGTGATTTGGCAGTCAATAATGTGATCCTAGGGAGACAGATGGGAAGAAAGAACATTTCAATAGAGAACTGTATCTCTTTGTCTGACAACAAGGCCAGCCTGTCATCGCTGATGTAAATGTGAGCTTCTCTTCCCCAGATGAGGTCCTCTGGATTCCAAGGAAGATGATCAGTTCCTCTGATGCAGGGTCATGGTGTACCATTATTGAGTCAGTGACTTGAGAGGCCATGTGTGACCTCAGGTGTCTCCTCCTCTAATAGCCCTGAAAGGGGATGATTAGCAAGGCCCCAGAGGGTGGCTTGAGATTGTCTTGGTTTATCAGCTGAACAGCAAAGATGGAGTGACAGAGAAGATGCTGTGGAGTGATAGGTCCTTGCCTTCTGAAGAAGCAGGCGCCCTCCCCCCAAAAGCCACCACCCTCTGCTCTAGGACTCAATTCTAGTGGGGTGGGTGAGCCACCAGGCAGAAGGAAGGAAAGCATGCATTGGGCAGCCACTGCTCAGGCCTTATGCATTCCCGGGTTTATGAGAACACTCTGCACATGGGGCGGTGGCTGTTGGAAGAGCCAAGGCATATTTTTTAGACACACCATTTTAAGAATGAGCAGCGATGGGTACCAGGATTTGGTACCCTTTTGATCCTCTGTGTTCACCCTGACAAGCACAGAGATGTGCCCTGCCTGTCAACAGCCCAGAGTGTAAAAATGCATGTGCGCTGAGCAGGACTGTAGGAGGCAAAGATTTTCCCCAACCAGAAAGAATCCCAAAGGCAGAAAATATCTCAGAAGCATCCTATCTAGTCAAGGCCTGAACACATAGCTGCTGATGCCACACAGAGATCTTTGATGTGGCAAACCTCTGTAGACTATTTTAACATTCCATCCGAGTCACAGATTGAGAAGGAGAAGGAACCAGGGAGATCAGCGAATCCGACCTCCTCATTTTATGGAGGCACAGAGGATAAGGGGTTGACCTTGGGTTGTACAATGCAGGAGTGTGTGAGATGAGATTTGAACCCAAGCCTTTCTGATCCCCAGCCCCATGCCCTAGCCAGTATGAAACACTGCCTCTTACTTGGAAATCCCTTGAAGTTCAGAAATTCTAGTCACACAGCTAACAAGTTAGGAACTGGTCTGTTATGTAAAGTGAGGCATGGCACAATTTAAAAGCCTGTGTTAACTCAGGCAGACCCAAGGCATCCGAGTGTTTCTTCTCCAATTTTTCCTCTTGTTTCCTCTTTCTCTTTCCATACTGTTAGTCTGCATTGTCTTCATCATGTTTAGGGAAAGAGGGGTCTCATGATGGGGCTGATCACAGAAGGGCTTTTGATGAGGATTAGGGTACACAAGAGAGGGTGAGTCAGGTGCTTCAGAGGGAGGGTTAAACCCTCTGTGGAGGCCCTGGGCCTGCCCTCTGCACAGGTGGAGGCAGGGAAACAGCTGCAAGAAAGACCCAGATGAAAGCAGAAAGGCGTCAGATTAGAGGGAAGGGGGAGGGAAGAGAAATGCTTCTTCCATCTTAGAAGAGAGCATCAGTAACTATAACACACTGAGTACAGCAAGGAGTCCAAGGAGAATATGGGTGCAGAAATTCTCCCTGTATCTGAGAAGAGACTTCATCCATTTCAGGGTTGTGATGAAGAATTTAGAGTGAATTCAGGAGAGAATGGAGGGGAGAGAAGGCAAGGAAGCAGAAGCATGTGGGGAATGAGAGGGTTAGGGAAGGACAGAATGCCCCCTGAAAAAGAGGCAGGGAAATTATCTGGATGTTTTGTTGATGAGATAATGTATGTAAAGCACTTTGTAAATGTTTGGGCACCATATAAATGTCAGCTGTGATTCATTGAATGATGAGAGTGAAGGCACCAAAAGATAGTGAAAGAGCATGGAAGATAGACTGAGAGTGGCTGTCCATACCTGGGGAGGAAACATATTTTGGGGTGGGGGAGTGACTGAGAGCCAATGACCAAGGAAGTATTGAGATTGAACAGAAGCCAGTCAGAGAGGAGGAACAGAGGCATCTGATGGTCTTGTCCCAGGTTCAATGCTTGATCTTGGAATGATGATGGAGGTGATAAGGTTACCTGTCGACTCCTACCCAAAAATCTTGGGTGGAATTGACAGGTGAAAATCATGTATACATATGTGCATGTATGTATATACATGTGTGTATATGTATGGGGAGAGAGACAGAAAGGGAAAGGAGAGGAGAGGGGAGGAGAGAGAGAGAGAGAGAGAGAGAGAGAGAGAGAGAGAGAGAGAGAGAGAGAGAGAGAGAGAGAGAGAGAGAGATCACTTCTCCCTCAGGTTCTGGACCCCAAACTTCCCTGCTTGACACCCCACCCTTTAAACTGAGGTTTTCCAAAATGGTGAAAACCCACCCTGGAATAAATACAAGTCCTTACTTATAGGCAAATGTCCCTTTAAGTTGCTTCAGACAAAAAATCAGCTTGGGCTCTCTTCCAGGTGTAGGGGGAGCAGTGGGGGAGGGTTGCAAATACTGAGCTGGAGATGATGATATTGAAGGTCAGGTTCAGGAACCTTGGGGAAGGGCACTTCTTAACCTGGGTTCATTAAACTTATAAAAAAAACCACCATATTTTTCTAACTGCATTTTAATATAGTTCATAAGCCTACATCTTTTATTTTGTACATTTATAAACATGATTCTGTGTCATGCAGAGGCTTCACCTGATTGCTAAAGGGGCCCATTACACAGAGAAGGCTCAGAACACCTGCTCCAGGGAATCTGCTGAGCCCCAAGGAATCTGTACAGAATTGAAGAGACTGAAAAGGACCAATGGTGGGGACAGCTCATCTTTTCAGTTCTCGGTTGTCCAAAAATCAAGTTCTTTGGGTGTCATATCTGGGAGAAGAATCACAAAGGGGAAACAGGGGTGGAAAATGGAGCCTAACAATGAGGGAAGGTGGGTTGGTGGCCACAGCCTAGGACTGAGCACTAGGGAAACATGAATTTGGAAGTCAGGAGCAGGAGAGGGGAAGATGGGATCTGTCAAATGAAAGAAAACTAAACGAAATTCACCACGTGCAGGCACCAATCAGGGGGAGGGCAGATATGAGAACAATAGTCCTTGTTTTATAATAGAAGAATGGCATTGGCATGTTCTGATGGCAAAGGAGTGAGTTCCTTTAGAAAATCTGTAGAAAACTCCACACAGCTTCCCTGACTGTGATCACTGGCATTCACTCCATCTGCTCTGAACTCTTAAAGGGATGCAGAGAAAAGGCTCTCCTCTGTGTTAGAATAACCACAATCATTCTTAAAGCATTTGGGGGTTTGCAAAGTAGTTCGCATATGTAGCTGCCATGAGGAACATGCCATTGTTATCCCTTTTTTGTAGAGGAGGAAACCAAGACACAGAAGGATTCAATTATTTGTCCAGCTGTGTATATCTAGGAAGTCTCTGGGATCAGATTAGAACTCAAGTCTTTTCAGCTTCTATGTTCCATAGTGCACTGAGCCATAATGTATGGACATGCATGGGGTGTGTGTGTGTGTGTGTGTGTGTGTGTGTGTGTGTGGTCCCAAAGCTGTCACCCATCCCACCTCTGCCTCTTCAAATGGAGGCTTTCCAAAACAGTAAATACCCTCCCCTGGATGAAGAACAAGGCCTTGCTCACAGGGAGATGTCCTACAGACAGCTTCATAGTCTAAGATGGCAGGAGGACGGCCCTAAACAGGAAGGGGGAGTTGAAGGCCAGGGTTGGGACCCTTGGGGGAGCAGTCATGGCATTGCTCCATGGGACTTCCCATCCATTATGGGACACAATAAGCAATCTGTGGTTAGTTGAGAAAGGGAGATTCAAGATTAGGGCAGTGTGTGGAGTGGGCTGCCTCTGGAAGGAGTGAGGTCTCCATGACCCTGGGGATAGAGGTGAAGGGCTCCTCTGTAGGTGTGGGTGTGACTAGACAGTCTCTCAGGCACTCCATTTCCCACGCTGAGACTGTGACTCACCACGGCAATGGTGTGGAAAGGAAGAGTCAGGCAGGATGAAGACAACAAGTCCCACAAGGCCATGGAGAAAATACACCTAATGGAGAAGCCACCCAATTAGAAAAGGCCAGATTCTCAAAGGTCTGCTCTTTCACAGTTTACCCTGCATGTGGGCAGAGGGGGTGTCTTTTCCTTCCTTCCATTTCTTTCACTTCCATTTATTTAGTCAGGGCTAGTACTGAGTTCGGGAGATGCATAGACTAAAAAAAAAAAGGGGGGGGAGAGGGAAAGATCAGAGAAAGCCCCAGGGGAAGAAGCTGGGGAGCCTGGGAATGCAGATTGTTGTTTGTCTGCTCTTCAGCTCAGTCATGATTCTTTGTGACCCCATTTGGGGATTGTGTTGGCAGAGATATTGAAATGGTGTGACACTTCCTTCTCCAATTCATTTGACAGATGAGGAAACTGAGGCAAACTAGGGGAAGTGACTTGCCCAGGGTGACACAGCTAGTAAGTGTCTCTGGCTAGATTTGAACTCAGGTCTTCCTGACTCCAGACCCTGAGCTCTATCCAGTGGTTTATTATCTTTGCGACTTGTTCTGCATATGGAAAATGGGGATAGTTGTTCTTTCCTACTCAGAGTTTTATTCTTCGGCTCAACTCAGAGAATGCATGAGGAAGCTCTGTGGAAAACACTTGTGCATTTGGGTAGTGATGTATGTTCAGCCGGATCGTAATGACTGGGTGGCGGCTGCCTTCTGTCTGCTCTGCTACATGCAGAGTTTGTTGCTATGTGTGTACAGGAGGGGCAGGAGGAGAGATAGTGAAGGATGCATGAAGGATTCCCCCAGATGCAGATGCTATCCTGGGTATTACGCATTCACAATAACTCACAAAAGGAGGTCTTTGCTTCTGGCAGCCAAGAACTAAAGGCTTAGCTGGTCCCACTCAGGGAGAAGGCTGGATGGCAGGGGGCTGGCTTTGAGGTCAGGGAGAGCCCCTCCGGTGGGTTAGACTTGTCACTGACCCAGGCCAAGCAGCAAGACTTCCAGAGTCCAGGCCTCTAGCAGCAGACCTTCTTAGTGCCAGAAACGAGAATTTCTAGAGGACTTAGACTCAATTGGCTAATCGATCCTGGACAACGACTTGGTGATTTTTTTCCCCCGGGCTAATCAGCCATTAAGTTGTTTAAATAAAATTCCTTTAATCCCCCAATTAACTGCCTGCCAAGATTGGGGAGTGGTTCTGTGCATCTGAGGGCGGCAGTGGCCCTTGACAAATCACAGGGACACCCTCCCCAATCCAACTAACCACTTATCTTCATGCCCATTGATGCCCACCCCCATGAGTGCCCAGGGAACACAAACTGACTCATTAAGTAGACAGCATACTAATGAAGTCCAACCGAATTCCTCCTTTAGTGAACCTGAGCAGGCCTAATCAAAATTCAAGCCAGCTGGAGGTCAGCGCAAGAGGAGGAATAAATGAGCGGCATTTGAGGGAGGGGCAAGTTCCTCCTAGTCCTTCTGCCCTGGGGAGTAGCATAGGGCCCAGGCCGACAGCAAGCAGAAGGGGTCCCTGCCAAGGAGGAGCTAAACCAGCAGGAGCAGGAGGGCGAGGGCAGCCCCGGGGCCCCAGGGAGCAGCCGGCTCGGCCCAACGCCTCCCGCCCACTGATCCTGGGAGCTCCATGCCTCTGGTGGGGTGTGTGCCTCTTGGGGGGAGGGTGGCTGGGGGACAGCACGAAGCGATGCCTCTAAAAAGGGAAAACTCTCTTTATTGGTGTTTTACTTTGCTGGCAGACCAGAGCAAAGGTTCTGTGAACATTTAAAAGATGACAAAGGTGAAGAAGGCCAGAAGCGCTTTATCTTGAAGCGGGATAATTCTAGCATTGATAAAGAAGACCTTCAGGTTGGTTCTCCAGGGGAGGGAGAGCGGCTAACCGTGTGCTGTGGGGCAGGCGGGCTGACTGATCTTCCTGTGCTGTTTTCTGTGGCTGCCTCTGCCCCCACCCAGACCCCCGCTGCTGGGCCCGGCCCTCCCCACCCTTCCCTCTGCCGCTGGCCTTGGTGCTGTGCGGGGCTGCATGGGTGGGGCTTGGCACGGGCAGCGCGCTGCTGCATGCGGGGGAGGTCGCTGGGCGTCAGCGGGGGGCAGCGCGAGCAGCCGAATTTCTTGGACGTGTTTGTGTAACTCGGGTAGCCATTCCGCTCCCTCTTTGTCCTTCAGCACCAAATGAACAGGCTCGTCAGTACGAACGAGGGTCACCCGGGATGGCCGGAAAGAGCCGACCTTGTCACGGTGAGGCCGGGTGGAGCTTGCAAACCTTCTCCCATAAGTCTCCACCAAAGGAGTCGGGTCCATGTTCGAGCCGCACCACCCCTCCCCCCAGTTCCCCGTCGGTATCTGTTGTTGGCTTGTTTGCATGAACCGAGGTAGAGCCTGTTCTGCGGGTCGTTGCTTGTGACCGGATGGCAGAGACCTCGAGGCTGGGGCAGAGCGTTGGGACCTGGACAGCCGGGCAAGCCAGGCCAGAGAGGCAGGGGGCTTCTGAGCAGTACGTCCTGGAAACGGTGCAGAGTGGGTGCGGGACTGAACAGGGGTGGGGTCAAGGGGAAATAAAGGTAAGAGCAAGTCATTGGAGGAAAAGACATTGAAACCCCAGGGGAGATGACACCTCACCTTTCAAGCCACCAAAATGGGGGTTGGAAGTAAATTTTGGCAGCCGAATTTCAAAAGGGAGTAGAGTGCCCACCTCTCTAGATTTCTCAGCTTGTCCTCTCACTGAGAGGTCTCAGGGAGTCACCCCGAATTACTCAGTGAACTTCTGGCTCAGAATTTTAGTAAGAACTGATTTTTCCCTTGTTTTCCCCCTATTTCTTTCTTTTTTTCCCCCAGCCATATCATGTCCCAGTTCATGTTGGCTATGAAGCTAGCGCCCCACACAAAGCGGGCGCTCTGTCGGGGTCTGCTGAATGAACAAACAAACAAATGAGTGAATGGATGGATGGATGGATGATGAAAACCTGGGGTGTTATCTAGTAATAGGAGCCAAGACTAGAGAAGACTCTGGGGACCGAGTTAAGTCCAAGAAGGCAGCGGCTCTTCCTCCTCGGGTCTTGCTAGAGCAGATGTGGGTCCCACCGGCTTCCTAAAAGCCATTGAGATACGGATTTAGCTGTGAGTGTATGAAGCTCTTGGTGAGGTTACCAAGCAGTAGCGTCAGAGTGATCTCCACCCCTCAGGATCCTCATTTCCTCACCACATTTCAGCAATCCCTAAGTTGCCTCGTAGCCCCCAGTAGGGGTTCCCTTCTCCTTTCCTTAGCACCGGCTTAGACTACAAGAAATCGGCCCCCTCTGAGCCTTTGGTCTTCAAATAGGTACGGAGGCTACCGGGATCCCTCCCAGGGCAGTGCTGCCCTAGTGAGACCCCGTTAAGCTCCCTTGAACAAACCCCGTCCCCAAGGACCACCTAGGCTGTCACTGGGCTGGACCTCCCCCCCACGAGCACACGCGCACACACGCACCCTTCACACCTGCACACACACAAAAACACACCTCACACCAGCACACACATAGTTCACACTTGCACACACCTCACACCTGCACATATCTCACACCTGTGCACACACACCCCACACCTGCACACACCTCACACTTGCACACACACCTCACATCTGCACACACATACCTCAAACTTGCACACACACACACATACAGGAATGCCTGCCCAGACCTCCGCCCTCAGGCTGTTAGAGGACGAGAGGCGAGGGGCTGGATTTTCTCTTCACCATTTCTGACAGTCCGCTGCCAGTGACTGCAGCCGCCGTTCTCGGCTCTGCCTCTGTGTGTAACCCTGCTGATTTTTCTTTCTGTTCAGCAAAACAGAGTTCATCCATTTAGAGATGACAGACGAAGTAAATCAATTGAAGAGAGAGAAGAGGAGTATCAGAGAGTGAGGGAGAGAATATTTGCACAAGATGTGAGTAGTTGTTTTAATTGCCTCTTCAGCGCTCTATTGTTCTCAGCATTGGACAGCGACAGCGTCCTTCCCTGGGATGGAGCCGGGAGTCGGGCCCTAGCCCCGGAGCTGGACGGCTCGACTGCCATGCGAAGGAAGGAAGGAAGGAAGGAAGGAAGGAAGGAAGGAAGGAAGGAAGGAAGGAAGGAAGGAAGGAAGGAAGGAAGGAAGGAAGGAAGGAAGGAAGGAAGGAAGGAAGGAAGGAAGGAAGGTAGGGAGAGTGGAGCCTGGGGGGTTAAGCCAAGCTGCAGGGACTGAGCTGGGCTTTAGAAAAAGAAGAGAGGAGGAAGGGACTCAGTCTGAAGCCACCACCCCCCCCCCCCCAGTGTATGCAGGGATGGCCATGAAGCCATGGACCAGGGGGAAGAGAGACAGAGAGAGAGAAACACACAGAGACAGAGACAGAGTAAGACAGAAACAGAGAGACAGAGACAGACAAACAGATGGAGACAGAGAAAGACAGAGAGAGAGAGAGAGAGTACCCAGAACTGAAAGAAGAATTAAATAAGAAATTATTTGGGGGGTAAAACCTCTGATGTTTTGTAGGAAGTGTGTATGTGTATGAGAGAGAGAAAGCATGTTTTTCATTTTGTTTCAATTTCCTGAAGCCTCAGACATCTGACAAAAATGAACAGCAGTGAAAACCCTTGCCTGTGATACCCACCCACTTACACACCCTCTCCCATTTCTTACAGAGTGAGGGATCCTAGGATCTGTGACTGGGATAAATCTAAGAGGGGATCTAGAATAACCCCTCCATTTTACAAATTAGGAAATTAAAGCCAAGGCCCCAGACTTATAGGCAGCTGGCACTTGCCCTTCCTGATGCTTTGAATCATGACCATGGTGTGAAATTTTCCAATACCCTTTGAAAGTGTGATCTTGGTTGGTTTCAATCACAGGGGGAGTAAGGTGTTAGGTCCTGTTCCTGGAAGGCACCTTCCCCTAGGTGAAGAGACACTGACAATCCTCCCCTAAGGGTGGGCATGCATGCCTGCTGAGCCTCAGACAGGCCAGTCCCAGGAATTCCTGGAGCCAACTGCTGTTTGCTTCCTCCCTAGTTAATGCTGGGGCTTGTGTGCTCTGTCCCACATATTCAGAGAGAAGCAATGTCTCAGCTGTATCTATGGCAGCATCTGAGGGTTTTCTCAGCATTTCAGCCTCATCTCTCCCTTTGGGAAGCATTGATTCAGTGGAAGATGCCCAATGCTGTCCATTGCCCAACAGGGAGTTTGGGCAAGATGTAGGGACTTAGCTAGAGCCTGATGTCAGGATCTGGGACTGCCTCCCTCTTCTGGCTCTGGGAGCCTTTCTTTTAGGTAAGGCTGAAGAAGAGGCTTTGCCAGAGTTCCCTAGGACAACCCAACCTCACTGGTTGTCCCAAACCTTCCTTTGCCTGGGCCATCCCTTCCCAACTTGGTGGAAATCATTTTGTTGTTTTTTTTTTTTATTTCAAAGGTAGAATAGTGATTCTTCTCCAGGACTCACCTTATGATCCCTGTGGCCATAAGGTTCAAAAGGAAGCTCAGTTGCATCAGAAAGGAAGAGGCTGAGGCTAGCAATTGTCCTCAGACTAAACAGACAGAGCACCTGTAGCATGGGCTCCCACTGATGAAGGCAGCGTTTTCCTACAGAATCACACCAAGCAGTAGGGAAGGGAAATGGTCCATCATTAGCCTAATGTCTAAGATGGCGTGGGAGCCCAAGGGTGTCCTACCCAGTCACTCAAGAAGGCAGAGACCAGGTCCTCCAGGCAAGGCTTCTGGGAGGGCAGGTGTATTTTTTGTCTTTCCCCCACCCAAGGTGCCTCGTGAAGGGCAAGTGTCCCATCAAAGCATCTTCCACTTTCAAGAAGCAAAGCTCATTGTGCAGATGACAAGATATTAATAGCACGACTTTTCATTTCTTTGCTTCTATCCCAGTACATGACATTTAGGAGCAGGCAGGAGAAGGCAGCACAAGTCATCAGCTCCTCTTGCTGAGGGTGACAGCATCCTAGACTCAGAGGACTGGAGGTAGGAAGGAAGATGGGAAGTCAGATAGCTCAGCCCTTCATTTGACACATGTAGAAACTGAGGCCCAAGGAGGCACACTGACTTCAGAGTTGGAGGACTCAGGTTCCAATCCTGCCTTGGTCACTTACTGCAATGCCTTTGTGACCCCTTTGGGTCTCAGTTTCTTCATCTGCCAAGTTAGAGAATCAACCCAGATGGTTTGTTGACTGCTTTCTACCTTGGCCATTTGACATTTGACCTTTTCTACCTTGGCCATTTGTCCGATCAAGCCTCTATTTTGTGACTGGTTCCATGACTTGCTCAAGGCCACCCTGGCAATTCTTGCAGTGAATAAATTGGCCTCAGTGATGTGATTCTGAGCCCTGACCCTGGCCTCCCCTTGTTTCTTACCATGAGTGTGGACCTCTCAGCAGGAGGCCTGTCTCCCCCTCCTCTAAGACCCTCTTTGGTCATGATGCCTAATGTGTCCTGGGGCTCTTCTGCTGTTCTCTGACCACAGCAACAATGTGTGTTTGGATCCTTCCATGAGTCATTCCCACAGAAAGAGTAGCTGGAAAATAAAAGACCATCATAGAAGGGAGGAAAATGGGGCAGGGCATGGTCTTACTTTTCAGAATTCAGAAAAGGGGAAGGCTTATGAGACTGACTATGCACAAGATACAATCTATGTGGAGGCAGCTAGGGATGCCACAGTACCTAGAGTGGTGCTGGGTATAGGGAGTGGGGAAGTTCCTTCAAAAGAGCCTTAATGGAGATAATAGTGTCACTGCTAGAGATGGGAGGGGAGGAGCAGGAGACAATCCTAGAACTAGTCTGCCAGAGGCTTCACATCTGGGGAGGGCAGAAGGGGGGAGTAGTAGACAATGTCATCTGCTTCTTCTGTGGAGGTCTGTGAGTCATTCACACTGCGAGCAGTCCTGGACAGTCCAGGCAAGAGGCTCCCAGACTCCCTCTCTGCTTTGGCAGAACAGGAAGAACAAAGGTGACTCCTATTTGGCCCTCCCCCCATTTCTTCTTCCTCTTCTCCAGAGGAGTGGGGAGGCCCTGAGGGTCTTTTGTTGGGGGTGAGGGTAGGGTCCCATTTCTGTTTTCACATGGACACTGAGGACTCATCACCCATAGGATGCTAACTGTTTTAAAGTCATCACTGGTCTCCCCCTGGCTCCTGTCCTGTGCCCTGCACTCCTAGCAGTTCACGTCAGCCAACAAGCACCTGTTAAGTTCTTGCTGTGTGTGAGGCACAGCACTGAGCCCTGGGTGCACAAAGAGAGGTGAAAGCATGGCCCTGCCTGCCTTCATGCATCTCACATTTTATTGGGAGAGGGGACCAGGTGCAGACAGCATACAGGCAGGACCATTGGAAGGGGGCAGTGGTGAGGAGCTACCAGAGAGTAATGAGAAAGGCTTGGCTTGGTGGGCAAGGGAGAGGGAAGCAGTGAGTTATCCCATTTTGGCCACAGACTCTCCTGATCCAAACCCTGTCTAGACCCTTCCCACTCATCACAACATTACCTCATGAGAATTGCACAATAAACGGGGGAAACAGAAGGAGCTTTTGTTTCTGTTGTGGAGTGTTGGCCTGAACATGGTCTCAAAGGAGGAAAGCCAGCAATAGACTTCGCGGTCTGTTTCTCTTCTAGTCAAGTAGAACCCATAAAGCTGAGACAAAACCATAATTTGCTAAAAAAAAAAAACATTTTTTGCAAATTCAAAGGCATGTTCTTAATTCATTTGTGTATTGCCTCTGAGGAAAGAGAAAGGGCCCCAAGGGATGTCCCATGTACCATGACCCAGAGCAACTGGCATCATTCCTGTGATCTGGACATGGAGAAAAATGGGTGGGCACCAGGTGCCAGGGGTGACTCTAGGAAGGCTTCCCATGCAGAAGGTCATGCCCTGAGCCAAGGTCACCCAGGTTCCTCTCATCCTCACTAGTCACCAGAAGAAGCTGAGAGGAAGGTTTGGGGGCCATTGTTCCATGCATAGCTTCCACAGAAGACTTCCCCATGCTATGAAAAGGCTTATCCCCCACATCCTGGTTATGCCTTATGATGCTTTGGGCCTTTCCATGATCAAGGTCTCTGGGGGACAGGCATACTGGGTCTTGTCTACTCCCTGCTTTCCTCTCCTTGCTTCCTTTCCTGTCAACTTCCCACAAGCCTTTCCCTTTGACCTTCTTTAGTGCTAGTCAAGCTGCCCCTGTTGGCCATCTCAGTTCTGATGGAGTGGTGTAGGTAGAAAGAATTCAATTGTGAGGAAAGGAGAGACTGTACTCAGTGTATCTCCACTCAGAGGTGGATGGGAGGGAGTGGAGGGAGGGCACAGGATGCAAGATGGAAGCTAGCCTTCTCTCCCAGGATCCTTACCTTCTTTCTCCCATTACCTCACCATCAGAAAGACACAGCTACTCAAGACAGACTCTTGGCTTCTTAAGAAAATTCCCCCTGGTTGCCTTCCATTGGTATTGATAGGCTCCAGAAGAGCTGGATTTTATTCCTGGGTTGGTGCCTGCATGGTGTTTGTGCCCTCAGCTGGACCAGGCTTGCATGCCCTGCCCCAGTGGTGCCTGGTACCAGGATGCCCTTAACACATTGATATGAGTCCATGAGAGGGCTCTGACAGCCCTTTCTCCAGCAGAATACTTTGGCCCATTCCTCCTCCCTGGGCCATGACTGACCAGGTTCAACCTCTTTCCAGTCTGACCCCAGAAGAAGTCTGAGTAGTATGTCCTTGCTCTAATCCTAACCAGATGGTTTTGTTCCACTTTCTGTCATTAAAAGTAGCTCATGGTTTTCCTAAATCTTCTCAACACAATGGGGAAAAGATATGTTCAAATCAGTCAAGAAACTGTGACCATTAAGGCCCTCCAGAACGTCTGATACCCTGCCTTTTTATTTTTCAGTCAGTTTGCTCCCAGGAAAGCCTTTTTGTGGAAACCAGGTAAAACAGAATTTTCTTTTCTGTGTCTTAAAGAAAAATACCATCCCATGTGTCATTTGTATACATGTATGTGCTTGGATACATGCATGAAGATCCATATATGTATGTAAACACATACATATATGTGTGTGTGTAGCTCTCTGGATTTTCCCATTTACTATGTCCATAAATGACTCATTTCTAAGGAAAAGTTCTCCCAGCCACTTCCAAGCAACCCCAGGTCTCATTCCCTCACCTTCCTCAGGAATCAAACTCTCTTTGGGATTGAGACTTAAGGATGAGACAAGCATCTCATTGATTTGGTTCAGGTGTCCTACAAAGTAAGTGCCTCTATGGCCTCCCCCAGACCCTTTATTACTCTGATCCTGGATTCTCACAGCCTTGTACAGAGATCTAAAAGGTTATCAGCAACTGCTGCTATCAACAGGAGAGAAGTAACCTCCTCCTGCTGGGAGATGTCTGTCTTAATATGCAAATGACTCAGATGGGGTGTGTTTGGGAGGTGGAAGGAGAGGGGGCTTAGTGGAAACAAGAAGGTAGGGCAAAAAAGAAGAAGTTTGATGATTCAAAGAAAACCTCTGAAATGCCTGGACCTCAATTAAGTGAAACATTGATTTTAGGAGGGGGCAAGTCCCAGAGAACCATCTCACATCAGAGATTCTCTCCCTAAGTCAATGTCCAGGGAATGTTCTGGAGTCCTTCCCAATTCAGGCTCACTGTCTCCACCTTCTAGCTCTCCAGAATTGGACTTGACTCTGGGAGCATTTCACCCAGGCTCTGTCACTAGCCTTGGGGTTTGGGACAAGTCCTGGCCCCTCTCCGCCTTCAGACCTCCCTTCTATACAAGGGAAGGAGGATCAGATGGTCTCTGAGGTCTTTTCCAGCTCTGACATTTTCTGATGCTGAATGTGACCTCAGACAAGTCAACACATGCTTCTGGGGCTCAGTTTCCTCATCCGTGAAAGGAGGGAACTAGAACAGATGGCCTCTGAGGTGCCTTGTGGTTCTGACTTCTGGCATCTCTTCTCTTAAGCAAGGAGGATTGGTGTTTGCAATGATGGCCCTGAGGGTTTCCTCTTCTGTAAAATGGGCAGGGTTGGCCTTGAGAACCTCAAAGTTCCTTCTGGCTCTTCAGGCTATGTTCTTCTTCCCATCCTTGGCAGTGTGTCCTGTGGCATCTGGACAGATATCCAACCAGGGGTCATTGATTCAGTTACCAGGGCCCCCACCTCCATAGACATTCTGGTCAGTGAGGCGTTCTCGTTCTTCCCATGGGCCTTTTCCCAAAAGAAGAGGCTCTGTGCCCTCCTCTCCCCCTGAGTGAGCTCAGCCAAATGGTCTGCCATGTATGGTGTGGGTGCTGGGCATTGACCACAGACAGATGCCAGCTCACCCCCTCCCCTGCCACGAAGATCGTCCTTCAGAAATACCCATCTCTCATCATGGGAATTCTGCCTCACCAAGGCAAGTCAATTTCCAATGAGCCAAGAAGAATATTCCCTATGGGGAAGGCAAACCTGGATAACTGGCAATACATTCGCTGTGTTAATCTGTGCACATCACCCCGATACTCATCGGCTGTGTGGCTGCTCCCGTGGATCTTGGTGGGAATGCATGATCCATTATCTACTCTTTGGGACCATGATAGAAAAAGCTGGCATTGATGTGATGCTTCAGGGTTTGCAAAGTGATCTCCAAATATTATGTCATGTGATCCTTACAGCTACCCTGAGAGGGAGGTGCTGCTCTATTCTCATTGTACAGTGGAGGAAACTGAGGCTCCAAGCAATTAGCTGCTTTCCTGGGATTGCTAACGAGTCAGCATCTACAGGGCCATTGATTCCTCTCTCCTCCCAGGCTCCTTCCAATACCCTCCCTCACCCACATAGACCTTGGCTCCTTTGATATGGCTAAGAGGAGCCTGTACTGAACCTGGGTCCCTCTCAGGGTGATGCCTAATGCAAGAGGGACTGGGTGTGACCAGGAGGGAGGAGACCCTCTGTGTGACTTGGGAAAGAAGGGCTGTAGGGGAGCATACTCTGTTGGGTTGAAAAGTTCTTGGATTCCTAGGCATATAGACACACAAGGTACATGTACCCATGCACACATATGTCTGCATCCATGAACACCTAATTCACCCATCAGCACATCATATCTATGTACACATACATATGTACACACACGCATCTACACACATGCATTCATGCATATATGCACACACCCACTACAGATTATCCATGCCTACATATATGTATCTGCACATGCACACAATGCATCCATTAAAGCACACATGCAGCCTTGCACACATCTGTGCATCCACACACATACACACAAATACTGAAGTCAATACTTATATAACTAAGTACTTCAGCGTGTCTGTGCTGGAAAGCGCCCCAAAGACCACCTGCACCCAACCCAATCTGAAAAAGACTCCAGTCTGTTTGGTGTGAGTGTACATGTGTGTATATCTCTATATACATATGTGCCTACATTGATACATGCATGTGTGCTTGTGTGTAAAGTATTCTGCCCTTCCCCCTTTCCTCCTCGGTGCTGCCAGACCCTCCTCCCTAGAGAGGAGGACCAGCTCCCAACAGTCACCAGAGCAAATGTGTGCACCAGGGAGAGCCCTCAACAGGGCAGAGAGCTGAGCACTGATCTTTTGGGAACAGGACAAAGGGGATCAGAGGAGAGAACCTGGCCATGCCCAGGAGCTGGAACCTTGTGACCATTCAGGCTTTGTTCCACCCAAATCATTCTTCTCTTCCAGTAGGCTCTTGGAGGACAGTAGCCTATGCAAGGAAATCCATAAGAAAAGGCAGCAGTTTAGGTTGGTATGGCTTCCTTTCTCAATTTGCTTTCAAATCCTGTGTTCATGTGCTAAAATACAAGTACCGTGTGAAGTAGACTGGGGGAGCATGGTACAGAACTCTCTGAGAACTGGCAGTAAGCTCCAGGGGTCTAGTTTCTAACAGCAATGTAAACTGAGTCTGCAAAGCAATCTAATTTCATTTTAGGGACATTTACACTGATTGTCTGCCTTTAGGAAACAAAAACTCTAGTCAGCTTTGGGACATCCTGCTGCACAGTGGGAAGGTAGATCTTTGTTGAACCCTACTGATTGACCTCCCATTTGCAGGTACAGGAAAATAGGAAAGTGAGATCCTGTTCTTTTTTCTTCTTCCAAACATGCTTTACACAGTGTTCTTGGGTGTATGCCCACAGTAGGCAGTCAGGGTCAGAGCTTGGCCATCTCCAAGTCTAGCCTTCATGGACTTTGACACCCATATAGGTTTTTTATAAGGCAATGGGGGCCAGAGTCAGACACTCCATCCCACTGAGGAGGAAGGAAGAAGACCTCCCTCCTGGTGACCAAGAGCTTGAGCTCCTGTCTTCCCCAGTCAGTAAAGTCATCCTTGACCCAACCTCCTAGACCCAGCCATCCACAAGGGTGGCTCCCAGCCATAGGGAGCAGAGGAGACACCCAGGGCTGAAAGTGATCAGGTGTTCTCTTTCAGCCATTGCCTGTTACAGAGACCCCAAAGATTCAGATCGACATGGAAAGCTCCAACCTCCCCCCAGTAAGCTCTGGAAAAGCATTGGCTTAGTCATTTTGTGTCTGGACCCTTGGTTTAAACAGCTGGCCAACTGCAGAGTGCTTTCTGGGTATTTTAGGGAATGAGCCGGTCTGTCTCCTGCCTAGGAGTTTATAGGGGACTATCTTGGGCATGGCATGTGCAATTTTAGGGCTTGAGTGGGGGTGCTCCAATGTCCAAACAGGCCCTTGGCTCATGCCCCCAGCACAGGCCCACGCAGGAGAGGCTGAAGAATTGGAGAGGATTGTTCAAATTCTCAGAGACTTTCAGAACATATGTCCTTAGTCCAAATGGCAGCTGCTGCAGAAATTGGACACCTGCAGCTGCCCTCACTAAAAATACAGTGCAAACAAAGGGCCATCACCCCAAGCAGACCTGGGAATGTAATAGCCACCAAGCCCCTGGGCTGGTGTGGAACAAGGAGGCATGGAGAGTTGAGCCCCAGAGCAGCTGCACGGCTTTGATGATGTCGTGCATTTCTGTTTATAGGAGTCTATTTCTGAGGCTGGCCCAGTAGACAGTGCAAGTCAAATCAGGGACAGTCTTCTTGGTTTCCCAGCCTAGCCCAGCCCAGGAGAGGCCTGATCCTCAGTTATCCTAAGAGCTATCTGGAGGCATCTGCCGCTCTGTGCTCTGTGCCCTTTCCCTTTGGTCCAGGAGCCGGCTCCACCCTGCCCTGACCCGTGAACTTTCATAAAGTAGGTGGACTCAAAGTGGTCCTCCGCTCCAGCCTCCCTCTTACAAACCAGTGAAGGGCATGGTGAATATGGCAGGTCCTTCAAGGCTGCCCACAGGCTGGGCCAGGGGATGACATGAGCATGGACATGGAACTCTCAGAGGGGCAGATACAGCTCACAGAGCTGGCACTGGTCTGGAGCCTGGGACAGGGAGGATTTGGGGTCTCCATTTCCGGATGGTGTGGAGGAGTAATTGGGAGAGCAAGAAAGATGGGAAAGAATGGAGTGGGAGAAAGTGCCCGAGGGAGAAGAAGGTGGCTGGCAGCTCCCTCCCCTACCTTCCCCAGGCCGGGCCTGGGAGCCAGTACTCAGCATGGCCTGGAGAACTCTGGACCTGTGCCCCCTGCCCTTCAGAAGCTGACCTACAGGAAGCTTTGGAGGAGGGGGTCCAGAGAAGGGACCACTCACTCCAGGGTGTGCAAAGGAAAATACCCATTGCCAGGCCAGGGCTTCCACGGACTCCTAAGAAAACTTGGAGGAGGTGACCTTGCCCTTGGGCATCTCTGACTCCCTAAGTCCTGCCCTTCTCTGTGTAAGGCCCAAGTCCTTCTCTGATACCTCATGGAGACAGAAACCTGGGGAAGCCCACTGGAGCTTGCCATGGGGCCCAGTGGGGACAGGCTTTGGCTACCTGCTTCTGCCTCTGCCCTGGGGGCCCCAAGGGCGGTTCATTTCCTCTATAAGCTAGGCAGCTGAGGGAAAGAGTCTAGGTTAGATCAGAATTAGGTGATTGAAGAGTTTTCAGGGATCTGTGCCTTGTAGACTTCAGGACTCAGAATGTAAAACACCCTTAGACCACATCTGAGATCCTTCTGGGAACACCAACGATGCTGGCCACATCTCTCGGCCATCCAGGGGAGTGTGACAGGGGAGAGGACCCTCCCTGGCTGGAGCTTCCAGCTAAAAGGGAGGGAGGCTGCCGTGTAACAGCTCAGGGACAAGAGGGGTCAAGGCTCCGGGAGGGCTGGGGCTCAGGGAGGCCCGGGGGCTCAGGGAGGGCCATCCCTCTGCTCCTGCTGGGTGACTTGCCATTGTGAGGCTGCTCAAGCCTTCAATTTGATGACTTCATTTGCGGAGGGGAAGAGCATTTTTAAAGGGGCCAAATGCAGAGCCTTCCTGGCTTTCTGACTCTCATGTTGGTGCTTCTTAATATGACATGTTATTTTTACTACCAGTGCTAGAGCTGTCCTGAAAGAGGAGAAGCTCTGCCTCCCCACTTCAGAGCCCTGAGCTGCATCTGTAAAGCAGGGAATGGGATGCAAGGTCGGGTCACACTGGGAATGGTTCTGAGCTCAGGCTTATCCTTTATCCCTGATTCTCCCTCTGCCTTCAAACCCCAAAGCAGAAATGTTTTCATCTCTGGGAAAAGAGACCAACAAACCCTGGTTGCAGCTCTCCCCCTAGCCAGCTGCAAATCTTTCTCAGGGAGAGTCTGCAAAATATGGGAAAGAACTGGAAAGCAAATGTCCCACCCCAGCCCCAGGACCAGGACCAGAGTCTGGCCCTACCTAAGCAGACCCTCCCAGAGAGCCCAGGTCTTCCCTGAGCAGACCCTCCTGGAGAGCCCAGGTATTCTGACTGCTGGGACATGGGGAGTAGCAGTGAGCTTTCCTCAGGCTTCTGTCTCAATTTCTAGTTCACTATTTTACCCACAGAGATGGCTTTTCCTCTTAATTTCCTTGGAAACTGTCATACATTCAGGATGTTTCTGTCATCATTATCACTGTAGATGATGTTGCTTTTGAAACCAAAGGCCTTTCCACATTCGGAGGGTGGAGCAGTACCTTCTTCAGCTCCAGAAGATCAAACACACAAGCCGAAGGCCCTTCCCCTCATCCCCCATCAACAGCCAAGTAGACTGGGGGTGCTCAGGCCTAACCAGTGTGTGCTCTCCCCACATTACAGAGTGGAGGCTGGACACCCTTAGGAGAGCTCATAACTACCAGAGCCTGAATACCCAAGGTTACTTAGTCTGGGATGAGCCTTGTTCTTGGAGGGCCCCCTGCATCCAGGCTTCCTGCCACCCTCTTTCACTCAGAATTGGCCTGACTGTTAGTCTGTCAGTCACGACTAAGGTCTAACAGACCCTTCATCCAGCCCAAGAAGGAAGCTGGCAGGTGCCTTAAGCTCTGGGTGCTTTTCCTTCTGGGGAAGAAGGTCAGCTTTGTTCTGTGAGGTGTCCTTCACGTGTCTTGTGCCTGTGACCATTCACACACTTTGGGTTTCTGTGACACAGAGAATGTGTGAATGGGTGTGTATGGGTGTGTGGGTGCACATGTGTGTGTTCACCTGTGTGTGCCCACTGCTGTTTCCTAAAGGAGGCATCTCAGGCTGGGACTTCCTGGGGGATGTTTCTGGGGCACCAGCTGTCACTCTGCCTCCTGGAGTCATCACTGTGTTTCTTGTGTCCCCATCACTGCTGGGGCCCCAGGGGGAGCCGAGATGGGTCAGGGAAGATGTCAGGGAGTCGGCAAAGCAGCACTGAAAACGAGTGGAGATGGCCTGACCCCCAAAGGCCCTGGAGCAGCACAGATTCTGACAGCTCTAGCCGTAACCTCAGGCCGGCCATGACCAAGACCGCCAGCTTTGGGGGCGTGACAGTGCTGACCAGGGGTGACAGCACATGCAGCACTAGGAGCACCGGCAAACTGTCCAAAGCAGGTAGGTCACTCTGCCTTTTCCCTTTGTGTGCCCGATGTCCGCAGCCTGTCCCTGCTCTGGACTGGCCACTGAAGCCAGAGAGTTCCAGCTAATGAGTAGGGACAGGCAGCCAGCCCTCACCCCTTCTACACTGTCTCATCTTCCTAACTAGCAGACTAACACATGTTTTATCCAATTGGATCACCATAAAATAAAAGTGGGGCCCTTCTCCTTGGGCCATCTGTGGAAGCCCTTCTTTCAGAGAGCCCTGCTTTGTACCATATTGCCATCCAGAGCTGAGGGTCTGGAATTCCCTTGAGGTGTCCTTGAACTCATGGAAACTAACATACCCAGAGACTGGCACACAGTACACTCAAGGATGACAAGTTTTGCAGATGGGGGGAAGAGTGTAATGGGGGACCTGTCATACTCAGAAAGGTTAATGAGTTTTAAATCTCGTTAAAATACCCAAATGAAGCACATTAAATGGTTCGCTTTTAAGAACCCAGCACACCCAAAGAGCTCCTCACAATTGTGAATTAATGTGCCCTCATCCCCCTCCCGCCATCTCAGCCCCCTCCCTTCTGCTTCCCAAATAGAGCCCCTCAGCACATGTGAAGTGCCCCCAGAAGTCACTCTGACACGAGTGATGAGAGGAGGCTGCATGTGTGGGGAGAGATCATTAGAAGCCCTAAGTGCTTCAGGTAGATAGAGAGATGGAGAGATATTTTTAAATCTAAGTGTTTCATCTCAAAAGCCTGTCAAGGTGCAAGCAATGAAAGCATTTTTTCTTTTTTTTTTTCAAGAGAGAGCAAGATAGTTTGTCAAAACAAATTCCCATTCTCTTCCAATGGCTCACGAGGCAAAGTCTTGCAGCAGAAATCAGAAATGGGAAATCAGAAATGGAAAGTTAATGTATTGTTGTCAGAGACATGAGGCCCCTGCACTGGCCCAGGCCACCCCCCTCCACCTTCAGCCATGATTTTGTCTCTGAAAGAGTCATATCCTTCCTTATTGGGGCTCCAGAGTCCTCGCTGATGTCTAGCTGAAGCCACAACGAAGCTAATAAGACTGAGGCCATAGCCCTCCCTGGTGCCATGGTAGATCTCTTTGCTAAGATCCCAGCCCACCATTTCTTCTTTTTCAGTCTTGGATCACTGACTTCATTAAAGGAGCCTAGAGAGTCAGCTCTTTCTCCCATATTGTTCCTGACATAAGTTTATTTCTTTGCGCTCTCTCATTCTCTCTGTCTCTTTCTCTTTGTCTCTGTCTCTCTGTCTCTTTCCCCCCTCCTCTCTCTCCCTCTCCCTCTCCCTCCCCCTCTCCCTCTCCCTCTCTCTTCCTCTCTCTCTGTCTCTCTTTCTCTGTCTCTCTCTCTCTGTCTCTCTTTCTTTCTCTGTCTCTCTGTGTCTCTCTCTGTCTCTGTCTCTCTCTCTGTCTCTCTGTGTCTCTCTCTCTCTGTGTCTCTCTCTCTCTGTCTCTCTCTCTCTCTGTCTCTCTTTCTTTCTCTGTCTCTCTGTGTCTCTCTCTGTCTCTGTCTCTCTCTCTGTCTCTCTGTGTCTCTCTCTCTCTGTGTCTCTCTCTCTCTGTCTCTCTCTCTCTCTGTCTCTCTTTCTTTCTCTGTCTCTCTGTGTCTCTCTCTGTCTCT
>NW_027185761.1:76969963-77002132 GCF_028583685.1 Petaurus breviceps papuanus | reverse complement strand
TCTCTCTCTCTCTCTCTCTCTCTCTCTCTCTCTCTCTCTCTCTCTCTCTCTCTCTCTCTCTCTCTCTCTCTCTCTCTCTCTCTCTCTCTCTCTCTCTCTCTCTCTCTGTCTGTCTCTCCCTGAGGTTCTTCCCTTCCCAGTTTGATTTTCTTTTTTTCTGGACTAGGTTAAAGAGGTCATCTTTTGCCTCATTGTTTTTTACCTATCCTCAATCACTGAATGGGCATTGCTTCAGCCAAACTGGAACCTGCTAAAGACCTTAGTTTTAAAAGGTCAAGGTCTCCCACCACATCTGGAGCCATCTCCACTCATCCTGACATGTATTTGATCACTGCACCACAGAACAGATGGTTCTGAAGGAGAAAGTGAAGCTGGGGACTTTGCCCAGCCCTCCCTCACTTAAGTACAATTCATTGGCATGTCATGGCATCACCTCCATGATGTCATGAACAAAGGACAGACAACAAGTATAGCAATAGCTCTTTGATGGCATCGATGCCACCCAACAGTCTAACCCATGACCCGTCCATGCCACTCCTGCTTTGTTCTAAGTAATTAACAAGCAGAAAATATTTTTTCTATATTTTTCAGTTAATTGTATGCCTGGAAAGCTTGGTTATAGAGCTTGTTGTTGTCATTGTTGAGTCATTTCAGTCATGTCCATTTCCTTCTCCAGTGGATCACCTGCTGTCAGAATTCTCCACTATGATCTGTCCATCTCTGGACACTCCAACTCAGAGTTTCACTGAACTGCCAAGACAAGGCAGTGTTCCAAGTTGTTGTTTTTGTGGTTGAGTCATTTTTCAGTCATGTCCAACTCTTCCAACCCCATTTGGGGTTTTCCAGGCAGAGATGCTAGAGTGGTTTAGCATTTCCTTCTCCAACTCATTTTACAGTGAGTAAACTGAGGCAAACAGACTTAAGGGACCTTCTCAGGATTACACAGCTAGGAAGTGTCTGAGGCCAGATTTGAACTCAGGAAGGTGAGTCTTGCTGACTCCAGGCCCAGTGTTCTATACCTTGTACCACCTAGCTGCTATAGAGCAGCATCTCTAATCCTGCTTTTCTTTTTAAATGCTTTCACCCACAATAACCGTAGTGTGTCTAGATCCTTCTTATCATTATTTTTAGACCCAGAAAGCAGGCCGGTAGGTCAGTGGTCATTGATGTTCCCTCAGACTCTCCCTGCCTTTTGAATGACATTACAGTGGTATGGTATAATGACTAGATGGCTTGTTTTCAGGAAGACCCTGCTCAAATTCTGCCTTAGACACTGGCTAGCGAGGGCTTAGGACTACTCTGTGAAGGTACAGACTTCAAAGGCACCGACAGTGGCTCAGAAATAGCATCTCCCCATGGTTCTGGAGCCAAGGTTCTGGAGCCTGGTTGCCTTGAGTTCTCTCTTGCTCTCTGACCATTTGGATTGGATTTCAGCTTCCTGTTACCATTTCTTTTCACCCTAACCACTCAGAAGTTTATTCCCATGGCAGAGAAAATAGAAGAAAATTCATATTGTAGTTCCCTGTCATTGCCACATCTTATCACTGTCATATATTTGAGCATCAGTTCTCTGCCTTCTTTGGTCCTCCCCCCCACACACACACATACCAGAAAACAGACCTTGACTTGTCTAGATTGCATTCCTAGACTCCTCTAATTCGGAATGTGGGGAGCCTGTCATCACTTCTGCAGGGCCATGCCATTCTTTTGATCTGATATCCATTTCTCTCTGAAAATGTGTGTTGGGGTGGAGTACACCCCACACACCCACATCAGTCTCTTTGGTCAGCTGCCATCTGTTTCCACATTGAAACTGTTTTTGCTTAGTTGTTTTGCAAGTTTAGAATTTTATTCATGAGTATTACCCAGCATGGAAAGCTGCATATCCTTCCTGTGAAGCCTCTGGTGTCTAGAGAGTGTGCTCAACCTGGACGAACTCTCTTCTTCCCAGTCACCAGCTCCAAGACAGATTCATGCCTTTCCCCCAGGTTCTCCTTGGTTCCACTCTGACTGGTCCTTGTTGGGCAGAGTCAGGCTCAGAATACAGAATGCAGCTCTCTTGCGGCTTCTCCCTTTGGAAGGATGACTTGACCTCCCTGAAGAGGCAAAGCCCAATGGGCATAACTTAGTGGGTGGGCATGCTTCTCCCCTTTCTACATTCTTAGGCCTATAAGCCAGCTCCAAACCATAGGAGATCTGATGTTATTGTCAGAGCAGAAAGGAACTTTGAGTTTGAACCATGAGGACACTAATGTCAAGAGAGATGGTGACTCACTTTGTCCAAGATCCCACAGGAAATCAGCAGCTGAGGCAGGCCTAGGGTTGTACAGGATTGACTGGAACTTGATGCAGTAATGACAAGGGTGATGGCTAGCACTCAAATGGAGCTTTGTGATCTGATCTCCCACAAGGGAGGCACTATTATTAACTCCATTTTATAGAAGGGGAAACTGAGGCAAGCATCAGGGCAGCCACTTGCCCAGGTTCATAAAGCTGGCAGGTAAAGAGGGAGGGAAGGGAAGGAGCATTTCTACGGTGCCTGTCATATACCAGACCCTTTGCTGTGCACTTTACAATATTTGACCCACATGACAACCCTGGAAGGTGGATGCTGTTATTATCTCTGTTTTACAGTTGAGGAAACTGAGACAGAGGTGAAGAGACTTAGCTAGGGGCGCACAACTAGTAAGTGTCTGAAGCCACATTTGAACTCAGGTCTTCCTGACTCCAAATTCAGCAGGGACTTCATTATCGGGTTGTTGAGGAGCAAGAGTGATTGGGGACACTTCGATGAAGGGAACAGCAGTCCAGACCCAGAACAAGTCCAAGTGAGGTGCTCCGCCCCCAGAACCACAAATCCTGCCCCCCCCCCCAGAGGGATATTGTGTTCCTGTCACTGACGCAAGCAAAGCCCCTCCTTGGATCTTGAAAATAGCATTAGTTGTTCTATGCTGTGAACTTCAATGGGCATCGAGAAATGCATTATTAATGATAGAAATCAATTGTCCAGGTTAATAATTTAACGATTCTCTGCAGCTGCAATCTTGCAACTTATGACATCATCCATATCTGCCATTATTCTTTGGATATTAGAATTTTTCTCAGACATGAGGTTAAATTTTTAATATGCAGGATTGACTCCCAGGCAGGCTCCTATCTGGGCAGGGAGCAAGGCTGTCCCACTCCCACTCTCCATGAGGCATGCTGGGAGAGCAGGCCTGCCTGGGAGAGGCACAGACAGCCCCTCAGGAGGTCTCCCATCACCCACCCCCCAGGGTCTGCCCAGGAACCTCCTTCCTTCCCGTGTGCCGCCTATCCCACAGAGGGTCACTGCCCCCTGAGGACTCACTTGGAGCCCTTGGATTTCCTGCTCCTTTTTGGTGTTCAGATTCCCAATTGTCAACAGGTGCTGAATTACAGCAGCCTACTGGCCAGTGGAAGAGTCCGAGGAAGCAATGATGTCCTGTGGCTCTGACCTTGGCCTTCTGCTCCTCTGATGTGCTCCTGGCAGGTTCCTTATTTGACCAGAATCAATGGAGTGACAAGGCCCACCTTACAAATGATATTCATATCTGTAGTGGACCCCAGAAGAGGAATGGGGATACAGTTAGAGCCCAAATTCTGGATTTCTTTTGTATCCTGGGTCCTTTGGGCAACAGACTGCTGGAACCAAGGGAGCCCTGCTCAAAAACATGTTTGTAAATGCATAAAAATGAATATAATTACAAAGGAAACTTGATGTATTAAAATATGGCAATTAAATATATTTTTTTAATTTTTAAAAATAAAATGGGCACAGATCCCAGGCCCATAAATTATAGGATGTTATAATTTAGAGAATTTAATCCCTGAACTTCCTGGAAGCCAGGGCTGAACTCGCTGCTTCCCGGAAGGAGAGTCCCACTCACTTTTGATCCCTTGCCCAGCAGCCTTGGGGAGCTGACTGGTCCAGGGCATAGGTGGGCAGCACCCTAGCCCTTTACTTGTAATCTACAGTCATTGCCCTTCCTACCTTTCCTATTTGAGAATGATTGCATGGAGCTCAGGTCCCTAGGAAAAAGCTCTGGGTTCCTCCCCCACTCACCATCTTCCCACCTGCCCTGCCAAGCCAGACACCGATTCAATCCCATTCTTCCAAAGTGTGAATTGCTTCACAGGAACTTCCTGAGGCATTTAAATCCAGAGAACCCCAAAGGGGTGATTTAGGGGCTCATTGGGTCATCACTGAAACCCCCTCCCAGTCCCCTCTCATCTCAGGACAATGGACAAGAGAACATTTCCAGGTAGCCCAGGTCTTTGTATATAGTTGGGGGTGAGGCCCTGGGGGGCTGGGCTCTTGGCTTCTCTTCTTTCCTCTAGGGCCTCCCCTATACACCACAAGACACTTGGCAAAGGCCCCCAGTGTTGGCTCTTCTGTCAGTGTGTCTGATGTGCTGCGCGCCCGCACGGACCTTAGCATACCTCAGCGTGTCTGGCCTCAGACTGCTTGATACACACCTGATTCCCATGCATTCACACCCATCTGTGTTTGCCCATCAGGCTCTGAGTCTTCCAGCAGCGCAGGCTCCTCTGGATCCTTGTCCCGAGCACACCAGCCTCTCCAAAGCAGCCCCCTCATCCCTGGAGGGCCTGCTCCATCTTCAGGCAGCGGGGCCTTTGCTGAGGATGGACTGAGCAGCCAGGCAGCCCCTGGCAACCCCAGCTACATTCTGCTTCCACTTGAAGCTGCAGGCATCCCTCCAGGCAGCATCCTTCTCAACCCCCACACAGGTGAGTGGATTTGGGAGTCTCAGCATGACATCTGACCCAACCCTTGTCCCCAGAAGAAAAAGTGGATCAGGATGGGGAGGGCGCAAGTGGTAGAAGGGGAGCCTGAGGTGTTTAGGACTCAGTCATCAGTGGGAAGCGATCTTCCCAGTGACTCCCTCCCTGCCTGCTGGAGTCACTGGATTTCAGTTTCATTCAAATGGACAGACCCAGAACAATATGGACTCCCTCTTTTCCTCCAGGCTGTTCCTCCATGTGAGAGAGGGTGAACATGCATCCTCATTTGTGATAGATGGAGAGGTCCAAGGAAGTAATAAGAAAGTAAGAGCTCCCAGGACAGCTCTCTCACAGTAGGACTTTTTGAAGTGTCTGAAGGCTGGCCATTCTAAGCATTCACTGAGTTCTGATTTTTAAGAGCTTTAAATTTAGAGGAAAAATGAGGGGAAAAATCCCAACCAATCCTGCATTTGGAGTTTGGTTTAGCTAAGGGCCTGAGGGTTATTTAAATTATCTAGTCTCATGAATATGCAAGATCTAGAAGCAAACTCGTGACAATAGGTTATTTTCATCAGATTGATTTGGACTTTCCTTACATTTTGCCTGGAAAAAAAAAAGGTTCAGGGGGAGGGGGAGAACGACACTCACAGTTGTCACATCTTTGAAGAAATGTCATGAAGAAGAGTTCAACACTATTTGTCAGGAGTTCCCCATCACAGAGGTCTTTAAGCAAAGGCTGGAGGCAGGGGAGTTCAGCACAAGAATTCATAGTTTGGGTAATAGGCAGTCTAATAGGCAGTCTAAGGGACCTCTGGGAGCTTCCACATACCATGAGTTTCTGATTTTATTGATCTTGAGGAAGTCCAGTGGAACAGACACAGTGCTGAGTATAACAAAAGAGTCACTTGGTACTTTTCCCATAGACAGATTTGGGGGGGAGAAGCATATAATTAAGGCATATAGAATCGAAGCACTAGCTTTGTCTATTTAGAGCTGGGAGACCTCTTAGGAGTCATCTTGTCAAATACTCTGAGTTCACAGAAAAAGAAACTGAGGCCGGGAGATTAAATGGCATGCAGATTCCTTATCACTGGTAAGAAGCAGAACTTGGACCCAAGCCTAGCTCCTCCAAATTTGAATTCAGGGCTCTTTGCACTAACCCCACTCTGACTTGGAACATTCTTCCTCTCTGTCTCTGTCTCTTTCCCCTGCTTCTGCCTCCCTGCCTCCCTCTCTCCCTCCCACCCCTCCCTCTTCTGTCCCCCTCTCTCTGTCTCTTTCCAACTCAGAAGATATAAACAACAATCAAACAACACACCACCACACACACAATCATAGTAGTCCATAAGCAATTTATACAATGCTTTTTTCTCTTCATGGAGTCCCACCTTCCTCCAGGCCACTCAAGTCCTGAAGAGTCCATCCATCATTTTGGTTGTGATTCGAATCAGAAAGTAAATGACATGGGGTTCCTGCTGACCTGCCCTCCCTCAGTCTCAGTTTTTCCCTCTCCAAAACCTATTCCCCTGATGCCTTGGACACTCCTGGTGCAGAAATGAACTTGAGGTCATCAGAGTAGAAATGGTCTTTATTTTGAAACTCCGCTTTCCAAATAGCTTGTAGTAACTGGAGAAGCCAAAATCTTCATCATCCCCAGTCCTATGTTCTGTGACTGTATTCCCTTGCAGATCCTCCCACTGCAGGGAATCCTGTCTTCAATCTTCTTCATTGTCTAAGAAGATAGACTTGCCCAGGGGCCCCTTTTTTCCCTTTAAGAGACTGGGCGAAGAGCTCCTGAACTTGGGAATCCTAAAAGAGTGACCCCAAAATTGGTGCCATCTAAGAAGTCCCTCTTCTCTATCTAGAAGGCTGGGATTCAGGAGGCCCCACCACTCAAACCATGTAGTTCTGCATTCCACACTTGTCATGTGATTGAGGGTGCATATATGCATGTGCCCCTGCACTGCATATAAGGATGCCAGATCTAGGAGCTCTTGCTTGCCAAACTCCACATGCACATTGCCTTGGCTGCTATCATTTCTTGCTCTAAGAAGCTGTCATCTGGGGCTGAGAAGGGGATGAGAATTCAGTTCCTACTGGTTTCTCACTACCATATACATACATACATATACATATATATATATATACACATATATATATTCCCCCACCCCCAGGACCCAATTACATGTTTAGGACTCTGACCTGTACTAAAGAAAAGGAGAAAAAAAGAACAAATTCCCTGGGTGTACAATGAATACTCTTTTTGATGAGCTTAGGGCCAAGAGGGGTTCTGTCTGAGACTGCCAGGTCACCCACAATCAATCCCAAGTCAACTGATTCATGCCTAATGAGGAGGTTTGCAGAGATGACTTTATCTCCAAAGAAACACTCCTGGTCATGTCCAAGTAGATGCCATCTGAGTCTCCCAGGTTATCAACAAGCAATTGTCTACACCCTCCAGAGGGAGATACTCCCACATGCTGTATAGTTCCGTGGGAATAACACTAGATTTGGAGTTAAGGGGCATGAGTTCAAATCCTCGCTCTGGCACTTCCTACCTATGTGGCCTTGGGAAAGTCACCTAAACTCCTTGTGCCTCTGTTTCCTCATCTATAAAATAAGAAGCCTGGACTAGATAGTCTCTGATGTCTCTTTCTTCTAAATCTGTGGTCCTAAGAGAGACTTTTATGAAAGTTCACTATCTAGTAAGCACAGAAAGCTGACCAAGGGACTTTATGAGTTCCACTTTCCCTCTATATCCTCCATGTATATTTTTGCATGTTGTTTTCCCCTGTTGGATGTGAGGATCCACATTTTTGCCTTTTATTGTATCTCCAGTGCTTAGCACAGTACCTGGGATGGAGTAAACACTTCATAAATACTTGTTGGCTGTCTAAGTGACTGACTGACTAACTCACTTCCCTGACCAACACCAATCGGTCAACACCTGATAACAGTAGCTATAGCCCAAAATGAACTGTGTGTGCTGGTAGCCATTTCTAGAAAGGAGCAGGGCAGTCTGGTGGATAGAGTACTGAGCTTGGAGTCAGCAAGACCAGAATTCACAGCAAACCTCGTATGGCTCCTAGTTGGGTGACCCTGGTCAAGTCACCTGACCTCTGTGAGCCTCAATTCCTTCATACATAAAAGGGGCATTAGAATAGCATCTAGCTCCATAGGGCCATGCTACACCAGAAAATATATGGAAAGCTCTTTACAAATCTTGAAATCCCATGGAAATGCCAAGCATTTGGTATCAGCACCATGGAGAGAGCAAGACCATGATTTAGGCATTCCCTGCTTCTTTCAGTGACCTTGAGTAGCACTGAGAGGTGTCCTGGGTCAGGGACTTGTACTCCTGGGCCATCCTCAAGGCAAAGCTAAGCTGTTGGTGACTGGGCCAATGGACAGGAGACAGTGAGTGTTCCTTAACTGGAAATCAGCCATTCCCTTTTTAGGCTGACAGACGGCTGCCTGGCAGGTGACAGCACAGCTCACAGTGCTGGGAAGCCTGCAGCCCAGCAGCCCTTCTCTACAGGGCATGGGGCCCAGAGATGCATTAGACTTCTGGTAAAACTCCCAGGGGTAGAAAAATTGTTTGCTAGCCCTTAAATTGCTATTGACTAAAAGCTGCTCTCAGGCTCAGCCAAAGAGTGAGCCCGAACGAGGCTGAGCTGGTCGGGTCACTGAGAGAAAATGCTTCCATTTGCTCAGGATCAATTACCAGGAGAAAAGCACCAGCTTCATCAGCAGCCTCCCCTGCCCTACCTTTTGGGTTACTTGGTCCAATGTCTAAGTCACTTTTTCTTCTAAAGGGGAAAGGAGTAAGCGCCCATCCTCAGATTGCCCCCTCTTCTGTTTCAGGCCAACCATTCGTGAATCCTGATGGGACCCCAGCCATCTACAATCCCCCAAGCAGCCAGCAGCCCATGAGGAGCCCAATGGGGGGCCAGGCACAGCAGCAGCCCTCCCCCCAGGCTCCGCAGCAGGTGCAGCCACCTCAGCAGCAGATGGCCACCCATCTTGTTACACAGGTAGGGGAAGCTGGATTAACCGGACTAGCTGGGGCAGAATGCAGAGAAGGAGGGACCTCACAGGAAGTCTGGCCTCTTTGTCAAGGGGTAGGTGACCTTCTCTTCATACTGTAGCAGACACATGGGGGGGTGGACTGTTACAGCATCAAGAGTCAGGCGTTTGGGTTGAAATCCTGCCTTCTTTACTTCCTATTTGTGTGACCTTGGACAAGTCCCTTCTACCTGGGCCACAGTTCCATCAGTTGGACTCAGTGGCCTCTGAGCCCCCTTCTAAGTCTGAGATTCCATATTTCTCTGTGTGTATCACTTCATCCACCATTCATAGTCTACTATAAAAATACTACTACTTCAGCCATGGTGCCTGCTGGAAGGAATTCCTAGCATTCCAAGCTTTTCCAGCATGGCCCACATCTTTGAGCCTTTCCCTTTTCAGTCACAGCATGTCAGGGTTGGGAGGGCCCCAAAAGACATGGTGCAAAACGCCCCCCCATCTCTATCACCCCAACAAGGGCTGCTTAACCTCCACCCAAAGCCCTGCTTGGAGGTAGAGCTGCCATCTGCTCTCAATGCCGTCCATTCCAGGCTGAGACATCTCTCATTTTTACCAAGTTTACTTGGTGCTCCCAACTTTGAGCGTAAAGCTTCCACCTTTCTAGTTTCACCCATGACTTCTAATTCTGCTCTCTGGGGCCAAGGCAAGCAAAAGCAGCCTATCCCTGTGATAGTCCTTGGCATTCTTGGTGACTAAAAGCACCTGTTCCTGTTGGCAGCTGTGTGGGGAGAATGGGACATGGGAGGGATGTCTCTTCCACTGGCTAGAAGAGTTGTCTGCAGTGTCCCTGATGTGACCAAGCCTGAGTAGCCATGGCCATAGGTCATCATTGTCATGGTGTGGGTGCAGAGGAAAAGGCTGCCTTCCAAACCAATCCTTCTGGACTCAGAATGGCAGCAAGTCCAATTCCAGGCTGAGGCTGGCAAATGTATCTCCTGCTTCATCCCTCCATCCAGCTTCCCCAAGCTGGTCATCAGGCAGGGACAAGGAGCCAATGAGAGCATCCATGTTTTCTCTCTACTTTCCTCATTTCTGCCCTAAGATTGAAGCCAGGAGAGGTCAAGAAAATCCACTTGAGGAAGAAAACCAGTCCTAGCCCCTCATCCCCCTCTATCACAAACAACTGACTCCTGCGGTTGTAAAAGTGCCCCCCAGCATGCCTGCTACAACATGAGGAGAAGGTGCCCTCTCCCTTGACAAACAGGTCAGCCTTCCTGTGGGGTCCCTCCCTGTCCCCATCCTGTCACAGGCAGACTCCTCAGTGTGAGAGAGGGATGGAGAAAGGGAAGAAAGAGAGCCAAGTGCATCTGGCCCTTGTGTGCCCCAGACCTCAGTGGAGGAGACCTGACCTGGGGCTTTGTTTCTCCCCTAGCCTCTGCAGGCTCTGCAGCCTCCTTCACAATCAGGACAGTATCCCACTGTCTCCTACCCTCCCCAGCATCTCCTGTCTGTGTCTCCTGGGCAGCAGTTTCCTGTGCAGGTATGATGTCTGCATGTTGGACTCATTTGGCGTGCTCTGGAGCGCGGACCAGGCTGCGCTGATGGACTTCGAAGAGTGTGTGGAGAAGCACAGAGAAGTGTGTGTGTGTGTGTGTGTGTGTGTGTGTGTGTGTGTGTGCCTCAGTTTCTGGCTGGTCTAATAAACACAACAGTTCCTCACTGGTGAGGGTGGAAGGGGGATATTAATGCCTTTGTTTCCCCCCATCGTAACCCCCAACTCCTGAAGGGGGTGCAGGCTTTTACTGACTCAGCAGTCCAGACAGAAGGGCAGGTGTGTGTGGAGCACTGGTTGATGCTTCTGAGGATAGTTCTGAAAACTTGTGCCCCAATTTCCCTGCTAATGAGCTTGGGGGCAGGGAATGGGTCCACTGAGCAAGAACCCAAATATCTGATTTATTCCTGGACCAGAGTCCCATTGAGAAGAATGTTGGGAAAGGTGTATATTGGCTCCACTGGCCCTGTGAATTGGAGCAAATCCCTAAATGCCTCTGGGCCTTGTGTCTGCCCAGGCCTGGCACCCAGGGCTGCATGATGCCAGCTCAGAGTTGCCTAAAGGCCCAGGGAGAAGGGGAGCCATTCTAAGGCCCCCAGACCCCTTCTCCATGAATTTCTTCTCTCTTCTTCACCTCATTCCCTAACACTTTCTCTTGACCTAGAATCTGGGGCTCTGATCCTCTACTTGGCGCTGCCACTCTCCCATCCATTGTTAGGCAGAATGCCCCTAAGTCTCTTTGACTGGCTTCCTCTTTGCTTTCTGACTCACAGAGAGATGACATGGCCACACCGTTCAGCCAAATGAGCCTGAGCCGACAGTCATCAGGAGACGCCCCTGACCCTCCACCTGGACCCATCTACCCCCAGCCCCTCCTGCAGCAGCCAGGCCAGCAGCCAGGCTATGTCCTCACCCCCTCCACAAGTCAGCAGCTTCCTCCTGGAGGCTTCTCAGGCTCAGGGCCTCCCCTCTCTCAGCAAGTTCTCCAGCCTTCCCCAGCACCCCAGGGGTTCATCCAGCAGGCTACCCCTGCGCAGGTAGGTACACTCAGCTGCACAGCTGCACGCTTAGGTCCAGCCTGAGTGGGCTTGGCTGCCACACTGATTTGCACATGCCCCGCCCAAACTATTTTCATTCTCACCTCCATGTGGGTGTCATGTCCTTTCTATGACAGTCAGGGGTATAGTGCTGCTCGAACCCACTCTGCAAAACTGTAGAAAAGGCTGAGCAGTGGATGGTCATTCAGTTACTAAATAGTGAATAATAAATGATCATTATATTTAGCCACTTCCTGTTGTTCATCCAAGAGGGGCCCCATGCCAGAGTCCAGGCTGCCTGAGGCAAAGGAGAAGAAGAGCAGGACAGCTCAAGGGGATTAGGCTGCCTGTAAGAGCTGCTTCTCTGGGGCAGTTGGGCTGTGATCTTAGAGAAGGCTCTCAGGTTTGAGCCTTCTGCCCCCAGCTCTAGGGAGATGGACCCTTTGTGCCACCCAAGGCCACCTCTCCAGACTGTCTTGCCTCCAAATAAGGAGGAGGAAGAGAAGTGAACATCCAGTGTCCCATCACTCCTGTGGGCTGCCCTGGGTGCTGTTCATCATCCTTAATTGGCCCAAACTTGTAAGACAGCACAGATCAGTGATTTTTACTGTCTCCTCCAAGATGGAAGGTGTTTTACTGCTCACTGCCAGATACCCACAGCCCTCTCCTGGGGGCCTGAGCAGGATGGCATGGGTGATTACTGTCAGGAAGCAAAGTGGGCAAATGAAATTTCTGGCTTTGCACACAGATGCCCAAAGTCCAGCCTCATTAGGAAGCCCTGTCTTGCCTGGGCTATTCAGAATTCAGAGTGCCGCTTCAGTCTCCTCTTGTCGCTGGACTCAGGTCATGAATAAATTATGTTTCCAAGACACAAACCACTGCAACACTGAGGGAAACCGCAAACCATTGCTGGTTGTCTTCTGAGGGAGGACTCGCATGACAATAGTTCACTCCTATGACCCACACTGCTTTTTCCTTCTCTCGAATTTGATTAGAGAGGGAGGCCTGCTCCTCCTACTCAGAGCTCTAGTGTTTCTGGGAAAGAGCTGCATCAATACACAAATCATCAACCTCATGTGTCAAAAGTCTTGAAGGCATCTCTTTGGTATCAGATGGTCCCATTGCTCTTCAGCCTAAATATCATCCCACAGTTATTACCTGGTTCTACTGTCCGAGGCAAAATATGACAGAATACAACACAAAGTACTACACCCATGGGGAAGAAATAGAAGACTGCTCAATGAAGACATTGCAGTGTCTTGTGTTGAGGAAGCAAATGTCCTGCAAAATCCCTAGTGTCGTGATCAATCTTTGGGAAGCAGCAAGAGCTAAGGGCAGGGAGAGGAATAAGAGGATAGAGAGAAGTCCGCAGTCCCTCTGGATTACAAAACATTCCCTGCTGGGGCTTGGAAGCTACACAGCCCTGTAGCAAACAAAGGAATTGATGAAAGTGTATGGTGGGATTGGGGAGAAAGGAACAGCCAGCTCCAAGCAAATGGTCCATCTATAGACTTACAGGAGGGCAACAGGTGAAGATGCTCAGGTGACCTCTCTGGTCATCTCCCATGACCACTTGTGCTCCTGGAGACAAACTAAGTCTTTTGTTTCTCCTATGTACATATGGTCCAGGGATGGGATGACTCCAATCAGCATTGTCCAAAAGCCAGAAGGGCTAAATGCCCCTGAATTGTAATGAGTCCTCTGGCACTGTAGGTATTCAAGTAGACCACATAAGCACTGGGTGGGCTAGAGTAGATGACTTCGAATTCCTCTTCTGGATATGAGGTTCTAGGATTCTATGGACATGTAAATACATGTTCTTGTCCCAAAGAGCAGAGGACATCAATAAAAGAGATGTTCGCTGCTTCTGACTCATCCCTTTTCCACATGTGGGATGGGAGGGGCTGAGGCGGACTGGGCCAATGGAGGCAGGCATAAGTAGCTGAAGGCAAGAAACAACCAAGCATTGATGAAGCACCTATTATTTGCCAGGCACAGTTGGGCTGGGGCTAAAACTGAATGGATATTCAAAAAGGATGATCATTTGTTTGAGGTAAAATGAGAGCCCAACTTTGTGTGCACACTTTGACTCTCAGCTCGGCTGTCCTCTCCCTCCCCTAATCAAACTTAATCTATTTTCTTTGTCAAGCAATTGTTTTTCAGCACTATAAGCCAGTAATAAGCTAACATGGAAACATGACATGCTGCCCTTGGCGGTCACATGTCATGTGTCTGGGGACAGCTTCATGCCTCAAGGTGACCAGCTCCTGTCTCACTGGGATAAGGGGTTTGAGGTGCACATCTTTCCAGATGTTTAGCCAAAAGTTCACTTGACAAAGTGTTTCAGGCTCTTCTTATGTACATGAAGGGAGGTATCAAGCTAGACATTAGGGCATGTAGGTGGATTTGAAGCTCGTTGAAAGTGACCAGACCTGAAGAGCAGTCACTGGTGGTTTAAGGCCCAGAAGGATGTGTCCAGTAGAATTCCCCAGCTAACTGCACTTGACCTCAGACTATATCTCTATGTTTTGGCTAAAGGCATAAATGCCTACTCATCAAATAGGAAAGTGGCCCCAAAGCTGCCACATGGAAGGGCAGTCAACAGTCAGAGATTCTGGACAGACTAGGGTATGAGCTTCCAGTACACAGACTAAGTGTCAAGGTTTTCATATAGGGTCACATATATGATCTCATGCATTTAGAACATGAAGGTCTCCCTTATGGTTTCTGCAGTGCCATATGTCCAGAAAGCCTCTGTGATTCTAGATCACATTAAGAAGGTCCAGTCCTTGGGGACCCAGCCCTGGTCAGGACACCTTTGAAGCAGTATTTTCTGCTCTGGGCATCACACGATAGGAAGGGCATTGTTAAACTAGAGAAAGTCCCCAGCTGGAATGAGGCTGGTCCTAATGAGGGGCTATTGTGGGACAGTGTTGGTAGGACCAGAAGCGAGAGCCCAGATGTTGGACAGGCAGCACCTGGTGATGACTGAGTCTGAGAGGGAGGGAGAGGCAAGAGTCAAAGACGAGCCTCAGTTCTGCCTAGAAGCTTGGCTGAGGTGCCCTGAGGGAGGGAGAAGGGATTTCCCCCTTCGGAGCACAGTGCACTCATGCCCATCTGGGGCTCTCTTGCCCTTCTCCCCTGCAGCAGATGCCAGTGTACTATTACCCATCTGGTCATCTCCCTACCTCATCACCTCAGCAGTACCGGCCCATGGCCTCAGTCCAGTACAGTGCCCAGAGAAGTCCCCAGATGCCACCGCCAGCTGCCCAGCAAACAGGTACCTGCGCCTGATTTCCTTTCACAGGGGGCTGACACTAACTTTTTCCCAGTGTTTCCCAACTGGCCTTTGGACACCAGGGTTTTGTGGGTCAGTTGGGGTGTTGTGCCAAGGCCTGTGTTAGCCTCAAAAACAGCATGAGGGACAGGTTAGGATACTCTGCTCTTTTGGAAGCCCCTGTCATTCCTGTTTAAGCCAGTAAGTACACCCTCTACTCCACAACCTCTCAAGCAAAAATGGTGTCAGCACTTTCCTGGAAAAGAGTTTCCATATCTTCTAAGGCAACAGAAACAGAGATAGAGACAGAGACAGGTCTAGCTGTGTCTCCTGTCACCCAAGAAATGACCCCAAACCAGGTGAAAATGTTGCCTTTCGTCCAGAGCTGACATCCTTCTCCAAAGCTACAGTCTGTGGCCACTGATGAGGTGATCCCAGGACTTCATTTGCTCTTTAGCCAGCAAGCTAGCCAGCATCCGACTGGACCAGACCCTTGCCATGAGCAATTGTGCAGCGGGAAGGGGGGCCGTTACACTGTTAGAGAGTGAGTAGCAGGTCTCACAGTGAACCGGTCTCTTTCCCTGCTGTGGCCTTCCCTCTGGATTTCCTTACACAGACAACAGAAGATGCCAACCTGTGGATGATGAGCTGTGCTTCTTTCCAGCTGCCTACATGGCCAAAGATGGCAGACCATGATGCTCTCAGCCCTCGGGACCGAGTGGCACTGCAGACCAAGGAGTGTGGGCTGTTTGTCCTGCCCATTACACTCAGGCTGGAATCAGGAAGCCAGTGTACTATTACCCATCACTGAACCCCGCCCCACTTCAGCCTGTTCTTCTCTGATGACCTTTACTATGAGCCCAGAGCACAGTAAAAATTAAATGGCCTCTAAACAACCCTGGGAGGTAAGTGCTGTGAGTATCATCATGATGCTGCTTCAGATGAGGAAACTGAGGCTCAGAGAGGCTCAGTGTGACACAGCTTAGTGTGACCTGAACCCAGGCTTCTTAGCTCCAGGTCCATCCTTCCATTCACTATAGTAAGCTGCCTCTCACAATGAACATGTCATGAAGCCCAGAAAGCCACTGACTCCCTATCAGCTAGCTATATGCATGGCAGAATGCAGGAGTCTATAGACATGGCCTTGTCTCTGGTGGCTACGGACAGAAAGCATCCGCTCTCCCTCTGAGATCATAGCCCAGTGCTAGGAGTCAACACTGAGAGATGCTTGGGGTGTCCTGTCGCTACCTGACCCCAGTGATCTGTAAACTCAGCACAAACATCACAAGCCCCCCCAAAGGGTCTGGAACCACTTGAAATGTACAAGAAAATGCTCATTCACGAGATGCTGGACAATGCCACGAGCCAAGGATCACCTGGGAGAGGGGAGTGTCCTCAGGTCATCAAGACGCCTACTTATTAACTGACATAATTTGGGGCTGGTGATGAAAAGGAAGTAGCCAGGCCTCTGGGCTTTCTATTCTATGGTAGGGAGAAAATTCATGTTCAGTGAAGTAAATAGAGCTTGATTTGAAGACGGAGAGGGCAACCCATTATAATTTACTGTTATAAGAGTCATGGAGAACTGGGTTCAAATCATTCCTCAGACTGCATGCGCATGGGCAAGTTACATAACATTCAAAGTCTCAGTTCCCTCATCTGTAAAATGGGGTTAATGACTGTACATAATTCACAGAATTGTTGAAAAGATGCAGTAAGAGACTACAAGCCAAGAACTTAGCAAATGAAAGAAATTGAACACTGTATTCTTGGTCCAGCTGGGTGGAAATTACAAAGAGGCAGATTTATACTTGATTTCAGAAAAAAAATGAAAAACTTAATAAAATCTTCCTAACAATTAGAATAATCTGAAAATTGAATGGTTTGCCTTGGTGGATAGAGAATTCCCTGTCACTGGAAATATTCTAGAAAACTTTCAATAACCATGTGTTGGAAATGTTCCCTAGAAGAGTAATTCATGTTGGCTTTGAGATCCTCATTAACTTCTGCATGAAGTTATATCAAAGGTAGTTGGAAATGTTAGTCTGGAGGAGAGGAAAAACATGAGGTCTGGAAATATACATTTGGGGAGTTTTCCACATAGAGCTAAAATGATGACAGTGGAAAAAAAGACAAAGAAAGATAAGTCTTTGGGGGGGGATGCATACAGTAAGAGTTTGAAAAGAAGAGACAACCTGAAGAGAAAAAAAGAATGATTGGACAGAGAAGTCAGAGAGAACAAAAAGACTGAAGTAACTTGGGAGTTAAAATGGGAGAGAGTAGCAAGAACATGGTGGCAGTAAGAAGCAAAAAATGCTACAGAGAGGAAAATGAACACAAGGACATAGAAAAGCCTACTCAATCTGACATCACTGATCCTCAAGGGAGGAGTTCCATTCAAATGGTGAGAAAGAAGCCTAGTTACCAAGGTCTGAAGGGAACACAGGTGATAACAAAGTGGATTGATGGGTATAAATAACTTTTCTGGAGTCCTCAGGATCATCTACTGGCTGTCTCATTTCCTTTCTAATAAATTGTAGTGACTAGGAAGGCTCTTTCTCGCAAGGGCATATTAATAACTCTAGTCATATGTGGAAGCTATAAGCTACCATGCCCAGCTATGGAGGCAATTGAAGAAGAGTCAGAAAGGTACCATCTTTTTACTTTTACTTTAATTTATTTGTTACTGAACCAGTGTAAATCAATCAACAAATTTCTTTAGCTCTTACTATGTGCCAGACCATATGCTGACCTCTGGGGATACAAGGAGAAAAGTGAACCAATTCCTGATCTCAAGAACATTACATTCTATTGCAGAAAATACCTTGCTTACATATATAAATGCACACAAAATAAATATAAATGAATTGGGTGGGGAAGATTTTAGTATCTGGGAAATCAGGAAAGGCTTCACATAAGAGATGCACCTTGAGCTGGATCTAAGAGTACAATATGAGGAAAATGTGCATCACAGGCCTTTGCTTCACATAGCTGACTTAGGGTTAAAAATCCCCAGGATACTCTCAGGCTCAGCATGCAAATGAATCTGACCCAGAATTTAAGTGGCTGAAATAAGAATAGTGGCCTGTACACACCTGGCCACCAAGCTTAGCTTTGTCATGCATGAGTGGCTAACAATAAGTTTCCCAGGATTTAATCACCTTCCAGAAGAGTCTGGTTATTTTCAGGAGAAGAGAAGCAGTTATAGTTACTTGATGTCTCAACAGATTGTTTTTCATATATGAGAAACCTGAGGAAGTCTCTAAATAGATAGAGGTAGAGTTGATAGAGAAACATGGCCAGACAGAAACACAAAAGGGGGGGGGGGGGGGATGGGGGGATGGGGATGTTAGATAGTATTGGGAAAATCTTCCAGTATGCACTTAGTATGTGAAATGCTCCCACCTGGAACTTTGAGAGGTTGAAACTTGATCCAGCACCAGCTGTTTTGCTATGGCAGTCATGAGAGTAAGGGTATTGAAGTATGCTCAATTTCTTCCTGTAGCTAATGTTTAAAAGCTGATAGTCCAAACTAAATGTCAAGCTTAATGGGTCATGGGCCCCTCCCAGTATTAGAGCATTAAAATGGAAGGGACCTAGAGCTCACCTAGAGAAGACTTGCCTGAAAAAACAAATAATCACTTGGGAAGGGATGGACTCCCAGCATGCCTCTCACCTTTTGTTTTTCTTTACCAATGTCAGCATCTCTGAGTAATCTGTTTGGAGCTGGGGGGTTGGAGGGGAGGTAGAACACAACTTGCTTCACTTTCCACAGATAGGTTTAAGGTTTCAAATTATACTTGAGATCAAAACCATGAAGAGGCAATCTCCAACATTCCCCTATGGCCAACACCAGTTCCACTTTGGCTGCACTCATTGGAGCTCATTCAGCACACTCCTGCCCACTCTCTCCTTCCTGTCTCCAAACTGCAGTAAACAATGCTTTGAAGCACGCTGTTAATGTCAGGCTCCATGTTTGACTCACTTTTCATTGAATGTTTAAAACTGTCATTATTATTATTATTATTAGAATTGAGCACTAATCTTTACCTAGCTAATTTTAACTCATCGTCACACAGCTACTTTGGAAGCCTGATGACTTCACTGATGATAATATTCATTGCCATTCACCACATATCCACGGTTTTCATCCTGGGCACTGAATTCTTACCCTTGGTTTTCAATAGCTACTATAGAGGACCAAATTGGTATTTGGAGAGTTTTCATTATTTTAGTATCTCAGAGCTCCCAGGGTCTCTCTTAGGCTATCATTATGTTAGCTTTCATTCCCATTACATTTGTATATGAAGATGGCAGCATGGGCCAATGGGAAATCACAAATGGGTTGGATCTGGAGTTGAAGACTTGGAGAAAAATCCTGACTTTTGGACATAGTGACCTTAAGCAAGTAACTTAACCTCTCTGGTTCTCAGTTTCCTCTCCTATCAAATGAAGAGGTTTGAATACACAGTATCTAAGGTCCCTTCCTCTTATAGATATTTGATCCTACAGTCAAGGGAAGGGTACAGAGGTGAAGAAGGTTATCTTAAAAAGGGGAAAGGCTAAAGCCAGCAAGATAACCCAGGATACTATTAGAATAATCAAAGAAACAAGGGCCCAAACAAAGGCTGTGAAAGTAAGAATGAAGAGAAGATGAGAGATCAAGAGGTAAAATGGGGATGGGGGGGGGGGGAATTGGAATTGACAGGATTTGGTGAATGTCCTTCAAGGAATGGGGACCTTGGGTGAGAGGTACAAAGAAATGTAAGACTGTAGGTGGTGATTTGCTGCCATGGGATGCTCAGGAAGCAAGTGTCTGAAGCAACTATAACAGTAGAGAGGCCTGTGGTCCCATGGTGGTGGATACAGAATCTAACAGAGTATCTCCCAAGTTTTGTTCAAGCTGATGTTCACTCCCCACTTATAGTGATTCTCATGGGCATGAAAGAGATGGCTGTGAGGAATCTGGAAAGTCCTTCAAATAGTCAGGAAGCCATGGGAAAGAAGATGAAAACCAGAGGGTCAGAGATGGAGTTGTTGCCAATGGTGTTTTCAGCTGAGTCAGAAGCTTTAAAAGGAAAGAGGCGTAGGAAGGGCATGACTACTTAAGAAGGTGATGTCTGGGAGCAGGATTGATATTTCTGGACCAAAATGAGAAAAAATGGAATATCTATAGTGTAGGAAGAAGCAAATATGTCCAGAAATTCACAGGGGATGCTATCCAGGAAAAGAGACAGCAAAACAAGCGAAGGTATCAGATGTTAGAAATCCTACAGCGAGAAGGCTACCAATAAAAGTGAACAGAAACTTGTTTGTAGTAAGAGAGAGCGAGCGAGGTGATAGGACTGAAACAGAATGAGGATCAAGAGGCAAGGGCTGCTGCCACTCTGCCACTGGCTGGGATGACATTGGCATTCAGTCAATGAGCACTAATTAAGTACCTATTGTTTTCCAGACATTATACTAAGCCCTGGAGATGAAGCAGGGGAGACAACTTTTATTTTGCTTCTGTGCTTTCTGTCAAAATCTCTGAACTGCAAATTGTGGGACAGAAATGGCTAATAGGGAATTTATAGCCAAGAGAATTGTAGAAATAGTAAGAAAACCCTTAGCTTCCCTGATGGACTCAAGCCACTTTGGATAGCCTCAGGGACAGAAAGAAAGCATGGCATTGGTGACTGAACTGTTGTCAGTCTGTTCTGACAGGCAACGTAGAAAGGAAGAGGAAGAGAGAAAGGTCAAAGATTCTGATTTTCATAAAGAATTCAACCTCATTATCACAAAATTGGTTTGGATAAGAACAAGAGAGGTGGATTTCCAGGCTTCGGTTTGGGAAAGTTCTACTGTCCTCTCTCTGGGTTAAATCTCTGTTGGATCATTGAGTTTAGTTCTCATAGAAAAGACATTTCTACAGTATGTGTCCAGAAGGCTGCAGCCAGGATGAGGAGGGTCTTGTGGTCCTGCCACATAAAGATCTGACCAAGGGATAAAGTATGCTTAAAATACGGAAGAGCTACAATATATGAAGGGCTGTCACATAAAAGAATAATGCTGCTCTCCTTGGCCCCAGATCTAGGAGCAAAGGGTCCAAGCTGAAAATTGACGAGTTGAGGATTGAGTTTAGAAACAATTTCTTAACAACATGAGTGATCCAGACTGGAGTGAGCTGCCATGGCAATCACTCCCCTTTCACACATGGAAACCATCTGGTGGGGGGAGGAGAAAGGATTTTGTACTTGAGAGTCCTGGTTGTCTATAGATTGGACCAGATGGCCTTTGAAGTATGAAGAAGCTTGAAGACTCAGCTGGTGCCAAGATCTGCCTAGCATGCGGGTCTGAAGGCACTAGGCAGCTGGTGTCTCTCCAAGCGATACCTGCTCAACTGCTTTGGACAGGGACAGGGAATGAGGAAGGGGCCCCGAGGGGTCTTGGCATTGGATTCATGTCAGTCCATCAAGCATTTGCTGAGCATGTTCCATATTCATGCATTGTGCCATTCCTGGCTCCTTTGAGGGATGAAGAGATGTATGGGCATATTTCTTGTCTTCAAACAACTTTGAGTCTAGTGGGGAGATAAGGAAGGTACAAAAGTCAGCACAATCTGAGACAGACTGGGAATGATGACATGGGAGACAAATGAGCAAAGTGCTCTAAGAACTTAGAGGCGAAGGGAAAGAGAAGGAATAGAAGGAGGTTTCCTAGAGGGGGGGGCTTTGAACTGATGCTTTAGGACTAGACTGGATTGTCAGAGGTGGAAATGTGTACTAAGCAGTTGATGGGGTGAGCGGGGACCAGATCGGTGACGAATGACCCCCACTTTGGAGCTCCTACAAAGAAAGCACATTACTCTAGATGTGGAGAGAAGAATGAATCTACTTTGTTAATATAGACCCAACCCTGTTGGGCTTATTTATTCATTTGTATCAAGGCATTAGCCTGAGGTCCTTCCCATGGAGTTGGGCTCTATAGGAAAGGAAATGCATGCCCTCTGACCATCCACTAAAGGATATGCTTGATCATAGGCTTCTGGGAAGGTCTTTTCTACCCTAGATAAGGGTGGGCAAGGTCTGACTCTAGGAGAATTGGTGGCCAAGTCAGGGAGAACTTCTCACTTCATGAGCCATGAGGCAACCTTTTGAGACAACCTCTACAGTGATTCATCCCTTCACAATCAGTCCCAGGGGGCAAGAAAACAGAAGCTATCTCTCATCACTCCTCATGGTGCAGAGGGTGGCCTCCACAGTAGGTGACCTCACATCTGCTTGTCTGTCTCCACAGAGAGATGATAATAAACCATTGCCAACATCTGGGGCCTCTGTAGGAACAACCCTTCTCACTGGCTTCTCATAGGTGCTTCTTAATGGAGTCACCAAGATATCATTGGCACACTCAAGACCCCATGCCTATGAAATCCCAACTTTTACCTTAGCTTCAGAGGTTCAGTACCAATGCAACCCAAAGGGCTTCACCTGACACCCTGTAAGAATGCCAGACTTGGAACTGGGAAAGCTTGAGCTGGAATCCTGCCTCTGACATTTGGTAGCTGTGTGACCCTGAGTGACCCTGCTTCAGTTTGCTCATTTCTAAAATCCAAGGTAATTCTAGCGCTTACATGACAGGATCTGAGTGAGGCTGAAATTAGGCAATATGTAAAATGCTAGAGAAGCGTCATCATTGCTGTTGTTAGTCACTTTAAATTTCTTTTCTGTCCATTGGTCTGCTTAGGAAACCCAGAAATTAGGAATTCTCTCCCATTCCCAACCCCTCCCTACTTTGTAATGTTTATTTATTTTCGGGTTAGCTTACTGAGAAAAGGAGGCTGACCAGTATGGTTATAGGACAGTGGAGACAGGCCTTGAATACAAAAGAATGATGATCATGGGGCAGGTGTGGGTTGAGTTGAGCTCCCCAGGGTGATGGCTTTCATAACACAGCTTTGCAATATCCTTTTATTTACCTTCTGATGAGTCAGAAGAGTTGGCAAGAGATGGGGTCATCGGATTCTATCAGCATTTTTCTTGCGTAACATCGCATTTGGTCACTTGTTTTAATTTTTTAAAAACCAGTCACCTCGTACCTAGCTATCCTTCCTAAAGGCAGTTTGGGAGGGAGAGAGGCCAAGGAACTGTGCATAAGAGGCACATTTTCACTAGGGGGTACAGGCTGTTTACTTGAAAAAGGAACAAAGTCTTTGAAAGTCTCAGAAAGATTGAATTGGGTGTTTCCTGTTGGCAGCAGTGAGTGACACGTGACTGGGGTGATTTGGCTCACTGCTTGCAGCACTGCAGTAGGAAAGGGTTTCTATGGAAATGCTTGAGCTCAGCTTTCACTTGGATTCTAATTATTCCATTTGCAAAAACAGGAACCCAGGAAGGAGAAATGTTATGCAAGGATTATGAGAATAATTGTCATTATTAGCAGCAGTAACGGGCCTAGGTATTTATAGACTGACAAACTTGTACCTAGCAGATTCTGAGGCCACACAGGCAGCCAAGAGTCAGGAGTCAGGATAAATTAAAATCCAACCAGCATTTTGCAAAGAACCTACTGTGTCCCAGGCCCCAAGGACAGAAAAATGAATGTGTCTGGAAGATGATTATGTTTATTATTTGTGGGTTTGTGAATGAAAGCCACTAGGTGCACCTGACATTCTAGTCCTCAGCAAATCTGGCAGTTTGGCTTGGGCATCACTAGTGCTGCCGTCTTAGGAGAGGATATCTGGGAAGTGATATCAGGTCCAAGAAGTCACAAGCAGCACTCTGTCTGTAGAAGAAAACACAAAGATAGAGTCTTGTTGAAGCCCCCATATTCCTGTTTGCTTAAATGCTCTGACCATGGAAATCGAAAGCATTCTCTCTCTCTCTCTCTCTCTCTCTCTCTCTCTGTCTCTCTCTCTGTCTGTCTCTCTCTCCATCTCTCTGTCTCTATCTCTCTGTATGTCTCTCTCTGTCTCTCTGTCTCTGTCTCTCTGTCTCTCTCTCTGTCTCTCTGTCTCTCTGTCTCTCTCTCCATCTCCCTTTACTAGTCTCTTCTCTTTTTCCTCTATCTGCTTGGCCACACTCCAATTAGACTGCTTCTTGATTTATTGGACTTATCATCTTCCCTATATTGATGAATTCCTTCAGTCTCTGGAATCTTTGAAAAGCTGTCTGTTCCCTCACCTATCTTCTTCGTCAGTTGGTGGATCGTTCTAGCATGGGATCTGGTGGCCAGCAGGATGTGGTGGTGGCAGAGAAGGCAGGAAATGCTCAGGGTAGCCTTGGCCCAGAGTTCTTTCCGATTGGTCATTGTATCTCCTGCTCCCAGGTGGTTTAGCCCCAGGTGCTCTCCAGGGTGCCTGGTGCCAATACAGGGATGGAACCCGTATGTCAGAGAGAACCCCCTGCCCCCTGCTGGGCAGACCTCTGTGTCTGTAGCAGTATCTGTGTGCTCTCAGCAGCCCAGACACACAACCAGCAGCCTTGGGAAGCTGAAAGCCAGATCTCCTAAGCTCTAGTCTAGGGGCAGCCTAGGGCTGCAGGTGGGGGGAGGGCAGGGACTGACTCAAGAGCGAGGTTGAACCCTCCTCACTCTGTGGCTTGCAAGCTGCATGAACGTGGAGTCTTTCTCCTCTCTGGGAAGGGACATGGCCAAATTCGTGACCTCCCACGGCCTCCGGGTCTAAATCTGTGACTCCGGCCACAAAATCACCCCAGGAAGTTGCTTCACTAAACCAGCTGTATCGCTAAAACCCTTGTGAACTTCTTCCATCTTCCTCTTTGCAAAACTTTTCAAGAAAAAATATCAAAAATGTCAGAGAAACAAAGAGTCAGGACCTAGTGAGACTGCAAGGGGGCAACTTCTGTCTATGAGGAACCCATTTTGGGAAGAGAGAGAAGAGATAACAGCAACGTGCTCCTGACTGTCTGGGTGAGGGAGAAGAGCTCAGTGACAGCTTCCAGGTCCCTCCCCAGCATCTTTGTCCTCATGTGCTCCTTTATGAAGAGAGGCTTTAACTGTCCCCTTACACTGTAACTTGGCACGCTTGCTTAGTCTCAAAGCAACACAAGCAAAGTTCCTGTTCTACTCCTTCCTTCCCCCTCAAAGTCTTCCCTCTTGGCTCCTGCCCTACCATGGCTTAGGATGGACACACACTCTTGGACTTCCTGAACCAGGGATCCAATGTCTGGCACCCTGTGGCCCTACCCTTAGTCTAGGGAGAAGATCTGCTGCACGGAAGTGGGAAATTTGGGAGAGAAAAGACTTCACAGGGACCAGAGGCCTCCTGCCTCCACCAGAGCATCCGCCTGGAGTAGGTCCCTCCTCTCCTAGGGTCAGGTTTGGCTCATATCTAGCTCAACTGTCTAGGGCCATTTTTGCTTATTTATTATATTCAGAAAATCATTCCTGCCCAGGTAATCGGCAGGCCTTTCTCAGAGCTGTCCAGATGCAGCCGGGACAGCAGTCATACTGCCCCCTTTCTTGCACCAAGCCCAGGCTTTCCCATCACTGTGAGGAGGGACTCATGACAGGGGAAGGACCAAGTGCCCTGACCAGCAGCTTCCCAGAATGAGGCACCAGTGCCGAGAGAAGAGTGAAGGGCCCCCAGGCACAGAATGAGGCAAGGTCCAGCCCACCACAAAGACCAGGACCTCACAGATGGCAGTGCATGACTCTGGCTGCAGCTGTTCTTGGTACCACCCGTCAGAGTGCATGAACAGCTTTCATACATCAACTGGCATCAGTGTCAAACCTCCTGAAATAGTCCAGCCTCAGCTCTCTCCCACTCTGGCCCCACCCAACCTCATCATCATCCTGCCCATCCCTCAGGAAATGTAGGTGTGCCCCGTCCTCTGTCCTAATGGCTCCCCAGGCTCTGAATGCCAGCTCTGGGGCTGGCACAGCACTGTGGGAGTGTATGCCTGTGCCAAGGAGGCAGTTTCCCGGGTAACAGGAATGTCAAGCAGCCCCCATGAAGATGTTTGTTCCCTGTCTCCTTCTCCTGCCCCTGTGAGCTCTACAGGAGGCCTATATCAAGACCTAGCTCCAGATAACCCCCCTCCCCACCCTGACCTGCAGGCCCAGAGCAGGGACCACCAGCCCCAGCCTGAGCCGTGCCCTTCCTGGGGCTGGGGACAGCCTGGATGCAGCCTGTGGGTTTCCCACCTGCTCCATCACTTAAGGTCCCCCAATAAGTTCTACCCTTGTTGGAATATTCGGGCAGCAGATGATGTAGCCTCTTCTCTGTTGTTGCTTGTTAATGGACATAGAAAACGAGGCCCAGAGAAGGCAGTTAGTGAGGAGCTGAGGTTTGTCCCACCGTGTCTGACTCCTTCCCCTGCATCTCCTTGTCTCACATCCTGCCTCTGGCACTTACTCGCTCTGTGGCTATGGGCCAACCACTGAACCTCTGAGCCTCCGTTTACTTTCCTGTAAAATGGGAATGGTAATAATGTAGGCAAAGTGCTTTGCAAACTCTAAAGCTCACCAATCAAGCCGCTCTCATCAATGTCCCTCCCAGGGTTGGTGCTGGGCATGGTGGCTTTTTTTCGGGGGCCTTTTTAAAGCCTCTTTTCAAGCCTTTCTAGTCCTTCCTCCTGCACTTTTACCTTCTCCACCCTCCTTTACCTCCTGTCACATGGAACAGTCCGCACCTTGGCTTCAGGAGGGCTGGGTTCAGTACAGACAAACACCTCGATTCATCTGTGCCTTATGCCCCCAGGTGCGACATGAGGCCAGTGTCCCTGAGCACAGAAGCCACCGGAGCATGAGAGGACTGCAGGGCACCTCACGAGCTCCCAAGGGGAGAGGGACCAGCCTGAGCCCCTCAGAGCTCAGCTGACTTGCTCGGGGTCGCACACTTGGTTATCAGCAACCCAGCACCCCAGCTCCCAGAACAGCTCCCTTCTATGAGGCTCAAGAAGTATTTTAGAACACTAAGACCCAGTGAAGTGGAAGGCTGGGGATTTCAGCCTTGCTCAGGCCACTGCTGCCCTAGGGAGGATGGGCAAGGAGCCTTTGACTCCAGTCTTAAAAACAAAGAAAAGAGGCAAAATCACTCCTCTCCTCAAAAACAAATATTAAAAATGAATGTAAAGGGCAAAGAACAGGAGCCTGAGGCAAAACCTTCTCTTTCCTCTCTTTCTCCTCCCCTTTCCTCCCCCTTCTTCCTCCTCCTCCTCTTCTTCCTCCTCCTCTTCTTCCTCCTCCTCCTCTTCCTCCTCCTCTTCTTCCTCCCCCTCCTTCCTCCTCCTCTTCCTCCTTCCCTTTCCTCCCCCTCCTTCTTCCTCCCCCTCCTTCTTCCTCCCCCTCCTTCTTCCTCCTCCTCTTCCTCCTCCCCTTTCCTCCCCCTCCTTCTTCCTCCTCCTCTTCCCTTTCTTCCTCCTTTCTCCTCTCCCCAGAGATTGGTATTCTCTGACAGGAGCCATGAACAGAAGGAGATGCTGGAGCCTTTGGCCTTTCTGGATGATTTTATTGTTCCTTCTAAAAGGTGTGAGTCCCCTCATGGGGTCACAGAATTTAAGATTTGGAAGGGGTCTCAGTGTCCCTTTGTCTAAACCATCTCCCAAAGAGATGTCCACTACATCATACCCAGAAAGGAGTTGCTTAACCTCTTCATGGGCCAAAAGAAGAGGGGCAGGGCTGGGTCTGTAGCAGCTCTGAAAAGCTTGACCAGGATGCTTTGGGCCCCATGATTACCTTCAGCTATAGCCAGTGCTACTTGATAGTATTCCACATGGAGATGGAGAGGCCCACTGAAACTCAGATTTATACAGGAAGGAGGGGAAGGTACAAGTCTGGGACAGAACAAGCAGAACTGGGAAGAGACGCCTGCAGGAAAAAGAACTGGGGGGCTCTTATTTGGTTTGAATATTTAGAGGATATAGAGGAAATAAAGAAAAAAGTCATTGGAAGTACTTTAAGGGGATCATTTAACAAATTCAAACAAATAATAATCTACAAGTCGACCCCCAATCTCTGAGAGGAGGAAGAGCTGAAGGAAGGAGGTTGTGCCTCAGTCTCTTGTTCTTTGTCCTATTAATTCATTTTTAAGTGTTCGTGTTTGAGGGAGGATCAATACTGTTCCTTTCTTGTTTTAAAAGAAAACATCTCCCCTTTTCCTTTTATCCATTTCCTTTTCTATCACTCTGCCTGCTGAAAACACCTTATAAGATGAATTTCCAAGAACCTGTTGCCCAATTAATTCAATCAATCTTATTTCTTCTCTTTGACTGCAGCTCTGTCTCTTTTATTTCTGTCCCTATCTCTACATTTCTGCCTCCACCTCTTTCTATTTCTATCTTTCTTTGTTTCTGTCCCTCAAAAGTGACTAATTCTTTTATGTGTAAGCTAGTGCTGCCTCTCGGAAGATTTATTGACCAGATAATGCCCTCCATCAAACAACCCCTAAGGTTTACCAGAACTTGATTTGTCTTATGTTGTCCTCACATGGAGACTCCCATAGACTAAAGTATTCACTAAAATTCTGCATAATTTTGAATTCCCCCATGACAAAGCATTCTATTGGGAAGAACTGAGGCTTAACTGTTCTAAGATCAATATTGATCAATTCACATGGAAGGGAAGTAGTAAATCCAAGCTGCTCTGGGAGAAGAGTCTGGTGGTTACAGCTGAACTAGGCATGAAGGGAGAAGGAGAGGGAAGACAAAGGACCCCAGAGCTGTGGGCCTAGGCAGTCGAGGGGCTGCCCTGAAAGTGAGTGGCCAAACTGAAAGACGAGGATGTAGGGAAGCATTAAGAGCCATTTTAGTAGGAGCAGAACCAAGTGAGAGCAGAACAGATGAGGCAAACTGTCCAGTAACTAGAAAGAAAGAACTGGGGCACAAGCCAGGGTGGGAAGCAGGACTACAGTGGTCAAGCTAGTGCAGATGGAGATGTGGCAATCCATGTGCCATGTGCTTGTGGGCTTGCCCCATGTGGTCAACCCTGATGACAATTTACTCACCTAAAGGTGACCAAAGACAGCATGTTTGCCCCACAGAGCCCTAAGCACCAAGAGGGAAATGGCCACTTTGTTGCAAAAATTCTACTATTTTGAACTGGGCTCTAAAAATGAAATGCCTTCTAACTTTGCTCCCACAACTATACAAGCCCATTCTCCCCTAGAGAATGGTCCTTCTCTCACTCTCTGGCCTGTTCTTTGAAGAAGGAAGTCAGGGCATGGGATGCTTCCTGTCCCATGTCCTATTTGGTTATCACCACCAATCAGTTACTTGAATGGTCCATGGAGAGACTTCTTGTTTATTATCCCCCGAAGTTTACCTGCCAGGAAAGTTTAAACTGCAGAGTCAGAAAGAAAGGCCCTGTGTATAAGGACCCTCTGGGAGAAAGGAATTTTCCTAGACTGTCAGGATGCTGCCACTATAGCAACTCTTAGTTTAATTACCTTTGTGGGGGTAGTCAGGGAAGAGGGTCTCTGCAGGAAGATGATGGGAAACTGAAAGCTCCATGTGTCTCCTGTGTCCCTGTGAGATCTTTTTCATTTCCCTGGCAGTGGAATAAAGGGGATTCTGGCTGGCACTTGGGACCTGGAGTGATTGACTGTGACCAGGAGGTTGTGTCACCAGAATTTGGGGAAGTCTAGAAAGAACTATTCATAGAATCTAGTAAGAGGTTTTCCTCAAACAACTTCAGGAGAGGGTAAGGAGAAAAAAATTAACCCAATTAGATCAAGCTTGGTTCATCTGAATCCAGTCTTAGGGGTTCTTGGGTTACATGATCTCAGACTATATTAAGACTTGAGTTTCCAGGAATAAGAAAGCCCTTTGTATTCTACCCTGGTCACACCACATCTAGGGTACTGTGTTCAATTTTTGGGTGCCATGTTTTAGAAAGAACATTGGTGTAACAGATCCTAGAGTTCAGGACATCTGAGGACTGGTTGAGGGAAATAGATACATTTAGCCTGAAGAAAGGAAGGCCCACCCTGGTCCATGAGAGCCCTCTCAAAACCTTTATTCCTTGGAACAGTAATTTGACTTGTTTTGTTTGACTCCAGGAGTAATTAGGAGCAAAAGGTGGGAATTGCAGACAAATGGAGGCGGATCCAAGGGGAGACACTTCCTCACATTTGAGCAGCTCTAAAGGAGGATGAATCACCTTAGATTGTTGTGGTTTCCTCCTTCATCAGTGACCAGAAGGACAGTTGTTGGGTACGCCATAGAAGGAATTCTCTTTGTGATATGAAATGAAGGAGATGGCTGCTGGGGTCTTCTCCGTCTTTGGGATTCTGTGATTTCACAGAAGCTGCATGTGAGCAGGGATGGGTCTGGGAGCATATCTTTGCTGCCAGTTGTCTCTGTTCAAGCAACTTGAATTCCACTTGCTTACTGTAAGAAATAGGAAGACAGATTCAGTTGTGAAGGGCTAACCATCTTCTGCCTGCTCTGTGGTGCCACCAGCAGGCTGATTTTACTCTAATAAGTGAACAGCAAATGTGGACTGAGGCATGGCAAGACACACAAGGAAACCGGCAGAGCCCACCATTGCAAGAAAACTGCCACTTTGGTGGTATATTCCAGGGGTCATGAGTGACATTGGAGTCAGGCAGAGAGTGACCCCCACCTCCTATTAGGGCCCAAGCCTGAGTGTATGAGATTGGTGCTGATTGGAAGAAATCAAAAAGCTGACAAAAACTGCTGGGAAGAATGGGAGAGAGCATGATCTGGACCCTCAAACTAAAGGGAGCCATTTCCTTCATGTGGCCCCATTCCATGGACATAGAAAAAATAGCCATCAGCCCAATCCAAGGAGCATTTATGGCCAATCCACACTGTTGACTTCATTGTTGTGGCTACTCTTGGGGCAAGTGGATGAGTTAAAAGAAATAACAATGTGTTCATCACAGCTGGCCTGACTTTTAGGTTGTCAAGCAGTGGAAATAATCAATTCCTTTGTCACCTTTGCTCCTTCCATTTTTCCTCTAATACCTCACTATGGTGGATGGAAGGTGCCTAGGGGGTCTCATAGGCTCTACCTGCCACCATTACATAGGCTTTGAAAACAGTCACAGCAATGCAGCATCAATCCAAGGACAGAAAGGCTCATCATTAGAGCTTTGATCAGTAACAGAGGAATTTTTCAGCAGTGACAACTCAAGGGCACCAAACATATTGAAGAAAATCTTCCCTTAGACTTAGAAGTCATAAATACAAGTCATTCACATCTGGATTAAAGGTTCTCAAGGCATTCTGAGGGACAGGTCAGAGAAGCATTATTTCCACTTTACAGGTGGAGAAACTGAGGCTTCGAAAGTGAGGGAGACTTGCCATGATCACAAAGCACATAGTAGGCTGGCGTTCCCATAGAAAGAATTGTGTTTGAACATTGAACATTTCAATGAAAGACTGAGACCAAGGCACAGCTCTTTTGGTCACCAGTTTTCAGATGACAAAAGAATGGTCAGGAGACGTGAGACATCAGGTAACAGAGTGTCCAGAAAGACCTTCCCGAAAGGCTTGAATATTGGGCTGGATTTGATGTGCTTCTGTGTGATGGAGATAAAGGATCACATATGTTTTTTTTAAATCAGCTCCTAACATGCAAAATGGAGGAAATAGTACTGTAAGGGACCCCCAGCTCAAACTGACTTAAACAATGTGATACGGAAGCTAATGCAGCCAGGGAGTTCCACAATACATAGAGCTCTGGGCCAGAAGTCAGGAGGCTGAGACTCCAGTTAAGACCTCAGACCCTTACTAGACAGGTGACCCTCATTAGTGCATGCAGCTGTCTGCCTCAGTTTCCCCATCTGAAAAATAGGGATATTAACAGCAAAGTTGTGAGGGACCAATGAAATCCTACTTGTAAAGTGCTTTGCAAATTTTAAAGCGTCCTATAAATACTAGCTTTTATTAGTATAAATAATTCTGTTTTGGACTATTTTAAGAGAGGCATGATGGCCATGACCCTCTGCCCATTTCAGCCCAACAAGGTTACCCTGTGTCTACTTTTATGTAATTTGTACACACAGGCCATATATACATGTATAATACAAAGCTCTGTGTGTGTGGATGGATGAATGTATAGGGGTATATATGTGTGTGCACCGTTTGAAGATGAGCTCCTGGAGGTCATAGATACCTTCCCTTTTGTCTTTGTATCCCCAGTGCCTGGCACACAGTAGGTGTTCAATATTTGACTGATTAGTTGACTTTCAGCTGTTCTATCTTTGTCAAACTACATCCAGATGATAGAGTTCAATTCATCCTGCCACACTTGGCAAGAGCGTGGTGTCCAGAGGCAGAACGGAGGGGGTGAAGGCACTCCAGACTGTGTCAAATGATGATTCATACAGGACTTGGTGATAGTGGGTCTCAAGAAGATAAGACTTTTGGGGGACATGAGCTATCTTCTAGAATGGAAAGATGGTCATATGGAAGAATTAATAAGCTTAATCTGCTTGTCCTGAAGGATTCAACTAGGAGCAGTGTTAGAGAATGCAGAGACAGAGAGAAAAGATAGGAGAGGGAGATAAGAAGAGGAGGAGGGAGAGACAGACAGAGAGAGAGAGA
>NW_027185761.1:76841389-76969863 GCF_028583685.1 Petaurus breviceps papuanus | reverse complement strand
GAGGAAGGGGGCGAGGAAGAGAGGGAGGGAGAGAGAGAGAGAGAGAGAGAGATAGTGAGAGAGAGAGAAAAGGGATAAAAGATAATGTAAACAAATCAAAATCTTGGAGGGACCGAGAGAGAGAGAGAGAGAGAGAGAGAGAGAGAGAGATATTCAGTGAGAAAGAAGCAGAGAGACAGATGGATTTAGGCAAGATGGTGGCAGAAAGTCCATAACAAGCAGGTCTTCCAAAAGCTGTGTGGGCTCCCATGAGGAGGACTGAGCTTCCTTCCTCGCACACGAAGGGCCACGTGGTGGAGATATAGTAGGGAGGATTCTTGCCCAGATCTGGATTTGATTTGATGCCACCACAGCCCCTTAAAGCTCTGAGATGCTGTGCAGTGTCTGAGGCAGGATTTGAACCCAGTCTCCTCTCCACTAGCTATGTTGCTTCTCACAGTATGAGCTAACTAGAAACTAAACATCTAAGAGAAGAATGTTTTCATTATAAAAGATAATGTAAACAAATCAAAAACTCTTTTCCCAAGTGAGGTGTTTCGTCTTTCATTGCCAAAGTCTGACCATGGCCGTTGCCCAGACGGGAAGGAGTGCCATGCCATACGCTGACCCATGTGTGACTATGGCTGTGAGCCCATAGAAAACCTAGGTAATGAATGGCCAAAGTATGTCCATGACCTTGACCCCAGAGGGACCATGAGAACTTGTCCCAGAGCATGGACCAAATGCCCTCCAGCCTTTGCTCAGGTATGGACTGCCTGGGCAAGAATCAAACTAAAACCATGAAAATCTATAAGCCCTCTTGGGACAATTAATGTTGAGTTGCATTGAGATGTTTGGTTTTGCTTGTTTTTTCAAATGTTGCCAGATTTTCCTTAAAGAGAGCCCTGCCCTTCACCCTACCCCAAACCTTGTCTGAGTTATGTCTTCATAGATGTGGCGGAATCTGGCTGACATTGTTAAATATAGTCAGGGACCTCTGACCATTCCATCCAAAAACCACTTTCCCTCTCTCAGCCAATGGACATATTTGCAGCCTCCAGGCATCCTGGAAGAAGCCTAGCAGAGACAAGCCTCTGAGCAGCACAAGGAGGGACCTATTGGTGGCAGCGCCTTTGCTACGGTTGCCTTCTTGCCCAGAAACAAGCCCGCCATGCTGCTAATTGGCTCTCCTGAGGGGCCTGCATGCCACTGCATGGGAAGTGCTAACATGAGAAGTGGATCATTGCAGTAATTTGGGCCGTTGGGCAGCTAGTGGGCCCATTGCCTGCTCACACTCTGGGGAGGGGTAATTCATCATCGCCCGTCCTCCGTGGCGAGAACACGCCCTTTGTGGGCAGAGGCGAGGCTAATAGACTTTCCCAGGGTGTCTGAATTGCTTCGATAAATCACAGCTGTCATGCAGATTGTGCTTCTCATGTACCAGAACATAAGTTATCTCTAGTCTTTATAGAGCCAGAGCCTTTCCAAGATGGGTATTTGTGTAAATGGTAATGCGTCATAGCTCGTTGCCTGCGATGAAATTAGGAGGCTCTGAATGGCTTTCTTCTTTTCAGATGGAGCAGCGCCTCCCTAGGATATCATTGTGGTTCCCCATTGTTTTCGTTGCCCTGTAGAGTCATCATTTATTTCCTTAGCAATGAGAGCCCCCCTTTGCCGTCTTCCCTAGGAAGCTGTTGGGTATTTACGAACGATGTTGACATTCCTTCTCCCATTGTTTAAAAAAAATACTTTCCTTTTTAACTGACACAATAGTTCACTCTGAACACAATGAATGAGATCAATAAACAGACCACGTTTGTGTAATTGGACAAGTGATGTTCTTGTCCCTGGCTCTGTCCCCATGTCTGCCATAGCCCTTCAGCTTTGCTCTTTCTCATTCATCGTTACGAAAGAGGAGCAGGGAGTGTCCATCGCGGGATGGCCTCCCCTCTCATTAGCTGATGACTTTCTATCTCCAGGCAGTAGACATTGGCCAGACCAAGGGGTTCTGGGCTCCATTGTTCAGGGACAGAACAACCTTTATGTTTAGATTCCTCTGTAACTGGCTCTGTAAATCATCCTCTGAGGGCGCCATGATTTCGCTTTGGAGGAGGTGACCCACTTGGCGATTACATTTTCATTATATTTACCTTAATCACTATGTGCTTCCCAGGAAAGAGATCCCCCATTGCCAAGCTCTTTTCTACCCAGATGACTTTGGTGATTCTTAGCACCCCAGGCCATTGGAAAGCATCTCATTTGCCACCTTGTGGTACCTGTCATGTAACTTGGTGATGTCAGCATTTGTTGGAGCTACACTTTCTCTGTTTAACATGAACAGCTTCCCTTCATTCTGGGATTGCACAGAGGGGTCGCTGGCTTCCAGCTCCCTGATTCTCACTGGATGCTGCCCCCACATGTCTCACCTGATTCCTGGATCTGACCTGGGAATCTTACAGGCTTCACTCATAGGACACACGCAGCAGCAGTTTTCACAAAAGAGGAAAAATTCTAAAGGCGAACTCAGCAGCAAATTGAATGTCCAGGGACCAACCTAGTCAAGGCAAGGGAAGGGTATTACCTCAGGCTAGAGGTAAGAGGAGATCTACCTAGTGTGGAAGGGTCATCCATGGTGCGCAGCTCAGATCCCCAAAGGAACAGACATTTCTCAAGCACCTGCTCTGTGCCCAGATCTGTGTTCTAAGCACTGGGGATCCAAGGACAGATCACTGAAGAATGTGTTCCTCAGTTCTTTGGAAGATGATCGGTGTGGGCACAGCTTCCTCTGGGCTTAAAGCCATGCTTCACCTGGTATCTACATGTCTGCTAGTGACCTCTCCCATCCCACTAAGACTGGTCCCCAGAAGTCCAAAAGAGGCCTTGCTGTGTGACCAGACCTGCTGGAGAAACCTTCCAGAATGTGTGCTTATTTCATTCCTGTGGGTTTTTTGGTCATTATTCTCAGCTTATGTTTAGTGGATTCATTTGAATAATGCCATGATTCCTCTCTTAAAATGCTTATTAAGTTTAAATGTAAATGAGTCTGGAGAAGAGGCTAAGGTCCCCCTTTATTGGATCCACAAGTTATGGGAGGTGTATTGGAAAACAGGCAGTGACTGGGGAAGCTTCGACAGAAGCATCATTGATGGTACTCTGACTGTCCTTGTCCACCACCAATCTGGCTGTGCTTAAAAACTAAGTAAGACAGAAAGAAATAGAAAGGTGTTTGATGCAGATGGGAGGCACCAGAGACAGTTCACGAAGGCCATCTGAGCACAAACCTAGAGAAGTCAGCAAGTTCTGGTCAAGGAGGTGATGGCTAGGGGTGAGGTTCTTTGGCCATGACACCCCACAGATCCTTTGCCACTGAAAGGCTCTGGTTTCCCTGCTCTGGGCCTCCTTCTGCCACTGCAGATCCCAGTCCATGGGATCCCTCTCATCATCCCTGTGCAGTGGAGGTGATGATTTGATGTCCTGCAGCCAATCTGCTCATAAGCCTATTTGGACGTCTCTAGCCTAGCACTAGCTGCTGAAGGGTCTAGCATTTGTCCTGTCTTTGGACCCATGCTCAGACAAGACAACACAGCTTTCCTTGCTTGCACAGTGTCTAAAAGCTCAGGCTTATGGCCATATCTGAATCACAATCTGTATTGCAAGCGCCCTAGAAAACAAAGAAAAATGTCAAACGGGGTCAGCCCTGCATAGAATCCTCCCGGCATGTGGCTAGAAAGGAGGCAAGGGATGGGGGTGGGGAGTCCATAGTTTTTAGACCAATAGCAAGCATTATTAACTCTTGGTATTTGAAGTGTGAAATCCTTGGCAAACAGTTAACGTGTCAACAGCACTGGAGGCCTCTCACTGGTACCTCAATTTGCATTCTCCCCATAAGTAACCAGAAGACAGAAGGAAGTTGAAGCTGAATGGGAAGATGGACAAGCCCATGCCTTTGAAGAGTGGCAGGGAACAGAAACAAGGAGTCTTCTAACCTGGAGGCCTTGGCCACACCACACTACCAGACTCATGGGAGGCCCTTGTGGAAGATGACAATGTCACCAAGGACCATCAAAGTCCATTAAACCAAATCAATGTTAGCTTGAGGGCTGGTGACCAATGCTCCAGTGGGGGTGAGAGAATGGCACCGAAATACACATTTAAAGCCCAAAGAAGACAGGTGGTGAGGCTAATTTTCTGTTCCTGAGATCCCCAAATGCCCTCAGACCACTGGGAGAGATGGAACATTAGGAGAGGTCACCTCGTGGGTTCCCCAGCAGGGGAACAAAGGCTCACTCAGTAGCCTGTTTCCAGCTTAGAAGCCAGAAAACTCCGAGCTTCAGGGAGCAGACTTGCCTGGTCCCAGGGATTCTACAATTTGGTGAGGATTTCGTCCTTTTGCCCAAGAAGCCACAGCACCTGCCCCACTTCGCACAGTAAGTTTACAAGTTCCTAGACCAGCCCCCATTCCACTCTGCCTGTCCTTCCCCAGAGACCTATGCTCCTAGCTCCACAATCAGAGTTGACTTCTTACAAAGGGATGTGGGGACAGGAGCAGGGTAATAGATCCAGGGTCTCCTCAGTGAGGGTGCCCTCTTACTGACGCTAATCACGATCTGCAAGTCTGGTGTCCCCTCGCTGTGCACTGCAAGGGTCCAAGGACCTCGTCTCAGTGATCAGCCTTCTAGGGGGAATTTAACTGAGTGACCCTTCAGACCCTTCCTAGAGGCCTGCCCAGCTAGAGAGTCTGCAAGGGTGCAGTGGCCCAAGGACTTGCCTACTGGAGAGCAGAGGACAAGTCCCCACTGGAAGGCCTCTGGCTCTCAGCCAAGGAACAGCAAGAGATGCTCACTAGGTAAACCACTTCACCTCTGCCCCAGTTTCTTCAACTGTAAAATAGAGATGACAGCACCTTGCCCCCAGGGTTCTTGGGGAGACAAATGAGGGGATATTTGTGAAGCTCTAAAGTATGATAGGAAGCCATCCCCTCCTCACGGCTTCTTTCTGCCTCAGAGAGCCCCTGCATTGCTTGCTGGCCTTAGCAGCCAACACCGCTGCTCAGGCCTTGCCTAGTTTCCATCGGGCCACACCCTGGGTAAGTCAGGGTGTGAGCCAGGCCCTGCTGCCCCACCTGCACTGACTTCCAGCCATGGTGCCTGCCTGGTCTCTAACTCTAAATGGTCCAACTCAAAAAAAAATCAAACCAAAATTCCACAAGACTCCCCAGCTTCTCATTTCACGTTTCTACCTTGACCTACCTCCAGTACCCAGTTATCTCTTCTCTCACCTCCATGCCTTGGCACAGATGAGCACCCAGGTAAAAGGCCTACTTCCTCTGTTCTAGTCCTTCTGTGACTTTGACACTTCTCAGTCAGTGATATACCCACTGAAATCTGCTGAGGGAATCACCGGGGCTGAAGGAGGCAGGGGAGCAGACCAGAGCCAACCGCTCCTGTGGGTATGAGACTGAGTCAGACAAGGGAGGGCATGTTCCAGGGAGGACTCAGCCCAGGCTAGAGAACATGAATCACACGTGGACCCAGTGGGCACCATGCTGTGGTTTCCCCCAGTGGTATTGGGCAGGTCCTGAATCCAAGAGGAGGAAGGGGCCATCTGGGCCAGGAGTGAGTGAGTGAGTGAGTGGTAGCACAGAGGGGGGAGGTATGGAGACAGCATGGGCATAGTTCAGGGTTAGTTGTAAGGTGATATTTGAGGAAGCGGTAACTTGAGATACCTGCCTTTTCATATATTTCTATAGATAAGTGTCCAGTGAGGCCTGAGGCATGTGGCCCACCCTTCATCAAATAGGTCTTGACTGACTGGCTGGGATCAAGGTCCCATTCCATCCACCTTGTTCCTTCAGCTTTGCTTTGGCCCTTCCCTCCCAACCCGCTGAGGCACCCTCCTTCCTGCCAAGCACCCTCAGCCCTGCTCCCCCAGGGACTCGTTTCTGTCCCCAGGAGCTGCATTTTTATTGTAACAGACTACATCCTATCATTCTGACAGACGGTGTCGCACAGGCCGACAAACCATGCTGTTATTCCGGGGCTGAGGATGGCTCGTCTCGTCGTGCACTGGGGCCCCACGTCAGGCTTACTCATTCCATAGCCGCGGAATGCTTTGGTTGTTTCCTGGGTTTGGGCTCCGGTCATGTCGGGCATGTACAACTCTGCTTTATTCATTTTTGGGAGTTTTCTAGGGAAAGATTCTGCAATGGTTTGGCATTTCCTTCTCCAGCTCATTTTACAGATAAGGAAACTATGCGGAGTGAAGTGACTTACCCAGGGTCACACAGCTAGCAAGTGTCTGAGGCAAGATTTGAACTCATGGAGTCTTCCTGACTCCAGGCCCAGTGATCTCTGCACTATGGCGCCCCCAATGACAAAGGAGCCTACTTTTCCCCCCATATATTCTCAATAATGGCATTGAACCAAAGGGTACCGTTATCCTGCAGAAAGACTGTTAGGTCTCCCATGAGTGCCTTCTGTGCCTGCTTCTCCCCAGCCCTGCCAACATCGAGTTGGTCAGTCTGATGTGTCCACAAGGGAAGGCTGACGTTAGTCATTTTCACTTCATTTTCTGCAATTCTTAGGAATGGCATTCATTGTTTCAATTCATCAGCTTCTGTTAATTCACTCTTCTGTGCATTATCTGTGTCCTTGGCCATCACCCTCTCCTCCAATGACTTCCGTCTGCCCTGCATTTATCTTGTATGATATGATTTGTAAAGTTTGTGTCCCTGCTAGACCACGAGGTCCTTGAGGGCAGCTGCTGACTTTGCCTTTCTCCACACCCCCAGTGTTTAGCACAGTGCCTAACACACAGTAGGTGCTTCATCAATGTTTCCTAATTGACCGATCCCCTGAAGAAATTATCTGTGATGTCACCTGCGAGGTGCTTCCATTTGGGGCACTCACCTTTCCATGACATCATGAGGATGAATGCTGAAGAGGGGCAGGGAGGCCAGGACAGGTTGGGCCTTGGCACCAAGTCTTCTCATCTCTGTCCCTCTCAAGCTTTGGGGCCTGAGCACAACATGGAGCCAGCCCAGACTGGAGAGTGCATGGGGGCCTCCAATCCACATACACCAGAAGCTGTGCATGCCACTCCCATCCATCAAAGTGAAACGAGGCTGTCGGAGGTGGGAGGGCAGCTTGGCCCAGCCCTGGTCTCCCCACCATTCCCAGGCAGTGAAGTCAGGAAGCAGCATTTTATCCCTTTGGTTTTCTATGAGAACGTGCTGCTTTGACCAGAAAGATGAAGGGGAGACAAGAGATCCTCCCACTCACATTCCGGCATTCTTCTTGGGTGGGGACAGAAAGACCCTTGTGGTTTTTCACTGCCTTCTTCAAAGCACACCATGGGTTCTGAAGACAATGCCAGGGCCTCCTTTTCCTGGAGTAGCCAGACCTCCAATATGGCAACAGGGTCATGGAATGGAGTGGGCATCCTCCCCAAGCCTATGGACAGGGCCCACCACGCTGGACAGTAGGGCTCCAAGGGGGACACCGTTCAGCCCCTGCCCTGGCGGGACTTCCACACTAGGCTGGGTCCCTCGTGATAGTCACAACTCCACAGGAAGGAGCCTGTTCAGAGCCAACAGGGCAGAAAATTGAGCCATTCAAGGAGGACTGAATGGAGGAGGAAGGAAAGAAGCTGGCCCCCAGTCCCAGTGCCTGGCCCCTCTGCCACAGCACCAGATGCTAGAGAACTCCTATGCCAAACCTCTGTCAAGCCCCTGCAGAGGAGGCTGGCTCTCTGCTCTTCTGCAGACCAGCAGCCACTGAACAGATTCTGGGGGCAGGCTCAGTGGAAATAACTGCCGGCCTCAGCCAAAGATCACACAGACAGCCTGCAAATATCGCATTTCAGCTGCGCCTGCTTCCATCAAACCTCTCAGCCAATTTCACGAAACCAATGAATAAGTATTGATTGACTGACAGCTGAGTAGCAGGTGTGGTGCTCGTGATAAGTTAGCAAGGTCCGGAGGGAAGTGATATCTTCTCACAGAAGCTTCCCCTTTCAGAGAGTCCACACAGACCCATGGAATCTGTGGCACACCCTGAGGCATCAAGGGACTCTGGCCCTTGGCCCTGCCTGGATCATGGGCCCTCCTGAAGGGGCTGCCCTTGGACACAAGCCCCTTTGAGATGAAGGCAGGGAGAGGCTGTTCAGGGACTGAGTGCTCTCCACTATGAAAAGTGGAACTTTCAGGAGGAGAGGAAGGAGGTGGGATGGGGAGTCCTGCAGCTTTCCTGCCCTGTGCTCTCCCAAGGACTCGAAGGTCTGTCCAGATCTTCCTCAGGCCACCTGGGTTACCATTACCATACCTGAAAGACCTCCAGGGAGGTAGCTCAGAGAGGGTGCCTGCTCAAGTCTTTGGGGTTCTATTCCCACAGATGACTGAAGTGGAGACAAAAGCTTCCTCCCACCTGAAGCTCCTAGGACTTGTGTGGGTAGTTAGAGAAGGGCAAGGGCCTCATGGGAGGACAGTAGGAGTGTCCTTCGTGTGGTCAGTGACCACATAGGGCACCAACTGATTAAGAGTCCCCAGAGAGTCTTCCTCAGTAGGGATCAGACTTTGGGGCCTGTGGCACAGTCCTCAAGGGATCTCTCACCCAGTCAAGCCTTGCCTAACCAGAAGGGGTGCTGTCCTGATCTCCTTCCCATAGACCCTGGCTTGAGCACAGGCCAACTTCTGTGGACATCTGCATAGAAAGAGAAGTCCGAAGTTGGGGAGCCAACCCTCAGCCTCCATTCCCTGCAGAGCCCAGGGTGGCCTGCTCCACAGAGAAGCCACTCCAATCACACTAAGATCCTTCAGCTTTGACCTGATCCACTACCCAGTCTTTCATTCTGAATACAATCACACTAATTTCTAAAGCTGACCGCTCCTTCCTTCTCTGAGATAAAGGGCGATGTGCGAAAGTTAACCCCTTCAACTTTTCTTTGTGACGGGAAAAGGGGAGTTTTCCCACTGTCACATAATTCAGAAAAGGTTGATTGAATTTTGTTTGAGCTTTAAGGGAAAATCAGATGGAGCCCGCTGCAGCTGTCTTCTGCTCCCGGCATTAAAGCTGTCCCCACAACTTTAAGGAATGTTTGTCAGCAGTGTGCCGGGGCCACCATCCCTCCCCTCAGCCCCATTTTTATTAGGAGAGGCTCCGCCTTGTTTCCTCTCTTGGCAGCCAATATCTCTATTCAATGAGTGCCCAATTCTGCCAAAGTCAGACAGTGACCTGCTGGCGGTTGTGCTGATTAACTGGCAGTCCATGAACACCAAGGCATAGCAGACCATGCCTTCCCTGCTGCTCGTCTTGAGGCAAACCCATGCAGTTGTCTTCGAAGGTTCTGGGGGTCTGGAGAGGGCCTCCCCACACTGACAGTCAAGGGGAGGCTACTGGTATCTGGGAACCTCTAGCTCCAGTTTTCTGGGCTTCATCCTAAACTTTCTGCTCTTCTACATACGGTGTGTGACTGAGACTGCTAACAAGCCCCATGGATTATTCATCTCCACAACATTGACAGCTGGGAAGGATGAGTTCTCCTGACATAATGAGAGTTACAGGGAAAGTGGCCCCTCAAAAGCAAAAGGATTGAACTCCATCTCAGCCATGTGTCTTCCTAAGATGGCTGTCTTGGCTCCAAAAATATGCTTTGGTCGGTCCTGTGGAGTCAATCACAGTGGTTTGGAGAGTGGGAGCCCAGCAAAGAAAGCCAGCTTCCATGTGTCAGACCCTTTCCTTGTAAGATGACACGTGGCTCACCTTCCTTTTATTCTGATGGCCATCAATGGACACTCCTCAACAGGACTGTGAGAAGGGTCATTGGCAATCCCCCCTGACTCCAGGTCCGTCGCAGAGCACCATGGCCTTGGAACCTCCCCACCCAGTCTTCCTCTGAAGCCTCATGGCCTCCTTCGGAGCAGCGGGAAGGGCCCCAAAGCCTTTCGAGTTGCTTGTTTCCTCTGGGTGGCTGGGACTCTCTGACAGTCGAGGCAGCAAGAGAGGCCACCAAGGTTCAGAGAATTACCGCCGCGATCTGACAGCCTCCTCCTGCCTTCAGACGAATCCAACAGCGGCCTCCCTCCGAGGCTCTCATTGAAATTCAGGACATGGTCTGTTCTGCTCGTCGCTTAATGAAGTGTCTCGTGTTTGCCCTTGATTTCGAAAATCCTCCTTTGGAGCCGCGAAAACGCGGAGAGGGAGAGTGTAATTGCGGTAAAGAAGCGGTGGAGCCCCGGTCCTGGGGCGTCGTTAGAGAGTGCCTCGCGTCTGGGGGTGTTCTCCCGAGACATCAAAGCGGCTTCTCAGAGGCCCCTCTGGGTAGTGTAGAAGCTTATGAGCGGGCTGCTGACCAGCCAAAGGACGGGCAGCCCCGCTCCCTTCCGGACGCCCATCCAGTGTGGTCCCTGGGGCAGCAGGCACGGTCCCTCTTGCCCCAGGGTTCCCACCCTTCGCAGAAGGGCTTCGTAAGAGAGACATCGGAAAGGAGCCAGACTGGCAGAGAGGGTGGGCAACGGAACGTTTGCCTGGCAAAATGAGAGAAGCTAGCTCGGACCATCCAGAAGAAAATTGAGAAGTCCATGCAATTTATGGCCATCCTGGGGGGATGTTCTTTCGAATGAGTCTAACCTCACCTCCCTACACACACACACACACACACACACACACACACACACACCCCACCACCACCACAGCACACACACACTACACACCACACACACACACACATCTCACACACACACTTCCCACCACCACCACACACCACACACACATACTTCCCACCACCACCACACCACACACACTACACACCACACCACACACACACACTCACACTCACACTTCCCACCACTACCACCACCACACCACACACACACACACACACACACACAGAGTACACACCACATACACCTTACACACACATACCAGATGCACATTTGAGAGCTGAGCTTAACTTTGAGTTGTCTCAAAGTGGTGGTCTGACCGGCCAGAGGATTCTCAGCTTCCATAGGCATCAATTCTATGCTGTTCTCTTGGCTTTGTGACATTAGATGTCACACACCCCAAGACCATTCATACAGGATTCATAAGACTCATTTGCCCCTGTGGGAAAGATTAATAATCTTTCCCTTTCAGCAACAGTCAGGAAACCTTTCTCTTGGTTCACTGTTAGGTCAGTCTCCAAAGGCACAGGTTTACCTGAATACCTGGTGACTCCTCGTTCTGGGGAGCTTCTAACCACCGATGCTTCCTTGACTAGCTTAATCTCTATTCTAGAGAAGGAAGGAGAGGTGAGTTCCACCCCTTCCCCTACAGAGTGTGATCCCTGATGGCCTCTCCAGAGTCAAAATTTGAAGGGGAAATGTCTTAAATTTGTGCATCTCGTGTTTCTTTTGAGCTACTGCAATGGTGCTTTGTTCATAGAGCACAGCACCTTCTTTGATGAGGGCATGCCATGCTGGGCAGTCCTGTGTGCTGTCTTGAATGTCTCAAATCCATTCCAAAGTTTTTCAGAGAGGCTTTGAGGGTATCCTTGTGCCATTTCATCTGACCTCCATGTGAGCACCTACCTTGTATGAGTTCTTCATAAAACAATGTTTTGGGTAAATGTGCTTTTGGCATTTGAATAACATGGTCAGATCACTGGATGTGCACTCTCTGGAGTAGAGTTTGAATGCTTGGCGATTTAGTTCAAGAAAAGACCTCAGTATCTGGACTCTTATCGTGGCCAGTGATCTTTAGAAACTTCCTAAGACAATTTGTATGGAAGTGATTCAGTTTCCTGGATGTTACTGGGACGCTGTCCAAGTTTCAAAGGTGTATAGCAATGAGGTCAGCACAAGGGCTCGATAGACCTTCAATTTGCTAAACAGTCTAATACCTCTTCTCTACCACACTTTTCTTCAGAGCCTCCCAAACACTGAACTAGGTCTGTCAATGTGTACACCAACTCCATCATCTCCCTAGAAAGTATACTGCCAAGGTAAGTGAACTTATCCATAGCATTCCAAATGTCTTGATTTGCTCTAATGGATGGTTCCACATATGGATGGTGTGATCTTGGCTGGTGGAAAACCTGTATTTTCTTGGTGTTAATTGTTATACCAAAATTAGCACAAGCAGCAGAGAACTGATCCATATTTGTTGCATTTCAGCTTCAGAGGATGCATTGAGTTAAACAGTTAACATCAAGTTAAACAGTTTACCATCGGTATGGTAGCTGACTTTGATGCCATTTTTGTCCTTGTTGAAAGCGTCTGACAACATTGCTGAAAACATCATGCCAAAAAGCATGGGAGCAAGCACACAGCCCTGCTTCACTCCTTTGGTGACTAGAAAGAGGGAGAATATTGTTCATTATCCAGAACCCATGCCAATATGCCATATCATGGAACCGATGGATATACAATACTGATGAGCTTCTCCAGGCACCTGGTTGTGCCACAATCTCCCATAAGCCCTCAAGACTCACAAATTTAGGCTCTAGAGGGACCACAGAGGTCAAGTTCCACATCTTCATTTTACAGATGAGAAACTGAGGTCAGGGCAGCAGGTTCTGAGACCTGCCCATGGTTGAAGTTCCCTGTGCCCATGCTTTGGCAGAATTCCTACTTCAAGCATCATTTCCTCCAGTCATCTCTGGTTTGTTCACCTTGTTTCCAATTAAGGTCCAATTAATTAAGTTAAAGTCAAGTTCTTAGTGCAAAAGTAATTGTCAAGGTGTGATTCTGTGTTCCACAATCCAGTCAACCTGGAGGATGGGTCCCTGGCTTGTCTCAGCAGCACAGTTCCTTCGTCCACAAGTATAGATGGAAGACTTGCCTTCCATTCTCATGAGCACAGACTGTGGGTGTGACCCACTTAAAGTCCCACAAGTAGTAAGATGGGAGATTTGAACCCAGGTCCTCTGACTCCAAAGTCACTGCTCTTCCCATCCCCTCATACTCTGCTGCCTCCCTATCTCTACATAGCTGAACTCTCCAAAGTGAATGTTGGGTTTATACTGGGTCCTATAGACCAACTTCTGTGTTTTGTAAAGATTAAACCTGGGTCCCTTGAGGTCAATGAACTGAGGCAGAACTGTGGGTCTGTGGTTCTAGCTGGAGAGCTTGAAGTCAGTGCTAACCTCTGCCTCAGATAGTTACCAGCTATGTGACCCTGGGCACCTCTTAACCTCTCTGGGTCTGTTTCCTCACCTGTAAAATGACAGTGTTAGATCTAATGATTTCTCAGATTTCTTCCAGCTTTAAATTTATGATTCTGTAACTCTTGACTAAGGATAAAAACATACTAACCATGTTTAGACTGTGAGCCCACCAGCTCCTGTGGGCTCCAGGATTCCACATTGGAAGAGCTGGGGGAGGGAGTAGGTAGATTTTCCTGCCCACTTTCCTCCCCTGAGCCTACTTCTATTTGAAGTAACCCCCCAGTGCACCTAAGACACACCCGATACATCCCATCCAAAGAAAACACCATGCACCCTCCCAGTTGTGATCAGAGAGACCACAGAAAGATCAGCAGGCTGCCCAACTAAAAGATGCAGGTGTGGATTTCTCAGGGGCAGCTACTGAAAATCATGCAGGATTCATGAATATAAATGGGGTATCCCTTGCGGTGATGTTTTCATTTGAAAATTACCGAGCATTTTGCTCCCCATATAAATGTGTGTCTGCCTTCACTGTATTTGCTTGTGAGAACCTCCTCACTGGGAAATTGATGCATAACTGAATATTAAAATTCACAAATCACAGAGGGGAGACAGCTGTGGAAGGGGCGGGGGGGGACCCCAGAGAAACTGTGCCATTGATCCTTCACAGCTCTCCTGGACTCCATGAGCCTCCCAGGCCTGGTCTAAAGACCACCCCCCCCCCAGTCCTTTAGACTCTCCTTCTTTACGCGTACTGCTTGGTGCCTTTCTTTTACACAGGTGCTTAATAAATGCTAGCTAAGTGAATGACTGACACCCTCTCCTGAGATAGTTTCTCCACTCTGGTTTTTTAAGGCTTTGCAGGATGCCCTCTTCATAACAGTAATGAGCACAAGGACCCCACCCTTCTCCCTAATGCTCCAGTCCACAGACAAGGGAAGTCTAGAGTCCCAGGCTGCTTTTTGTAAGCACTAGAAGAAACTGTTCAGTAAGTGGACTCTGGAAGAGTGATTGGCTAAGGATTCTTTTAAAGGCAACTAAGCGTGTATAGATCTGCTGGGGTGAGGAAGGGCCAGCATGCTTCTGGAAGATGTGGCTTGTTGGGAGTTGCAGTTTCAGCAGAATCTCTTCAATAGACGTGGAGAGAGTACTTTTCCTCTGGTGTTAGGGGGTGGAGGCTCTCAGAGAGCACCTTTGGAAAGCAAAGACCACCAAATACTGAGAGCACAGGCTTTTTCTTGAAATGATGCAAGCACAGAGCTCCACGAGGCATGCAAGGCAGCTCAGGGCTTCTCTGTCTTTCCCTGGGGATCCTCAAGGTTTTCCTCTTCAAAGATCCATTATTGTCTGAACGGTCAAGCTTTGCCAGCATCCACTCAAGGACACAGAGGTTCTGTAGGGTTCGAAGCTAGAAGGACCTTAAGGGTCAGCAAGTCTAATATCCTCCTTTGTGACAAAAGAGGAAACTGAGGTCTTGGGAAAGGAAGGGTCACACAGGTGATACAAGCAGAGATGGGATCTAAACTGTGGCCCTGAAGCCAGCAGCAGTCTAGTGTGCTCTCTCTCTCTCTCTCTCTCTCTCTCTCTCTCTCTCTCTCTCTCTCTCTCTGTTTCTTTCTTACTCTTTCCACCTCTCTCTGTGTCTCTACCTGTCTTTTTCTCTCTATCTCTGTCTCTCCTCTCTTTGTATCTTTGAGTGTATGTCTCTGTCTTTCTCTCTCTGTTTCTTTCTCTCTCACTCTTTCCACCTTTCTCTGTCTACCTCTCTTTCTCTGTCTCTCAATCTGTCTCTCTCTCTGCATGTCTCTATCCTTTTCTGTCTCTGTGTTTTTTCTGTCTTTCTTTGTCTCTTCTTCTTTCGCTCTCTCTCTTCATGTCTCTGTCTGTCTATCTCCCCCTACTCTCTGTCCACAGACAGCATGTTCTAGACTTAGAAATTATGTAAATGGCATTGTTATAAAAAGTCACTTGAGCTTTTTCTCCCACAAGGCATCGTCTGCGCTGGTTCTGGCCACCATCTGATGATGCTATTTTTCTTCTCTTCCATCAGGTTACCAGCCTGTCTTGTCAAATCAGCAGCAAGGCTTCCAAGGCCTCATGGGCATGTCGCAACCCCCTCAGAGTCAGAGCCTGATCGGCAGCCCACAAGGGAGTCAGGTGCAAGGCATGATGGTCCCTTATCCAACCATGTCTTCTTATCAGGTACTTTCTGCAGTGGTTCTTTAGTTAGGAGACGTTGCTGGCCTGTAGAAAATGGAGATGTCCTGGGATGGCAAGCACCCTCCCCCTACTTCCCTCAGACAAGGTCCTGTGTCAGCCATTCCTCAGGGCAGATTCAGCCTTTTCCATTCCCATCTTTCAAAGAAGGGTCATGCTTCCCCCTTACCTTCCTAGCAAGGAGAATTGTGAGGATTAGTTAGTACTTACGGAGCTCTTTCATGTTGCATTATCTATTGGCAGCGCTGCTAATGATCCATGTTCCATCCCCTGCAGGCCACTCTTGGAGAGTGGATTTAGATTACGGTCACAAGTAAAGAAGCAGAGACAGGAAGAAAGATCCCCTTCCAAGCCCCCCAAGGGTTATTCTCAAACTGTCTTTAAAAGTGTAAGAGGAGCAGGCTCTCAATGACTCGGAGAGACGCCTCGAGTCCTTAGCCCTGCGTCTGCTTTGGCTTAAGTCCAGTGCCCTTGTGTAGCAAGTGCTAATGAGAAACAGATTGGCTCCTTTGGAAAGTGTGTGTACTCAGAGTGTCTTGGTACATATGGAAGGTCATGTACTCAGTGATTAGTAGCAGGGCTCTGTGTGTGTGTGTGTGTGTGTGTGTGTGTGTGTGATTTACATGGAACCTGAACATCTTCACTCTGTAGAAAAAAAAGTCTAGTTGAGGACGACCTTGTCACAAAGTCTTTTTGTGGTTAGAGCTGTTAAATGTCAAGGCAACAAAGCAGTCACTCTAGCATCAGTGGATACTGCCCTCACCCTGACAGGCTCTACTGGCCCAGCTCCCAAGTTAGCTCACCTGGGAAGCTTCTGCACCAGAAGGGCATGAACTCATCCAGAAGTCCTCTGCCTCAGTGACCGGGTTACCCTCTGGCCTGTCTGGTCCCTTCAGTCCCTGCTGTGGAGATGGCAGTGTGAACAGAGGAAGCAGGTAGAGTAAAGCTATAGATATCAGTGTAATTGCTGGGGCTCTGGGTGGAAAGTCTTCACCTCAGCCTGGGGCCATCCTGAGGATAAACCAGGGAATGAACCATGCTGTGCTCACACTAAAACAGAACTAGAAGACTCAGAGATAAAACAGCGATGGAGAGCTTAGGAAAGAGTCGATGGAATTGACTGCATCCTGTGCAAACAGGACAACCATGTTCTCAGGGCCCTCAGCCACCTTGCTGAGCCAAAAAGGAGGCTCAGCTCCCAGATGGATGGCTTGGTAACAGCAGCTCACACAGCAAACTGTGTTGCAGAAGAGGATGATGAAAACCTTGGCAAGATCCTCCAAGATGAGTCCATGTCCTGCCTTGACCCTCAGCAATGACATCATGCATAGTGGAGGACAGGGAGAGAGACTGCAAATTAAAGATTAGGGATTACGAAATGAAGGAGACTGAAGGCATGAGGGTGATTCTGAGCCTTTTGCCTGGCATCCTATGCAGTTTCTTCTTGGAGACAGTAAGAAGGCTTTAGCTATGGAAGGCATTGACCATTAAGAGGACTATAGCTGGACAGTTTTATTTCAGGATAATCTGATAGATTATCAAAAGTCAAAATCAACACCAAAGGAAAAGAAATGATAAAGACAAGGAGACATTGGCTTCAACAATAACTATTCCCATGTGACCTAATGGAATGAACTGTTGATTCTGACAACTGGGAAACAAATAAAAGTAAAAACACTGATTCTGATGATTTCTTGGAGAAATTTAACCAGCATAAAACAATTTCTAAAACATAAAAACTTGTAAAAAAAAAAAACCCTAGAAACTGTCTGTTAGCAAACTATTGACCTCATATAAAGCAGAAGCATAGAAGTCAGAAATAATACCCATCTGCAGCATGCTAGATGGCCACTTGCAAAACATCAGACAGGAAGATGAGGGATGATCACCAATCTCATTGACCCACAAAACGGTGAAAAACAGTGAACAGAAAAGTCAGTCTGATTTTTTTAAAGTGTGATCTTGGCTCAACAAAGATAAATCCTCCCAAGGGGAATCATAGATAAAAGTGGAATGAGGACAAGTAGACGAAAATCATGTTAGCTTTGCCAAAATTTCTATCATGATTTATTTTCTCCATAAATGACAGTGGAACCACCACATAGGAATTCTACTATATCAGTAACTGATAATAATATGATTAAGAACTAGTATTGATAGAGTGTTTTAAGACTGGTGCAATACTTTACATATAATATCACATTTGATCCTCTCAGGCAGATGCTCTTAAGATCCCCATCTTACAGAGAAGGAAGCTAAAGGACTTGTCCATGATCACACAATTAGTTGTCTGAGGCAGGATTTGAATTCAGTTCTTCCTGACTCTGAGTCAGACTTTCTCTCCACTGGACCACCTAGCTGATGTGCTGCTGGAGAAAAGGGAAATGACCCTTAAATAGATGAAGATAAAAGATGAAGAGAAATTTGAATACAAATAAATCCATGCTGGAGATAATACAATTTTATAGACACTCGGGGGTTTATTTTGAAGATATTTCAAAGAGAGGAATATTCTAAAAGAATGGAAATTAAAATAGTATTAGTGCTAAAGTTGAGTAGAGGGTGGAGAAGACCTCAGTAGCTTCTGACCAACACTTACTTTCACATATCTCAAAATCTTCCTGAGAATCACCTGTGTCCAACACTGGCATCCTGGATGACAAAAGGAGGAAGGAAGAGGAAGGCTTGCTCACTTGACTTTTTTACAGCAGCTCAGGTCTTCAAAGTCATATAGTTGATGGAGCATTTTAGAGAATGTAAGATACACTGCATTTGCTGATTGTGGATCACCAAAAAAAATGTATTTTAGTGAATATTTAGAATGTGAATTCTGCATACCAGAATGAAATTTCCATGAGGACTAAGTCTGTGGTATTTTTGTCTTCTTTCCCCTAGTGCCTGGCACAGGAATTTATATGAATTTATACATGTCCACACTGGCATAGAGTCGATATTTAATCAATGTTTAATGAAGTTTGGAATTGTCTGGGTAACAGTTCTGGAACTGGTTGGGCAGTCTATTGAACTGCTTCCATCCATACACAAAAGTACTGCAGACAAACAGACAGTGAGGCAAGAAAAATTAACTTTAATTCAATAAGCAGCTGCTGTGGCTTTACATAGCGGGAAATGTGCTAGACGTGAAGTCCCAGATGGAAGACACCATGCCCTCCATCAGTTTACTTCTACTGGGAGCACAGGTCTAGGAAGGGACACAGAAAGTCTCTTGAAGGAGAAAGCAATAAAAGCAGGATGCCCATTGGCTAGCTTAGCACCTGAACTGAGCCCCTGGATCTCTTCCTGGCAACTCCCATGTGTGACTTTCGGTTCCAAGAACCATCTTGATCCATCATGACTCTCCATGTCATGCTACATGGCTGAAGGCCATATGGTCACAGAGTCATGGAGCACAGCTACCTGAGAGAAAGCAAAATCACAGACGAGCCAAGGGATGACAGAATGCCCCCGACAGGTGTCAGTAAGCTCCAGCTTTTGGTCAATGAGTGGCCAGTGAGAAGTTTAGAAAAAATCAACCATGAAAAGCCTGTAAAGAGAGAAGGGGTGATGGGCTAGATGCTCAGCTCCAGGAAGGTGCAGATATCCCAGGAATCTTGAAAGACCTAGAAGGTAGATCTTCAGAGGGTCATTGCCCTCTTGAGGATTTAGGGAAGAGGGACAGGGATTACATGGTATAGGAATGTGAGAGTGGGAGGCAATCTCCTCCTGACGAGTGAGAACACACTCGAAGATATCATAAATGACAATTTTTGCTGAGATCTGGGATCATTGGGGCTTAATAATGTGTTAAATATGTGCTTATGTTGTTACTATATATGTGTTCTTAGAACACTGTGTGTGTGTGTCTCATGTCTACATGCATGTATTCGTGGTCTTGTGCAGGGATTGTTTTCTGCCTTGACACTATCTTCTGTCCCCTTCTCTTCGCCACTCTGGGGAGTGGCAGTGCAAGCTCCCAGCCCATTCTCCTTCCCTTTTTGTGTCTGCTAATTGCTTTGTATCCCATGCCCAGCAGAGAGTATGCCCAGATCTAGAGCTAGAAGGGCCTGCCCCTGTTCTTTTAGAGAAGATTTTCTTAAATAAGTTGACCAGGATCATAGACAGGAAGCATGAGAGCCATATTTGAACTCAGGTCCTGTGACTCCAAATCTGTTACTATCTGATACGGCTTCAGTGTCCTGTTCCAGGTGCTTCTCTCCTTAGCACTGGCTGCAGAGCTTGGGTGTGAAGGTTTTCTTTTAAGCAATTGGGGTTAAGTAACTTGCTCAAGGTTACACGGCCAGGTGTTTCTGGGTGGGTGCTAAGTGTCTGAGCCTGGATTCGATCCCAGGTCATCCCGACACTGGGGCCGGTGCTCTTACTGTGCTACATGTCCCCCCCCCCCCCAGGTGTGAAGTTTTGGTCATAGGAAAGGTTTCTTCAGGCAGAACTTCTTTCCTATCCCAACTTCCTTAATGCCCAATGCCTAAGTCTTCTGCAGAATAGTTTCTTTCTTCCACTTGGGGGCGGGACTTTTTATTCCCCTGCAGTGGCTTTGACCTCAATTAGAAAGACCAAGAGAGGGAGGGAGGATGAGTCAGGAGGGCGAGGGCCAGAGGGAGGGCCTCCTTGGTAGAGCTGACACACGCTTCTCTTTTCTCCAGGTTCCCATGACTCAGGGTCCTCAAGGAGTGCCCCAGCAATCCTACCAGCAAGCCCTCATGCTCCCCAGTCAGTCAGGCCCCGGAACGGGAGCACTCCCCACAGCCGGCAGCATGCCTGTCTATTGCAATGTCATACCTCCAGCTGCCCAGGGCAACCTGAGGCTCATGCCCCCCCACTGTCCCTCCCAGAGTGTCCCGGTGATCACGGCAAACTGCAGGACAAACTGTTCCAGTGCCCACAATGCAGGGTGGCCGGTGAAGTTCTAGGTGTGGGAGCCGAGTCCACATGGAGATGGGGCTTTGGCTGAAGACCAACCACTTCCTCCTGGTCTTGGCAGGGAGAGGAGCCGGGGAAGCTGAGTGTCGAGATCCCCCTGTTCATGATGCTCCATTGGTTGCTGCTGATATTCAATTACAAATAGGAACAATCAGAAAATGTTGGCTGGGTAATGGTGCATACTTTTGTCATGTCTGCTAGGTGCTGCCTTATGGCTTAGCTAGGGACATGGTTTCATCAAGGTAAGATTATTTCCTACCACTGAACACCACTGTGTAGATTGTAATATTCCTAATTTGGATTAGTTTTGTATTTTGTGTTGAGTTTGTGAAGCTAAAAGTATTTAAGAAAATTATATAATAAAATCACATTGTACCAAAGCTGTAATGGGGAAAAAAACAGAGTTGCTGAATGGGAGGAATAATTTATATTCACACCCTAGAGTTTTTTATGGATATATACTGCATTGTAGTGTTTAATCCAAATAAACCATTTGACCTCATGGAGGAAGGTCAGGTTTCTACCACTGGTGTGGGGTCCTCTTTTGGCATCTGTTCAGGGCAAGGGGGCAGGGAGGCAGTTCACAACTGGGAGAATATATGTTCTTCCCATGTGAGACTGGACTAGGAAGAGAGTTGTTCCCAATCCAATGACCACCATCATTCATTTCAAGTAGGCAAACATTTAGTAAATACCTCCCACATGCCAGGCATTATGGCAGGTGCTGGAGACTCCAGAGAAAATCACTCAACCAACCAAGAAGCACATTCCTGTTCCTATGTGACAGTCTCTGGGGATGTGAAGAGGAAAGTGAAATGGCTCCTTCTCTCAGAGACCTTCTGCTCTTCCCCTTTTTCCTTGTCAACAGACTGAGTTACTTAACTCAGCATCTTGTTGTTTCATATTAAGCAAAGGAGAACAGAGAATAAAGAATGTAGAAATTCTATTTTCTAGACTCTGATTCCTAAAAACTTTGACTCAACTCAAAGATCACAACATTTAATTATATTCACTGATGGAATTTGAAGGGACCTTTAAGATCAATCCATCCATTTTATAGTTAGGGAAATTGAGGCCAAGAGATGCTAAGTGGCTCCCCTCAACAGAGCACGGATCATGGATTCTCTTATAAGACTGGGCAGGTTCTACCATTACCGAAAGGCTTTAAGTATGGACTGGGCAAAAGCCTGAGTCTTAGCCTAGTGTGGCAGAAAATGGGGCAGAGGATGTTAAGAACCAGGATGTTGTTAACATATATGTTAAAGATTAACAATTGTGTTGGGTGTTGGGGATGAGAGATCTTTGTTCAATGATGAAATATCCAATTGATGGCCTAAACAAATCACATTAATGCAGTAGTTACTTGAGCAGGTAATTTGGCTTTGGTTCTCTTTTTCATCATCTATAAACGTGAGATCCCAAGTCCATGCCAGTCCTGGACCAGTCCATGCCATGCTTATAAAGGATCCTATGAGAGTCTTATGAGAAATGAGACCAAAACCAGAAACAGAAGCTCCTGGGGAAGATGACTCCCAGAGTCTCTGCCCACCAGCTGCAGGAGAGGCATAGCCAGGACACACCCACAGGCAGTGGGAAGCACAGCAGCTGGTGCCCCTGGTCCTCTCACCTCCCAGGATTCAAGGTGAATGGAGCTGCAGCACCTGCCCCAGAGGAGTCAAGTCCACTGGCCCGTGGTCCGTAGCCCCTCTTCTCTTCTCCTTTGTATTTGAATGACTCTCTCTCTTCTCCTGTGACTCGGGGCACCTCCATTCTCCACCACTGGCTATGACTCAGAAGTTTCTTCCCTTGGTTCTTTCCATCCCCGAGGACGTGTTCCCAGTAGAGCAGGTAAGTGAACTCCTCAAAGGAAGCTGGTTTCCTACTCATTGTCTCCTGTCTTATCTAGAGCACCAACTCCCTATTCCTAATACAAGGGTTAGGGTCCAAGCACCTTAAGATTGGCAAAGCACTCTACAAATTTGATCCTCATAGCAGCTATCATATAGGTACTGTTTACAGCTGAGGAAACTGAGGCAGACAGAGGTTAAGTGACTTACCTAGGATCACACAGCTAGTTAGTGTCTGAGACTGGATTTGAACTGGTAGCTCCAGATGGGATGTTCTAGCCACTGAAGCTGTCTCCCTGCCTCTGTTGACCACATTTGCTCTACACTTTCTAATTCAAAGATCAGAAGACTTGAACAGTTCACTGCCTTCTCTTTCATCAGTGATAGTGGTCCCACTCACCCCAAGTACTTGTGCCATCTTATCCTTACTGCTTCTCTGTTCCCCAATATAGCTCCAATTAAAAGATAAGCCCCCTTTTTATCTTTCTGCTTGGCTGCCCCAGCTCACTCTGAGTGCTTGGGGAATGAACACTTCTCTTCAGGACTGTGCCCTCCTTTGCCACTCAACCTCCATTACTTGGCCATCAGTTTTTGGCTTAGGGTTTTGTGGATAGAAGTTGGCTGATGAGTGCTCTGAGTTTCTTTCTTCTCAGTATCTTTAACCCAGTCATCGTTTTTTCCTCTTCCCTTCTCTTTCTCTTCATGTCTTCAATGTTTCCTTCTTGAGGGCTTCTCAGCCCCTCAAAGAGAACTCTCTGGGTAGACTTTCAGGCCACTGGATGCTGCCTGTTCTGTCTCTGAAGCCCTTGAAATCTGCTCCTCCTTCCTGCTCCTGTTTGCTCATAATATTTCACTGATGGAAACAAGCCCCAGACCATCACAGGGCCTTGTCACGGAGTCAATGATGCATTACACCAATCCCAACAGTACAAAACAAACTAATGAAAATGTCCATCATCTGGAATCTGACAGGAGGCTGGATGGCCAGGCCATGAGTGGAGACAGGATTACATGGGCCCAGAAGGGAAAAAAAGGAGGAGAGAAGCCACACACTGAACAATCCTGACCTGCTCAATGCCAGGAAAACAGTTGCTGTTTTTAAACAAATATTCTCCCAGTGATACAATAGTTTTGTGAGCTCTAAATATCACAAACTCTGAAGAATGAATATTGTGAGTGAGCAAAGGGGAACCTGCAGTACAGCTGATGAAATCATCTTGGAAAATAACAGTGAAAAAGGATTGGCTGGAAGTAACCTGATTATCTCAGTTCCTCGGGGAGCTGGGGGAGAACATGGAGGGGGGGGGCTCAGTGTCTTGATCTGTAACATGATTAGGCTCAGTGACTTCTAAGAATCCTCTGAATCTTTGACCCTCTGAATGTATAACCTCATTTTGCCAGAGGATGAACTAGTGAAAGGAAGATTATAAAGAGAAAAATGAACCCAGAATATTATTTATTTGAAAGCCACATGAACAAAAATGGTGTATCTGGGGAGACAATTAGTCACAAAAACATTAACACATATCCCACTTCCCCAAAACTGGGAGGGATGGGATCAGATCACTGAGTTTCAGGAAATTCTGCCAAGTGCTTTCCCATAAATACTCAAAATAGTTTGGACAGAGAGGTCACAGGTGATGAACTCAAAATATATTTCGCCCAATTAACCAAAGAACCAAATACGGGGCTAGAGGCTGGTGAAACAAAGGAAAAGTGAAATTGTCCCTGGCCTCAGAGGGCTAACAATTCATTGGAGGAAAGAACTGATCCACAACTCAAGGGACATACAACGAAAAACCACCAAAGAATATCAGGAGGGGAGTGTGTGTGTGTGTGTGTGTGTGATGCCTTGTGTAGAAAGTGGGGTCCAAGCTAGGCCCGAATGGAAGCCCAGGCACATAGTAGCCAAAAGTCAGACTCAGATGACAGAGGATCCTGATGAGGGATGGAATCCCAATAGGTTCAGCAGGACCCCAGATCTTATCCAAGACCAGGAAACCTGCAATGGCGTCTGGAAAGGATTCAGCTCAGCCTTACTTGGAGTTAGAGTTGAGAAAGTTTATTTTTACACCTTTACAGCGGGCAAGAGTCCTTAGAGGACCTGCGAGTGAGAGGGTTACATGCTTTTACTTTTAAAAGGTAGGGCTGCCATTGTCAGGGCTGACCAGATGGAAGGGAACCTCAGTGCATAGATAAAGATTAGAGCTGATGGAGAGGAACTTGTGACTTTAGTTCATAGAGAGTTTAGATGAGATTTGGGGCAGGCTGAAGGAGATATGAAGAGATTAAGTAAGAATAAAGAGTCAGGAGGTGTTGCCTAGGCCTAGTGAGGATAGGGGGAAGGGGCAGAGCCCAAGGTTGGGAAAGAGATTTCATAGATTACAATTTTACAATACAAATTGCAGTTACAACTGCACAGACTGGTTTTACAAATTGGTTTCACAAATTGACCTAGACCCCAGGTACCCCATCATTCCCCCCTTAAACAGATGACACCCGAATTCATTTGGGGGCACAGGACGATGATCTCAGCTTCCCGAGCTGCTTCCCGCTGGGGTGGGGTGTAGAGCTGTCCCTGCCTCTCAGGGTATCATCGTTCAAGGGGTGGGGTTCGTGGCCAAGGTCCGGAATTTGGCCGATGCCAGGTCCAAGGAGTGATGGGTAGCGACTTCGGGCAATAGTTGGTACTCAGCCTGCGCAATCATCTGCAAATGGAATGCACTGAGCCTAGAAGACACAAGCTTAGCAAGGAGGTTAAGCAGACAAGGACCAAAAAGAAGTATAAGACTATGATTAGGAGTGGGACCAAGAAAGGGGCCAGTATAGGGAAAAGCCAGGACCACCGTGAGTTAGAGGAGGAGCCTGGTGCACTAAGGGCTTCATGAAGTTCTTCCATCCAGTTGGCCTTTTCCAGTATATTTTTGGTGTGGAGTTCTACCTGCTGGGAATTATTGATATACATGCAGCAGGATGTGTTAGCTAGTGCACAAACACCCCCACCTAGACGCCAGCAGATAATCTAAGGCTATGCGATTGTCCAGGGAATCCAGAGACTGCTGGATTTCCTGAAGGCTAAATTCAGTCTCTGTTGCCAAATGATGCAAAGCTACTGTCAGGTTTGAGAGAATGCTTTCATGTTGTAAATGTCCATACCAAGGCATGAGATATTCTGAGATGCCAAAGAACATTATCCCAAAAACCTCATTTAACTCATTTTAAAGGAGAAGTGCCTTACTTAGTGACGTTATAAATAGTCAGAGGGGGTGCGAGAAATCCCAGGCAGCACATCCCATAGCTCTTGTAAGGGATCAGACACCTAGTAGCCAAGACAGCAGGTCTTGGGTCCTGGCAGGTGGTGGCGTTGGGCTGTCCCTCGTCCCCAGAATTCATAACCTCTGACCCACCCATCCCACAAAGAAAGGAATATCCTTGGGGAGCAGAAATAGGGCCTGTTCGTAGTAGGCCTTGAACATGGAGGCTCCATGGGTCAGGCAGATTCATGACAAGGTTCCCGGCAGAAGAGTCACCTGTAAAATGTCAACAAGGGTTTTATAGCTGGAGGAAGCCATATCATTATGGATCAAATGAGAAGGGAAAGCCTGGTAAGGAGGGCCCACCAGGAGAGCAATAGGTGGGAACCGATCATAGGTACGTGTAGGGAATGTCCCTTCCCCACAGGAGGTGCAGCTGGCAGTGGTGAAGTTTCCAGGGCACTCGAGACTATAAACATCCTCACAGACAGAGCAGCACAAGAGGCCAGCAGAGACCTTCACAAACCCTCCCCTGACAGTCTTCATCTGGGTGGTGGCTGTATAGCTAAATTCCCAGAGATGAGAGTCTGCTGGAAAGCACGGAGTAGAGACGGGTAAGTTTGCCCATGCAGGGGTAGCCACTATCAGAGAGGAGACAAAGACATCCGATGAGGTCACCTCTGGTAGAGGGGCCCTTGCAAATACTGCCTCTGGGCAAAGGTGAGGATTGCCCTGTGGGTGGGGGTGACACACCCAACAATCCTGGGCTCCTCCTTTACCCACGGAATTCCCCAGTTTGACTAAGTAGTTGTCTTCCCACTTCCTAAAGGTAAAGGCGCACAAGATATCAGGGAGAAGAGAGAGAAGAGTTAAAAGTAACATTGCTAGGGCAAATGGCAATTACAAAGAGGCTAAAACATAAAAGGAATAGGTCGAATATGATTTCACCTCCTTCCATCCACCTGTGTGTTAGAGATCCTCCGGAACAGCAGTTTAAGATCATCTATTGGGTCACAGGAGTACTCCGGAGGCCCTGGGGGGGGGAGGCAGGAGGTGACAGTGGTTTAATTCTAGAGTTATATTCCAGCTAGGGAGGCCTTCGAGCTTCACTGCGGTGGGAGTGGTAAGAATAACTCGGTAGGGTCCCTTCCAAGTGGCCTCTAACTGCTCTCCCTTCTGGTGTTTCCAGGACTTTAAGTAAACCGAATCCCCAGGTTGCACGGAGGTAGGGCAGTCCATGTTGTCGCTGGAAGGTTGGGGCAGATGCTTGTTAGCATATTCTGATAAAGCCTTCCTAACGGCACCTAGCTGGGAGGCGAATTGAGTGACCAAATGTTGTTCTGGGTTTATCAAGATATCAGATGTCAGGAAGGGCCTTCCGTACTGGAGTTCAAAGGGGCTTAGTTTAAGGTTTTCCCAGAGTATAATGCAAACCCTGAGTAGGCCTACGGGGAGATTAGTCACCCAGTCACTATACACAGTCTCAATACACAATTTGGTTAAGACCCGCTTGAGGGTGTGTTTCATTTTCTCCACTTTCCCTGAGGATTGTGGATGCCAGGCAGAGTGAAGGAGATAAGTGATTTGCAGTGCGTCTGCCACAGTTATTTGGGAAACAAAGGCAGGACTTTGTAGGGAGCTGGGAAGGCCAAACCCAGGTATAATCTCCTTTAGTAGGACCTTGGATACTTCTTGAGCCCTTTCCGTTCTACAAGGGAAAGCTTCAAATCCGTTTGTGAAAGTGTCAACAAAGACCAAGAGTAATTTAAACCCCCTGCACGGGGGCATGTGGGTGAAGTCTATTTGCCAGTCTTCCCCTGGATAGGTACCCCTCCTCTGAACAGGTTTTAACAGGGGAGGTGGCTTAACTGATCCCTCAGGATTCACTTGGGCACAAGTAGGACACGCCCGGGATGGTCTCGCTCAGCTTGCGTCCTGTAAAAAGGGGCTTTGTTAGGGACTGAAGGGCATTTTTCCCCAGATGTGTGGCCTAATGTAAACCCGACAGCAACTTCCACTGGCTTCCCTCTGGAATAAAAAGCCGGCCTGAGGGGGTCTGAAACCACCCAGAGGCGGAGACAGTATATCCCCTCTCGTTAGCGAGGGTCTGTTCCTGGGGGCTGTAAGAGGGCTTGGGGAGTCAGAGATCTGCGGCACTAATGGGGCTATCAGAGTCAGCGGGTGGGCTGCTTCCTTTGCTGCAGCGTGTGCCAGGCGATTCCCCACAGCCTGATCTGAGTCTCCCTTTTGGTGGCCCTTGCAGAAAATAACAGCCACCTCACTGGTTTTATGTACAGCCTGGAGAAGTGTTAAAATCTCCTGGGCATGTTTAATAGGAGAATTCTTTGCCGTCAGATATCCCCTTTCCCTCCAAATTGCCCCATGAGCATGCAATACATGAAAAGCATATTTAGCATCCGTGAAAATGTTTAGCCTTTTATTTTCCCCTAGCTCCAGGGCTCTGGTGAGTGCTATTAGTTCTGCCTTCTGGGCAGAGGTCCCAGGGGGCAGGGGCTTGGCTTCTATGGTGCAGTGTAAACTGACCACTGCATACCCTGCCCTCCTCTCCCCTTGATCTACAAAACTGGAACCATCTGTGTACCATTCTTCATCAGGATTAGGGAGAGGGGCATCTTTAAGATCCTGGCGACTTCAGTGTACTGAGTCGAGGGAGTCCTCACAATTATGAATAAGGCCTTCTGAGGGGGCCGTGTCAGGGAGAAGAGTTGCCGGGTTGAGAGTATGGCACACTCTGAGAGTTAGGTCAGGGGTGTCCAGGAGCAGGGCTTGATATTTAGTAAGCCGTCCGCTAGCTAGCCACTGGTGACCTTTGGCTTCTAGGATGCTCTGGACTCGATGCGATGCGGGGTTAAAACTTCTAAGGGCTGGCCCAGTGTGAGTTTAGAGGCTTCCTTAATTCGAATAGCCGTTGCCCCTACAGCCCAGAGGCATGAGGGCCATCCAGCAGCCACAGAATCAAGTTGTTTAGAAAAATATGCCACGGGCCTGGGATCAGGTCCTAAGCACTGAGTTAAAACCCCCAAAGCCTGACCCCTCCTCTCATCTACATACAATGTAAAGGGTTTTTCCAGATTCGGCAAAGCCAGTGCCATCGAGGAAATCAGTTTAGATTTCAAAGTTTTAAAAGCTGTGGCCTGATCAGGTCCCCATTCTAAGGGAAGGGTATCAGGCCCTCGAGTAGCTTCATAAAGGAGCTTAGCAATTCCAAACTCTACAAAATCCAGCCACGCCCAGGAAACTACGGAGCTGTTTCTTAGTGGCTGGGACAGGAATAGACAGTATAGCCTGCTTCCTCTCAGGTGTTAAGGATCGGGAGGTGGGAGTTAATTCATGATCCAGATATTTAACACTTTGGCAAGGTATCTGAGCCTTAGACAAAGAGACCCGGTACCCTCGGCCCCTAAGAAATTAAGAGCCTTTGTGGTGGCCCTGAGGGATTCCTCCCTGGTAGGGCTACAAATAAGAATATCATCCACATATTGTATCAGGCTACTATTAGGCAAGTCCAGGTCCCGAAGATCTTTCCCCAAGGCTTGACCAAATAAGTGGGGACTATCCCGGAACCCTTGTGGGAACACAGTTCAGGTTAACTGGCACGAAATTGATTTCCCAGGGGGAGTCCACTCAAATGCAAAGATAAATTGGGAGTCCTGATGGAGTGGTATACAAAAGAAGGCATCTTTAAGATCTAGAGTAGAGAACCATTGGGTACCCCCTGGGATTTGGGCCAGAATTGTAATATGGATTAGGTACTATGGGATGAATAGGAATTACAGCCTCATTAACTGCCCTGAGATCTTGAACCATGCGATACTCCCCATTTGGCTTTCTCACTGCGAGAATTGGGGAGTTGCATGGGGACTGGCAGTAAACAAGAATCCCATACTTTAGAAATTTGTCAATCAGTGGTAGCAGTCCCTCTCTGGCCTCAGGTTTAATTGGGTATTGGTGCCGGTGGGGGTATACATTAGGGTCCCGCAACTGGACAACAGCCGGGGTGGCATGAGTAGCATGTCCAGGAATTCCCTGGTCCCAGACATCAGACTCAACCCCCTCCCACACTTCAGGGGGAACGTGGGCGGGTTGAGTAAGCCAGCCACGAGGGATGGAACAGGCTTGATTAGGGAAAACTGGCTACCCAATTTCACCATCAGATCTCTCCCCAATAAAGGGGCTGGGCAGGAGGGAAGAATAAGAAAGGAGTGTTCAAATAACAAATCCCCATACTGGCAGGGCAGAGGATATGTCTCTCGACAAGTCCTCACTTTTCCTTCAATGCCCATCACCCGACGGCGAGAGATACGGGTAGGACCAGAATATTGTAACAAGAGAGAGAAAGCAGCGCCGGCGACGTTGATTTCAGCCCAGAGCTCAGCCAATGAGATGGAGAAGGTGGGAGCTAAGCCGAGCCCCGTGCCCGTCGATCCAGGCCTGGAGAGGACTGAATGACCGGGCACTGGGGAGAGGCTGCTCGACCACGGGACTCACCGGCTGGGCCTTTCCTCGGGCGATTCCTTCTCCAGTGGTCCTCACTCCTGCAGGTTGGGCACAGTCCTAGAGGTCTCCCCCTGGAAGCAGTCCTAGTAGGGCAGTTACGTGACCAATGACCCTCCCTGTTGCATCGGAGACAGGCCATCTCACTGCTCCCAGTATTAGGCGTGCTGCTAAGGTTTACTGGTCAGGACCTCAGCTAGAAGCTGAGCCTGCTCTTTGTTTCTGCCCTTTGCCCTACGATCTTTTTCCTCTGCCAGTGCTAGGTCTCTGTTATTAAAGACCCCAAAAGCTGCCTCTAACAATTCGTTCTGAGGTGTTTGGGGTCCCATAGCCAATTTCCCAAGTTTCCGCCTGATATCTGGGGCAGACTTATTAATAAAATACATGGCAAGGATGGTTATCTCCTCAGGAGAGTTGGGATCCATTTTAAGGCTTCTACCAACCGGCCCAGGAAAAGGGCTGGGTTCTCATCAGCACCCTGGGTAATTTCCCTGAGGCAGTCATAGTTCACAGCTTTTTTAAATCCTACTTTCATCCCTTCTACCAGACAGAGTATCAGATGGTCTCTTTTCTCCCTGTCTGCAGTTACTTGATAATTCCACCCTGGATCTGCCACTGGGACAGCTTTGGCTCCCAGCGGATACCTGCTGGGTGAGGAGATGGCCATATCATTTCCAAACTTCTGGGCTAGGTCCCAGATTCTCTTTTTCTCCTCTATAGTACAGCAAGTGGAAAGAATGCTGTTAATATCTCCCCACGACAAATCAAATTGGAGAGAAATGTCTCTGAACCTTTCCATAAACTTAGTGGGGTTCTCAGAGTACCGGCCTAGCTTCTCCTTGATCTGGGAGAGGTCAGAGATCGAGAAGGGGACATGGACCCTAATCGTTCCTCCAGTTGAATTAGCGACCTCTCTCGAGGGGCCTATGGTTGCTGGAAGTGGGGGGTCCTGTAGTATCCCCTGGTGGAATTTGCTGCTTCCTTTAGAGGAGCCAGCATGGAGGGAGTGGAGGAATCAGGGGCTGGGAGACAGGGAGTTCCACCACTAGTAAGGGAAGGGCTGGGAAGAAAGGGATTCCTGGGAACCAAATTCGCTTGCATGGGTGTAGGAGAACAATGAGCAGGTGCATCCGGAGGGTATGGGGAATGAATATCCTTTAGAGGTCTGCTAGCTTCCTGGCATGGGGAAGGGGCAGATGGACCCGGTGGAGAGGGACCCGGAGGAGGGGGACCCCGCTTGGGAAGCCCCCGCTCTCGGGGCTGCTATTGGGGGTCCAGAAAGGTAGGGATCGTCCAGGAGGTCGAGCGAATTCCCTTTTGCAGGGGTGAACTTAACTAGAAGAACTCCACACTGTTTCCTTAACTCAGTGTTCTGAAAGAGGGACAAACAAGCCTGGATATAGGGAACTTCAGTGAACTTCCCTTGTTGGCGGCATAGCAGATCAAGCTGCAGTATGGTGTTATAGCTTAAAGTTTCACCAACAGTCCACTTTTCCTGATCCCCCAAAGTGTATCGGGGCCAGGCAGTGTTACAGAAAAATATGAGACGTTTTTTCTTGAGGTCTTGAAGACTGAGTTTGTTCCAATTGTTCAAAAGACATCCTAGGGGTGAGTCTCGGGGTATGGAGGGAGACTGACCCATCCTTTCCCGGCCCCAGAGCCAAAGTCACTTGTAGCCATCTTCTTTTCTGTGACGTCTCACAAGAAAAGCCTTGCCTAAAAAAATATATGCGTATATTTTTTAGACACGGAGACACTTGTCCCTAGACAGGGCATCCCCCATCCATGTGGGATGTGTCCCGGGTATATTAAAAAATAGACCAGATTCCGGTCCCAGACTGGAATTGTCCAGTCAAGCCTTCCTAGGTGCTTGAAGGACCCGACTTACAGGACGAGAGGGAGGAGGTAAAGGAGCGTACCGGAACTCCAAGAAAGCTTGAGACCACAGATTCTCCTGCTGGCTCACCAAAGTGATGAGGGACAGAATCCCAATAGGTTCTGCAGGACCCCTGATCTTATCCAAGACCAGGAAACCTGCAATGGCATCTGGAAAGAATTCAGCTCAGCCTTACTTGGAGTTAGAGTTGAGAAAGTTTATTTTTACGCCTTTACAGCAGGCAAGAGTCCTTAGGGGACCTGTGAGTGAGAGGGGCACATGCTTTTACTTTTAAAGGGTAGCCATTGTCAGGGCTGACTGGATGGAGGGAAGGGACCTCAGTGCATAGATAAAGGTTAGAGCTGATGGAGAGGAACTTGTGACTTTAGTGCATAGAGAGTTTAGATGAGATTTGGGCCAGGCCAGAGGAGACATGAGGTTATTTGGGCTAGACTGGAGGAGACATGAAGAGATTAAGTAAGAACAAAGGAGTCACAAGGTGTTGCCTAGGCCTAGTGAGGATAGGGGGAAGGGGCAGAGCCCAAGGTTGGGAAAGAGATTTCACAGATTACGATTTTACGATATAAATTGCAGTTACAACTGCACAGACTGGTTTTACAAATTGGTTTCACAAATTGACCTAGACCCCAGGTACCCCATCAGATCCCATGAGTTACAAAGTGGAGGAAACGGTCATTACCCAACATAAAATACCAATCAGAGCTTCCTCTGGGTTGCCTCCTTGTGCCCTTGGGAATCACCAGAAGTTGGAGGTAGGACTCTATTTGGACCCACTTTAGTGCCCCAGTTGGGACAACAGCAGCCTCTCTATTTTTGTTGTCCAGCTGGTGAATACCTGCCCCAGTACCCCTCAGCAGGAGTTACCATCACTCATCCTCATGCCCAGAGCCATCCAGGATGGTCTCTTACCTGAGATGCCAGAACCCACCCCTCCCCCACAGCATCTTTGGAGAGGCAGGAGCTCTTTTCTCTTCTGAGCATCTGGCTTCCTCCTCTTCAGGAAGAGCCTCATACCTACCCCTACATTCCAAAGACTCAGGACCCTTCTTTCCCTTTCCTCCTCCCTATTCTCCAGCCTCCAGGTATGGGTTATAATCCCTATCTGCCTCTTCAAATCAATGAGTCAACAAGCATTTATTGAGCATCTACTGCATGCCAGGAACTACGCTAAACACTGGGGGTGCAAAGAAAGGCAAAAAATAAAAAATAAATCCCTGCCCCCAGGAGCTCCTAATCTAACACGTGCAAATGGCCACGAGCAACTAAGATGCATACAGGCGCTTTCAGAGGAAGACGCTAGTGTTAAGGGAGACCCAGCAAAGACTTCTCGCAGAAAGTGGGGCTCCAACTGAGGCTTGGAGGGAGCCAGGGAAGCCAGTGGGCCAATGTGAGGAGGGAGAGCACTCCAGGCATGGAGGACAGCCAGCACGCATGCCCATAACCAGGAGATAGCGAGTCTCATGTGAGGGGCAAGACAGAGGTCAGCACCCCTGAAGTCGGGGGATAAGGTACAAAAAGACTGGCCAGACGGGGACGTTATTAAGACCTTTAAACGTCAGCAGACTTTCTATTTGATCCTGGAGGCAACAGGGGGCTATTGAGTGGGGGTCATATCTGCCCTTTGGCAGCTGAGTGGAGGGCAATGGGCATTTACCTCCAGAATCAAGCCTACATTGAGATCCCACTCTGGGGGGGAATAATGCAGAGTGGAATGAATGAGGCCAGGGCTGAGAGATTGTATCGAAAATAATGGCATCCTGAAGACAGAGCATCACAATTCGTGGCCTCATCATTATCATTTGAAAAAAAATCTATTCTTTTCACTGACTTTCACCAACAATAATCACGGTAGGTGGGAGCTCTTGCTGCTCTAGAGAGAAGAGGAGCCAAGTAGGTTACACCAACATACTTCAAATCATAAACTTTCTAAACCAATCCAAACTACATGAGTCAAATTAACTAGAGGATTTTGATTTTAGTTCTGGCCTGACATTTCACTGGCACAGGCAATTCCCTTCGAAACCTCCATCCAACAAGGCAGATCACCAACTACTGTGCACTTGGTCTTGAAGATCTGTGTGGGAACACTGAGAGGTTAGGTGACTTACCCAGAGTCACACAGCCAGGCTTGTCAGAAGCCAGCCTTGGACCAGATCCGGGTCTTTTGACTTCCCTGTTCCCATGGAGAACACTGCCATCCTTCCTGTCATCCAGGCTCCATACAGAACACTAACAAATGTCCTGGGGGAATATTGGGAAGAGGAAAAGGACAGGCTGACTGAATTTTAAAACAAATTGCTTACCTGAAAGCAAAAAGACCTTGACATTGATCTCATACCATATAACTTTCCTGGCATGTGTTGGTGTTGGTCATTGACTCCCGGGGGGGGCGGTGTGAAATGCCAACGGGGGCTCCAGTCTGTCAGGTGGCTCTGCCTGAGTTGTTCCACATGTTTGAGGGGCTCTGGGGACAGCTCCTGCCCAGCTCCCCCTGACCCATTCCATTCACAGAACCCATTGACTCTCTTCAGGCTTATCAGCACATCAGAAGTCGGTCTCTCATTGTCAGATTCCCCTTGTTCTCTGGTACTCAGTGCCTTTGTATGGGGTCATGATTCCTCAGCATTAGATAACCTTGTTTTCTTCCCTCACAACAGGGTTTGTGCATCTTCTGTGGAGAGAGATAAGAGCCACCTCCTCAGTGACTCTTCCTGGGATTTAATTTAATTAAGACACTGATGAGCAGCCCATTTGTTCGAGGTGGGTGCTAATTAGTTCTAGGACGATTTCGGCTTTGTAATTGCAGATTCTTTCAGATCAAGGAAGAAGCATGTCCTCCTCATATCTCTTTATTTCAGCTGAAGGTGTGGGTCAGCCTGGCATTTCCAGAGGCATACTTATCTGTCCTATGATCTTTTGGTTACACTTCCTATGGAGTGGAACTAAATATTCTGGGTCTGATTCCACAAGGAATTAAGGCAGGGCTCTTCTGTTGTTTTCACCCACATCCATGGAAAAGTGATAACATTGTACACCGCTGGGAAAACAAGGTGATAGAATGGCAGGGATGCTTGTGGGAGATTCACTGGTGGGTGCTTTGAAAAAGACCTTTTGGGGGGGGGGCGGAGTCAAGATGGCAGAGTAGAAGCAGGACTTCCCCACAGCTCCAGGTTCCACCTTCCCCAATCCATGTAAAAAGGGGACTCTAAAAGAACTTTGGAGCTGCAGAACCCACAAAATGACACAGAGAAGCTAACCTCCCACTGACGACAGCCCGGTGGGAATAGGCCAGCACAGCCCTCAGGGAGCCTAGCATGAGCCAGAGGTTTTAGCCCTAGGGTGGGTCTGACCAGCCGTCGGCCCAGAGGGACTCCATATCAGCAGCAGCTGTGGCCTTTTCCAGATTTATCAGCACACAGATTCGAAGGACAAAGTGAGAGATCAGTACAGTCTGCATTTGGGACCCAGTAAGTGGGAGTTCATGACTTTTGCTCCCGGAGCAAGAAGCCACTGAGACGCTGGCACAGCCAGTTGGTGCCTCATGGCAGCTTCAGCTCCTGGCTTGCAGAGTGTAGGGGGACCAAGCACTAGTCTGAGGGGTAATCGCTTTTGCCTTAACCTGCTTGGATCTGGATTGCAGTCTAGGGTAGAGGTCCTAGGTCCAGCTTGCCAGAGCATGTGGAGGCCTCAGAGAGGATACCCATCTAATACCCCCAGCAGCTGAGAAAACCCCAGCGTTTGGGAAAAAAGCTCTTCTGTTTGGTGGCAGAGTCCTACTGTAGTAAAAAGCCCAAGGGTCAAGTGACTGAGGGGCGACATGACCAGGCAAAGGAAACAAAAACAGACAGAAGATTCCAACATTACACTCCTATTTTGGGGACAAAAAGGAGCAAAACATGGAATGGGAGGAAGACAGTGAAGTCAGAACTCCTGCACCAAAAGATTCAAAGGAAAATACAAGCTGGTTACAGGCCACAGAGGACCTTTAGAAGCAGATGAGAGAAGTGGAGGAAAAATTGGGAAGACAAATGAGAACAATGCAAGAAAATTACTAAATGAGAGTCAACAGCATGAGGAAAATAATACCTTAAAAATAGACTAACTCAAATGGCAAAAGAGGCTCAAAAAGGCAATGAGGAGAAGAATGCCTTAAAAAGCCAAATTTGCCAGATGGAAAAAAGAATCTCAAAAGCTCACTGAGGAGAATCATTGCTTCAGAATTAGATTGGAGCAAATGGAAGCTAATGACTTTATGAGAAATCAAGATGCTACCATGTTTCCCCGATAATAAGACACTGTCTTATTAAATTTTTTGGACAGAAAAACACCAGAGGGCTTATTTTCAGGGGAGGACTTATTTTAATGAACATTGACAGCAATCTTAATAAACAGGTAAGTGTGAGCAAAAAAATGTACCTTTATTCAATAAGCAAATCACTGGGGAAGAACAGGATGATGTGCTCACTGCTACAGCTCTGATTGGATGCAGCTCGGAGCGCAGCGTGCATTTCACGGGGGGGGGGGGGCGAGGGATGGAGGGGGACGGTGCATACAGAGGGTACCGTAATGTAGCGTGTAGCTCAGGGGATCACCTTCACTACAGTAGCAATCTCAATAGGGCTTATTTTAGGGGAGGGCTTATTTTAGAGGAATCTTACACAGTAAGGGGAGGGCTTATTTTCGGGATAGGTCTTATTATCAGGGAAACATGGTATTAAACAGATCCAAACAAATGAAAGAATAGAGGCAATGTGAAATATCTCATGGGAAAAACCACTGACCTGGAAAATAGATCCAGGAGAGATAATTTAAAAATTATTGGACTGCCTGAAAGCCATGATCAAAGTAAAAACCTAGAAATCATCCTCCAGGAAGTTCTCAAGCAAAACTGCCCTGATGTTTTTGAACCAGAGGGCAAAATAGACGTTGAAAGAATCCACCGATCACCTCCTGAAAAAGATCCCAAAAAGAAAACTCCTAGGAATATTATAGCCAGGTTCCAGAATTCCCAGATTAAGGAGAGAATATTACAAGCAGCCAGGAATAAACAATTTGAATATTGTGGAAATACAATCAGGATAACCCAGGATCTGGCAGCTTCTACACTGAGGGATCAAAGGGCTTGGAATGTGATATTCTGGAGGTCAAGGGAGCTGGGATTAAAATCAAGAGTCACCTACCCAGCAAAACTGAGTATCATGTTTCAGGGGAAAATATGGTCATTCAGTGGAATAGAGCACTTTCAAGCATTCTTGAAGAAAAAATCAGAGTTGAATAGAAAATTTGACATTAAGATACAAGAAGCAAGAGAAGCATGAGAAGGTAAACAGGGAAAAGAAATCATAAGGAACTTATCAAAGTTGAACTATTAACATTCCTACAGGGAAAAACAATAATTATAACTTATGAAACTTTTCTCAGTATGAAAATAGTCGAGGGTAATATATGTATATATATATGAGGGTATATGGTTATATGAATACATATGTGAATGTGTGTATATATGTTTACATGTATACATAGAGGGCACAGTACCCATTTAACAGGAAGGAATGATACTTAAAAGGTGAAATTAAGAGGTGAGAGAGGAATACAATGAGAGGAGATGGGGAGAGACATAATGGGGTAAACTATCTCATATAGAAGAGGCAAGGGAAAATGGTTACAATGGAGGGGAAGAAAAGGAAGGCAAAAGGGAATGGGTCAACCTTATTCCCATTGAATTTGGCTTGAGGAGGGAATGAAATACACACTAAATAGGGTATCTCACCCTCCAAGAGAGTTGATGGGGAAGGGGATGAGAGAGGGAATGATGGAAGGGAGGGCAGGCGGGGACAGGTGGGGAGGGAAATTGGAAGCACCCACTTCTGAAAAGAGACAGGATCAAAGTAGAGAATAGAACAAGTGGGAGGTGGGATAGGAGGGAGGAAAATATAGTCAGTCTTTTACAATATATCTACTATGTTATTGTTTTGCATTAGCCACACATGTACAACCTATACTGAACTGCTTATCTTCCCAGTAAGGGTGGGTGACAAGGGAGGAAGGGAATAAATCTGGAATTCAACGTTTTAAAATCAAGTATTCAAATATACATATATACATATATATATACTGTTATTAATACTATTTTACATGTAATTGGGAAATAAGATATACAGGCACTGGGGCATAGAGATCCACTGGAAAAGTCGAAAGGGGTATGGGAGAAAATATGAGAGACAGCAGATTGGAGGAGGGGATATCCTGTGGGACTGCTATTTTGGGGCGTGGGTAGGGGAAAATGGGGAGAAAATTTTTAACTCAAAATCTGGCTGAAATGATGTAAATCAGAAGTTAATAAAGTACTTGAAAAATGAAAAATTAAAGAAAAAAATTTAAAAAAAAGCTTTGTGGTACAAAACCAATGGCAATGTTGGACCTGAGAGAGAAGCCCAATAAAGAAGAAGAGAACACTTTCTTCTTCTCCTGTCCCTTGACAACACTCAAAAATGAACCTCTCCCTCACTCTACTCATCATTCACCTCAGGTCTGTCCTCATCATTCCCGTTGGTTGCTGCTCCAAAGTCCTCCTTGGCTCCCCATTGCCTACCACATAAAATGCATTCTTCCTTCTCTGGTATTGGGAGCCCCCCCTCCTCCTCCCTTTCCTACCCTACTCTTCTTTCCAAGCTTCAGTCCACAATATGCTCCTCCTTATGCTCAACATTTCAAAAAACAGCCTCTGCTTCTCACGAGCCTCCTTTGCCCAGGTCTCCTTAGAGTTTTAGTCCTCTTTCAAATGCTTTCTCATCCCGGAAGACTGTGTTAGCAATGACCTGCATTAGATCTTAGGGCACACTTTCCCCTCTCTCATCCACCTGCCTTATAGTATTGTCTATTATGGTTATAGATGGTTTTGTCTTGTTTCTGTCCTCAGCAGTGAGCTCCATGAAGTCAGGGACTGCCCTGGCTTCTCCTCCGGTGACTAGGGTAACATGTGGCATTGGGGGGGGGGGCGCAGAATTATTACCTCTGGGATTGGAAACAGTCTCAGGGTCACTGGTCCTTCACACAAGCCCTGATGTTCCCAGCTGGTGGCCTGTATCCCAGTAACAGCAGCACTACTCTTTAGCCAGGGTAACCAGACCAGCTTTTTGTATCAAGTGGGAAGCTGAAAATGCAGTGAAATTGCCCGTTGACGTTTCAGTCACAAGAACAGCCATTTCAGAAGTACTTTGGGGTTTGCAAAACACGTTTTTGCCATGCATTACCTCATCTGATTCTCCTAACAGCCCCAGGCGGGAAGTGCTCAGGCCCTTCCTTGTTATCTGTACTTTACTGAGGAGGCAGCTGAGACTCAGGGTGTCAACTGACAGGCTCACACAGGAGGGAAATGCCGGAGGCAGAATTGGCCCCTCACCTTTCTGACTAAAGCCGGGAAGCAACAGGCAGGCACTGCTTAAGCCCCTTCTGGGGACCAGGCAGCATGCTAAGTGCTTTATAAATATTACCTCGTGACTTGTAGCTGTCGCTGCCTTCACTATTTGAGCCAATTCAAAAGCATTAAGTACCTACTATGTGTCAGATTATTAATTCTGGAAAGAGGAAGAAAGGGGGGGAAAGCCCATCTCTGCTCTCAAGGAACTGAGTTCAATTAGGGAGACAACATGCAAACAACCGTGTACAAGCGAGTTCTACCCGAGAAAGACTGGAGAGCCTCCCCGGGCAAAGAAAGGCCCTAGCAGTAATGACTGCTGCTTGCTTCTCCTCCGAGGTCCTTATTATATCTTGAGAGGAGGCCAAGCGGCACCACTATGAAAACACTCCAGCGCTCAGGAACCCCTGCATGGAGTAAACCACAGCCCTTCGGGGATTCAGCTCCCTCGGCCAGAAAACATCTTTGTCTCCCCAGCCTTAGCAGCGGTACGGGGGCGCCCGGGGCTACCAGGAAAGACTGCGGCTAGGCAGTTAGGCAAACAGCACAAGGCCTTTGCCGTGGAGTCTCTACCTCCCAGAACAGCTGGCTTAGGGTCTGAGATGAAACCGCTGGGGGCTGGATCAGGAGGGTGGAACAAGAAAGAAATTATGCCGCCGCCAAGGTGGTCACTGACACCTCGGACCCAAGGGTCCTCAGGCCACAGCAGGAGGAAGTGTTAGAGAGGATTTCCTGAGACCTAACAGCCCCAACAATGCTTGCCCTCAGAAAACTCACATTCTAAAGGCAGAGACTCCGTGCAAGTAACTGCCCATAGCAGATCCGGACGGAGCAAAAGGAAGGTGATGTTATGGGGAGCGCCCTAGCAGAGAGCCTGCCTCCCAAAACTCTTCTAAAGAAGCAATGGGCAGTTTCGCTCAAAACATAGACTTCAAGAGATTGGTCAGCTCTCCTCCCTGCTGCGGAGCCTTGCTATGGAGGCTGCACCTGAGAAAGGGGAAGGTTCTGATGCTCTAAATGTGGCTGCAAATCACTCTCCTGCTACCCAGGACGCTGCTGAAGGAAGAGTGGGGTGATTTTTCTGAGGGTTGCCTTCAAAAGCCAGTGACAGTGTAAAGTCTGGGGCCTGAGATTCTGGCATCCCAAAGCTGGGAGGAGTCTTAGAAATATACCAAGGAGCCCTGACACTTCATGGGACAGAGAAGGATACTGAGTGCCACAGGAAAATGACTTGCCCAAGGTCACCCAGCTAGCCAAAGACACAGCCAAAGTAGACATCTCCTGATCACATCGTTATGTATTATCATCTGCTTTTGTAAATGCTTTACCTGCCCAACTTGACTCCCTGGAGCCAATAGCATCATCTTCTCTTGTTCCTGTACACCACCTTAATGCTCCTCTGAGGCTTTAGACTGGTGGTCTATACATATAAAAAGGACAAGCTGGGAGAGAGGACAGTAGTAGCCTTGACCCCCTGTGCTTAACAGTTTGCTTTTTCCTGTTCCTTTCCCCATTCCATAAGAGTTTTACCCTGGGATAGAAACTCTGATGAGTAGAGAAGCTTCCTAGCCAAGACTCTGAGAAAACAAGAGGGAGAAGCCAAAGGGAGACTTTTGGCTGATTACAGGCTAAAGTTTCAGAATAACTTTAGCAAGAAAACGCCCATAGTCTTTGAGCTAGAAGAGCATGGCAGTGCCTACTTTTTCCTTAAGGAAGTGTTAGCTGGTGATTTTAACTGAGCCAGTATCTAGAGGCAATAAACATAATGCAGCCTAATAGCATCCAGCCAAGTGGCATCTGGCAGAACAGAACCCAGAAGAAGGAAATCTGGTGGATACCATGCTTTGAGCTCAGCAGCTTCTGGCAGTGCTCGGCAGCTATCAGGCATCTGGTGTCCACAGAAGCGATATCTGGCAGAACAGTGTCTGGTTAAGATGGTACCGCCTGACCAGGGTCCAGGGACTAGGGTCTGGGAGAGCAGGGTCAGAGGAAGACTGGGAAACCCAAGGGGCAAAGAGATCAAAAGTCTTGCGGACTCGGAGTCGCCAGCCGCCTGGCACAGGCATTCTTCCTTACTGTCCATCCAGCCACACCTGCACCTTTCTTTACCACACATGCACACATGTGCATCACCTTTCCCACTAAAGTTGTGTGTGTTTGGCAGGAACGTTGTTCTTATTGCTTTCTTTGGTTGATAGTTTCATTACGTAATGTCCCTTTTTTATGTGAACAGTTTGGCTTTTGAAAGGGACATAAAATGGATTGCTGCATTTAATTTTTTTTTAAAAAAAGGAAAGAAAAGAAATTGAATCGTCTCAGGAAAAAGGATGCAAAGTATTCCCTCTTAGACAGTAGTAGTTGGTTGTTTAAAGAAAATCCTTGTATCTGTAAAGGCTCCAGAACCGACTGCAAAAACGCTGTCCGTTGGCTTTTTCATTGCAGTGTGAGAACAGGTCACCAAGAGAACAGAACCAAGACCCGAGAAGCTGGGAGTAACCAAGGCTCGGGCATTGCGCACTCTCAGCTCGTCTGCACAGAGCTGCACAGCGCAGTAAATCCAATAACGGTTCCGAGGCGATGGGCAGACACGCCCCTCCTCCAAGGATGATGGACCAGGAGGCTTCGGGCACCGAGCCCGGGACAACTCTGGCTGGGTCATGGGGAGTAGGGAAGAACCCAGCAGGGGAGGAGGCAGCCGGAGCCGAGGGAGGGGCCAGGCGGCCCGCGGCTTCCCTGGGAGCCCCGGCCTGGGCGCTATGCCCGGGTGATGGACCGGAGAAGAGGCCGGGCGTTCCTTCTACCTGCAGCTGGAAGCGACACCTTTCTGAAGAGCCTGGGTGTCTCTGCTGCCACCTGTTGATCTGAGAGGAAAGAGCAGTGGCGAAAGAAAGGAACCGCTTTGCTATAGGTATAGGCTGAAACTGCTAATGGGTTAGACCAGAGGTTCCCTCTGAGTGAAGAGAGGACTAGGCTTGTGTCTGTCACCTAGTAGGTTGGAGGCCGCACGTGGCCCTCTAGGTCCTTGGGTGCGGCCTTTTTACTGAGTCCAAGTTTTACCGAACAAATCCTTTTCTGAAGGGCTTTGGTTTTGTGAAGCTTGAATTCAGTCAAAGGGCCGCACTTGAGGACCTAGAGGGCCAGGTATGGCCTCGAGAACACAGGTTCCCCACCCATGCTAGAGACTCAACTTGAAGAGGTCGCCATGCTATCCCTTCTGTTGTTGGAAGAAACGGATTGAACGACTCAGTTAAACACAACAGACGCTGTTGAGTAGAAGCAAGTCACCTGGAGTTCTCTGATTCAATGGAATGGCCTGTTATTATAACAGCATAAAGCTACAGCAGTGCCCTGCGAAGAGTCGTTATCAGTTACGAGAGCTTGTCCGCCTGTGAGTAGGAATGGTTTGCCCATCGAGGATGATAGGGGAGGTAGTTAGCAAATAAATGATCGACATGGTATATAGGCTGTTCATAAAGGGACCAAGGACAGCCAGATTTGCAGCCCATGTGGGTGTCTTGGTAAATGGAATATCTTCACTTATATAGGTGGTGAAGTGTATAAAGAACAGCACTTGGAATCTGAGATTGGAGTTCAAATCTGGCCTCAGACACTTACTACATGTGACCCTGGACAAGTCACTCCACCATTGTTTGCCTCATCTCTAAAATGAGGATGATAATAGCACCACCCTCTCAAAGTAGTTGTGAGAATAAAAGGAGATACAGATTTGGAAAGCATTGACAAACATCCAAGCACTGGGCAAACGCGCGCTGCTGTCATTACCTCTAGTGTCTCTGTTCAGCTTCTATGCATTTGTGCTCACTCCCCCTGCCTCACTAATGTGCTGTTTGCAGTGGGGGAGAGTGTGACCTAGGTTTCTATGTGGATTGTGATGTATTGATTGCTGCTGAGATTACTTTATATTGTAAACCTGATGTATTGATTACTCTGCCATATGTCTTATCACTAAATAAATGATTTATGTTTAAGAGTTAATGATGCCACTAGTGCCTTGTTTGTGGAATTATAAATCTAGAAAGGATTTCGGAACTATGCAAATAAAGTGACTAAGATGCGCTTTGAACAAATGATTCCCCAAACGGGCCACTGATGAGGAGAAAATCCTCACACGCACCCAGATAGTTGTAGCACTACTTTCTGAGGTGCTGGAGGCCCCATGACTTGGTTGATTTTAGACTTCATGGAAACCCCACAGATGGGGCAGGGGGCATCCAAAAGGGAAGCTAATTTTCTGTGGCTTTGGTGGTGAAATATGGAAGCGGAGGTGGAATTTCTACACGAAGAAGTTCACTTGTCTGCTTCACCTCTTAACAAAGAGGGAGGGATCACTTCAGGTGCTTTAATGGTGATGTAATAGGGAGCAATGGCCCGAAACAGAGAGAAGAGATGCAAATTGGACATTAAGCCGACTCTCTGGTGGTGAACACAATTATACAAGGAGAAGATTTCCACAGGGAGAAGCCATGCGGTCCTATTAACAGAGTCGTTTCAGGAGAGAATCGACGAAGCTGCTGCATCCGCTGCAGTGAGGGAGCTTGCTCCCGGGACTCCTGCTCATTTTCTGAGTTTTTTCTAATGAGGCTTCATGCCTCCAAGTCTGCTTCTTCCCCCTCCCTATTCCACACTTCCTCTCACTTCTCTTCCTCTGGCATTGAAAGACTCTCAAGTTTGGGTTCCAATACATCTTTCTAAACTACTTTCGCTTTGGTACCAGACAGGCACTCTCTATTGAACCCAAGTGGCCTGCCTCTGGGCACACCTGAGGTCCTTTGCACAAGCCACTCCCCCCCTGTCTGGAAGGACCTTCTTCCTCCCCCAACCTCTAAGAATTCCGAGCTTTCTTAGAGGTTCAGTCCTCACTGACCCCTGTGCACAAGTTGTGGGTGCCAGCTCCTACCTTTTATTTTGAATATATTTTTCATTTACTTCTGTGGGTACATGTTGGACCCCAACTCCAGCCATGCCCACAGGCTTATGCTCATAAGCCCCTTGAGGGCAGAAATGGTTCAGTTTTAGTCTTTGCATCTTTGCCTAGCATGTAGGGAAACAGGTGCTTCATCCATGATTTTGGATCAGAATGAGATGGTATCTGCCTTCTTTTGCCAAGGTCTAAAATTTGCCAAAACCCGGGGCCCCCACATGCATCTGGGAGCAGATCATTGCCTATGATTAGCCTAGAATTGGGAATGCTCTCGCTTCCCTTGGTAATCCCAAACCCCTCATCTGCTCAGTAACTGAGTACAGTACAATGAAAAGCAGCATGAGCATTTATTTAGCACCTGCTGAGAACAGACCACTGTGTTTGGTACAAAAGATAGAGGGTTTGAACATAGTCCCTGGTCCCAGGGACTTCACCACTTAGTAGGAAGGTAGGAGAGAAACAGTCACATAATTTGGAATGTTTTAAGATGTCCTTTGGAAATGTACAAGTCAAAGTGCCATGTGAAGTTTTAAGTTTGTTACAACCAGGGGAATCTGTGAAGGCTTCCTGGAGGAGGCAGGGAATAGGGTTTAGGGATAGGCTTTAAAAGTAAGCTTTGGAAATTTAAAGAGGGAAAGGAGAGGAATCTAGGCATGGGGTAAGCTGTACTCCCTCAGTCTGGAATCTGACACATAGTAAGTGCTTAATATCTTTTCCTTTGTTCTCCCTCCTCTTCTTCCTTCTTTCCTTCCTCCCTTCCTTCCTGTGTCTTATTTGGTTCTCACAGTGTGAGAGAGGGGCCATTTTTATCCGTAATTTATGTATGGGAAAACTGAACCTGAGAGAGGTTCAATGATTTGCCCAAGGTCACTAGTTACCATCTGAGGTGGGGTTTGAGCACAGATCTTCCTGGTTCTATCCACTGTACTACCCTGCTTCTCTCCTGGTGGGCTGCTGAGACCCTGGGGTGCAGTCTCTGAATGTCTGGAAGGCTGGGAAAGGGCCACTGGGAAAGGCAGCTTCTCCTTCTGGTGCCTCCCCCATCATCCCCCATCAGGCACCACTTGGCATTGGCAGCCTCCTGCAGCTACCTGTCAGCCCCTGGTCACAGACAGGCAGGCTCCACCTCCCGAGCCCCTTGAAGGCCCATCCTGGGTTGAGAGAGGCTAGTGAAGGGTCCTGCACTGCCCAGGCCCATACGAGCAGACTGTGGGTCCCTTGTTTCCTCTCAGTCATGCTTGGGCAGCAGCAGACCAGGCAGAGAGGAGACAGGGAGTCCAGCTAATGCAGACACTCGTGCTTACAGTAGGAGGTAGAGTCTAGGTGGAGGTTGGGATTGGAGTCAGCAAATCCTGAGTTTGAATCCTGCCTCAGGCCCTTACTAGCCTAGGCAAGTCCCTTAAGCTCTCTAAGCCTCTCTTTCTTCATCTGTAAAATGGGCTTAACAGAAGCATCTACAGCCCCCCCCCCCAGTCGTTAAGAGGATCAAATGAGATGTTTATTAAAGTACTTTGGAAACTTTAAAGACTTTTATCAGTGCTAGCTGACCACCATCTTCATCATCATTATCATTCCCACCCTCCTCTCCTCCCCCTCCCCACCACCTTCTGTGGGAGGACAGAACTCTCCAGGGCTAAGGCTTCTTTGTCTCCACGTCCATGGCCTGAGGGGAGAAGGAGCAGCAGAGCTGGGGACCTCTGCACTGCAGGCCTCTCTTGAGGATGCTGTCCCTGTCGCCTGTATGGGGCTTGTGTGGATGCACTGGGCATATGGGCAGATGAGGGCAGAATGAGAAGGAACAGCATCTGCAGCCCTGGACAGGCACAGAGCTGGCTCAATGCAAGGTTGTTTTTTCTCTGATCCTTCCCTTTCCCCTCTCCCTCCCTCCCTCTCTCCCCCCCTCCCTGTCTCTTCCCCTTCCTCTCCCTCCCTCCCTCCCTCTCTCTCCTCCCTCCCTCTCTCTCCCCCTTCCTCTCTCTCCCTCCTTTCCTCTCTCCCTCCCTCCCTCTCTCCCCCCTCCCTGTCTCTTCCCCTTCCTCTCTCTCCCTCCTTTCTCCTCTCCTCCCCCCATATGTATGTGTGTCTATATCTATGTCATATATCTCTCTATATCTCAGTTCATCCTCCTATATCTCTGCATCTCTGTCCAGCTAGCTGTCTGTCTTTGTCTCTGTCAGACCGTGTCTCACCTTTTGCTTCGTTTCTGTGCTGAACAGGGAGAGGAGCAATGGCAGAGAATCGAGGCTGAAGGAATCAGCCCAGTGTTGCAAGGACATGTGCCTTCTTTCTGTGGGTGACTGGAAGGAGAGTGAGTGGATATCCTGAACTGGACACTGAGGCACAGCCAGACAGAGGAAGGACAGGCAGACAAAGCCACACAACAATGTTCCTTGAGTCACTGAGGCTTCTAGGAGCAGGGTAGGAAAGGCCACCTGGCTTGGCGCACAGGGCACTTTCCCTAGTGAAAGTGAGAGCACATCCCCGAAGTGAGTGGCAGTCAGTATGAGGGCAGGTCAGGTAAGAGGCAGCCTACACTGTCAAGGTGACTAAAAGGTCCCATTCCAGGAAGGCTCTCCCATGTGTTTGCAGAGGCACAGGAGTGAGGCTAGGAAATGGGGAAGAGTCTTCAGGGGAAGCCCCAGATCCAGCACAACCATTCAGGAAGGTCAGAAGTCATCGGAACAGTACTTGAGGAGATTGAAGCTTGGCTCGCAGGAATTGAGTGATTGATTCCATAGCCAGGAAGCTCATTCCTGAGGCTCCAGACCATCTCTCTTGGCTCCAAGCCCCATGGTCTTTATGCTAAGCCATTGTAGCTATAGGACTCTCTCCCTTCTTTGTGCCTAGAACTGAAAAGCACAACTAAAACAGACCCAAACCTCAAGCCCCTCTCTCAGGATCACAGGATCCAAGGGGAAGGAAAGGTAGTCCTCCCCCCAGCCCAGCTTAATGCACAGTGCTCACACTGTGAATGAACAGGATCTTCACCCTGGATGCCAAGAGACAAGACAGACAGAGAGGCAGAGACAGGAGAGAGACAAAGAGAGACTCAGAGACAGAGAGGCAGGGATAGAGAGATACACAGACACAAAGACTGTTCCAGTCTGATTGTTTTAAATATGCAGCCCATTTCTGCTAGGAAGCCAATGGAAAGATGCTGGGAGGAGAATCCAGAAAGGTGGGGGTGGGTTGGGGTTCCCCTTAGAAGCCAGTCCCCGGAGTTTCCCACATGCCTCTCTTGGGTGACCTAGGTAGGCACCAAAGCCCTGTTATACTACAATCAGCTCCGCCATTGTTTCTGGATATCAATCCAGTCTGTAAGTGTCTGGGTGTCCATCCCTCCTACCCCACACAATCCCTATCTTTCATGACCACAGGGCCCGATCCACGCACATCACTCTGCTTTGTATGTTGTCTCCCCCATTGGAATGTAATTTCCTTGAGATCAGGAATAGTCTTTGTCTTTGTATCTGTCTCCCCAGACTTAGAACTGTGCTTGGCACACAGAGAGCTCTTAATAAATGCTTGTTTTTTCATCCCCCCCTTTCACTGCCCTACTTTTCTCTGTGTCTTTTCCCACTTTCTCCTCTTTCTACCTCTCCCTTCTCTACAGTACCCCAAGGGGGTTGATGGGCAGAGGCCAGTGTTCAAGACAGGGAGGAAGAAAGGTGTCTGGGCATTTTCTTTTCTTCGCCTCCCTCCTATCCTGCTCCACTTGGTTGGTAGAAATTGGAGATGGGATCTCTGAATCAAATTTCCATCCTTTCAGTATTTCTGTGTTCAGCTGAAGCAAGGGCACATTCAGCCTCTTTTTATTGTCCCAGTAAAGAGTATTTATTAGACATTTATTGACGAGTACCTGGGCATGCTAAGTGGAGCAGATCTGGAGAACTGCACAGCCCCAGGCTGCCCACGTTAGCCATATTTCACATTGTAGTTTAAAATGGATGTGAATCCTGTAGGAGGGGCTGGCAGGCTCCCATGCCATTCCCCCAGAGCCAGAAGGGAGAATGACCTCTGTCCTCTGTAATTCTGGCTAAAATGGCTTGTTTCTGTATCCTCTAGAGAAGCCTAGACATTCTAACACCCAACCCCTGCTTCACCCCCAGAGATTATGCATGTTGCCATAGCAACATAGATCCATGGAAGAGGAGAATGTCAAAGATGGGAAAATCTTCTAGACCAACCCCCGCTTAGCCATCATACAGGAACCAGGGCCCCCATCGCCACGAGTCAGTCTGGAGATTCTCAATGACCAGGCAATTGGGATTTTTTCAAGGGCATTTTAGTGGTTCCAATGTCAGTGGGACCAGATGATCACCTCCTACACACACACACACACACACACACACACACACACACACACACACACACACACACACACACCTCCTGGTTTGGGCCACTACTGTCTACAAGACAAAGGAGTATGGTTAGCTTTGCTTCATTTCTTTCCAGATTCTTCCCATTCTTCATGACTCCTTCCCAGATTTGCTCCTGTCCACAGTCTTTAACCTTGGGGCTATTTATTTCCTTTTGTTGGGTCTTAGCTTCCTGGGGGTGCCAGAATTACAGAAATTTCGAGCTTTCAAGAATTGCAGAGACCATCTACATCATAGTTTCCCTGGAAAGTGAGGACCAGGCTCTGGATTCTCCAGAAGCTCCAGGGCCCTTGTGCTCCCCACTGGATGCCAACACTATCCATGTGTAGCCTTCTATGCCATTCTCCCTTTCTTTCTTTTCTAGTCCCCATCAGTCTCCCCTTTTACCATACATGATCACCTATTAGCAGATGCTGATCATGCTCCCCAGCTGTCATGGGAAAGGAGGAAGGGGAGAACCCCATGTCCAAGCCTGCAGGGTTGGAAGCCAGAACTGGAGAACTTGATAGCCCTCCGACTCAGCTCTGCCATCTGGGTCATTGCATCTGAACTCATGATGATTTTAGGGGAGCAAGTGCTCCACCAGGGAGAAAACAATGGATTTTGTGAGACTGAAAGAAAAAAGAATGTTATTCTGTGGGTCTCTTCTCCAGTGCCACTTGGGAGTGACCCAGTTAAGAAGGACTTTGGAGCAGGTGCCTCTGCCCCAGAGAGAAGCAGGATTCCCCCTCTGCTCCTGTAATTAGTCAGCTTTCCTGGAGAAGGTTTGGAGCAGAATGCATGGCAGCCTGGGAAAATGGATCTGCTGGTAGACAGGGTGAGATGATCCTGCATCCCTGTGTGTGTCAGAAGGGAAAAGTCTATGGTTCCATTTCTGGTGTTCAGAATATCTCAGGGCTGCCTCATCTCTGAATCTGTATCACTCAGGAAGCTTTGTACATCGGACTGTGCTATGCTTCTCCTGAGGTCTTTAGCTTATCCAACTCAAAGAGACTAGGAGATGAGGACTTGGCATCACAATGTCAGTGGCATCCATGGTCTTGTCAACACCACCTGAAGCCTCCTCCAGTCTGCCTGGTCCACCTGCATGAGTGGCTGGAGCTCTCTGGCACCCAAGGGTAATGGTCGGCAAACACCCAGTCAACAGTCTGAGAGCCAGGCCAGCTCCGATGATGGAGTAAGGCCTTGTCGGGTACCTCCCTATTTCCACTGGATGTACTGATCACTTTGTGCAAGGTCACTCTTGGTTCTGGGGAGTCCCCCACCTCATTCCTTTGCGAAGATCCCTAGCAAAGCCACAGCCCCTGCAGGTATCTGAGAAGATAGAAAGATGCTCTGGCTGAGGAGGTAAAACCATCCATGGTCCGTGACAGAGGAAATGCCACTGCCATGAGAAGCATGTGGTGGCTTCAGTGCCCCATTCCCCCCCCGCTCTGCTGTACTCCCCAAAGGGAAATGCTCAGACTGGGGGGCACAGAGATGCTCTGACAGCTGGGCTAGAGGCAGGAGTGGCCCCCTCCCATCAGCTGCTAATCCAAGAGGAAGTCTGGTTTGGCTGAGGAATTTGTGGGGATTGTTCTAAATTTGGTCACATCATCATCCTTCTTGAAGAACAAAGAGGTTCCTGGCTGCTGAATTTTCTGGCTGAGGTCACAGGTGTCTCATCTCCATTGCATGAGCAGACCCAACCCCCTGGACAGAGGATGACATAAGCTGGTGGCCACTGCTGAACCTCCCTCTTCCCCTCTTTTTCACTAAAGACAAAAACAACCCCCACATGGGCTCTTCCCCAGCAGGAAAATCAGCTCCCGCTTTTTAGAAAAACGGACTCATCAAGATGTCAGTGGTTTCTTCTCTTTTCTTGTTAACACTGGTGTCTGTAACAAAAATAATGTGTGAAGGAGAACTGTGAAAGACATTTTTTCAGAGCTTGAAAAGATGGACAACTAGGGAGGCACAATTCAGGTGCAGTTTCAGATGTCTTCACTTGACTCTCTCTCCCTTCCATCCTTCCCCCTCCCCCCATACCCCTCTTTGAGAAACATAGAATTGATTTGTCAAGACACATCAAGGTGGAAGATGTTTTGTTCGGTGGCACTTTCAGCTCCTGGGCAGAGAGAGAGAAGGCAGTTAGTCACAGCTGAGGGAAAAAAGAAAAAGATTTTCAGCCATCAAACTCCATTCCATCTGATCAGACCAGAGATTGTCCCCAGTCTTTTCTCAAGAACTGAATCTGTGATGGTTCTGTTCAGCTCTCCTTCCCCATCCTGGATCCCTGAGGCAGGCATCATGGCTCCATGAACTTCTACAATGTTGGTGGTTGGGGATAGAAGGCAAGCCCCTACAACAGTCCCCAAATGCAGCTCCCTCACCCTCGGTGTCCTAGGTCCTGCTGGGCGTGCCCTTGCATTTGGGTCAGCCCTTGGCCCAAGAGGCTGCCAAATTCACCTTATCTTTGCAGTCACTCATCCTGTACCTGTATTAACAGGCAGCTGTCAGGACAGGCCCCCTCACACTCAGCTGATCTCATTTGCTGATGGGCCCCCCACATCCACGTGGGAAAACAGCCCTCCTTTCAGATGCTGCACGTTCCCAATAACCCTTGCACTGATGCCATTTTAATAGATTAGAAAGAGCCTGGAGAAGTCAGGAAGGCTTAGACGGTGATAGTGAGAGACCCAACAACGGCAATCACTTCCTGGCTCCAACCTTCTCTTCAGGTTGGAGTCTGTCTTTTCTCACTTGAGGCTGTGGAAGATTAATGGCTTATAATAAACTTCCCAGCTTTCAGGAAAGTGAGAGCAGGACACAGGCAATTAACTCACAACAGCTTGTCTACACTGTCACTGGGGAACCGTATAGAAGTTCTGGATGCCTCTGTTGTAGTCGCATCAGCAAATCGGGAGCCGAGATCCTGAACTGCAGGTCCTGAGTCTCCCAGAAGGTTCAACTTCCTCCTGCACCTGTCTCTCAGCTGAGAGGAGGCATTCCTCCATGGCCGCAGGGCCATAGCCTGTTGGTCACCCTTGTGCCTCCAGGGGCACGGTTCCACTCAAGCTGTGACCTCCCCAGCTTCCTTTATCGAGCCTTGGGTCCCTCTGAGTCATGCTCAGGTGCCCCGGGTGCTCAACATCCCCTGAGGAAAGGGAAAGTGACCCCAAGCCCAGGAGAAGCCCCTTGCCACACTTGTGTGCAGACACACATACAGACAAGGTTTGTTCCTTTTGTCATATGTCATGGCTGAGATGCCCCAGAACGTGCCTTCATGGGACGGTAGAGAGTGAGGCAGCGGTCCCTGCCTTAGGCGTCCCCAAAGGGGGCATTATCAGTGTTGCCCCACAAATGTTTACGTGTTTCATCTCAATGAGGTTCAAAATCCACAAGGGTGAGCCACCTTGGACCCCTTCCAGATGCTGACAGACCCCTGATGCTCGTTCTCTTGTTTGTGATTGGACAAAAGAAGAAAGGAGTTTTGCTGCCATTCAGGAGAAAGCCCCAAATCCACTTGTCAGCCAGTGCCTTGTGCAAGCTCTCCAGCAGTGGACTGGGCCTGAGGGTCAGCTGTGCTAGAAAGACTAACACCAGAGGAGTGGGAATGGGTTAGGGTTAGGTCTCCAAGGTGCCTCCAGGCATTGGGAGAGGGGAGGCTGCGCACTGTGGAGACACAGGAGGGGCCAAATTGGATCTAAGAAGAAAAGTAAGCAGGTGCTTTCAGGCCGTTGGAGCAGATGGGGTCAGCTGGATTAGATGTGTGCATCTTAATTGTCAATGGACAGTCAGTCTAGGAGCTGGTCCTCCCAGGCCAAAACAGAAGGGGCTAAGTCACTCATTGTGCCATTGGCTCCTAGGCAGATACTCAGGCTTATTGACATAAAGGCTGGGCCATGATACAGCCTCCCCAGTGAGGCAGAAATAAGGGAAAAGCAAGAACAGCATTAATTAAATATCACTTGGTTTGGCTGCCTCTCTTCATAGGGTGGATTAAAGGCTTGCTTGGGTTCCTAGCCAGGACCAAAGGAGTCTTTGCAGAAGAATCAGATGAGCTAGTCAATGCTGAAAGTAACAAGCCCTTTCATCTAGTCTTTAAAAGGGGCTATGTGACAGCCCAAGCCAGACAAAGGGGAAGGGGAGCAGGGGGAGGCAGGCACCCCCACCCCCCACAGTGGGGCTGGTACCTCCAAAACCAGACTTGAAGGGCAAGAAGAGAGATGAGCCTGGGCTTTTCACCAGGGAGCCACTGGCATGGGGGGTTTCAGATGATGTCAGATGAGGGGTGACCACTCCCAGGCCTTGGTGTATGGCTCTGCCAAGCTCAGGGTGGTCCATCTTCACCTCCCACATCTCCAGGTGCTTTACAGAGAAGGGCAGGGTACTGCTCTGATGGCTCTGATTTGTTTCCTGCCTCCCTGGGCACAGGCAGGGGGGTTATGAGGCCAGATCAGAAGGAGGGGCTGCAGGTGGAGGAAGGGGAGAAGAGGGCTCAGAGCAGGGTGTGAACAGTGTGGAGTGGAATAAGAAAGGCCAGGTCAGAAAAACCAGAGGGAAGTTTCTCCAGATTACAGCAAGAGACATAAATAGAACTGGGAAAGATATGCAAGATGATCAAATCTAACTCTCATTTTACAGGTGAGGAAACTGAGGCCCAGAGATAAGTGTTTTCCTCAAGGCCGAAGAGCCAGCAAGGAGAGCAGGGTGGATCCCAGCTCAGGGGCTCTGCCCCCAAGCCTGGTGATCTTTCCCCTGACCCATTCTACCCTGTTCTGGAGAGAATCACATTCCTCATCCAGCCCTACCAGAAGACTGATGAGAGCCTGGAGATAAATGGAAGCAGGAGGATGAAGGGAGGGAGGTGAATGCAATTCCTTGTGGAATCACTTTGCCTTCAGTAAATGGTAACCAGCTGTTTCCTGCCAGACACCTCGCACCAAGCCTGTTCGCACTCTGCCTCCCACGACTGGAACCGAGCACTTACTCCAAGATTGGCCCGAGGAAATGGGTGCCATTGTCACCTTGTGGTCTAAAATAGTCTGATGTGCCTGTGATTGCATAAGTGAAAATACCACATTCACAGCCCAGCTTGTCCTGTTGTGATAAATAGGATGTGCTTGAAATGAAGGCTATGGGAAGAAAAATGTGTGCTTTGTCCCTGAGCGCGGCTTTCCATTCCCAGCATGCAGCAATGATCACCCCCCTCACTTCAGACTCACACACACTGATACACTGTTGGTGGAACTGTCACCTGGCTCAGTAGTTCTGGAAAACAAGTTAGAATTCCATGAGAAAAGTAATTAAACCATTCACACTTCTTGGTTCGAAAAGCCCCTCTTGAGCACATCCCTCAAGGAGGTCTGAGGCAGAAAGAAAGGCTCCACATATGTCAACATCATCCCAGCATGTGGTTTGTGGCAGCACAGATGCAGAATCAAAGTGAGTGTCCATCGATTAGGTAGCTAGTGATCCAACGTGGGTATGAATGTGAAGCGTATCATTGCACCATCAGGAAGGGAGGGAAAATGCATCCATTACGCATCTACTATGTGCGGGGCTAAGTGTTTTACAAGTCTGGTTTGATCCTGACAATCACCTGGGAGGGAGGGGCTGCTGTGAGCGTCTTTCTTTTACAAGGAGGCAACTGAGGCAACGTGACTTGGCCAAGGTCACACAGCAGATTTAAATTCAGGTCTTCCTGACTCCAGGCGCAGCCCAGCGCTCTCTGTGCTGTGACTCCTTGACTCACCCCAGAAGAAGCCTTGGCCACGAGACATGGCAGAAAAAGAATCAGAGCTTGACCCAGACTAGTCGGTAAGCCTGTGACTTCCTGGAGGCAGAGGCTTTCTTCTCCAGCTTTTTGCGTCCCTGGGGCTTCGCACAGCGTTTGGCGCACAGTAGGCTTAATAAAGGTTAGTTGAGTAAGGAAATGAATTGTTATTCGGAGCTTCCCGTGTGCCAGGTGCCGTACCAATACAGACTGCAGATGGAATCTGCAAACGTCTGCATGGGCTGCTTTGTCCCAGAAGGCATTGAGCCGCGCTCAATGTCCCGGGTAAGAAGACCAACCTCAGGCCTAAAGAAAAGGAAGCACCTTCTCCTTGGGGCCTACGTGCCACCCATGTCCACAGAGGTGAGCAAATACAAGGGATGGCTCAGATGGAGGGCTCGCTGCCTGCAAAGTGCTGGGGAGAGGAACTCAGAAGCAAGGCAGTCCGGCTTGGAAAGAGCCCTCGGGGGACAGTGGGAGGAGACCCCAGGCACTGCAAAGGAGTCAGTTGGGAGGGCCCGAGGGCATGGGGGAGCTGGTTTGGTTTAAGGTTAATATCCTTTGGTTTTCTATCACCTTCACCTCCAAAAAGATTCCTCCTTATCCCCAATCCAGAGAGCCAGGCTCTGTCAGAAAGAATCAGAGTCTCAGGAGGGCTCTGCCAAACCAACCAGCACAGTTGAAGACCTAGAACAGGGTCTCTGCAGCACCCCCCCCCCACCTCTGCACAGAGATGCAGCCCTCCTCTGCAGCCAGGGCCTTGTGGCTGTGGTTTCCACCAGGCCATGATGGCAGCCATGTTTGTGGGCTGGCTTCTCTCTAGCCTCCATGACCCTCCATCCAGCGCCTCGACCCCCAGGGCATCTGGACCTTCCCCAATTCATGAGCATCTGCTCAGTTTCCAGTTCTTTGCTCCCACAAGAGCGCTGCTGAGCTTACTTGGGCCCAGATGGGGATTTTCTTTCTACCTTTGACCTCCTTGGGGTGTGTGCTCAGCTGTGGGATCTCTGGGTTAAAGACCAGGGGCACTTCATCCCTTTTCTTAGCATGCCTCTATCCTGCTACACTGGCTGATCTCATAAGCCAGACTTAGGCACAGGAGTGAAGGCGGGATCATGACTGACCCTGATCCTGAGACCCAACGGGCAAAGCAGGACAATGCAGCCTATAGGCGGGTCAGAGTCCAACGGTACAAGGAATCAGACTGACTGAGAGCCAGTAAAGGCAACAACCTCTGGATGAGCTCACCCACACAGGTCTCTTAATGGAGTTCAGTGATGCCTTAGACCTTGTAAATGAGCTTCTGCTGTGGACAGCTCCCTGACCTTCTAGGAACAGTCTGCTCCCTCTGGCTAAGATGGGAAACCAAATCTCTGGAAAGAGCACCACTACAAGAGAAATCACTGCACCCAAGCCACTGCCATGCTCAGTGCATTCACCCAGTGCCGGTCACCAGAGCTCTCTGAGCTGGCCCTGCTGTCTGCCTGCTCGGTGACAAATCCATCCCATGTTCTCAAGGCTGCACCTGGAATGGCACCGCTCCACGCAGAAAAAAACTCAGGAGGGACTGCCTGGATTGAAGGAGCCCTTCACTTTAGAGCCCTGACCTATGGGGGCAAGTTTTATCTGAAAGGAAAAAGTCTGGAGGAAGTTCTGAACAGATGAAGCTGGGAATTCACAACAGGAGCTTACTGGAGCTCTCACTGCAGCAAACAGCACCACACTCCACCTAATTATTGTGATTAATCACAGTGATGCCACCCAGATGAGCTCTGCCAAGAAGCCCTGTCTCAGACCTGGGTGATGGTTCTTTGATGCCTCCCAGCAGGACAGCGAACAGCCTTCTTGTGGCGGGGGGGGGGGGGTTGATGCTTTCCTCTAGTTGATAGGAATGCCTCCTTGTAAATGTGTTCTCACAGTGACATCTTCTGTGCCTAGCAAATTACATCAGGATTGGGCAGGAAACAAAGGAAAGATGTGAAGTTGGGCTGGGCCAGTGCCCTCCTCAGTCAAGATTCAGCATCCACTGCCCTGATCAGTCCTCCTGCTGAACTCAGCCACTGATTACAAAAGCATCCTGGAAGCAAGCCCTGAATTGTACATTGGGACCTGTGTTCTCCTTTCATTCTTATTTTCCTTTTCCAGAAACATTGTCTTCCAGTGCTACTGTGCTCCTCTGGGCCCTACATTTGCCCATCCATTCATCCAGTGGGTTTCTTCTGTTTTCATTTACATATGTCCTCAAAAGCTATTTGTCTCCTGGAGTATTTCTCTAAATAGACTGAAACCTTCTAAGACTGAGGATTTCTCTCTCTGTCTCTGTCTCTGTCTCTCTGTCTCTCTCTGTCTCTGTCTCTGTCTCTGTCTCTCTCTCTTTCTCTGTCTCTCTGTCTGTCTCTCTCTCTGTCTCTCTCTCTCTCTTTTTTTCTCTCTCTCTCTCCCCTCCTTAAAAACCTTTATATAATGAAGACTACTGAAGTAGAGAACAATCCATGAGGCATTTCTGCTTTAATGACTAAATCGGATTGATCACAAGACTCAACTGATCAATCAATCATAAAATGGCCACTGAAATGGCTTTGAACAAAAGCCAGTGGAGAAGCCCTCCATTAGTTATGGCCATGTGGACTGACCCTCACTCTCTTGTATTTCTCACCTCACTCCTCTCTGCCGCTCAATGGGAAGGATCTCTGCTATAGAGTTTGTCACTGGATACTCATCAGGAGGAGACAGTGTGCCTGCCTGCCTGTATCTCTATTTATCAGTCTATCTCTGTCTCTGTCTCTGTCTGCATATCATGTCTCTGTCTCTAAATCTATCCACATGTGTATGTTCAGTGATGTCTGACTTTTCTACCTTTTCTATTATTTCCATTGGAATCTTTTGATTTTCCTTTCTGTGTCCTAGACATTGACCCTTGCATGCCAATTTTCTCCAGAGCAGAATGGAGTAGATGAATGAAAAAGCAAACCCATCCTTTGACTTTCTGCCTTGGAAATACCACCTGGGAAGATAAAGCATATTTATGTAACCGTACGCACACAAACACATAAACCAAGGCACACCACCCCCAAAGATGTCTTTGGAGAACAAATGTGACATAAAAGCATGTATGAATTAAGATGGTACAGACCAATAGAAGGAAGGCTGAGTAAGCTTGGGAGTATTACTGAGGTAGGAAGGAATCCAGCTTGAGGTTTTGTTTCCCATGTAAAGGTGTCATGGTGGGGGGAGGGGCAAAGAGCCCTGAATTTGGAGGCAGGAGATGGCTGGACTCCATCTCCAAGATTCATATACTCCCTAAGGGATCCTGGGGAGGCCTGGCTTCTGCATCTGCATGATGAGTCATGGTCCTCATGCTTCTGGGCTCTGAGGGCTAAGAGGGAGAGAGAAGGAGAGAGCTCATGGGGAAATACTAAATGCCTGCTGATACCATTGTTCCTTCCACTCCCTTGGCCAGGGATTCAACCAGCAAGTATTTCTGAGCACCTCTCAGGGGTCTGGGTTAGGAGTCATGAGACTGACAGAGAAGGATTAGAAGGTGCATTTCTTACAAGTGCTTCTGATCTAATTAAGGATCGATCGACAAAGATTAAGTGCCTACTGTGTTCAAGACACTGCATTAAATATGGGAAATAAAAACACAAACACAAAACAATCCCAACTTCCAAAGAGTTTACATTCTAATAGAGGAGACAAGTGCACACATATGCATGAAAAACGAATAAAGAGGAAAATGTAATTAAATACAAGGAAGTCAGCGTGAGGGGTATCAGCAGTTGAACTGAGTGAGAAAGGCATCATAGAACAGTTATTTCTTGAAGGAAGGCAAGGCTAGGAGGGAGTGACTGCTAGCCATGTGGGTACAAAGGCTCAGTGAGAGGAGGTGAAGCATGAGATACAAGGAGAAGGGACAAACCCAGTTTGACCAGATGGAAGAGTTCAGGATGGGGAGGGACATAGAGTGAGGCTGCAGAGGGTTTTAAAAGCTATGAATCTCCACTTCCTTTCTCAGGCAATGGGGAGTGTATCCCCCAAGCTTGTTAAGTTGGTGAGCACCATGGCCAGGTTTGCGCAGAAGGGCTAAGAGTTGGGTAACAGTGGTGGGGAGGAGCAGGGAGAGTCTAGAGGCAGGGAGACCTTGAAGGATGCTGCTGCAGCACCCTAGGAGAGCAGCGATGACCAGCTGCACCAAGATGATGGCTCTGTGGGGAGGACACAGGTGTGGGAGATGCTGCTGGTGTGCAAATGACAAGACCCAGAGAGAAAGCATCCCGAACTGGAACCCCGCGGTGCAGCGGATTCAGACTGGCTGCCGTTTTCAGGGGGGATTTCAGAGAGGCCGTGAAGCTGCAGCGGAGAGGCAGGTTTCTTGCTGTGAATGCACCATAAGAAGAGGAACATTAAATGGAATGGCCTGGCTGGAAGGAAGGGTTCACTCTGGAGAATGAAGGAACACAGGAGTGACTGAGGACCATAACAAAAGGTGTACACAACTGAGTCGTGGGTAATTCCCTTAAACTATTAACCAGTAATTTCAGTTTCAACTAATCTTAATTTTTGCAGCTAAGTGGCCCTGCAGTGACTGGAGCACTGGACCGGGAATCAGGAAGATTCATCTTCCTGAGTTCAAATATGACCTCAGACAAGTCCTAGCTGTGTGACCCTGGGCAAGTCACTTCATCCTGCTGGCTTCAGTTTCCTCATCTGTAAAATAATCTGGAGAAGGTAATGGCCAACCAGTCCAGGATCTTTGCCAAGAAAACCCTACATGGGGTCAGACAACTGAGTCAGACAATTGAAAATGACTGAACAATTTGGGCTCATTTCTTCTATATTTGTTTATATGGATGGCGAATAAACATTTATTGGGAATAGCCAGACACTGCGCTAAGAGCTGAGAACAGAATAAATAAAAAACAGTACCTGCCCTCAATGAGCTGCCACTCTAACAGGGGAGAGAACACACAGGGGAGGCAGGTTGTTGATGGGGAGGGCGCCTCAAGAGGCACCTTGTGCCAGGCAGGGCAGCCAAGGGGGGATGAAGGCACAGGAGAGCCTGAGTTCTGCTCTCTATAAGGCAGGCTCCATCCTCCAGTCCTGTTCTGTGGAGATGAAACCAGACAGGGTAGCAGATGCTGCCTATGTGGAGAGAAGGTGGACACTTCAGATACCAGAGACACAGGATAAAGATGAGATGGTTCCCACTTCCAAAGACCTTGTGGTGTAGCTGGGAAAACATCAGGCACACATCTAAATACCAACACGATGCATACTGAGTAAAGTCAAGGGGTTTTTGTTTGCTGTTCTTGGGGGTGGGAAGAATTAGCAACTGAGGGATCAGAAAGGGCTTGATGGAGAAGGGGGAGGCAGGCTGGGCTTAATGGAGAAGGGGAGGCAGGCTAGGCTTGATGGAAAAGGGGAGGCAGGCTGGGCTTGATGGAGAAGGGGAGACAGGCTGGGCTGACGCACATGTGATAATTTCTGACCCTGTGTGATCTTGGAGTAAAATCAACCACAGGTTGGACTAGTGAGCGATTTTATAAGAAGACAAGATCAGCTCGAAAGAAGGCAACAGCGCAGCCCAGTTGCTTCACAGTGAACAGCAGCAGCTTCTAATCTCAAAGATCTGGTCTGTCCAAACCATGTCTGTGAACAGCTGTCCTTGCCTGGCGTAAAAGGGCGTCCGGACCCTGAAGGTCCAGGTGAGCCTGGGGTGTCACTAGCAGGGGTGAAAGCGAGGAGACCTGGCCCCGTGCTGCTTTTGATGACAAGCTGAGGATGCCCAAGAAGCTCCTCGTCCTCGTGACTGCTGCACCACACATCAGGGCTGGAGAATCTGCTCAGCGGACACTTGGAGGTGTCAGGAGAATCTGGGCCAAAGCAGCTGAAGCAGCCCTTGGTGCTTGTGATGCTGAGAGGCGAGGCTACAAGGCTGCTTTGCACCCTGCCTGCAGTGGCACCTCTCAGCCTGTCATAGTGAGAACAGTGCCAGGTCTCCTCTGCATCCTCCCTGTTGGCAATGCTGCCATGCCCGGGCCATGCAGGTCAGAAAGCCCCCTCAACCACTCAGTTTTTCTTTTGTCCTATGACAACCAGGACTCTTTGGTGCCTGGAGACCCATAATAAGAGGCATCACACCTCAGGAGCCACCTGTGCCTCAAGCTTACATTTAGGTTCCATCCTGGACGGACTGCCAAGTCTGGAGTCAGGAAGACCTGAGTCCAAATCCAGCTTGAGACAGTTACTCGCTGGTGACCCTGAGCAAGCCATCTGACTCTGTTTGCCTAAGTTTACTCATCCATAAAATGGGGATAATAGTCCCTACTACCTAGTGTTGTTATGAGGATTGAATGAGATCATTGTAAAGTGCCTAGCACAGTGATGAGGAGGAGGATGTATTATCTACACACACAATCCGGTAGATAATTGTAAATGTTTATTGAAAATGAGGTGTGGAGAGGCAGAACCAAGATGGTCGAATAAAGGCAGGGACTTGCCTGAACTTTCCCCCAACCTTCTCCAAATGCCTTTAAGAGAAGACTCCAACAAATTCTAGAGGAGCAGAGCCCACAAAAAGATGGAGTGTAACAGCAAGAAGGCCTGTCCCACCAGGGAGAGAGAGGGGTGCTGCCCAGCACAGGCCGTGCCAGGGCGGAAGCCAGAGCAGGCCTCAGGGCAATGAATCACTGGCAGCAGGGGCGACTTCCTGACCTCTCAGCCCACAGACACCAAAGACAGCCTAGAAGGTCAGCAAGACAAGACCTGGGTGAGAGAGGAGGGCATTCCAGCACACGCCCAGTCCCAGCAAACCGGGAGCAGCCTTGGGAGTGACCAGTGCCTGCTCCCAGAGCTCTCAATCCACATATGGTAAGGGGGTCAGAAGGAGATTACAGGGGTCTCTTGGCTAGTGCTGAGGCAGGACTCTGTTGCTTTGCCCATACTTGGATCTGGGTCCTGGATGGCAGTTCTGGGGTGAGGAGGACCATTAGCCCAGCAGAACTTCAGGGGACCCTCATCACAGTTTCAGGGCAGAAGAGAGTGCTTATGGTCACTCACAGACCAGAGCACAGGCCAGGAGAGAAGTAAACACCTCTCCCTGGAAGAACTGAAAACTTACAGGTCCCTACAAGTATCTCTGAAAACACCTGCACAAAACCCCAGCAGCTTGGGACAATGCGCCCTCCATGCTGGAATTAGAGACCTACCATAACAAAGAGTGAAAAAGTCAAGCAATAGGCTGGGAAGATGAGCAAATGATGGGGGAAACTCTGACGATTAAAAGTTATTATGGTGACAAGGAAGATCAAAAAGCACACTCAGAAGAAGACAACAAAGTTAAAGCTCCTACATCCAAAGCTTCCAAGAAAAATATAAATTGTTCTCAGGTCACTGAAGAGCTCAAAGAGGATGTTGAAATGGAAGAGAAATGTGAATAATGCAAGAAAATCATGAAAAATGAATCAACATCTTGGTAAAGGAGACACACCAAAAAAAAAACTGAAGAAAATAACACCTTGAAAAACAGACTAAGCCAAATGGTAAAAGGATATCCAAAAACTTACTAAAGAAAGTAATTCCTTAAAATTAGAATGGAGCAAATAGAAGATAATAATTTTATGAGGAATCAAGAAACAATAAAACAAAACCAAAGGAATGAATACATACATATGATGTGTCTGTAATTGTGTACAAAGTTCTCCTGGTTCTGCTACTCTCCGTCAGAATCAGTTTGTGTAAGTCTCTCCAAGTTATTGTGAAGTCCTTCTGCTCCTCATTTCTTATAGCACAATATAGCATCATTCCATTTCATTCATATACCACAACTTGTTTAGCCATTCCCCAATTGATGGGCATTCCCTTGATTTCCAATTATTTACCGCCACAAATAGAGCTGCTATAAATATTTTTGTACATACAGGTCCTTTTCTCTCTTCTATAATTTCTTTGGGACACAGCCCTAGAAGTGGCATTGCTGAGTCAAAGGGTATGCACTTTTTTATGGCCCTTTGGGCATACTTCCAGATTGCTCTCCAGAGTGGTTGGATCAGTTCACATCTCCACCAGCAATGCATTAGCGTTCCAATTTTTCCACATCCTCTCCAGAATTTATCATTTCCCTGTTTTGTCATCTTAGCCAATCTGACTGGTGAGATGTGGTACCTCAGAGTTGTTTTTATTTGCATTTCTCTAATCAACAGTGATTTAGAGCATTTTTTCATATGCTTATAGATATAATTTCTTCCTCCTGAAAACTGCCTGTTCATATCCTTTGATCATTTATCAATTAAGGAATGACTTGTATTCTTATAGATTTGACTAAATTTTCTGTATACTTTAAAAACAAAGCCTTTATCAGAGACACTGGTTGTAAAAATTCTTTCCCAATTTTCCACTTCCCTCTTAATCTTGGTTATACTGACTTTATTTGTACAAAAACTTTTCAATTTAACAGCAGTCAGTGACTATAATAATCTACTGTTTGATAAACCCAAAGACCCCAGCTTCTGGGATAAGAACTCACTATTTGACAAAAACTACTGGGAAAACTGGAAAACAGTATGGGAGAAACTGGCCATAGACCAATATCTTACACTGTATACCAAAATCAAGTCTAAATGGGTGCACGATCTAGGTATAAAGGCTGATACTGTAAGCAATCTTGCAGAGCAAGGAATAGTTTACCTGTCTGATTTATGAAGAAGAGAAGATTTTATGACCAAAAAAGAGTTAGAGAGCATTATGAAATACAAAATTCATCATTTTGATTATATTAAATTGAAAAGCTTTTGTACAAATTTCAAGCATTCTTGGGGAAAAAACAGAGCTAAATAGAAAATTTGACTTTCAAATACAAAACCCAAGCATAAAAAGTTAAACAGGAAAGGGAAATCATAAGGGCATTATTAAAGTTAAACTGTTTACATTCCTACAATGGAAAATGATATTTGTAACTCATAAGGCCTTTCTCATTTTAGAGTAGTTAGAAGGGGCAAATATATAGACAGAGGGCATAGGTGTGAGTTGAATATGAAGGGATGATATCTAAAAAAATTAAGGAGTGAGAGAGGAATGTACTAGAAGAAAGAGAAAGGGAGAGGTAGAACAGGGTAAATTATCTCACATAAAAGAAGCAAGACAAAGCTTTTATAGTGGAGAGGAAAAGGGGAGAGGGAAAATGGAGTGATTGAACCTTATTCTCATCAGATTTGACTCAAAGAGGGAATAACATACACACTCAATTTGGGGGAGAAATCTATAATACATTACAGGAAAGCAGGAGGAAAAAGGATGAGAGAAGGGAGGGTGATAGAAGGAGGACAGATTTGAGGAAGGAGTAGTCAGAAACAAAATGCTTTTGAAGAGGGACAGGGTTAAAGGATAGAGAGAGCAGAATAAATGGTAGGGGGGAGAATCAGATAGAGGGAAATACAGTGAGTAATACTAACTGTGAAAAATTTTTGAAGCAAGTTTCTCTGATAAAGGCTTCATTTCTCAAACATACAAAGAACTGAGTCAAATTTACAAAAATAAGAGCCATTCCCCAACTGATAAATTATCAAAAGATATGATCAATTTTTAGATGAAATAATCAAAGCTATCTATAGCCACATGAAAAAATACTCTCACTGCTCATTGAAGAAATGAAAATTAAAGCAATTTTGAGGTACGACTTCCTACCTATTAGATTGGTTAATAAGACAGCAAAGGTAAGTCACAAATGTTGGAGGGATGTGGGAAGAATGAAACATTAATTCATTGTTGGTGGAGTTGAGAACTGATTCAACCATTCTGTACAGCAATTTGAAACTATGCCCAAAGAGCTATAAAACCATGCACATCCTTTAAGCTAGCAATATCACTACTAGGCCTGTAACCCAAAAAAAGATTATGAAAGGAAAAGGACCTGCATTCACAACAATATTTACAGCAGCTCTTTTCTGGGGGCAAATAATTAGGGATTAAGGGGATGGTCATTGGCTGGGGAATGGCTAAACAAGTTGTAGTATGTGATTGTGATGGAATACTAGTGTGCTATAAGAAATAAGACTTGTATGAACTGATGCAAAATGAAATGTACTGGGTACAAAATAGGGTGATCAGCTGTGAATGACTTAACTATTCTTAGCAATATGATCCAAGACCACTTTGAAGGGCTTATGATGAAAAATGCTATTCCTTCCTTCCCAGACCAAGAACTGATGGTGTCTGAATGCAGATTGAAGCAGACTTTCTTTCATTTTTTTCTTGAGTTTTTTTGTCTATGTTTTCTTTCATAACATTATTATGGGAGTATATTGCAGGACTACACATATATAACCTATATCAAATTTCTTGCCTTCTCAATGGGGGTGGGGGTGAGGAGGAAGGAAGGGAGAGTATCATCAAAGACACGTTTAATTAATAAACGTTATTTTTTACATGTAACTTGGGAAAATAAAATACAAAAAAAAAAGCTATGGTCATGTATACCACATCTGATTGCTTGCCATGGAGGGGGAGGGGAAGGAAGAAGGAAGAAAGTGAGAGATCGAATTTGGAGTTCAAAACTTTTTTAAAATGTTTTTAAATTGTTTTAACATGTAGTTTGGGTAATAGTATAAAATGTAAATAAAAGTAATATAAAAATAAAATAAATACAAAGAGAAAAAAAGAAAAGGTGTAGTGGTTGTTTTTTTCTTACTAATTTGAAGTCATGAAAGGGAGGGAAGTTTAGGGACTAGAAAGCAAGCCCCACAGTCAGGAAGGTCTGGGTTCAGAATCCACCAGCACCCAGGCAACATTCCAAGACAGAAAGTCCCAAAAAGCTGTCTTCTGCATCGTCTGAGGGAGTCGTCTTCCCAGTGGGATCACTGGTCAAGCTCCCACCAGTGTGACTGTCAGGAAATAGCCAACGGGAGCCAGGAGAGAGCGGAGGGGTCTGGGAGACTCGCGTCTCTCTGTAAGGTCGTTCAGAGGATGGCTCTCTTCGAATCTCCTTGGTCCTCAGTCTGTTACTGTCTGATTCTGGACTCACAGCAGCAGGACCAATGCTGGTGGACCATCACCTGTAGCCGCCCAAACCCTTATTCCTGCTCTAGCTTTGGGAACCCCTCTCTGCTGACTGTGTTCTGGAAATAACCTTTGAAGAGAGTTGTCTGAGTGGGAGGAGGGTGGAAAAGTTCCCAAAGACCTATCGAAAAGGATGCTAGGACGAAATAGAGCACACATATCCCTGCCCCCCCCCCCCCGCCTTTGCCCTGGGACTCCCTCCCAGCACTTACAAATGAGGGTAAGAGAAAAGAAGCAAAACCTGTCATTGGAATCCTCTCTGTCAGAGAAGACATCGAAGACATCTGCTCTCTCTCTCTCTCTATCTCTCTGTCTCTCTCTATGTCTCTGTCTCTGTGTCTCTGTGTGTCTCTCTCTGTCTCTATGTCTCTGTCTCTGTGTCTCTGTGTCTCTGTCTCTCTCTTTCCATCTGTCTCTGTCTGTCTGTCTGTTTCTCTCTGTCTCTCTGTCTGTCTCTGTCTTTGTCCCTGTCTCTATGTCTCTCTGTTTCTTTCTCTGTCTCTCTTTGTCTCTTTGTCTCTCTCTGTGTCTCTGTCTCTGTGTCTCTCTCTCCCCCTGCCTCTGTATTTCTATCTCTGTATCTGTGTGTGTCTCTGCCTATCTCTATCTCTCTCTGGTTGTCTCTGTCCAACTGTTTCTCTGTGTCTCTCTGCCTCCCTCTGTGTCTCTCCATCTCTCTGTCTCTGGCTCTTACTCTCTCTAGCTCTCCTTCTCTTGAATGATGGATGATAAGGCTGGGCACCCTTCTCTGAAAATCATCCGACCTCTCCAGATACCCCCTGCCCATATTCCAACTCATATGTTCTTACAGCTCTGACATGGACAGGACTCATCAAGAGGGTAACAATCCCATGACAGAAAGGAAGCTGAGTGGGGGTGGACTGAGTCATTGAGGAAACAGAGCAGAGATGGGAGAGTAACCTGGAGAATGGAGGCTTGTGCACCCACAATCTGCTAGGGATGAGAGTTACCGGGGGCCAGTGGTTGTGGAGCTGACAGGATCGGGGGTCTGGGAGGCCCCTGCCCGGGCTGTACCTGAGTGAGAATCCTCTCTCTACCAGCCAGACAAGAGGCTCCCCCCCTTTTACCTACAGCCTCTAGAGAGGGGAGTTCCCCTTTTCCAGGCAGTCAATCCGACTGCTGCTTGGCTCTCATTGTTAGGAAGCCTTTCCTTATATGGATCCCAAATCCCCAGCCCTCCTCCCCCTCCCCAGTGGCTCCTTGTTCTGTCCTCTGTGGCCCCGCAGAACAAGGCAATCCCCCATTGATGTGACAGCCCTTCAATTACTTGGTGACAGCTGTCATGTTTCCAGTCAGTTTTTCCTACTGAGGTTAAACAGGTCTGAGCTGGTAAAAAGCAAGTTAATGGTGAAAATCCAAACTGAATTGGGGGCATGAGAAGAAATCAAGTGGAAAGTGGGAGGGGCCTGAAAGCGCCTTGTGGTGTTCTCCTAACCTGACCTGGAGAGCTAGGGGAATGTTGGGCCAGGGACCCCAGAAGAGCAGCATAAATTGGGACCTGCGGCTAAGAGATGCAGAGTCCCTCCAGGCCAAAGAGAGACAGACAGACAGACAGACAGACAGAGACAGAGAGAGACAGACCACGGGAAGGGGTCATCGTCAGGGGATCAAAGTAGGCCAGTGCTCACCACTGCTCTCATTAACTGCCCACTATCCTGCTCTGAAAACTTGTCAGAAAAATCTCTCAGCTTTCTAAGATCGCTACAGTTACCCAAAACAAAATGAACCCCAAACAGCATCTCTTTTGTGCTTTGGGAGTTCAGGGAGAATTCCACTCTGGTCCCTTGCCCTGTTTGATCTACACAGCCCACTTTGAGAGAGGTATAGAGGTGCCCTTAAAAACTGACCTGCAGCTAGGAGATGCAGAGTCACTCCAGGCCAAGTTTCTCCCAACACATTCAGAGCCCAGGGGCAGCAGCCAGCCCATCTTCAAGTGTTCTCCCAGAGCCCATATTCCTACAACAGATCCCAACCAGGCTCCCAGAATACCCCACTTGTTCCAAAAGACCTGCTCCGTGCTTCCTAGGACAGAGGAACACACCCCACCTCACCCTTAGGCAACCTTTTCTCTAATCTTCTAAAGGTTTCTGGGTTAAGACCCAAGGAAGGTTCTCAGGGGCCCTTCTGTAGACACCAGAGGGGCAGAGGAGAGACAATCAGAGCATTCTCACATTGGGAGAGTCCCTTTGTCTGCTTCTAATGAAGCCCATTATGATGGGATAGTGACCGAGCACCCATTGCCCTTGCCTCCACTGAGGACGGCGCAGTTTGGCTGGAAGGCCCCACCCCCACGGCTGGCATTCTTCCCACTTGGCCCTAACTGCCCCAGATTCAGGATAACCTGGGTTCAAGTCCTTATCAGTTGTGTGATCATAGGCAAGAAACAGGCCTCAGCTGCCTGATCTTCAAAAACAACAGCTCAAGTACCCATGTTATTATGAAGCCAAGCTGAGGGGCTTCGTCTGAGGGGCTTCATCTCAGGTGCTTCGAAGAGTGTGCGGTGCTGGGACAATGCTGGCCCTTGTTATTATCAAGCCTTGGTAAAGCTGCATGTAATTGCCTTTCTTCCCTTCCGCTTCTGAACCTTTCTCTCTCCTCCAGGGCACTTGGTGGATGGATTGATGATGGCTAAATGGTTTTACTCCAAAGAATTATGTACAAGGAGTCAACTAAATTAATGGAGAAAGCTGTGGATTTTAGACCATCTGTTTCTGAACAGTCTTCAGGCTACAATCATGTCAGCCAACTGACTGGTTTTTATTTACTCTATTTCTTAAACAGCAAGCAATCAATCTGATTTGCTGAATATGGTGGGAAAATATCAAATGTAATAGGAAACTAATGAAGACAGATTTCTTGGTTCCAAAGGAGCTCTTTGTTTCACCCTCCACAATTACCATTAATTAACCCAAAGGAAATTGGCAATGTTAACCAACAGCTGACACCAAGCACTGACCAGGCAAAGCTCCCAAACCCAAAAGAGGGGACTAGAGGCTTCTTGACTCCTATACAGTGATGGACCAGGGTGACTGGGGCAGATGCTGCCCATGTGCTAGGTTTATGACCTGCTCAGTCTCATGGCTCACTGACTGTACCTTGTGGTCCTCTGCCAGCCCACACCAAGGGGCACAATCACCCTGCTCTCCCGTCTAGCTCCAGCAAACAAGATTCTGTAGCCTTGGTGGCCCTGGCCCTGGGTCTGCTTTCCTCTGCTTATCTGTCATGTCTTCCTGACTCTTGCAACTAAGCCTCTTACGTGGGTTGGGGGGAGTGGTGTGTATTGGGACAGATGTTTATCCCAGATGTGCATCATGAGCACGGACTAATCCTGCCACTCTCCCCACATGACTGAACCCAAATGGGACAGAAGCCCCAGCGACGCATGACTCACTTTTCATAGTGCACATTGGTGACAGTCCTTTCTCCCTGTAACACCATGATCCTCAGAGCACTGGTGAGGGGGAATCTTTTGCCTCTGAAGGCAGCACATCCCACCCTTCCACAACTCTAAAGTTCATCCTTCTATTGAGACTAAACTCTGCTTCTCAGGACTTACACCAAGGATTCCTAGAGCTCCTGGTACTTCTGGGCCAAATAGAATAAATCAAGCCCCTTTTACTCATGGAACCTTTCAAATAGTTAAAGGTAAGACTCACATCTCCTCCCCCTCTCCAAATCTCCCGGCTAAACATTCCCCTTGCCTTTGGCCCATCCCAAAATTGAATGTTCTGGAGCATTCCCACTACACTGTGATCCCTTTGATGGAGAAGCTTAACCTGCATCCTGCCTAAAAGGCAGTGCCTGGAAATGACCACAGTTCTCCAGAGGGGATGTGACTAAGGCAGCACCCTTGGAGTCACCCTAGATTGTGACATGATGTCTTTCTTAATGTAGCTGATGGCAGTGTTTGGTTTGGAGTGTTTTGGAGGTGGGGGCTGACACATCACACCGTGGACTCAGATTGTTGCTGTAGTCACCTACCTCCCAGGTTCGTTTTTTGTAGGAATTGCTGTATACTCACACACATCTACTCCCCACCCTGCACTTTTGACAATGACTCTTTTCTTAAACCTGAGTATACAACTTTTCATTTATCTGCATTAGCTTTCTTCTTACTGCATTCAGCCAATAGTCCTAGTCAATGGACAGCATCATGCAGCAGGTGATGACTTTTGAATGTGTTAGCTGACCCTCCTGGTCCCTTGTCAAGTTCAGGTAAGTCAAGCATTCCCTCTGAGCTTCTTCCAAGTCACTGGTGAAAGTGGATGGTACAAGGGCATTGATCCTCTGGCTACTCCACCAGAGCCCCGTGCAGGGAGGCATCCAGTGATTCCTGGAGACTCTTTGAGGCTGACCCTTGGGCAATCTCATCCTCCTAAAGCTACTCCGCTAACTATTGCTGGCGATCTTTGAAATAGAATGGAGAACAGGAAAGCTACCACTGGAGTAGGGAAGGGGGAAAATTGTATGTGCTACAATTTTCAAGGGAAAAAGGAGAAAAGTTTTCTGCAAATCATAGACTGTTGATTTATATTTTAATTCATGGTAGAATCTATGTATATGTATGATGAGTAAATAAAGAGATGGCTGGAGAAGACCTGGACATAAAATCTGCAGCCAAAGGAATTGGTTAAGCAAGTACCACCTAATTTTATGTTTTAACACTCAATCCATCAATCAGCCTACTGTGTACCAGGCACCACGCTAAGTGCTGGGGGCACAAAAAGAAGCAAAGGACAGTCCCTACCTTGTTGCTGTTGTTACAATTGTGGTGGTTGTTTGTTGCTCTGGGTATTGCTGCCATTGCTACAGCTTTTGCTGCTGCTGTTGTGACTTTGGTCACCATTGTCACTGTACTGGGAGCCAAAGAGGAGTCATGGCAGGATTTCTCCTTGGTGCAGAGGGGATGATAACAACTGACAAGAAAGAGAAGGAACATGCTCAGTTCCTATTTGGTCAGTGAGTCAACAAGTATTTATTATTGTTTGATCCCAGGCTTTCTGGCAAAACAGCAAGTATTGCTGTTTTCTCTGCCATGGGGAAGATCTTTACACAAAAAAGACAAAATAAAAATCACTAACAGGGAGCTGACCCCCCAGGTGAGGAGACAGAAAGAGAGAGCATCGAGCTGCCCTGGATGAATTCAAGCCACCTGATCAGGTTAGTTCCATCAACAATCCTCCAGAGAGCTGTGACTGCTAAGCCACCATCATCACTAAGGGGAAACTCATGGAAAATGGAAGAGGAATCCCAAGACTGGAGAAAAGCAAATGTCTCTGTGATCCCCCAAAGGGCAAGAACAGAGTCTGCAAAGCATGGGCCAGTGAACTTCACTTTCATTCCTAAAAATATTATTGAACTGATGATTAAAGAGGTGGTTGGCAAACACTGAAAGGGAAGTGGTGATTATGAAGAGCCAACTTGCCTTCATTAAGATCAAGCCTAATATGACAAAAAAGGAAAAGGTTGGATGTTGGAGAAAATGTGGGAAAACTGAGACACTAACGCACTGTTGGGGGAAGGGGTAATGTGGAAGTGTGCCCAAAGGGCTAGGAAACTGTGCATGCCCTCTGATCCATCAGTGCCACTGCTGAGTCTATAGCCCAAAGAAATCCCCCAAAAGGAAAAATAACCAATTTGTACAAAAATATTTATAACAGCTCTTGTTGTGGTGGCTAGGAATTGGAAACCAAGGACATGCCCATCAAGGGAGGAATGACTGAACAAGTTGTGGGATATTATTGTGATGGGATGTTATTATGCTATGAGAAGTGGAGGGCTTTTTTTCAGGGAAAAAAAGCTAAAAAGACTTACATGAACTGATGCAAAGTGAAGTGAGCAGAACCAGAACATTGTGCAGAGTAACAGCAATAATACAATGAAGAATTGTGAATGACTTAGCTACTCTCAGCGATACAATGATCCAAGACAATTGCAAAGGACTCATAATGAAAAATACTGTCTTCCTCTAGAGAAAGAGTTAATGCCATCTGAATACAGACTGAAGCTTACTATTTTTCCCTTTTTTCTTTTTTGTTTGATTTTTCTTGTATGAAAATGCCTAACATGGAAATGTTTTACATGATGGCACATATATAACCTGTATCTGATTGCAGACTATCTCAAGGAGAGGGAAAGAGAGGGAGGGATACAATTTGGAACTGAAAACTTTTTTTAAAAAATCTTTACATGTAATTTGGGGAGAAATAAAATATTATTTTAAAAAATCATTGCACGCCAGACTAACTTTGTTGCCTCTTTGAACAGAATTACTCATGTGAGAGACTTGTGCCCACATGGGTATCTAACTGTATAGATGGGACTCCTACATGGTGTGGGGATTTCTTACTTGGGTCCTGGCCCACCTCTGTGGAGGGAAGAGTCCAGGCTGTGCCCACACTGGCAGCTGGATAGCTGTGGTGGGGAGGTGATGGGCAAGGTCCCAGGAACTCTGCCAAGGCCAAGCACTATTTTTTCTAGGCAAGGGAGTATCAAGCTAAAATTATTTCTATCTGTCCTCCCAAAATATTTGTCTAACTTAGGAGCACAGGTCTGGTTAAAAAGGAAAATCCCTTCCTTAGTCCCTATTAAAAGGAAGAGCAGCCTTACCTTGCCAACTTGGCACCTCTCCATCAAACACCGACTCCACAGAGGGGCCACACAGGTAGGGAAGTAGATCCATTTACCCCAAAAACCAGTAAACAAATGTCAGAGAAGCTACAAGACTCAGAATAGACCAAAGGGGTCTGTGATGGATGCCCAGTCATTGGGTCATGCCTAACTCTTCATGCCCCTGTGGACCAGAGCACATCAGGCCCACCATCTGAGGGGCTCCTCTCCCAGCACCATGAACTCTCATGCTGTCTGAGGTTTTCTTGGCAAAGACACCAGACTGGTTGGCCATTTCCTTCTCCAGTGGATAAAGGCAAACAGAGCTTAAATGACTTGCCCAGGTCACACAGCTGAAGGATGTTTGAAGCCAGATTTGAATGAAGGTCTTCCTGAACCCAGATCCAATGTTCTATCCGCTGTTCCATCTAGCAGATGGTGATCTGGTGATCCAGGAGGGGACACCAGAGGATACAGCAGCATGAATAACCTATTTACCTAACAGTGAGAGAGTATCTTGGCTCCAACAAGGAGGGAAAGTACACTCTCCCCCAGAGGACATGTCAGTCTCTAGAATTTCACGCAGCCCCAGAGACATCATGGGACTGGTTTCCCACAGCCACTGGCTATTATCTTTCTCTGCCCCCCCTGGAGTGTCCTTTGTCCATGTGACTCCCCAAAGAGCATCTCTGGATGAAGTCTCAGTCCTAATAGGAAGTTTTCCCTGCCCCAAAGTGGAATGAGTTCTCTTGGGTGCGCTCCTTCTGACAGAGCTTGGCATGGCCACTGATGCCCTTCCCAACCCTCCAATTCTGTGATTTCACCATTAGAGTGTTCACAGAATCGGCATTCCTCAGACAGGATTGAGCTTCTGACCCTCACTTAGGAGAAGAAGAAAAGGATGGAAAGATAAAGAAGTCTGGAGGGATTCAGCGTTTGGAGCCATATCTAGGCGATGAAGCACAAGCCTCATTTAAGTAAGAAAAAAGAAAAAAGAGTCATTTACAACTCAGAGAACAGATTTGACACCAGGGCCATGGAGAGGGGATTGTGAGGCTGAAAATGAATCAAGTAGAGATATTTCAGACAATGACAAGACATCAGACAGTGTGGAGAGGAGCATTGTAAACCACGGGAGGTATCCATCTTATTTCAGAGACAATGGCCTCTCCATCACCTCTGTGTTAACAGCAAACGGCATCCAGAGAACCATCTGCCTAATTGTGCCCCGCAGACGACTGATGGGGAAATGCCGTTCTGGCCAAGTGTGGCGTGAACCAATTATTGCCTCCAGTTGTTCTGGGGTTCCACGTTTTGTTTGTTATTTTTTTCCTTCTGCTTTTAAAAAAATTATTAAACGAATGATTATGGGATGCTACTGAGGGAGGGCCCGGGCATCTGGTCCACCGGAAGCAGAGAAGACAGCAGGAGAGAAGAACCAAAGGTCTCTCTCGTATCCTTGTGCAGAGCGAGGCGGCGTCCTGGGTCCTGCTAAGGTCCTTTTGAGATGTGTCACTTCCCGAGCCAATTACGGATTCCCCTGTTGGTCATGGAAATGAAGTCTCTGAGACCCTGGGAGTTGCTGGTGACAATGGGTCATCCGCTCGATTCCCACAGAATTGTCTTTGGATTGATTGCTTTCCCATGTGGGTGGCTCGAGAAGGCCGACAAAAGCCGGTTAATCACGACATTTTGGTGAGAGCCGCAGACTGTGAGGCTGGGAACCACTCTGCTCTCTTCCCCGGCCCCCACCTCCAGGGGCTTGTATTATTGCAGTCAGTTAGCTAAATAAACCTGTAATCCGGGAGTGCTGGCAGGAAGCACCTAGCTCACAGCCGGCCTCGGTTCATGCGAGGAATCACCAATGCACAGAGAGGATTTTTTTTGGTAATTTCATCAATTGAAAGCAAATTGATGAAACAGCTTCTCCAACTCATTAATTAAGTGAGCTGACCCCAAAGGTTAATACAGAACAGCCGGGAGTGGGATGCCAGCAGGCACTGCGCAAAGAAGGCCGGGCTGGCCAGCCAAGGACCTAGCCTTGAATCTCCGGACTGCTGTTTTCTGTCTGTGCGGGACCTTGCTGGCACTACACCGTACTGATGCTCTATTCCCAGGCAGGCAGGCCAACAGTGAACATTTATTAAGCACTTACTATGTGCCAGGCACTGTGCGGAGGTCTGGGGATATGGATGCAAACCCTGCCCTCAAGGAACTTAGGTTCTGGTGAGGAGTCAGCACATTGTAGGGATGGACCAGGTGGGAAGGCTTCTGGAGAAGGGGTGGGGGGGCGTTCCAGGGGGAAGCTCCTGTGGCAGGCAGCAAAGGAGAGAAAGTCAGGGCCGGAGTCAGGAAGGGCATTTGTACATTGTGGAGGCTTCGGTCTTCTTGGGGGGAGGGCTCAGCACGGACTCCTCATCTGAAGTACAAAAGAAAGATGAAGTCCAGGGTGTCCAGGTTCTCCTGGCTCCAGGACCTGGGCATGGCATCCAGGGCCTATAATCAAAAGTTCGTAGGTGGGGAGCCAGGCCACCCTCAGAAGTCTACCCATTCCAACCCCCTCCTAGTGCCCAAGGTCGGACAAGATTGGAAGCCACCCTTGGAGGCCTGAGTCAGTGTGCTTTCTCCTAGACACAGCCTCTCTTCCTATGGCCCCTCACCTCAGTACATCACAAGAGACCTCACTAGAGCCCTGACTGTTACTTTACAAAGCCCTTCTTACCCCCCCCCCACTTAGCCCTGGACCAAGAATTAGAGGGGACAGGGCAGTGTGACCATGGACAAAACAATCAACCTCTCAGCCTCAGTGTTCTCCATAACACAGGTTAGCACAGAGGTGTGAAGATCAAATGACCCAACATACAAAAGTGGTCTGCAAACCTTTAGTCTTCTTTAAGAGACAGCTGCTGCTCTGAGCTGCTGCTGGCTGGCAAGATGGTGGAGGACTTGGAAGGCCATGCTCAGTGGGCAGTAGGGGAAGGAAGGAGAGAGACGGAGGCTGGGGAGGACTTCAGCAGATGAGAGTCATTTCCAAGGCCTGAAGGCAAGTCAGAGGGAAGAACCATGAGCCTTGTTCTGTTTGGCCCAAGAGGAAAGAGCCAGAACATCAGAGCTGGGAGGGGCCTTGGAGCATGGAATGAATGAATGCACCATCCTGTGGGGAGTTTGGTATCAGAAGGCTGGACTTTGTCTGGGGAGTGCTGGGACAGTCCCTCAACCTTCCTTCCCATCTCTAACGGTGGAGGTTGAACCAGATGACCTCTAGCCTCCCAAACCTTCTCCCCCACTATCCTCTGACTTCCTCCATCTATCTGTGAGGCTGTGTGAGGAAAAGGTTCTTTTGTGATGGCAAAGAATTGGAAATGGAGGGGATGCCCATCAATGGGGGAATGAATGAACAAGTTGTGATATATGAATGTAATGAAATGTTATTGTTCCATAGGAAAGAGAAAGCTGGCAGATTTCAGAAAAACCTGGAAAGATTTATGTGAACTGATGCTGAGTGAAGTGAGCAGAACCAAGAGAACATTGTACACTGTAACAACCACAGTCTTCATTGACTGCCTTTGATAGACTTAGCCCTTCTTAGCGATGCAAGGACCTAAAACAATTCCAAAGGACTCATGATGGAAAATGCCATTGACATCCACAGAAAGAACTATGGAGTCTGAATGGAGATGAAAGCAGACTGTTTTTTCTCTTTTGTTTTTCTTTTTAATGGTTTTCTTTTTTGTTCAGATTCTGGACATGACTAATGTGGAAATATGTTCCATGTGATTATACACATAGAACCTATATCAGATTGCACACCATCTTGAGGAGGGGGAAGGGATGGAGGAAGAAAATAATTTGGAACACAAAATCTTATTAAACTGAATGTTGAAAACTATCTTTACATGTAATCAGAAAAAATAAAATATTATTAAGGAATAAAAGATTCTTTTCTGCTTTGTAGATTCTTCTCTTAGATCTATAATCTTTTTAAAAAAATCTATTTTCAGCATTCTTTTTTTCAATTTGAGATTCAAATTCTCTCCCTCTCCCCCATCCTTTAAGAAGACAGGTAATACAATATTCATTATACATATGAAGTTATACAAAGTATGTGTTCATATTAGCCACATTACAAAAAACAACAACAAGAAAGTAAGAAAATACGCTTCAGTCTGCACTTCCTCTCTCCGGACGCAGTTGCAGGAGTCCCTGACAGCGGCTCAGTGAGCACGTCTTCCAGCACTGAGGACGCGAAGGACGCGACTCATCTGGCTAGTGGCTTGCATTCATGAGGGCAGCTCAGCGCTCTCTTACTCTTTTCTTAAATATCTTGGGTCACAGCTCTCCATTTGGCATTTTTGTCCTGTCGGGTCTGCTATGGAAGTCAGTTATCTTGAAAGAGAAAAAACAGAAGCCAAGTCAGAGACAGTGATCATTGCCCCATCCCCATGAAGTCACGGTCTTATCCTTTCTTTTGTCCCTCATTTTCTACTAATATAGCTTAAAGAAAACCTTCATGTCCTTGGCTTCCCTCAACAGTCTCAACTCATTCTGAGTTTTCACAGAATTTAAGACTTGCAAGAGATCTCATGGCTCATCCTGTCAGCCCATAAATGAAATCCCCAAGGCAACATATCCTCCAAACAGCTCTCTGTTTTCTCCTACCCACCAGTTCGTATAATAGCCCATTTTCACTTAGGGCCAGTTTTCATGGTTAGGATGTTCTTCCTGACATTCAGCCTAAAATGATCTCTTTGCAACTTCTCTCCATTGCTCCTGGTTCTGCCCTTTTGGACCAGGTAAAGCAAGGTTTTCCAGGACCTTATACTCATTCTTGGTTGCCTGGCCTTCTTTCCACCTTCTGTATATGTTTTAATATCTAAGTTTTTGTTGATTTCTTTACCCATCCATAGCAGTCTTTTAAAACAAATCCCTTTTTTGTTCAATGTTCTCCTTGGGGCACATGTACAGCACTGAAATATCTGAATTAAGGTGTATGGATATCTTAGCATCTTTATTTACATAGTTCCAAACTGCTGTCCAGACCAATTTTGCCATTTCATAACTCCACTGATGATGCATTAGCATACCTGTCTTTCCAAAGCCCCTCTAACATTGGCCATGTCCATCTTTTGTCGTCTTTACAAATTTGCAGAATGTGAGGTAAACTATTAGTGTTGTTTTGATATACATTTCTCTTATTATTACTGATATGGACCATTCTTTCATATGGTTGTTAATAGTTAGCATTTCTTCTTCTGAGAACTGTTTGTTCATATTTTTAACCACTTCTTTATTGGGGAGAATGCAGTTTAATATACAGTGGTAATGAGAGACAGAAAGACAAATAGACAGACAGAAAGAGACAAAGATAGAGACAGAGAGGGGAAGGAAAGAAAGAGACAGACAGAGAGGGAGAGGAAAGAGAAGGAAGGAGAGAGAGAGAGAGAGAGAGAGAGAGAGAGAGAGAGAGAGAGAGAGAGAGAGATTTTGTTATCCATCATTTTCTTTTAAATATGGTGTAGTCTTAGAGACTGGTCCAGTGAAAAACATGAAAGAATGCTTCAGGACTGAATTCCATTTGCATCTGTATTTGTCTCCATCACCAAAACCATCCTCACTTCACTGCCACCATTCTGTTTCTGGGCCTGCCTTTGACCTCAGCTCCATCAGAGTGCTCCAGCTTGGTAGACCTCACCAAAGTCTGCACTCAAACATACCTGCTACCTGATGAAGGAGCCAACTAAAACCTCAAGGGAGGTTCAAGGCAACGTCTATCAGTTAATGACTTTCCTCTTAAATACAACCTTTCAGCCAGGTCTGAACAAACCTCCTGCAGGGTCACGGAGCCCTCACCTCTCCACCTTGTCCACTGGGAGGCCATGAGGGCTGTGCCCAAGAGCTCGGCTGAATTAGAAGTGAACAGCACCCCTGCTCTCCTCTGCGAGTACAATCTGGTGATGGCTGTCCCTGTGACTGTGGTCTGGGTTGTGGTTAGAACACTCCCTCCAGCACTTATTCGAGCCTGACTTCAGGGGTACAAGGCATGACATGGCAGAGAGGAGCCTTACAGGGAGCCATCGACCTCAGGGCTTAGCTCCCTGATAGAATAACTTAGGTTGAGGCTCGGTGGCCTCCAGTGATAGAGCTTGCAGCAGCTCAGGCCTACTTCAGGACTGGATTCTGAAGTTTCTGGTTTCCTTCTGCCCTTCCCATCGCTAGGCCTGTGAAGTCCCAGGGAAAATGCCCAGGACCCAAGGTTCCTTCATGCCAGATCCCTCAGATCCTCATGACCATGACTCCATTTGCAAGAAGGGACGTTGGATGCGCTGAAGTGTTACATTTAGTATTCAGTCCCAAAACTCTGTGTGTGTGTGTGTGTCTGTCTGTCCTTTGCTAAGAGTTTGGACTGTGGATCAGTCCAAGAGAATTGTTGATAAACGCACCAGGGAGATAGTTTGCAGTTAGAAGCTGTATTTGTGCATGAGGTCCCATGACTTGAATTCTGACACCACACAAGACCTTGAGATCTCCCAACTTGGTCACCTTAAGGAGTAATGACAGAGAACTCATGAGGCCTCAGCTTTTGTCCCTAATACAGGCCAGAAGTCAGAGGAATGGCACCCTGGAGAGCTTCCACTCCCAGAGCACAAGGGAGTCAGTGCCTCAGATCAGGATGTTCAGACCGATGCCTGAGCAGGAAAGGGCCACACCTCCTGCTAGGATGTCCAGGAAAATCTCAAGACAGACAACTGGCTTCTCTCACCTGCAGTGCCCTGGGATGGAAGAGAGAGGAAGATCCCACTTCCCAGCCGGCAGAAACAAAACACAGAAGTGCAAGCACTGAACTCTCTCCCTTCTCCTGCTGTGCCCCCAAGACCATCACTCCCGAGGCCAAGACATTCCCCCTCTGGCAAATGAGCCCTGAGGGTCTTTCCCCTGCCTTTGTTGACTGAACTGGCTCCTCATCTTCTCCTGCTCCCTTTTCTTTCTCCTACACTCCCATATCCAGGCCCCTATGGATCTACTGTTGGGCCACATGCCTTCTCTTGGGTGAGCTCACCGTGCATATCTCCAAAGAGGTCTCAGTTCATGCATTTGTGGTCTCTGTGGCTATTTTGTGAAACTTCCCCAGACTGCTGAAGTAGCCTGTGACAGGAGTGAGAGGCCCAATGAATGGAACATGACACCCCCACCCTGACTCCAACTAGAGACATAATAAGGAGCACAGAAGGAAAAAATCTGGATAAATGCCTGTCCAAACAGAAGGGCAGGGAAGCAAAAAGGATGATTTTGGTGCTGCCTTGTTAAAAGTGAACCCTGGGCATTGATTGGTGAAAATCATGAGCTAAGTGAGTTTACTGTTTTGCACAAAATCATGTTTTCTGTTGCTTTTCTGTCATTTTTATTTGTAGGTGAGGACAGAAATGTTGTGTGTAATTTACAAATCCAGGATAATACCCCTTCAATTTAAAACATTTTTAAAGAGAACAAATATAGCACTTAAGTCAAAAGAAATGGGTAGGTTACATTGATTTCAATTCGACTTGATCGTACCAACTTTTAATAATAGCCAGCATTTACATAAGATTGATAACTATATTATTTGACCCTGGGAGGGGAGAGCCGTCATTATTATGCTCATTTCATAGTGGAGGACATTGAGGCTAACATGATTAAGTGGCTAGAGTAAAACAGCTAGGAAATGTCTGAGGCCAGGTTCAGACTCTAGTTTTCCTGACTTCAGATGTGTTGCCTAGATGCTAAAGCATTAGGCACCTATGCATACCAGGCCACATTCTGGGGATAGGGAAACAAAAATGGAGCCCACAAGGAGGTTACCTTCTGCTGGTTTGATACGGAATATATACCATCTAGGGTGCTTTGAGAAGACAAAAGGCCCACATCCCTAGAGGACTCAGTAGGAGTGGCCAGCCCAGGCTTCTGGGAGATGTGAGGGAGGAGAGAGGGAGGGTATGTAATGGGGGACACATATGGAGGTCGGGAGTGAGGAAGGCTGAGTTTGGAGCACACCCTTGTCCTCCTTGTCCTTGAAGACAGAGACAAAATGAAAGGGGAAATTAGGGCAAAATCAGAGGGGCTATAGGTCAGAGTCAGGCTGAGAAGTTAGCATTTGGTCTGCAAAGTAATGAGTGTCCAGGATAATGATTTGACTTGGGAGTGTTGGAGGCAGACCAGGGCCAGCCTGGGTGTAAGGGGGCTTCCACAGTCTGGAGGAGAGCTTAGCCTAGGGTCTGGCTGTGTGGGCAGAGAATGGGCCCAAGTCATGAGATGCCCAGAGGGAATTTATAGGACCACTGTGGTGGGAGGAGGCCAGGGGCAGAGGTGTAGGTGAAGAGGGATGGAACTGGCCCCAGGGTGGGTGGGTGGGGCTTCTAGAACTACCAAATTGGGGGTGGTTGTGATGGGGTGCTTGGGATCTTTGTCTGTAGCATCAGTCTCTAACATCAGTTTGTAAAATCAGTCTGTAAAATCACATTCCACCCTCCAACCTCAGAGCATTAACTCTGCCCCTTCCCCTGCCAGCCTCTGCCCAGCAACACCTCATGAATTGTTTATTTCTGCTTGGAACAATAACAAGCTACACCTATGAATCCTTCACTAAACCAGCTATAAACATTTTAGCTTAGGCAAATGTTATCTGCCCTTAGAAAGTGCCCAGCTGTACCCATGAATCCTTCAATGCTTTATCTATAGGTTAACCCCTTAGCCAATTATATACATACTGAGTCTATGTTAGCCTTGGTTCCCAACACCCATCTTGTCAAACTTGACACCAATGGGTGGCAGACTGGGCACTTCTCAGTCAGCCCTTGACCGCTAGGTGACTTAGTGACATTTCAGGCCTAAAACCACACCTCCAGGTAGCACGCCCCTCCCCCCCTTGGGCTATTTCCCAGTGAATTATGGGCATTAAAAAGTGCATGTTCCTTTAAGTACTAACCACTCCCTAACTCCTCCCTAATCCCACCTTTACTCACCTAATTAGCATAATTGACATCTGATTAATTGCCTAGACTCCTTAAAACTATGCCTACGTCATCTTTAAGTTTGCAGGTTCTCTACGAACAATAAACTTTTACAATTCTGACTGCAAGTCTGCTTGGGCCGTGTGAATTCTTTTCCAGACTGAATCGAAGTCATTCTGGTCTTTGATAAGGATCAGAGTTCCTGTGTAACCTATTGCCATCCCCCATCATTTGGACAAGGGTCAGTTCAGGGGGAAGAGAACAAATTCAGTTTGAGACATGCTGGGTTGGAGATATCTGTGTCCCGGAGGAATACCCAGCAGGAAGTTACGGGGGCTAGGATCAATGGGAGGTCTTAGGTCCCATTTCCTTGTGTTTCTGAAATGCTGGGCAGGCCAGCCTCCCTTCCAAGGCACTGAGTGAAGGATGAGGAGGGTCTGAGGTAGAGGAATGCCCACCCCCAGCCTGGCCCAACCAAGCCACACAGAGATGAAGGGCCACCCCAGATCCCACTGCTCAGGGGAAGCATTGGGGATTTCCCTTAATGAGGAGATAATGATTTATGAATGAGGACTGGTAGGTAATGCTGTAATTAATTGAATGTAAATAGGTGTTACTGAAATGCTTGAAGACAATTTGTTCTCTTAAGTAGGTTAAACATCTCTCTGCATTCTCCAGGATGTTTTAATTTGTTTAGTCAAGGCTCTCCACATATTCTCCAAATCATCCCTAGTTCCACAGGAATGGAGTCCCAATGAATCCCATTTACTGTGCTAGAGCATGCAGGGTCCCCTCAAATGGGGCTCAGGCCCCCCAAATACCCATGAGGCTTGTCTGGGGCAGCTGGGGTTTGGGTGAGTGTGTCTCTTCTGCCTCAGAGAATCCCAGAAAGAGAGAATCAGAGGGTTGGGAGGGCCCCCAGTCCACCCCAGGACAAGGTTTGACCAGAGGTTCTGCTGAGCTGAGCCTTGACAAAGCCCAGGGATTCTCCAAGGGGGACGGGGAAGAGCAGTGCCTGCTGGCCAAGGGTGTTCCCTTCTGTCTTTAAATTAGACACTCGGTCAATAACCATGTATTAAGCCCTACTGTTTGCCAGGCACTATGCTAAGTACTGGAGGGACAAAAAGAGGCAGAAGAGAAGCCTTGCTCTCAAGGAGCCCCCACTCCATGGGAGGGAGAAAAAACTAAACGAATCTGTACAAATTACGAGCAAGATAAAGCAGAGACAATGAGTAGAGGGAAGGCCTTGGAAGGAAGAGGGGCTGGGAAGTTTTCCTGCAGGAGGTGGGCCTTAAAGGAAGCTGGGGGGAGGGGGTGTCAGCAGACAGAGCTGAGGACGAGTGTCCAGGCCTGGGGGTGGCCAGAGAGAAGGCCCAGAACCAGGGACGGAGGGTCTTGTTCCCGGCACAGCTAGACCTGAGGGTCATTGGATCCAAGAGCATTGTGGGGGGCAGGGGTGAGCCTCTGGGCTGGTCCAGAATGGTCTGTGGAGGACAGATGCACAGCCAATCACCGGGCAGGGCAGCCTCCCAGAGCCCAGGGTGGTTGCTGCCTCTACGGGGGACTGACAGGACATGGACCAATGACACAGACCTTCTCCTCATCCTTAGCATCCCATGGGAGGCTAACTCACCAAATCCTCCTGATGGGAAAATCTTCCGGGATGATGAATGTGGCCCTTTGAAATGCCTCCTGAATCCCAGCTTTTCCTACAGCCCTCGAGTGTGTGGTGCGAACCTTCTTGGGCCCATTTCAGAGATGAGAGAATTGTATCTGAGAGAAGAGAAGCAACATGCCCTTGGCCTCAGAGCCAGGAAGGGGCAGGCCCCCCGACTCCAAATCCAGCCCTAAGAAGGGAGACAAAGGAGCAAAAGCATTCAGGAAAACCTCTTGGGTCACTCAGTCAGCCAGCGCTCGGACAATGCCATGAGTACAGAGGTTTCTGGGTGCCGGAGAGGGAGATGCTCAGTCCCTGGGGGGCCTCCAGCATGGAGGCAGCCTTCCCTGCACTTCTCCCATGGCCTGGCACCAGCTGGCATGCTGCCAAATCTCTCTGGGGAGCAGCCCCCAGCCACAGCTAGCCCTGCCCTTACGCTGGCTATTACTGGACACGGCACCGACGGAAGGAGCCAGACCTTCCGTGTGACTGAAGCCCCTGCTCTCAGGAGGGGCCTTAGTTTGTCATCTCCCAGAGCGAGACCTAAGCATCTGGATCCTCAAAGTTAGGACTGGCATAAACTGTGTTGAAATGAAACTAACCTCGAGTGTGGAGGGGGCCACCTACGACACCCAGCTCCGAAAGGAGCAGCCTCTGCCCCATTCATCTGGCCAGGACCTGCTGAGGCAGGGGTGTCAGCAGGTTAAACACCACGATTAAAATCATTTTTTAGATTAAGAGAGTGATAGTGTGTTTAGCAGCCAATGAGCTGGAAAACCATTATGCGCTTTTCATCATTTATGCCATTTTCTCAGCTGCGGAGTCGACCAGGGCTGTTGGCCATGCTCCTGTAGACATTGCACTGGCACCCTGGGGAATGGGGACAGAAACCAGGGGGCTCCTCAAGAGAACCACTGCAGATTTGGGAGGAGAAGTTTCGAAAGGAGAGGCCATGGACTCTACATGCTGTCATTCAATCCAAGCATGAATTGAATTCACTCTATTCTCTTTCGTCATCTTCATCTTCCTCCCTGCCCCTCCCCTCGATGGTTCCTGCCCCTCTGCCTGGGACCCTCCATTGCAGAGACCCACCTGCCTCCCCTGAGCATCATCCTTGCTCTTGATTTTTCCTGTCTGGTTTTGTCAAAAGGTGCCTTCACTCAATAAACATTTCTAGAGAGTGCATAGGAAGCTCGATACCATATGTCAGGACAGAAACTGGGCTATGCATGAGACAGGGTATAGATTCTGTGAAGAGCCACCTGTCCCTGGGCAGGTCTGTGTGCACAGAACCAGGGAAGAGATCTCCAAATGAGAGCCATCTCTGACTGGGGACCTCGTCACGGAAGAATGCTGCCTGGGGACCAGAATGGGAGGGGAGCTCTGAGACTCCACCCAGTGATGCTGCAGGTGCAAGCTAGTGGAAGAAGGCCAGACCCAGGAGAAGCCAGAGGGGAAGGTGGATGGGAGGGTGAGGGAGGGGTCAGAGTCAGGCGCCTATCACACCAAAGGAGCATCACAGTAAGAAAGGACAATAGCGGAGGGGCAGCGGGAAGCGCTCTTGCTGGTGGTCTGTGAGTGACCAGTAGGCATAAGCACTTGATGCCTGATTTATCAGTATTTGCTTATTGCAAAAACTGTTTTCTCAACTACAAAATGGAGTGCTGAAGTGAGTGGGCTCTTAAGTTCCCTCTGTCTCCAAATCTGTTATCCCAGGACACAATAATCCTTTCTTCAAATCAAATTGTCTTTGGACAAACTGGGCTCAGGCTGCTTACAAAAGAGTGGCAGGCACAAGTCATGGGAACTGTGAGATAAGAATGAATTGACTTGAATTTTAAAAAACCCTTTCCTGAGCACCTACAGTGTCCTAGGCAATGTGCTGAGAACGTTACAACATTTCTTAATTCCCTTTTTTGGCCAGTTTCTCCAACCTGATGTCTATCAGGTAGCATTTCAAAATCTGTTTAATTTTCATATCTCTAATTAGCAGTGATTTGGTGCATTTTTCATGTGACTGGAGATATATTAGATTCCTTCCATTGAAAACTGAAGTTCATGTCCTGTGACCATTTATCAGTTGAGAAATGAATTTTACTTTCATATATTTGAATAAATTACTTATAAATCTCGGAAATGAGATCTTTTCAGAGAAACTTGCTGCAAAGATTTTTGTTCCCAGTTAATTATTTCCCTTTTAATCTTAGTTTTATTGGATTAGTTTGTGCAAAAACTTTTAACATTTTTACCTAATCAATGTCACCGTTTTCTCTTGTATGATCTTCTCTATTCCTTGGACCTTTCTCTTAACTGTAGATCTGATGAATGTTTTTTTCCATGATCCTCTAATGCACTTATGATGTGACCTTTTATATCTAGGCCATGCATCTATTGGGAGCTTACCTTAGAATATACCTTAGGATTTGGAGTTGTTCTAGATCTAATTTCTTCCATACCACTCTCCAATTTTCCCAACAGTTTTCTGTGAAATGTGGGTCTTTATGTCACTAGCTGGCTTCTTTGTATGTATTGAGTACCAGGGTACTAGACTAAGGAAGGAAAAGAAGAAAGGAAATAAGCATTTATTAAGTACCCAAGCCATTCAAATCCATTGTACTTTTTTTTCTTCAGAGGAGAATGGTCTTTAGATTGAGCACAGACCGAAAATAGACAATGGGAGAGCTTCTCAACGTCAGTGAAAGGCAAAGACAGTATTTCACTACCCTGAATGAATTCCAGTCACTGAGGTGGATATGCTTGGTAAACCTCTGGTGGAGACAATGCCAGGGTCTTGGTGGTTGGGAGAAGAACTGACAGAGAGAAAAAGAGCAAATAGTATCTTGATTTTCAAAAAAAAAGATGAGGTCTTGGAACTTGAGGGGCTGGATGAGCCTGGTGAAATGCTGGAACATGGTATTGAAGGGGTGATTTGTGAACCTTTGGAAAAGGAAGCAGCGATCATGTGTCAACATGGCTTTAGCAAGAGTCTATCATGCCAAAGCAACCTCATTTCCTTTTTTTTTAAATCCGCACTTACCTGGCACTTAAAGGTTTGCAAAGTGCCTGTAAGGACTGTGAAGTCTGTAATGTAAATATTATTAGTCCAATTTTATAGATGAGGGAAAATTAGACTCTAAGAACTTAAGTGCCTGAAGACCCTGGTCTTCTGACTTCAAGTGCGGTGCTCTAACACTCTAGGACACTACCCATCTTCCTTGACCAGGTAACTAACCTGAAAGAGCAGGGGAATGAGGAAGACATACCATTTCTAGATTCTAGCAAAGCCTTTGACCAAATCTGTCATGTTATCCTTGTGAACAGGATGGGCAGATGTGTCTTAGTTCGTTGGATGGAACGTGCCTGAATAATTAGAAACAAGCAAGAGTTACTCATGGTTCAATGTCATTTTGAAGGGAGATCTCTTCAAGTAGATCTCCACAGATATACCCTTGGCCCCGTAATATTCACATACTTGTTGATTTTGACCTAGAATGACCTTAGACAGGGTCTCATTCATCCTGCCCATTTGAGGGGTGACATGATGTCTCTGGACCTTCAGACCAGAGTGACATGGCCCCTCAATTCCCTCATGTGCACAGCACCTCTCTTCACAGTCTGAGAGATGATAAATACTTCAGACAGTCAGAGAAAGGGAGAAGAAAGATTGTGTGAACCGTCATGGAAGCTAATCTTGGAAAGGGAATTATTTATTAATGCTTTCTCCCATAAATAAAGATGTTCTCACTCCTGTAGTGTCCCATGAAGGACAGATACCTTCTTGGATTTGACTGTTCCTATCTCTAGTGGCCTAGCCTGTAACAACAATAGTTAATTTTATTAAAAATAATGACAGCCATGAAACAATATTCCAAAATTACGATGATACAGCCAGCATATTCCTTAAAATGAAATATCTCCATGCATGTTGCTAAATGCTTTTATTAATAAAAAAAGAAAAAGAACAGACAAGTGAATTGGGAATGAAACTAAAAATACTAGAAAACTATTTTGTTTAAATGATTAAACTCTAAAGCAGAAATCTTGAAAACTGAAGAAGAGATTAATAAAATTGAAAAAAAAGTTGAATTAAGAAATAAGACTGAGACCTGTTTTTGTAAAAACTGGGTAAATCATTACCTAATTTGATTAAAAAGAAGAAAACCAAATGACCAGTTTCAAAAATGAAAATGGAGAATTCACAACCAATGAAAAAGACATAAAGAATATTATAGAAACTATTTTGCTGAACTATGTATCAACAAAATCAACAACTTATATGGAATAAATTAATCTGTACAAATATACACAATACTAACAGAACAAGAAATAGAATGTTTAAATGATTTGAGAAGAAGAAAGGCCATTCGTGAATTTCCACTGACCTCCTCCATCTCTCCCTCTGGGCACTTCCTCAGGCTGTCCCCAGTGCCTGGAACACTCTCGCTCCTCAGCTCTGCCTCCTGGCTTCCCTGGTTTCCATCTTTTACAGGATGTTTTCCCCAACCTCTCTTAATTCTAGTTCCTAACCTCTGTTAATTATTTCTTATTCAGCCAGTTTATAAATATTTATTTATCATCTCTCCCCTGAGGTTGTGTGCTCTTTGTGAGCTGGGAACTGTCCTTTGGTCTCTTTTTTAATCCCTAGCCCTTAGAATAGTACCTGACACGTAGTAGGCACTTAATGAATGTTTCTTGATTGATTTTTGATCAATAGAGAGATGACAAAAATGGAAACACGAGCTTAGAGATACATGAACCAGAAAACCCTGAGAGAATGAGGAAGGAACGATGAAATGACTTCTGACTGTAAGAAGGTCATCACAATATTTGGGAGAGTGGCCTCATTAAAGTCTTGGGCATGGAGATCAGGTCGTGGGACTATAAAGACTGAGTGGACCTGGGGAAAGCAGAAGTAACCAATGGAGCCTGCTCTTTCTACAGTTGGGCAGGAAAGTGAGAAGAGAAAAAGGTCTACAAAGAGCTTGACGGATGAATGGGGTCCAAGAAAGGCTTGGGAGTGTCAGCGAAGACATAAGTAGGCTTTCAGCTTAAGAGCAAGAAGCCAGAAAGCTGTGGGAGGTTGAAACTGGATGAGGGAGGTGGTGAATAGTTCAAGGTCAAGGAGGACACCAGAGGGGACTGAAGGGAAACATGGGAGATGAGGTTTCTCAAGGTGCCTTGCAAGCACAAGTTCACTCTCTCGTCGTCCAACCCCACGGAGGAGACAGCTGTGGACATTATCGTGACAGTCGTCCAGATGAGAAAGCTGAGGTTTAGGAAGGTGGTGACATGGTCTCTAAAGGGCCAGAGAAATGACTTAAAGCCGGTCGCTCCTGACGCCAGCACCAGCATCCTCTCCATGTCCACACCCGTCCGAGGTTAGCTTTGGAAAAGAGGCCACTTCATCATCCGACACCAGAGGAAAGGCCTGAACAGCCTTCTGAGGATAAGAGCCCTGCAGGAGGCCACATGAGAATTCATGTGGATTGGCCTCAATCTTCTTGTGAAATCAGGGGTCATTAGTCCCCTGACAGTGAAACGGGAAGCGCACCTGGAGCTGGAGGAGAGAAGAGAGTGACAAATGACAGGGCCTCTCCATCCCTGCTAATCACCTTTGCTCTGTCACAGCATTAAGGAAGGAGTGATCTGCCAGCCTCTGCCATCTGTGGTGCCCTGCATCCCCACAGGTCGTCAGAGCATCTCTAATGCCTAAGGCTACACCCAGGAGACCCTGAACACACTGACATGTCGCTGGCCACTCTTGCTGACTGGGTGAAGAGCTGGGGAAGTCAGTCATGGGTGACTGTGTCTGGGGACTTTTCCCCAAAGTGTGAGTTAGATGAATTCTAGACCGTTCACTTCACCCAGACTAGATTTCCCTAGGAGAGAAGATCAAGGCTGTCAGTGATCAGCTTGTTGAGAGTGACTGGCACTTAGCCCCTAAAGTCTGTCCTCCCAATGGCGCAGCCCCTGATGATATATGTAGTGATGTGTTTGGGATTTCTGCTACTGCTGAGTACAGCCTCCAAATATTGGTCAGGCTCATAGACTCCTCAGTCTGCGGGTTTCCTGTGGGAGGCAGAAGGTTTGACTAGGAAACTACACACAGTTCCTTCCATTCTGCCATAAATTACCAGTTCCCGTGGTGAAATGTAGCAAGTATCCAATTGTGTATAATACATCACACGGTGCTAGACAAGAGCATGAAACACAGTTTAGTCCCTTCCTTCAGCGGGATCCCATGCTTGTGAGATAAGGGAGTAAGACGTGCACCCACGTAGTGATAAGACAAGGTGAAGAATGACCGAGCAAAAGAGGGATATGGCTAAGAGTAAAAGACTTTCATCCACAGGAGTCAGGGAAGGGGTCTCAAAGGAGCTGACCCCTGCACTGTGCTTTAAGGAAAGAGAGAGGAGGGCATGCAGTCCAAGAATGGTGGGCCACCTATAGAAAACACAGAAGCTAAGGGGGAAGTTCCATTCGGGGAACAGATATCTCCTAACCCAGTGTGGCTGGGATATGGAATATGTGGTTGATTGGACAGATGATGGAGGGCTGGAAAATCCAGGTGATGGAGAGAGTACAATAGAGAACTACTAGAATACTAGAAGATTGGGGGGGTAGAGTGACATGAGTTTGCCTGAAGAAGACTATTCTCAGATTTCTGTGAGTGATGGATTGGAAAGGAGAAAGGCTGAATTCAGGGTAACCGGATAAGAGTATATAGAATAGCCCAGGTAAGAGGGGCAGAGGGCTAGCTCCAGGGCAGTGAGAGTGTGTGGAGATAAGGGGATGGACACGAGAGGTCTTGGGCAGGGTTTGGTAACTCTTACAAGTAGGAATGAGGTTCCCATCAGCCTGACAGAAAAGGATAATGATGGGAGAACAGGGGCAATGTTGCTCTTGTCTGTCCTCTGTTTTCCAAGAGGACCATTAATGTTCCACTGATTGGCAGAGGCATGGTCCAGCCAGTCTGGAGTTTGGGAATGGCTGTGCCCCAAAAGTTATGAAATCGTGCATACTATTTACCAGTGATGCCACGATGCAGTCTGTGCCCCAAAGAGAACAGAGGAAAATGAAAAGGATTCATATGTATAAAAATATTTATAGCAGCTCTTCCTTGTGGGGACAAAGAATCAAAACCTGAGGAGGGGCCCATCAGCTTGGAAATGGATGAACAAGTTATGGTTTGTGACTGTGCTGTAAGAAATGAGGAGGAGGAGGGTTGCAGGGAAACCTGGGAAGACTTGTCTGAACTGATGCAATTCAGAGTAAATAAGCAAAACCAGAAAAATGATTTCTATAACAACAATGTCAAAACAAACAACTTTAAAAGACTAGTGAACTCTGATCAACACAATGACCAACCACATTTCCAGAAGACTCATCGCAGAAGTTGATTTTCTGTCACCTCCTGATAGAAACGGAAGATACTCAATATAAAGGGCGTTCGAGACTTTTTTTTTAACAGAGTGTGAACGTCTGTTTGCCTGACTATGCATATTTGTAATGTGGGTTTTGTTTTTCTTGATCTCTCCATGGGAAGAGAAAGTGAATATTCATGAAAGTAAAATAAAATTCAATTTTAAAAACTTGGGAGTAAAAGAAAGAAGAAAGTCAAAGAAGACTCGAAAGATTCATACCTGAGCAAGTGAGCAGAGGGTGGCGCCATCAGTGGGGGCAGGGAAGTCTGGAGGAGGGAAGATGGTGACAGTTGGGTGGAAGGAGCCTCTTCAGGCATAGATACCCAAGAAGTGGACAGAGATGTAGAACGAGGGTCACATGGAGAAACAAAGAGCAGGAATATTGACTGAGGAGCTGTCTACATCAAGATGGTGGTTGAATCCACAGGAGTACCTCAGACTGCCAATAATGGGCATGAAATTAATAGCACATATTTAAGGAGCACTTGGAAGGTTGAAGAATATTTATATATCTGTGAAGCTGATGTTCTTATTGTCTCCACTTTCTAGGTAAGAAAACAAGCCTCAGAGAGGTAGTGACTTTGCCAACATTACTCTGTTCCATAGCATCTAAAGCAGGATTTGAACTCAAGTATTCCAGACTCCAGGTGCACCATATTCTCCACTATTTCAGTTGCCAAAGGAAAAAATGGAGAGGAAAAAGAGGACCCGGGACAGAGCCCTGGAAAATCACATACTCCCAGAACTATAAAGAGGAAGATTAGAACTAGAGACAGAGCTGTGAAGATAAGGATGAAGGAGAACTGATAAAGAGCAGAGACATCGGAGCAGTTGAGAAGAGAAGCCAACCAGAGAAACAAGCAGGCAACGTCACCAGCTACAGAGAAGGTAAGGAGAATAAGGAGAGAGAAAGGGCCATTAGATGCAGGTAGCAATTGTGGGAAACCTTGGAGAGCGCACTCTCAGTGGAATGATGGAGGAAGAGGTCAGTCTAAGGTGCTTGAGGAGAAAGGGTGAGGTAGAAGTGGGAACAGTGGAACAGCTGACTTTTTCAAAATTCAGCCAACATTTATTAAGCTCCTACTATGTGCAAAGCACTGTGTGTTCTAGAAGTTTAGCAATGAAAGGGAAGAAATATGAAGTATGATAGCATGGAATGGGTGGGAGGGTTGAAAGAAGGCTTTTTGTTTCTCTTTCTTCTTAGGACGTGAATCACAAAGATGCTTGTGGACAGAGAGGAAAGGAAGAGTAGAAAAGGCAGGATTGGATAAAGGAAAGAGATAATGACCCCAGTCAAGCCTCCAAAGAAGGTGGGAATGGATTGGATGCATGGCACAAGAAGATGATGAGTCTTGGCATGGGAAAAGGCCAACGCATCCCTTAAAAACAAATAAGGAAAGACATTGGAAGACATGCAGAGAGACTTAGCACTGTGGATGAGCATTGATGAGGAAGCTGAGCTCCAAATGACATCTTCAGTCTACCCAGGCAAGTCTGAGGCTGGGTTCTCAGCTGGGAGAAAGGGCTATAGCTGGATCTGGTGGGGTGGGGTGGTTTAAGAAGGAATCGTATCTAGACTAGCTTGTTCAAGAGGCTTGATCATTAACCAGAGAGGAACAAAAAAATCGCCTTGTTGCACTGGGTGTGTGGTGACCCCAGCAAGCCTTGCTTCATGACTTCTCTTGGTAGCTTATTTGTGTGCAGATAAATGTACATGTCATTCAAAGCCTTTCATGACCTGTCTCCAACCTACATTTTCAGCGTTGTTACATGTTGATTCTCTTTCCCTATTTGAAGTACAAGCAAACTAACTTCCTTGCTGTTTCTCACACTCTGCCACCACATTTCCCATCTCCATGTCTTTGCATAGGCTACCCTCCATGCCTGGAATACCCTCCCTCCACACTGCTTAGAATCCCCAGCTTCCTCTAACTTCTATTTGCCTTCCACAAAAGGCCTCTTCTAACTTGTTCAGATGCAAGAGCTCACAGGAAAACACCTGATATTTGCTTTGTAATAGGAATGTTTTAAAACTCTGCTCTAATGGACATAATTAAAGAAGGCCTAGACATTTCTATTAAAACAATCAATCAGATGAATCCAAAGTCCAATCTAAGTGTGAACAAATACTTAATGGATTTGAAAAGATTAAAGTATTTTGATAATTTGGTAGAACTAAATGACACACAGAAAATGTATTGGTATTGGTGAAAGAATTAGACAGATCTCTGCGTCTATGGAGATCTTAGCAAGTCAGAAATCTCCCAACCTCAGTCCAGTCTTGTGGTGGTGAAGGGTGACCTGCTCTCCACCACGTCGGCCAGAGAATGACCTTGTGAATTTCAGATGGTCAGGAAATCTGGACTTCTGCTAGTGTCTCAGGAGCAGCAGCAATGGATTGTACAAGTGGATGCACTGGGAGCTGAGAAAGAGACTAAAGACAAAAAAGTAGAGGCAGTTTCTGGGGTGTCTAAGAGTACAAACTCTCAGAGCCCACAGAAAGCTACACCCAAGGACTCCGCTAAGAGAGGAAGAGACAAGACTTCTGGGATCCAGGAGCTTTGCCACATGCACTCACTAAGCTTGAGCCCATTTTCCCAATTGACCCTGGGTGCAATTGGGGGAGAGTATGTCCCAGATTGGGTGGGGAGGACTTGTTTTTTGTACCAGCTATCCCCATTATGCCTGCTCAATAACTATCCCTTTCTAGAAGCTAATTCAGCCTGGCTGATAATCAGAAGGGATACGCCAGATGGGGGCTCATACCAGAAAATGTAAATGAACAACCGTATCAGAAAATATAAATACCTTCGGTTTTACCCCTAGAACCCTGAAGGGGAAAGTAGCCAGCCCCACTTTGGGGACCCAGTCAGCCAATCTGAGCAGCAGGTTGTGAAGCAGCCTCAGAAGGGATATTACATCATCTTATTTTGTATGTACATTCATGTGCATGAGGGCAGCAGATCAGGCAATTACACACTCAGTATGTGCCACGCACTGTGCTGAGCACTGGCAATACAAAGAAAGGCCAAAAATAGTCCCTGTTCTCAGTCTATGGGGGAAGCAACTATGGAAAAAACTATGTAAAAAATGAAAAAGCCAAATAAATAGGAAAAGCATCCTAAGGAAGGCTCTGACTTTAAAGGGATTGAGGAACAGCTACTTTCATTCGTAGCTTTGTATCTCAGCCCCTAGTATCATGCCTGGCACACTGTGGGTAATTTATGAATTCTGGTTAATTGACTAATTAATTTATTTGAGGTCCACAATGTCAAAGGAATGTGAGAGTGAGGGAGCAGAAGCTCAGGATTTCTCTCTTCTTTCTCATACCTACAGCCCTGAATTACAGTATCATCTCTAGTGAAGGACAGATTGATTAGACTGTGGTTGTTTCTCAGTAGCAGATAGGATATTTTATTTAGGTAAAACATCCTCCATAACCACTGTAGATAAGGAGAGACATAGTTAAAGAAATCTATGCCCTCCTCGCAAGAATCCAGAGCAAGATGGGTTCCCTTCATCTTGGGGTGGAGGCTACTAAGAGAAAGCAATGGGAACCAGCCAGGACACATTTATCAATCCCTTCTAGTGTTATTGTGAGGGAAGGATGCTTCCTGGCACCTATCCCTCTGCCACCAGCTAGATTCCCAAGGATGCCATTATTCGATGCCAGTAAATGGGGTATCACTTTGACGCATTGGGACAGCCTTGGTTTTCTGACTCTCTCCTTATCTGATCATCTCGGATCTCTCTGCTGACCTCCTAGAACCCACTGCTTCCATATCCCCAACAGCTCATCACTGCCCACTGGCACACATTCTGAGGCAGTCTTCAGCCCTTGCACTGTCTCCAAGGCTGCCAGATTGGCCCACCCAATGGTCACCCTTGACTCTTGCTTCTTTCTCATTCCCATAATCAATCCGTAGTCGAGTCTGGTCTCACTCTGCCAGAACCCCTTCCCTCCTCTCCACTCATGCCACCATCGCCCCATTGTAAGTCTGGATCCTATCTCCGTGGAAGGATCGTGGCAACCTCCTCGCTTCCCTGCTCCCAGTCTTTCCCTCACTTATCCATCCTTCACAACAGCTGCTTAGATAATCTGGCCATGGGGCAGCCTCCGTCCGCCACCCCTTAGTGTGAGGTCGATGGCCCTCACACCTGCTTGCCAGGCGCATTCCTGGTGACCTTGCTTCTCATTCGGGGTCCACCGAGGCCGTCCTTGAACCTGCTATGCTACTTGTGGCATTCTGCCTTCTGGCATTCATGCAGGCTGTCCTTCCTGCCTCGGCCTCCCTACATGTCTCTGTCTCCCAGACTGCCTCAGCTAAGGCTCAGTAAGGCATCCCTCTGCAGCCTCCCTGATGCCTTTGCCTGTCTGCTTGCATATTGAATACTCCGACTGAAATGGAAACTAGTCAAGGGTCAGGATGATTTCATTTTGGCCTCTGCTCCTGTGGTCTGCTACAATGCTGTGCACAGGCACTTAGCAAACGTGTGGAGGGTAGAGCTAAGTTATGCAGACAGGTGTTCATGGAGGACACAGAAAGACGAGTGGCTAGCCTGTAAGGCAACTTAATAAGCATTTATTAATCACCTTCTATGTGCCAGGTGTTGTACCAAGCCCTGGGAGCAGGAAGAAAGGCAAAATTAGGCCCTGCCCACCCATGCACAATATACACACACATACACATATGCAGGGGTGGGGGGCTACAAGGACAGAATGTTGCATACCATATCATCAGTCAGTCTGTTGGTTTTTATCAACTGACCTCACATGTCCAAAGAGGCATGGGGGGGAGGGGGTGGCAGTGTAATATTTGGGAATGATTAAGGGGGAGAGGGGAGGGAACAAGCATTTATTAAGCACCCACTCGTACTGGCACTGAGCTAAGCACTTTACAATTACTATTTCATTTGATAGGAAGTATCAGAGGCTGGCTTCCCGCCCCCTGGCCTGGCTCTCTGCTCTGTGTGCTCCCTCGCTGCCCCAGCCACATGTAAATATGAAACACGGTCCGGCGTCGGGGGCAGCCCCTGGATAGGGGGGGCTAACGAGGCAGCTGGTCCGCATTGGCTCAGTCACCGCTCCACTGGGCTGGAGTTCCAGAGGTGGGGGGATCGACGCCCTCGGGGACTGTAGATAGGGATTCTGGGTCTGGGAAACGGAAAGAGAAGGTGAAGGAGAGAGGAAGGGAGGGGCAACGGAGTTTCACATACACCTCTCTGACCTACCCCAGAAGCCCGAAGTCCACCAGAGGCTCCCTCTGATGCCGCGCTTCGTGGAGGCCCTGACAGTGGAGCCCAAATCTCTGAAGGTCATTCATTCATCATCGTTTCATTGTCCATCACAGATTCACAAACTGGAAAGGCACAAGTGTGAGTCCGAGGAGCTTGGGGGCGGGGAGGGGGGCGGGACAGGGACAAGCCCATAACTCCCGGGCTTTGCAGAGTGCGTGCACGACAGAGCTGCCCACCGCCACATCGGGTCCTTCGTGCATGAGGTGCGCAAACGAGAATGTTTTCAACTGCATCTGAAGCTCTTTCCTTCTGTTTGAAGGCTGCAGACGTACAAGTTTCAAATGTGCTTGTTAGGCTCTGGAACACGCTGGTCTGTCTCCCGCCGGTGGCGGGGGGCCCTGTTGTCCCTAGCTTCCCTTCAGAGTGGGGCAGATCAGAGGTCAGAAGCAGTTCGGGGGATGACCAAAAGGAGGCCAGACAAACAAGGCTTTGTCCCCGACAACCCTGAATGTAGAAAGGGTCCTATTTCCCTGTGGACACGGAAACAGTGGCTGAGAGCAGGGGGGGAGGACCCCCAAATGCCCCACTTTCGTCTTTCCCTTATAAGCCTGGCAGGGAGAAATGACAGCTAGACCCCAGCTCTTCTGCCAGAGAGCTGTGGACCCCACCCCGGGGAGGCCACTCAACCCAGCCAAAGTCGAGGGAGAGTGGCATTGGGGAAAGGGGGGGTCCCCACCTGGGAAAGGGCTGTGGAGGAGGCGATGTGGGCATCTCTGCACCACTCTCCAAGGCTTCATCTCAAGGGAGAACCTCTGGTGAGCTCCAGGTTTGCATTGGGGACTTTCAGATCCCTATTAGACGGCAATCTGGGAAAGAGGGAGGAGGGGGGAAAAAAAAAAAAAAACTGTTCACTTGGATAGAACGAGCTAAAGGTGCCATCTGGTGGCCATTATATGTATGGCATCCGGATTCCTTAATCAGCCCCCAGTCTCCATGACAACGTAAAATTGTGACCCGGCATTTTGACACCAGGAGAATGAAGCTTCTCTCTAGGAGGGACTGTTTCATTCTTCGTACTCACGTCCCAAGAGCCGAAGGCAGGGAGAGGCACACGTAAGTTCTTAATGCTGCTCCTCACGGGCGGACAGTTACATGGATTGTCCCGACCCAAATGAAAACCTCCAGCAATTTCATTCCAAGGCAAGCAGAAGGAAAAGGGCCTATTTTGAATTTGGACAGAAAAGTGTGGTTTCTGTTCTTGGACTTGTCAGCACAGCCCCAGTATGAGGGGAGGGCGCCCCAAAGCTCTGCCCATTCACTGACATAATTTCCCTCTGAAAGCCCCACATTTCAGACTGAATCATAGCAGCAGCTCAGCATCTCAAGCTGTTGGCATGAGCAGAGCTGAAGAATGGAGGGGCGAATGTCAGGAGGAGGCAAGCTGGGAGGCTGAGGAGGCACCAGGAGGTGATCGACCTGATGCATCAGCAGGAGAAGGAAATAAAATGTGACAAAAGAGAGATTTGGGGAAGCTGGAGCAGGGAAAAATAAATGAAACACAAAAGACTGGAGATGAAGCAGGGGCGGGGCAGGCAATGGATTAACTGGTTAATTATTCAGAAGCATCTATTAGCCCAGTTAACCTGCCAGGGCAGGAGGAAGAAAGACAGGAGCCAGACTGCTTGAGGGCAAGAGACCAGGAAATCCCAGGTCCTGGCAATAGAAAATGATGGGGAGGATCAAGAGGGAAGCTGACAAGGGACCCCAGACATCAGCTCCAAAGGGACCCCAGATATCAGCTCTAAGGATCAGCCAAATACTAGTTTCAAGGGGATGTTAAGCATTGGCTCCAAGAGGACCCCAAATTTAAGCTTCAAGGGTTTTACAGGAAACTGGGTCAGGGCTGGAGTTGGAGGCTGAAGAGCCCATATAAGGAAACATTATAGGAGCAATTCTGTCTTGGGGCTGTTTCTGTAAGGATTTCAAATGAATTCTATCTGCAGACAGCAGGGCAAATAGATAAAGTAGCCTTTTTATAGTTAACATATACTCTCCTCCCAGAATCTAAATGTTCCCTGGAAGCGCATCCCTCGTGGCCCATCCTTCTGGGCTTCATGCTTCTTTCCTTTTGTTTCCTCTTGCTTGCCCTTTGGCCAGTAACCTTTCGTCCTCTAGCCAGTCCCAGCAGATCACCACGTTGGCGTCAGAATGAGGGTGGGCATCCTTTGGCCCTGCTGTAGCTCAGAATTTTCAAGCCCAAGTGACCCACTAGCCTCAACCTCCCCAGAGTGGGTCCCACCACTTTTAGGCACTTAATGAGCTTCAACCTCCTGCAGCACCTGTCTTCCTGGCAGGGTCTCTGTTCACATGTCCAGGCAGATGCAGAGGGTGAATAACCAGCTGGTTTTGTTTCTGTTTGGCTTTTTGTCCCTAATGAAGGTAGGCAGGGGTAGGGGTAGAAGGACCTAGCCAGGGGATCCTAAGGAGGCCCTTGACCACAATTAGAGAAGAGAGCCTTTCAACACATCCCTTTCTGGAATTTTGGGAAATTGGCCTTGGGTTTGGGCTAAATGCACCTGGAGTCATGCTTTATCCTGTGTCTAGCAGAGGCTATCCATGTGGTGGTGTGGGACTCTCCCACACAGAGAAGCATGCATGCCACTCACTAAGAAGATATTATAGAGCAGAAATCCCATGTATCTGGAGTTCTCTCAGTGTCCTTCAGAGTCACAGGAAATCCCCCCCAGGTCAAGACAGGGGCTTTATGCCTTAGGGCTCTGGAATGGCAGATTGCTAATGGTCAGTTGGTGTCTCGAACTGAAATGACCAAATGCTGACCTAAGCTGAGAAGAGCCATGGCAGGGAGTAGAGGCCATGAGAGGCCACAGGAGTTAGACATCAGAGAGCCTGGAGTCAGGAATGCCTGGGCCCAAATCCTGCCTCTGACACGTTCTAGCTGCAGGGACCCTGGCCCTCACTTCCCCTCTGCTTGCCTCAGTCTCCTCCTCTGTAAATGTGGGTCATGGCAGCATGTTCCTTCCAGGGTTGTGGTAAGGATCAGATGAGATCTTCTTTGTAAGTTTTTTTTTACAAGCTTAAGATACTGTATAAGAGCTCTTATTGCTAATATTATGTTTATTACCATTAGTATTCCAGCCAGCACTTTGCCCAGGGATGGAGATCAGTCCTGTCTGAGGCACCATTTGGTTCGGTTTAGTGGGAGGACAGCCCTTAAATGTCTGGCTGGTTTCCATGTTTATTTCTCTGGGGCACAGTCCAAACATGGGAGCTAAGGAAGCCAGAGAAGGTCAGTCCAGTGGGAAGGATTCTGGGATGGAAGGGGAGGCTGGCACTTGGAATTCTGCTCCATCCCTTGCTGATGAAGTGACGTTGTGAAGGTCACTTTCCCAATTCTGAGCCTCAGTCCCCTCATCTATAAAATGAGGGGGCAGCTCTAGAAGGTTTCTGTTGTTCCCACCCAGGCTCCATCTGGGACCCAGGACCTTGTGCCCCCACCCATCTCTGCCTCTGCCTCTGCCGGTGCCTGGGCTGGAAGGAGCTGCAGGTAGCCCCCTTTCTCCACAATTCTCTGACCCTCTGGCCAATCTCATTAAAGTGAAGAAGCTCGCCTTTGCAAAGGACACAGGCTTCCGAGGCACAGAATCTCCTTCCCTACCTTGGTTATGGGGGCCTGTTGGCGCATGTAACGAGCAGGTGGGGTGAAAGGTATTTATAGAAACCTCAGAGGTGGGGCCCCTCCCCAGCTGACCCAAATGCTCTCTCTCCTCACTGATATGTGCACCTAAAACACCAGGCTGGCCAGGAGAGCCCATCAGGAAGGTGAGGACCATGGACGGAGCAGAGAAGAGGACTTCTGATCGGCTTTGGTCTCATCTCCACCCTCAGGGCTGGCAGGTGACTACGGAGTCCCAGTCCTTTCCCCTGAGTAGCTGGGAATTGGAGGCCAGGGAAGGTGGGCAGCCACGTGCAAAGCAACAGAAGCTGTCTCTCACGCAGCTGCCCTGTGTCCTCAGAGTTATGAATAATTCATTCAATAATTGGGGACAGAATCTATCCAGCAAGTTCACTAAAAATAGCAGCATAAATTGAATGTTCTAACCTTATTACATTTTTTTTAATCCTGGGAACTGTGAATTTTCACAGCTTGGGATGGGATTTCATGCAAATTGGCTACTTCTTGAGGGCCCCTTATTGGTCCTTTTAAAAAGGTTTCTTTTCCAGGACCCAAACCTCTGTGACTTCTGAAAGGGAGCTCTTCCTCTTTGCTTCTGCTTCCCAAACAGTGGCCCCTTCTTGAAAGTGGAGCCTCCTGCCAGCTGCTTGTGCCCGGCCTCAGGCAGGGACCACGCACTGCCTCAGACCCCTGGGGTGTGACCGACCTGCCCAAGAGGGCACTGCTGGCTCCTCAGCAACACAGGGAGGCTGTCTCCCTTGGAAAGCAGGTGCTGCCTACCGATGGGCTTTGCACTTGACCACAGGGAAGCATGGGGTGCAGATACTTTGATATGAAATACAGGCAAGACCCCTCCCCTCACTGTCCCATGCCTCCACCTCTCAAGGTAGCCTGGAAACAGGCCAGTTGTTGGTTGGCGAGACAAGCTTCCTCCAGCCATGGGGCACTAGAGAAGCCCATCAGGACCTGTGACAGTCTGCCAGATTGGCTTGAAATGAGCCCTGCTGCGGAAGGCCTATGGAATCTGGAAAATGCGATGATGGGATTGACATGAAATTGGAGGACAAACTGATTCCCTGAGGATGCTTTTACTGACTGAGGACCTTCCAGAATCCAGTCCTCAGTAAGAAATCAGTGATGGAGTCTTTTCTGGATAGTTTGGAAGGGCCTACATGCCATAGCAAAGAAAGCTTTGAACTTGATATCAGCAAGTCTTGAATTCAAAGTCTGCCTCAAACAGGATAACCCTAAACAAGTACCTGACCTCTCCCAATGCCTCAGTGTCTTCATCTGTAAAATGCGAATGTTAGACTCGAAGGCTTTAAGCAGCGTCCAGAACCAGCACTGAGGCCCCACAGTCACCTCCTGAGGCAAGAGGAGAAGCCGCAGAAGCTAGCGGACCCCAGACTTTCAGGATGTCAAGACTCTTCTTGCGGGACCGAGGGTCTCACAACAGCTGATGTCATTCTCAGGAGCTGTTTCCCAGGGCACTGTCCCCTTTGGCCTGCAGATGTTCCCACATGTGGTTCACCAACCTCCAAAGAGACTCGATGGGATCTGATGCTGGGAAGGACCCTGGAAAGAATGAGTATATAGACACATGCACAAGCGCTTTGATTCAAAAGCATCAACTGAGTGCCTGCTACATGCAGGGCAGGGTGCGGACTCTGGAAACACAAGCTCAACACTTCTTAGACAAATCAGTCTTGCTCTGTAAGTGCTTCCATTGGACTGACCTGACCCTGCTCCAAAGAGCTGCAGCAGAGGGATGGGGAGCTCACCTAGGCTTGGCCTTCACCATGTCTTCGGTATGAAGGCTGGTTGTTGGGAAGGAAGGAGAAAGGCCCCCAAACTCTGCTCTGAGGCAGGGAATGGCTGCTGTGGAGCCCCCCTGCCAATGGGCCCCTCCCCTGGAGGACCCTCTTCTGTCTCTGTCTCTACTTAGCGTATAGTCGGCACCAAATAAATGCTGTTGTGGCACGATGTGACCCCGAATGTTCTCCCCTCCTCCCCTCCTCCTTCCCCTTCTGTTCTTCCTCCTTTCCTGTAATATCCAGGACAGGCACTGGGCACCTCTGGCTCAGCCTACCTTTGCTGAATTGGGGAGGTCTGATTGGCAAGCAGAGGGTTCTAGCCCTTTCCTTGGGCCTGTCTACTGCAGACATGGCAGGAAGAGTCACAGCAGGCAAAGCCAAGTTCCTGTATTGGGCCTTTCAGCGAGGAGCTGGACAGAGAGGGCTAGGGACAGTCACAGCACCCACTCTGTAGTGGTCCCACCTCACAGACTGACAGAAAGCCCAGGGCAAGGTTGGAAGAACTGCTTCAGCTTCGGACTTGGAGATCAAAAACCTTACCTGGTCCCTTTTTGAAGACACTGAGGCAGACAGTGACAAGCAATAAATTTATTAAAAAGCTGCTCTCTGCCGTGGGTAATCTATGAGTCAGTCAGTCCACAGGCATTTATTAGGCCCTTATCATAAGCTGGCTAAGTGCTGAGGGGACAGAGGAAGGCAGAAGACACAAGCCCAGCCCTCAGAAAGCTCAGGCTAAAGGGGAAGAGAGCCTGTAGTGAGTGTGGAACAGATTCCACTGTGAAGACCATGGTCTTCCAACACCACACCACCTGGGTAGGGTGAAAAGGACACTGAGAAGCCAGAGGGTGGCCCGGGCAAAGGCAACTGGAGCCCAGAGCCCCCAGTGGGAGACCGTGGGTGTGGAACAGGTCATGTCTCTGATGAAACGCTCCATTTTGCCAAACTTTTTCCCTCTTTTTTGTACTTGCTTTCAGGGATGGCTCTCTTAGAGGGGAGAGGGAAAAGGAAGGATTTGTTGGGAAATGGAAGTGATGTTGTAAGAAAAATAACAGTAGACCTTTCTTTTCAAAAGAGCGGGAGGGTAGCAGTGATTCACCCAGCAGGAGGCCACGGTCAGGAGGTGAGAGGGTCTCCGCCAGAGATGTTCAAAGGCACATTTGTCTCGGAACTTACTCGGCTGGCTCCATCTGGACACAATGGGGAGGTAACAAAGCCTCTCTGTCTGCCAGGAGCAGCACTGGCCGGCTCTCCCGCCCTCCACAAGGGCCCCAGCATCAGAGCAAAGAGAGGCTGACCTCACTGAAACATCTCTGGTGTTGTCTCTTCCCTGGCCCCAGCTGGCCCCCAGGGCAAACAAGGAAGAGGCCAGGTCACTCCTGGAACCACTGAAGAATCAGACTCTGCCAAATCTGTGCCGAGGCCAAGCAGGGCAGGCAAGCATGCTGCAGTGGAGACAGCTTGGAGGAGGGTCTTAGAGGACCCCGGAATCGGGGCCACCCAGTGACTAGAGAAAAGGAAAAGGAAACCCCAAACACAGAGTCCCATCCAAAGCTCCTCAGAAACCTTGAAGATTCAAAATCTTATTTTTGTTTCTCCTTAATTCAAAAGTGTTGCTTTTGAAAAAGCAATTCACTTGGGTCCCAAAAGGCTGATTGGCAGTCTTGACATTTCTGTCTTCCAACAAAAACCTGCCCTAGAATCTCTACCAGCCCCTGCTGGCCTGAGGACAAAGACCATTTCCCTGCAGGAGGGATGAAAGTCAAGAACATAAAGGATTGGCTCACTATTCCTGTTGCGCCCATCTGTCCTCTTTCGACATCATGAGTTTCACTACCCGCTCGACCACATTCTCCACCAACTACCGATCCCTGGGCTCAGTCCAGGCGCCCAGCCCCTGGGTCCTGCCCACCAGCAGCGCAGCCAGAGTCGATGAAGGCGCCGGCGGCTCCCGAATCTCCGTGGCCCGCACCACCAGCTTCCGCGGGGGCTGGGGGGCCGGGAGCCTGATGGGGGGGGCTGGTAGGGATTGGGGGGATCTAGGGGGAGAAAGAGACCATGCAGGACCTCAGGGACCGCCTCGCCTCCTATCTGGAGCGCGTGCGGAGCCTGGAGACCGAGAATCGGAGACTGGAAGGGAAAATCAGGGAACATATGGACAAGAAGGGGCTTCAGACCAGAGAGTGGGGACACTATTTCAAGATGAATGAGGATCTGCAGGCACAGATCTATACAAGCTCAGTGGACAAAGCCAGAATCGTCCTACAGATGGATAATGCCCGTCTGGCGGCTGATGACTTCAGAGTCAGGTATGAAGCAGAGCTGGCCAGGAGGCTGTAGAAAGCGACATTCACGGCCTCCGGAAGGCCATCGATGACACCATCGTGACCAGGCTGCAACTGGAGACAGAGATCGAAAACCTGAAGGAAGAGCTGCTCTTCACGAAGAAGCATGAGGAGGAGGTGAAAATCGGAGGCTCTGGGCTGACTGTGGAGGTGGACTCTCCCAAATCCCAGGACTTGAGCAAGGTCATGGCTGATATCCGAGCCCAGTAGAAGAACAGAGAGGAGCTTGACAGATACTGGTCCCAGCAGATCGAGGAGAGCACTGTGGTGATCAACGGCAGATCTGAGGAGGTGGAAGCAGCCCGAAACACTGTCACTGGGCTGAAACGTGCAGTCCAGTCCCTAGAGATTGACCTGCATTCCCTTCAAACCTGAAACCCAGCTTGGAGGACAGCCCGAGGGAGGTGGAGACCCGCTACGCTATCCAGATGGAGCAGATCAACACAGCCCTGCTGTGTTGAGGGCTTGAAGCCCTCCAGCTTACCAACGTCATCCCAGAAATGTGACTCACAATGTTCCAGTCAGGATCACTGGTCAGCTTGACTCCAAAGTTTAATTCCAACAAACAGAAAAGAAAAACTGAAGAGATTAGATGGGTGGCTAAGGGAATTATTTTCTAGAGTTTGTCTATGGAGAGGAGAGACAGCTCAGCTCCAGAAACAAGGGGCAACGGGGACCTCTGGAGATCCTTCCTAGCATCTCTCTAAATGTTAATGGGAGCTAATGCATTGTGGGCAGGCTGGCGCTCCGAGCACTCAGGCAGCTAGAGGGAGGGATCAAAAGGATTGAAAGACTTTGCAGATGTAAGTTCAGGCAAGGTACTCTGCCCATCAGAAGTAAGTAGTCCGCATGCTAAAACTATCAACACAAACAACCCCTGTGCAGAAGCTCTCTGCCCATGGATTTGTCTGGCAGCCCCGGGGGATTTCCAAAAACAAGGCAAAGGCCCCCAGTGCCACCTCAGTGTAAGATAATGGGGGGGGGGAGACAATTATAATGAAACTTGGGCCAAGGGGTAGGAAGGGTGCAGGGAAATGTGGCAGGGCTTTTCCAGAATAAATCACTTTAGGAATGAGAGAGCCAGAGGAACCGACACCAGCCAGGTGAAAAGAAAAGAGAATGGGGACAATGGGGAAACAAAGGCAGCTCCAGGGATCACATCAGTGGCAGAGAGCCCTGTGACATGTGGACATTAATGAAAACACAGACCACTCCCCCCCACATTGAATTGCTCGTGTCCTGTTTAATGCTATGCTGACAATAGCCCACTTTACGATGAATGCCGATCTCGAGCCCTTGGTCTTTCCCTGGATCAGGGCTGAACGAGGCTCACAGAAGGTGGGCTCCCACTTCTGCATGGACTGGCTCTGTGAGATCCTCGTGGCTCCAGGCAGTAAGGTGAATGTGCCTCCCTAAGAAAAGAAAGGCCCTTCCCAGGTGGGTGACCAATGACGGTGCCCCTCCTCAGACACCCTCCAGGATGGAGAGGTGCTTGAGAGATATGGTGAGGCTAGGATCTCTGGGAAGGTCAATAAGCCATGCAGAAGCCAGGCTGAGCTGGCTGTGTACCTTGAGGAGAAGAGCCAAGTCCTGGCCAGCGACAAGAGCCCTTTGTCAGCTCCCTTTACACCCTAATTTCTGGCTGCACCAAGAACAGGGTTTCTGAAAATGGGCTCTGCAGAATCATCTCTTCTAGTATTAATAGACAGCATTAATATGTATAATCTCTCCTTGCCACGGGCACGAATTTGTCATTACTGCATGCTGGAGTGATCACAAGTGAGGGCCATACATAGGGTCCTAGGCTATGCCTGACAAGAGCCAGGGTGGGCCCAACTCTGGGAGAAAGAACCAGGCTGGCTCTCACCCCAAGGGCGGGCAAGGCAGGAGGAATGGGCCCTGCCTTCAGACCCAGTGCAGAGTCAAGCAGATGTCTCTTGTCAGAAGGAAGAAGCCAGAGAGGGCTCACCTCCAGAGAAGGAGCTAAGCCAAGGTCCCAAAGCTGAGCACTGTTGCAGGAGGCTTCAACAGTACATTAGAAGTCAAGGTTGGTTATGACCGATGAGCCTGGCCTGTTACTAGGAGAGGGAAGAATCAGGCCAGAGGACTGGTCTGGGGAATAGGGCTTCAAAACCTTGTGGGAAGGAAAGGGGAGGAGAGATGAGGGAAGGGAAGGAGGGGAGGAAGGAGGGAAGAGAGAGAGGAAGAAGGAAAAGGGAGAAAAGGGAGATGGGAAGGGAGGGGAGGGAAAGAGGGAAGGAAAGGAGGGAAGGAGGAGGAGAAGAGGGAAAAAGGAGGAGAGGGAGATGGGGAAGGGAGGGAGGAAGGAAGAGAGGGAGGAAGAAGGAAAAGGGAGGGGAGAGGAGGAAAGGAGGGAAGGAAAGGAGGGAAGGAGGAGGAGGAGAGGGAAAAAGGAGGAGAGGGAGATGGGAAGGGAGGAGAGAGGAGAAGAGGAAGGAAAGGAGGAAAGAAGGAAGAGAGGGAGGAAGAAGGAAAAGGGAGGGGAGCGAGATGGTCTAGACATGCAGTTTTTATTCTGGGCCCAGAAGAAAGAGTCAGAGAGCTGGTTCCTACAGGCCTGGACTCAGTCCTCAGGTGCTTCCTCCACTGGGCCTTGCGTCTTGGCCCCAATCCCCACTTCCTCTTTCTCTGGGGTCTGCCTTCATATCCTGCTCCTTCTTGGACCCAACCATAGAAAACAGTCCCCTGCCTCGAGTGTGCCGAAGGGCCAGCGCCTAGGCGTTCCTCCCTCAGAGAATGAGCTGGGTCTGGGGAGGTGATGGAGAAAAGCTTCCAGGCAATTCCCCAAGTAGAACAGGAGAGGGTGCCATCCTCCCACCCAAAGCCCGGTCTGTCTCCGAGCCGCTCCTTCACTGTTAGCTCTAGACTGCCCGGGGTTCCTCCCACTCATCACCTCTTTGGTGGGGATGACAAGTCAGGCCTTTCTGGGTGTGGGGAGCCCTTCATTATCCCAACCTTCCCTCTGGAGGGAAGGAAAGGGCTGAGATCCAAGCCTGTGGCAAGGAGACAGGGGGAGATGCTGGGAAGCTGAGTTTGTGGGATGCCTTTCCCATATCAAGGAGGGAGGGCATCTCAACAGACCCCATCTTTAGTCACTCAATGGGCCACTCAGTGGTGTAATGGATGATAGGGCAGCAGACTTGGAACCTGGAAGACCTGCATTCCAATCCTGCCTCAGACACTAGATGTGTGAACCTGGCCAAGTCGCTTCACGGCTGCCTGCCTCAGTTTCCTGTAAAATAGGGATCATATTAGCGTCTACACCCAAAAGTACTGTATAAATGTTTGTCACCATCATTATCCTCTCCTTTGCTGCTTTTCTCCTGTGTCCTGAATGCCCCTGCTCCCCAGGGTTTCCTCTGGTGCCAGCCCTTTCAGCTCTGCTCTCTACGGCTGACCAGTCGGCTCCCTTTTCTGTTTGAATGATGCACGGGTCACTATTCCTTCCTTCAACATTTCCTGGCAGGCAGAAACAAAAGGAGGAATTGAATTTAATGCTTCTTTCCCTATAAGCATTCTTTTCTCCAAGCAGGAGAAACTCCATAATCCTTTAAGTTTTAATCACTTAATCTGCTCCCATGTCCAGAGGAGAAACAGGTGATGTTTCCCTCCTCAACAAAGTCTAAGAAATTGTGCTTTGTGGATGAAGTTTGACTTCTGCACGGGGCTCAGACAAGCACAGAAGGGATTTTCCAAAGGAAAGTTCATGTGTGCTAAGAAACGTTTTAAAAGTAAAATTCAGAACAAAAAAGAGTTCTGCCTAAATAAAGGTCCCTTTCACAGGGCAGCTAGGTGGCACAGTAAATAGAGAACTGGACCTGGAGTCAGGAAGACCTGAGTTCAGATCTGGCCTCAGACACTTAACACTTACTAGCCATGTGACCTTGGCCAAGTCATATAATCCCAATTGCCCTGCCTTCCCCCCTCCAAAAAGCAAAACAAAGCAAATAAAAGTCCCTGTCCCCTAAGTCTAAGTATTTGAACCCCAGGCTGGTAGAAACAATTCCATCAGGGTCCTGGATATGAGGGTGCTTACTGATCATTATTTGTAATCGATTCTTTGGCAATTTTACTTCATTCATAGTATTTTCTCATACATAGCTGAGCAGACAGAAAGAAAGGGGGGGATGAGAAAGGCCACTTAGAGCAGAGAAAGGGGGTCAAGACAGGAGCTCCAAAGAGCTGGGTTCAAACTATCTTATTCTATGACTTTAGGAAAATGCCTTAAAACTCTTTGAGTTTCCATTGACTCATTTGCCCAAGGAGAAAATCATAGCTGCCCTGGCCATTTGGCTCTGGCCCCCTCTCAAGGGTCCTAGCAGGATCTAGAGAAAGCTTGGAAACAAAATGCCCTGAAGCAAGATGCAAATGGAATGGATTCGTCTCTTGGGACCTGGACTCTTCCCCCAAATCATAGCATCTCACCTCTGCTGCTAAGGGACTCTGGCTGCTGGACAGTTGTTTGTAATACTGCCAGCAGTGATCCATGCCCAGAGCAGCAACCCTGAGAGTGAGGGTAAAACCACAAAGTCACTGATGTCTACGAACATGTTTCACTTGGACCAACGTTTATCAAGTGCCTTCTGTGAGGTCCCACAAAGCTGGGCTTTGACACAGGCCCTGTCCTCACAGTCTAGCGATGGGATAAGACTTTCACACAGATTGCTGGAAGACCAGGATTAAAGAGAAGCAGAGTACACAGCTCTCTTTGTTCCCGAGGGGAGGAAATCAAGAGAAACTTCGTGGAAAAAGTGGTCATTGAGTCAGTGCTCAAGGACTGAAAAAAGGCAAATGTCAAAATTTTGGATAAAAGGAAGGAGATAAGATACTATACTTTAGTATGTAAAAATATAGGCTGATAAATTGTATTTTTAATATAATATTTAATTTAATATAAATAATAATTTAATATAAATTGTATTAATTCCTAGAATGCAGCATTAACAGGATGGTTTGTGTGCATTTAGGCAAGGAAGGAGTGCTCAGGAAAAACCAGCATGGCTTGATCAAGGCCAGACAACGCCAAAGTAGCCTCACGCCCATTTGGGAAATGGGAGCTAAACTGGTCGTGTCTCCCCCAAAGGCAGCAGAGTTTCAGTAACTGCAGACTGAGAATGTCTATCTTCCCGTCTTTAGGCCAGGGAGCAGGCAAGAGGTGACAAAGGCTATTCTACAGTAGACTGCATCTCTAGAAAGATAGAATCGATTGGACAGTATGGGGGATACTAGACTCTACTATGCTTCCTGTTAACATCAGATCTGGGAGATCAGGGTGGCCCTGGAGCAGGCACTGGGAGCTGAAAGTGCCCCTATATGGTCTGTGGAGTGTGACCAGCTCATTTCTTCACCCCTTCTCATCCCAGCTTCTGAGGCAAAAAGGATTTTGTGGAGTCCACACGAGTCACTAAAATTACAATGTTTTCTCATTAATTCATCAATTAACTCTGAGCTCCAGTCCTAGTTTACTAAATATAATGTAATACTTCTTTTCTGGGAAGTATTGCCTGTCTTCATACATGAGAAACTCTGTAATCCCTTAAGCTTAAATAAATAGTGCGATTACTGGCTATACTTTCTCTAAAAGGTGAAACATGAAAAAACCAAAGACCTAATTAATTATTTAATGGACGGTAGCATATCCATTGTGAGTACTCTCACAGCCAAAGTCACCTTCAGACGGTATTCCAATTATTGACTACTCAATTCTGGATAAGCAATCTTATCATTCATTCTCTCGGGGTATCAATTAAAGCCTTTTCTCAAGAATTCCCCTCAAGTTTCTTCACAAGATAAGGGTTCACTTCATTCTCTGAGGAGATAAGCTTCCTGTGCTTCTTTGTCCTCTCTTTAGCCACAACCATTAATAGCCTCATTAAGTTAAACAGTTAAACCCTTGGTCTCACATCTGTCCCACAAAGCAATCTAAGTTGTGACTGGCCACGATTACATTGCCCCTTAAAGATAAAGTGCCCATATCTAAGGTATTTATTGGCAAATAATAGTGAGTCCTCCCCCCGAGAAGACACTCTTCCAATGGCATCTTCCAGGCAAGTATCAAAACTCAGTTGTGATTGCTTGAAAGAGAAAATAATGAGGATGACTTTTTTTTCTCTGACCCTATGATTATTAACAGCAGTGAGGTATAAGAGAGGTCATCAGACATGTAATCATAAAGATAGTCACCAATGACACAGAGGTGATGCTTTGCCAAATCAGAGTGGATGAAGACTTCCCCACAGAGGGTGATGTCGTCTCGATGTCTCTGCTTGTTGATGACACTGGAAAGGGTGTGTGCCTCTAGCCTTACAACAGCCATTAAAAAGTCTCTTAACACTCAAGAAAATCTAACTTAATAATCCACAAAAGAAAGACTGTGTATGTAAAGAAGGTCTGTTTTCCAGGCTCTGATATGCAGGTGAATAGAAAATCCACTGGTCTGTTCTATCAGCACAGATACCTTAGGAAGAAACTAAAAATGGAAAATGGACAGTGTCCAGAAATAAGCAGACAGGTAAGGGCAGGCTGGACAACCTCAGGGTAGCTGGCAGCATGTCCAAAAGCCCAGATTTCTCCCTGAACCCAAGTCCTATCTTTTTAATATCAGCACTCTTCCAGTAGCATTGTATGACTGCCTGCCAGCACAATGTCTCATGAGTCAAAGTTGTAGGTCAACTACAGGACAACAGAGACATGCAGGTCAGGCCTAGGCAAGCTCCAATGCGTTACCAATGAAACAAGAGAAAGGGGCTTCCCATGGGCAGCCTTCCTGCTCCACTGGGATCCTGGCAATGTCAGAAAAGTGGGAGGAAGGCTCCAGCACATCGGATGGACCTTCTGTGTAGGAGGAAAACCAGCACAAGAGATGAGAAGGCATCTGTGGGCTGCAGCCTGCACCGCTTCAAGGAGGGCCCACACTTGTGAGATCACAGACCGTGGAAGCAATCAAGGCAGCTAAGTTGGCCAACCACAGGGATGGTGGTGGTGGAGTAAACCCAGATTTCTTTTTTTTTAATCAAATTCTCTATTGACTTCTAGTTTACATCATTCATTTCCTCTAGATTTGGAGTTACAAATTTTCTCCCCATTTTTCCCATCCCCACCACCCCAAAATAGCAGTCCCACAGGATATCCCCTCCTCCAATCTTCCCTCTCTCATATCTTCTCCCATACCCCCTCTGACTTTCCAATAGGGTACGGTGGATCTCTATGCCCCAGAGACTGTATGTCTTATTTCCCAGTTACATGTAAAATAATATTAATAATAGTATATATATATATTTAATTTTTGATTTTAAAACTTTGAATTCCAGATTCATTCCCTTCCTCCCTTGTCACCTATCTTACTGGGAAGACAAGCAGTTCAGTATAGGCTGTACATGTGTGGCTAATGCAATACAATAACATAGTAGATATATTGTAAAAAACAGACTATATTTCCCTCCCTCCTATCCCACCTCCCACTTGTTCTATTCTCTACTTTGATCCCATCCCTTTTCAAAAGCTTTCAACTTCCCTCCCCCCAGCCTGCCCTCCCTTCCATCATCCCCCCTCTCATTCCCTTCCCCCTTACTCTCCTGTAGGGTGAGATACCCTATTTAGTGTGTATTTCATTCCCTTTCTAAGCCAAATTCAAGGAGAATAAGGTTGACCCATTCCCTTTTGCCTTCCTATTCTTCCCCGCCATTGTAACCATTTTCCCTTGCCAATTCTATATGAGATAGTTTACCCCATTCTGTCTCTCCCCATCTCCTCTCATTATATTCCTCTCTCACCTCTTAATTTCACCTTTTAAGTATCATTCCTACCTATTAAATTGGTCCTGTGCCCTCTATCTATGTATACCTGAACACATATATACACACATTCACATATGTATTCATATGCCCATATACCCTCCTATATAAACATATATATTATGTATATGTATATGTGTGTGTGTATTAGACCCAGATTTCACAAAAGCGTTTGACAAACTTTCTCGTGGATTCAAAGATTGTTTTTTAATGGACAAATTACAGTTTAGAAGGAAGTCTCTAGGGGAGTGCCCCAAGGATCTGTGATTGACCTTATACTGTTTAATAGTTTTTATCAATGATGAGTGAAATTTTCAGGTGACAAATCTAGGAGGAATAGCTAATTCAGTAGAGGATAGGATCAAAATTCCAAACTATCCTCACAAATTAAAACTCTTAGCGCAATAGCAAAGGCAGAAACAATAAAGATAGAAGTAGAGGTCTAGTCTTGGCACTTGGGTTGCACAAATTAAATGGAAGGAAGGAAGGAAGGAAGGAAGGAAGGAAGGAAGGAAGGAGGAAGGAAATCACATATTGAAAGACCCTATATCCAGAAAAGGGGGCTCATAGCCCCTCTGTCCTCTGTCCTTGTTGGACCACATCTAGAATAGTATACTACATACTGAATGCCACACTGGAGATAGGACACTGACAAGCTAGAGTAAGTCTATTGAACCCACCAGGACCATGTTATTTAATGAGTGCTTTAAAAAATTAGGAATATTTAGTTTGTCAAAGAGAAAACCCCAGTCAGTGTTTGTGTCTCCAAGTGTTTGTGGATGAGTGATCAGACTTTTCGGCTTAGATCCTGAAGACAGAAATAGGAGTAGAGTTGACACAGATTAAGAATTTCTTTATGTAAAATGCTCCCAATATTACACATATTTCGATATTCACTGGGCTGCCTCAGACACTAGAGGCCAGCAAGTGAGGGCACAAGGATGACACATCAGAGAAGTCCTAGAGGGATTTGGGGGCAGATGTGGGTTGGACTCCCTGCCAACACTGAGATTTTGGGAAGATATCCAGCTCACCAGCTGATCGATTAACAGGTGTTTCACAGAAATACTTGCTTCTTACATAAATTTCAAAAAAATAAACACATTCAAGCTTCCAATTCTCTGTCAAATACAGCATTTAATGATGAGTTTCTTGGAATCTTTAAGCAAATAGTTTATTCTGGAATTGTGATACTTCAGAATTGTATTTGCCTAATCAATCAAACCCCACTTTAATGCTTAAGATTTCTTTTACAATGGAAAAGGGAAAAGATAATTCTTGATTTCCAGTAGAATTGTGAATAAGTAGAAAGTCAGCCTGTCAACTTGGTGCACTTGTCTCCTGAATGCTGTGTGATCTCATCGGCTTTCCACTTCCCTGGGATCCGGCAAAGTGTTGGCAGATCTATCTAATGAGCTCAACCAAAGAAACCAAACAAGTGCAGTCTATTGTGCTACAGGCTTCCCAGCATAGCAAATTTTTACATATTGTTTTAAGTCTTTTTAATTCCTATTACAGAACCATCAATGTTCTTTTTTCCACGCAGAGATAAATTGTTAAACAGCAGATGAGAGGAGCTTATGTGCAGCTGAAGACCACCTGTTTGTCACATTTCTCCCCTCCCCTTCCCACTTTAATATTTTTTTATATTCTAGGTGTGAGAAGCAAACCTCTGAGCACTGGAGCTGCCTCTTTGGGCAGCTGCTGCCATTGTGGGCTCTCTTTTCCTCCTTGGCTGCCCTAACTGGGAGGGAAGCCATGATAAATGCTATAGTTTCAGAGGATGAGTCTGATGCCAGATGAAGAAGGCAAGGAACAAGGGATCTGCAAATGATGTTACATCACCCACTTGCCACATCTGCCAAATATTAAAAGGCTACCAGCCATTCAGTTTCCCAAAAAGGAGGTAACATATGCAAAGTGCTTTGCAAGCCTTCAAGGACTATAGAAATCTCAGTTATCAATATTGTTCTTATCATCACTATTATGGGTTATTGATGTGACTGTTACTGTCAGCTCTGAGCTCTGGTGTAGAGAGATTTGACTGCACTGGGGCTCCCTTATCCAATATGTTAGCAAGCCGTCCTGGACCTGGGTCATCTTCAGATTTGATAAGCATGCCATCTAGCCTTTCTCCAAGTCACTGATAGAAATGTGAACCACAACACGGCCAAGTCAAGATCCCTGGGCTACTGGGATCACTTAGCACCTGCTTTTTGCATCTGGCCCTTCCCTCCTGGCTCTCCAGACTTTCTCCAGCATGGCATAGCAGCCTTCCCTCCCTGGAAGCTCCTTCTGTCCCTGCTTTCGTCACCCTGGAAGTTCACTCTGTCCCTGGCCTTCCCATGCTGGAAATAGCCTCCGCCCTTGCAGACCCTTCCTTTCAGTGGTCAGTCCCTCCCAGAACCGAACTTTCTTCTGATTTTCTCCACCATGTCCCCCTAGCCAGGACCCTCTTTCCTTCTCCTTCTCCTCCCCCTTTGATGTGTTACCTTCACCCATTAGAATGTAAGCTCCTTAAGAGCAAGGCCATTTTTCTTTCTCTTGTATGTGAAGCCCCAGCACTTAGCAGAGCTCCTAGAATACCACAAGAGCCTAATAAACTTTTACTGACTTTGCTTTTAGATGCTTATGGCTTTTTGTTCCTTTGACCTAGAAGCCCCAGATTTCAGCTCTGACCTTCCTGAGAGTTTTAAGTTTGAGGGTTTTTTCAGGTAGTGGCCAGTGGCCTCTTTCAACGTTGACTCGGCCCTGTGGTTCTAATACATTTGTCGGGGCAATCTGAATGTGTGTGTGTGTCTGTGTAAATATGGAATCGAGGGGTCTTTGGGGGAGGGGGCATGGTTTTCAGAGAGTTGAATGATTCTTCTCAGCCTGTTTTCTGGGTCAGTTGTTACAGTAGATAGATTACATTTCCTCCTCTTTTTTCTAATATCGTTATTTTATCTACTATGTTTTGTTTGTCTGCTGGAGTCTTTGGGCTCTGTCTGCTCCGTTAGAGTGGGGGCCGGGGGGGAGTCTGCTCCATGGCTCCGGTTTCCACCTTCTGTTCTATTCTCCCTTCGTGTTTTCCCTCCATAGATCTAGTTTCCTGTTTTATCTCTTGCTTCATATTTCCAGTTACTCTTGCAGCACGGTTTTCTCTGGGGCTGTGCTTATGGCTGTTGTGAAGTCACTCTCTTCTTCCAGGTTTCCCTCTGTGTGTCTCTTCACAGTGAACATTTTTTTTCCTTTCGTTCAGCTTTGTCTTCCATTTGCTACGTCAGAATGTTGTGGGTCTCCACCCAATGGGAGCCTTCTCATGGGAGCCCTGCAGGCTTTGGGAGCCCATGATGCATTTCTGCTCGGATGATTCCTAAGTGCCAGCCTCTTTGCCTGAGATCACTGCTTGTTTCCTTGGAGGGATACCTCTCCCAATGCCCACAGACTGACTGTCTTTTAGTTTGGTCCTGGCAGAATGAAAGAGCTCCTATTATTTCCTTGATCGCCATTTCATCTGGTGCTCTTTTTAGAGCTTTGCTGGAGGGCCAGGAGCCCTCACTGCCTTTCAGATCGCCATCTGAACCACCGTTCGCTTCCTTTTCTAGATATTTACCAATGACTCCCTTGAGAACCCGTCCTAGCCAGGAACTGAAGATCATCTCTCTGGCTGGCATTCCATCTGCTTTTTTTAATCCTGGGCTACCTCTCCCTCCCCCCCCACCCCCTTGGGTCCTCCAGCCATCACTGGCTTTGGGTCAGTAATCACACCTTCCACTTCTCTCAGGGCCTCTAAGGATCTGACTCATTTGAGCCAAGTGACTTGAACCCATGATAGGCAAGTGGGTGCTTTCTGATTCTCTCCTTCCTAGTGTTAGGTATTGTTTCCCAGAGAAGTTGGGTGATACTGAAAGTGGAGAAAGAATGAGAATTTCAGGTTATCTACTTGAAGGTGTAATTCAAATTTACTCCTTCAATTTACTTACGTTTTAAATAGGTAATCAGCATTAGGTTCCTGGAGAGTTACAATGCTTATTTCTTTTTCAGCCATTCAGGTGTGTCTGACTCTTCACGGCCCCACGGAACATGGCACCCCAGGCCCTGCCAACTACCACTGTCTCTCCAAGTCTGTCCAAGCTCATGTTTATTGTTTCCACGATATTATCCATCCATCTCATCCTCTGTCATCTCCTTTTCCTTTGGCCTCCAATCTTTCCTGACATCACAAACTTTTCCAACCAAAGAGTCCTGTCTTCTCATTATGTGGCCAAAGCATTTAAGCTTCAGCTTCAGTATTTAATATTTCAATGAATAATCTGAATTAGTTTCTTTAAGTATTGACAGATATAAGTTCTTTGCTGCCAAATGGACTCTCAAAAGTCTTCTCCAGGACCACAACTCAAAAGTGTAGATTCTGCAACTTAGCTTTCCTTATAGCCCAGTTCTCACAGCCATACATCACTGCTGGAAAACAACATAACTCTGACTATGTGGGCCTTTGTCAGCAAGGTGATATCTCTGCTTTTTAGCAGGCTGTACAGATTTGCCCTAGTTCTCCTTCCAAGGAGCAAGAATCTTTTAATTTCATGGCTGTAGTCACCGTCTGCAGTAATCTTTAAACCCAATAATGTAAAATGTGACACTGCTTCCATTTCTTCTCCCTCCATTTTCCAGGAAGTGAGGGGATCAGTTGCCAAGATCTTAGTTTTGGGTTTTTTAAATTTTTTATGTTAAGCTTCAAGCCAGCTTTGACAGTCTCCTCTTTCACTCTCATCAGAGGCTTTCTACTTCCTCTTGATTCTTTGCCTTCAGCAGTATCATCTGCATTTCTGAGCTTGTTGAAAACTCTCCCAGCAAACTTAATTCCAGCTTTTGACTAATCCAACCTGGCATTTCACACAATGTGCGCAGCACAGGAGTTAAGTGAATAAGGTGACAGGATGCAGTCCTGTCATGCTCCTGGTCCAATCTTAGACTAATCAGTTCTTCCGTGTTTGTTCCTAACTCTTCTTCTTGGCCTGCACATGGGTTCTTCCAGAGATAAGTAAGATAAACTGGCATTCCCATCTCTTTGAAAACTCGCCACAATCCACATGGTCAAAGGTTTTCGTGGTCAATGAAGCACAAGTAGATATTTTTCTGGAATTCCCTTGCTTTCTCCATAATCCAGTGAATGTTGGCAATTTGGCCTCTGTTTCCTCTGCCTCTTTGGAAATCAGCCTGCTCTCCTGGTAATTCTCAGTTCACATACTGCAGAATCTTAAGTGGAACTTTGCTGGCAAGTGAAATGAGCACAATTTGAACATTCCTTGGCATTGCCCTTCTCTAAGACTGGGATGTAAGCCTGTCATTTCCAATCAGGTGACCATGTTGAGTTTTCCACATTTGGTGGCATATTGAATGCAGCACTTTAACAGCTTCATCTTTTAGAGTCTTAAATGGCTTAGCTGGAATTCCACCACTGCCAGTCTCACTAGTAGTGCTTCCTGGACACCCCTGACTTCATTCTCCAGAACATCTGACTCTAGATAACCATTGTGGTTATAGGAGACTTTAAGATTGTTCTTGTCTAGTTTGGGGTATATTGTTGTCACCTCTTCTTAATCTGTTCCCCTGTTAAATCCCTGCCATTTTTGTCCATGCCTGTCTTTGCAGGCCTTTCCCCACTTGCTGCTATCCTCACCAGACATTTTTCGAAATAGTTGTCAAAATCCATGAAAGAAACAGTCTCCTGTCTCATGGAAAGGAGTTCTATCACTGCTTTTGTTCAATACTCCGTAAGACTGCATTTACTCAGAAAAAATCCAGTAACACTTTTAATAAAAGCAATTTCCCATTCTGCTATAGTACAATGTGCCAGAACCATTGGCTTGTAAGGCCATCAATTGGGCTAATTCTGTTGGCCATAGTAGCAAACTCCCACTCTACTCCACAGAGATCCACTAACCCTACTTACCTGGAGTGAAGTGACTGTTAGGAGTCCTGGATCCTCTTCAGATCTTCAAAGGCCCATGACCTGGTCAGCCAAGCAGCTTCCCACTCCTGCCTGTCACATATACCACCCCCACCTGCGCCCGTAGTCTCAATGAGCCCATGGTGGCCAGGGAGAAAGGAAGAACCGTGGTTTGGTGGTGGCTTGTTTCCTGCTTTACTTCCTCTGACAAGAATCGCAGCTGGCCTTCTTACTGGCCATGAGATCACATCTATGCCTCAGCCCTGGGAGGTGGCTTCCATAGCTCCCTTAGCCCCATTCTTCAGGTGAGAAGATGAAGGTGTAGTAATTTGCCTATGGTCATGTAGTTAGCATCAGAGGTGGGATTCAAACTCATGTCTCCATGGGCTCCACATCCAGGACTGTTTATACCACAAAGCCAGTGACTCGGGAGGCAGGATCCTCTACCCTCTCACAAGACTGGAAGGGAATGCTCCAGATTCCAGAGTAATACAAAGGATCAATGTTTCTTTAAAAGCCAACTGAAGAGATAAGATTCTTGCAACATTCTCAGAGCCAGCCTGGCATATTGGATAGAGTTGTGTTCAGGGACAGTCGGGAGGCAGGCAGAGCTGGGTGCTGATCCCACAGCTGTGGACCCTGGGCTAGTCAATGAACTTCTTTATGTCTCAGGTGACTCTTGAGGCCTCATCTACTAAATGAGCCCTGGGTTATGATCTGCCAAGGCAGGAGGAATTCCTCCTGAAAGGATTTCCTACGCTGCCCCACTCATTTGCCTTTATATTACAACAAATGCCCCTCCTGTTTTCACTGCTGCTAACAGAGCAGAGAGGATGGGAAGCATCCTACTCACCTAATTTAAAAAAAACAGCTTCATTCTAGAATTAAGAAAAATGATGCAAGAGACCTGCTTATTAACTTTGCTAATGAGACAGACTGGAAGAGAGGATGGAATCCCAGAAAGTGAAAGGTAATGAACGGTCACAAAGGTCACATCCTGCCCAGGGTTAGCTAATGGCATGACTGACCCAAGATCAGTGCGAGACCCAAGGGGGCCATAATCTATCAGTCAGTCAGCAAACACTTACGACAGCTGCTGAGAGCACCCAGAGCCAGGAAACAGAAAACGAACCCAGAGAGGCAGCCAGACCTGGGTTTCAGACTGGCCAGAGAACAGTGGAGCATTCAGCAAAGGGTTCAATAGACCTGGAAGACTGCCCCAGGACCCACAGCTGCAGAGGGCATTGTGGAACAGCCCCTCAGTGCCTCAGAGGGTGCCCACATCCACATCCCATATCGTGAGGACTGTTTGGAGGAGCTGGTGATGTGGGAGACTCTGGAAGACACAGAGCAGCCCTTGGAAGTGTTTAGAAGTCTGGCTTGGGGAGGGGGAGCAGAAGTGGGGGGTGGATGTGGATGTGGGTGTTGGGGGTGGATGGGTGTGGGTGTGGGGGCTGTGGGTTGGTGTGTGTGTGGGTGGGTGTGGGTGGGTGCTGCTCCAACAGACAGAACCTGTGCCAATGGGTGGAAGGAAAAGGAGGAAGCCTATCTCAATGTCAGAAGAAGCATCAATAATCCTGAACTGTCCAGTGAGACAGTGAACAGTCTCACCAGCGTGTGAGCTCACTGGGGTTGGAAGGACTAGTGAGGCTGTAGAAAGGAATGTTGTATTGGAAAGGAGGTTATTTTAGTCCCTTATATGAATTGCCTGGGCGTAGAGTGGAACGAAGGCTGGATTTGGAACTGGAAGGCAGTTTCCTTCCTATCTCTGGTCCTTAACACCTGGCAGCCTGGGCCTGGGGGCTTCTTTTCTCTGACTGAGTATCAGGTTTCTTAACTGCAAAATAGCAGTCTTGGGTGTCTGGCTCAGAACTCTGCAGCCTGTGACTGCTGGCCTCTCCAGTCAGGTACACAGGAACTCGGGAACGATTCAGATCACCCCCTGAGGAACGTTCCAGGCTCCTAAGACAGATCAAGAGAATGAGCCAAGTTACAGGTTCAAGAAAAGAGAAATGAGCATAGACCCAAGAGAAGCTGGAACATTTAGGTCAGAGGAGAAAGGGCTGAAGACCATCACTCAACAGAGAGGACGGAAGGTGCCCAGGGTAAGGAGGGTGCAGGTGGATGGGGGAGAATACAAACAAAAGGAATGGGAAGAGAAGAAATGAAGGAAGAAGGAGGAGGTGAAAGCCTGGTGAGGAGCACAAGGCCCAAGCTGGGTGCCCCTCTTTGCTCTCATTCCCTAAATCCTCCCTCTCCCACCCAACATCCATTACTGCTAGAATGGGTCACTGTGAACCTCTTCTGGGTAGTGTTGCTGAATCATTTGTAACACAGACCTGCCCCCCAGAGACACTAGGAGCATGTGGCAAGCCTGCCTGAACCCCCTTCAAATCTCCCAGCATTCCTCCCTCAGTGATCCCAATGGGTCACCTTAGTCCTGTCCCCACTTGGGGCCCTCCCTGCTCTGCACCCTTCCTGTATCTCTAGTCCTCTGCTCTGGCTGTAGCCTCTTACTGAACAACTGCATAAGCCTAATGCCCATTAGATCCATCTCCTTTCCTCCCACTGTGTGGTGCTGTTCCTGGGGAGACACCCTAAACGCTGGTTCCCAGAGTTCTCTTGGCAGGTAGGCTGGTCTAATGCAGTGATAGCCATACAAGCCGATGCTTAGCTCTGAGAAAAGGCTCCCCAGTGGGAGACCAGGTTGTGATCTCTCTTCATGTGTTCAATATCCGACATCTCAAAAGAGTTGTCAACACACAGCTGTTCAAGGACCCATATTACCTCTGTCAAGGTGCACCCCCAATCTTTCTTTAGTCTATTTTGAAAGTGTCTTCTCTACTAAGCACCCAAAGCCCCTTCCTGGTAGCGATAATTCCTAAATAAAATTTACTGGGTAGGGTTTTATCTTTAAGCCAAAGGTTCAAAGTTCTTCTGGGACTTGCAATCCCAGGATTCACCAGGACCTTGGCCATACTCTGCCTTTGGAGAGAATTCTACTCCAGATCAAGTATTTCACCCAGATACAGGTAAATATGCTCAAGGGACAGGCACTAAGCTGAGGGAATCAGACAAAGGAGATCCTGGCATGTGACAACCTGGAGAGATTCATTCAGGATCCTCGGAGCCCAGGGAGAGGCCGACAATCACATTCCAATCTATTCACCCATTTTTCCAAATGAAAGAGGATGGATCTTAAAGACAACACTGGGATATAAAAGGGGAGGGGAGTCTCTGGGAGAAATGATCTCTGACTCAGAAATGGCAAACCAGGAGACATTCATAAGTAGGGTGGATTCAGCATCTTAAGAAAAGGCAGCCATGCACAATCAAAGAGCTATACAAATGAGCCCTGGTTTCTGAATGTTTGGGATGGGGGCAAAAACTGCAGAGAAATGAGTCCTATCATGAGAGGCGAGGTTCCAGTGGCGAAGTGGGCATGTCTAAGTGCCCAGTAGCAAGATGCCTCCTGATGATCATGGATCTAAGAGGCACCTCAGAGGCCATCTAGTGTAACCCTCTCTTTCTACAGTTGAGGAAACTGAGGCCTGGGAGGCCAGGTAACTCGTTCATCATTGAATAGGGATGTGTCAGAGACTGGCCTTGAGCCCAGGGCCTCCTCTGACATGAGACCCAGCTCTCTTTCCATTATATAATCCTATTGTGTCAACAGTAGGAAGGGGGCTGGGACTCATTTCCCATGCCTGCTTTCTGGTGTCAAGGAGCTGTCCACGTGGCCCTGGCTAGGTCCCTTCACCCTGTGACCTTCGTCTTCCTCATATAACCATCCAAGCTCTAAGCCTTGCCTGCCTTTCTTGGGGATGGCTGAAAGAACAAATGAGATGTCATTTATGAAGGGCTTGGAGGCCCACTTGGGGGCAGATCCTGGGGCCATGGCCACCCTTGGCTTCACTGCGTTTCAGCCACAAGCTCCCTGCCTCTTGTATGGGGTAGCTATGGCAGGAAGGTTGGGTGGTTCCATTGTGACACTGTCACTTACCTAGTCTAGGTTCACTGAATAAACTAGTGAAAAAGGAAGTAAATACATCAGAGGTTCAGTGCCAGACAGACCAGCTAGAGCAGGGACAGACAAGGTCTGTAAGGAGGAGATGAGTCCTTTGGAAGGGAATTCCCTTCAGCATCACAGTTTTCATACAATCAGCCTGGTATCAGGTCACAAATCATCCTCACTAGTAATGGAAGCAGAAGGAACACTCTTCACTGTAGAGGACTTTCCCTACATGGCTGCATGCTCATGGGACAGCTTCCAAACCACCTTCTTTGCGAGGGACATTCATAATCATCCTGCCTACAGATCTCTCCCATTCCATGAGGAAGTTCAATGGGAGTCCCTTAATGAATTCTGCACCCAGTTGATGGCAATGAAAAAGAAACCCAGCTGGTCCCTTTTGCAGACCTCACCACTGGGCTCTTTGTTGAAGCTGGCCAGTTGAGGGCAGAACTGGGCTTCTTTGCAGGGGTGGGTTGCACCTGAGCCCTTTGTTGTGCTGCCATTTCAGAAGTTTCTTTCTTGAGGTCATGCACTAAAGAATGAATAATTCATCAGGCTTCTTGTAAGCACTTAAAGTGCCTCACTCTTGTGGTCAGCCCCTCTGACAAGTATGCCTCAGTTTTTCATATAAGAGATGCACTTGAGCACTTACAGAAAACTTGTGTGGATCATTTCCAGGAACCTGTAATGGAAACTAGTGAGTTCATAATCAACTGTAGGCTCAAAGGCAAAGGACAATGCCCTGGGACTGGCTGCCTCCTCCTCTCCCTTCTGGACAGACATGTGCCAGGACAGGGATCTGGACCCAGATGATCTGCTGGGCATTTAATAAAGAACACCCAGTGGGACAGATATATGGGAGTCAGTGGCCATGTGGTCTTCATCTCAAAGCCAAGTTGTCAAAACATGTTTCCAGATGAGGAAGAACTTAACCTGGAAATATCTGTATTTATGTTTAAGAAACACTTTTAGAATCTTCTTTTCACTTTTTTTCTTTTGTCTTATTGATGCCTTTTTAAAATAGCATAGTCATTTTTAGGCATACCTGCTCCCCTTTAGTCTCCCATCGTAACAAAGATGAAAGAAAAGACAATTCAGCAAAACCAAGCAACACATTAACTAAGCCTGACAGTGTTTACAGCATTCCCCACCCATAGTCCCCCATGTCTCCAGCTACAGGAGGGACGCACATTCCTCATGTCCTGTCTGGGGCAAAGACTGGTCGGCTCAAGGACTCAGCTTCAGCTTCATTGCTGTGGTCAGTGTCTATACAACCTTCATAGTTCTACATCACTTCATACAGATTCCCATAGTTCTCTGAATTCCTCATATTCTGTAATCAATGAAGCAAGCAATCAATTTACAAGCATTTACTACCTTCCTACCTTGTGTCAGGACTGTGGTATGTGTTGGGCATTTGGGAGACCAAGATAAAAAGGAAACAGCACCTGCCCTCTCCGAGCTTACATTTTATTGGACCAGACAACATGCATATGGATGAGCATATGCGAAAGAAAAACAAAGGTAATATTTTTCTGAAGGGGCACTAGTAGCTGTGGTGGGAGAGAGATGGAGAGTCAGGAAAGCTTGATGTAGATAGCGTCTCTTGAACAGAATTTCAAAAAAACAAAAGATCATACGAAATGTGGGCAAAGTGAAAGACTATGACAAGAATGAGGAAGAACTAGGACAAAAGTGTGGAGGTGGGAAGCAGCACCGTCTGTGAGAAAGAACGAGAAGGCCAGCTTGGCTGGAGCTCAGAATGTGGGAGGAAAGGTGGAGCAGGGTGAGAGAGGCTCTAAGAGCCAATGGAAGGATCAAAATGTTACCTGAGGGGCAGCTGATAGCTGCTGGCGTTCACTGAAGATGGTAGTAGCTTGGTCAGGTTTGGCAGCTGGGTAAGAGATGACTTGGAGAGGAAAGACTTGAGCAAGGAGGAAAAGATGAGTGAGAAGGTCACTGCCCTGGTCCAGGGAGAGGTTTATAAAGGCCTGTGGGTGGCAACTATGGAGGCTAAGAGTGGGCAACTGATGGAATAAGGTGGGCGGAGGAGTAGGGCTGCAGGATGAGAGAGAGACAGAGGCACAGAGAGACAGAGACATAGAGATAGAGACATAGAGAAAGAGACAGAGAGACAGAGGGACAGAGAGAGACAGAGACCAAAGGTGTTAGCACCTTTGGGTATGAAAGGATCCTGGTGCCCTGAAAGAAAAAGGGAAGGTCATACAGGAGATCGTTTGGGGTAGAAGATCATGAGGTCAGCTTTTGCCATGTTGAGTTTAAGATGTCTAAGGGATGTCCAATTAGTCTTCTGGGATATGGGCAAGAGTTCAGGAGTGGGTTGAAAAATGACTACATGGCCTTGGAAGTCATTTATAGAGGTGATAAGGAGACCATGGAATCTGATCATGAATCACAAAGTGAGAGAACAGAGAGAAGAGAGTCCCCAGCAGAGATGGAGGGAATGCTCCAGTTAGAAAACATGCTTCGGAAGATGACCCAGCACCGGAACCACAAGGTTTGAGGTTTGTAAGGGACCTCAGGAGGTCATGTCACCCTACCAAAGGACTCCCCCAAAAGTGGTCACTGAGCTCTGACGCCCTCCAAGGTCCCATCCTCCTCTTCCCAAACTAAACATGCCCAGTTGCTTCAGATGATCCAACTGACGACCCTTAACACCCCAATTACCCTCGTCTGTGTGCTCTCTAGCTTCTCAATGTCCTTTAGACTGCGGTGCCTGCACATGAACACAATGCTTCCCTTCTTAATGAAGCCCAAGAGATCTTTCTGGCTTTCGCCTCATGCTACTGACACATGGAGTTTCGGGAGCCTTAACTACCCACCCTCCTTCCCCAGATACTCTTCAGGATAATTGCTACCTCTCCAGGTATACCTTCTTCACCTTTTCTTTATGAGACTGATGATTGTGTGCCCCTGAATGCTTTATGTTCATTTCTATTGAATTTCATCTTAAGGCTTAGCCCACTTCCAGCCTGTCAAGCTCCTTTTGGATTATGCCTCTGCCTTCTGATGTATTAATTCTCACTACCAACTTGACAATTTACCAATTGATCAGCCTGCCATCAGTGCCTTTATCCAAATCATTGATAAAAATGGTGAACAGCATAGGACAAGACACAGATCCCTGGGGCACTCCAGCAGAGACCTCCTGCCACATTCAAACCAAGACATCAACAGCCACTCTTTGACTCCAGCCAATCAACCAGTTCTAAATCCACTGAAAGCTATTATCATCTGATCTATATCTCCATCTTTTCCACAAGAATAGCACAAGGTGTCTGATTAAATGCTTTAATAAAAATCTAGGTTAACTACATTCACAATATTCCCCTCGTCTCCTAGTAGAATAATCACATCAAAATAGGAAATGAGGTTAGTGGGTCATGTCCTATTCCCATGAAGCCGGGTTGGCTCTTCACCAGCATTGCTTGCCTTTCTAGGTGCTTGTCAGCCTTCCCTTAGATAATCTCATCTAGAAGAATACCCAGGATGGATGTCTGATTCATTGGTTTGTGGTCATCAAATTCTGCACCCTTCCCACTTGAGAACTGGGCTGTTTTCCCTTCTCCAGTCTTGTGACGCCTCTCTTTTTTTTCCCTGATCTTTCTATTATCACGGACAGACGCTGAGCCATCACACTGGCCAACCTTCGGGGGGCTCTGAGGTTGGTGTTGATCTGGTCCAGGTGACTTGAATCCACCAAGGACAAAAATCCAGGGGGAAAGGAGAGTCGACAGTGTTACATCTGCAGAAAAGTGGAGACTGCTAAAGGACAATGAAGAAATCATCAATACCTTGGGAGAGAGAGGCTCCTGTAACTTACCAAACAACCATATTCCAGTACATTCAAAGGGAACAATATAAAATCTGGACCTGAGCAAGACACAGAACAGACCCCCAGAATGCAGATGACTAATTTCCCTCTGCCTGCTCCCAATGGTTCTAGGGGCTGGCAAGAGGGCCCTGGACATTCTGATTTTCCTATCAGCTCATGTCCATCAGTATACTGTCTCCAATATTCACTAGACATTAGCATTCCTAGGTCATCTAACCATTTCATATCAAGTAGGTTTTACAGAGTGCTATTTACCAAGAATATATCACAGTATTCCCCCACCCCATGCCCTCCTGACTCTCCAGCCCCCCTCTGCTGTGCTCACTCCCTTCTCCACTGGGGAGTCCTTTCCAGGGTCTTCATTTTGGGATGGCCCAGGCTTCAACCCCTTTCTGGCTGTGCCTCTGACCCTCCAGACTTGACAATGCTCCAGTGTGGTCCACTGCCCACCTTTGCTTTGAATCTCACTTCATGTATTGTCTTCCTGTGGAAATGTCTCCACGGCAGAGCTTATCTTTCTTTTTGCTTGCATTTCTCTGCCCAGAACTTAGCATATTGACGGGAATATGATAAGTGTTCAACAAATGCTTACCTTGTGCCTGTTGCCAACAAAAACACAGGCATAAAAATCTCCCTTCCCAAACCAAAGGACACCAGCCCACCCCCACCCCCCACCTCATTTCCCAGGGAGAAGAGACTCAGGCCTCTAAAGAGCTGTTACAAGCTCTGCTCTGACCCTGAGTCAGCTTCTGAGCATGGCCTAGATGCAGGCCACAACCTCACCGCTCAGGGCTGCTCTCCCCCCGGACTCAGCTCTGGCATAGAATCCAGTGCTCGGATCCCTGCTGGCACTTTCAACCTTGTGAAGCGTACAGGCTCAAAGTCCCTTCCACAGTACCTCCAACACCAAAGTGTTCAATGAAACACAGCACAGATTTAAGAGCCTCTTTGCCATGCTTTCAGGGCTTCTCGCTAGCCCAGGGAAGGCGAGCAGGTCACAGGCACCACTTCTCCTTGCCCTTCTGACCACGGAGGCTGACCACGGGCCATTCCCCCATCGCCACCAGGAAAGAGTGCTCAAGTTGGCCAGCAAGTACCCATTGTTTGCCCATGTGCTTCTAGTTCAGCAGTCAATCAAAAGATTTTCTTCACCACCCAGTAAGCAGAAAGGAAGCCATCACAGAATACCTGTGTCCTCTCTGAACTGAAGAGCTGGGCCCCATTCCACATCATCACGACCATCCAGAAACAGCTTCCATGGGGGTTGTCTCCAGGCAGAGTCCTGCATGCCCACACCCAGGCCCAGGCCCTCATTGGCCATAACTCAATTAGTCATTCCCCAATAGATCGACATTCACTGTTTCCCATTCTTTGATACCACAAAAAAAAAATGTTACTACTTATATCTTTATATTTGTGGGACATTTCCCATCTGCTGCAGTAGGCCTTTCCTGGTGTCCCCTCTCCACTCACCAGTAGTGCCCTCCTTCTGATGCCATCCCCCGTTTACATTGCACATAGCCTGTATGCACATCTCTGTCTGCCTGCTGTCTCCCCTCCAGACCCTGAGCTCCTTTGAGGGTTATTTTTGCCTTTCTCCATGCCCTCAGCACTTAGCACAGCTTCTTGAATATAGTGATTAACAAAAGCTTATTGACTAATTTATCGACTGACCTGTTGTCCTTGACTTTTTGTAGTACACGTTTATCCAAGGGATCACTGTGTCAAACGTTATAGACATTTTACTCGTTTGCTTTGGCATAATAACAAACTGTTTTCCAGAGTGTCAGAATGCTTCAGAGCCCTACAAATAGAATACAGTTTGCCCCTCCTCCTACATCCTTGATCAATATACACTGTTTCATGTTATACTATTTATCAATTTAATGGATTTATGGCAAAAGCTCAGTGCTTTTTTAATTTGTTTATCTTCTTATTGGTGATTTATGGCAATTTTTCATGTTTGTCAAGGAATGGGGAATGGATCTGCAATTTTATTGAGACCAATAACTCCCAGATGAGAAACTCCATCTAACAACGGAATTTATCACTGTATCTTCAATTTGTAGTCCTCAAGACTTACTCAGAGTATTGACAGGTCAAGGATTTTTACCCAGGGTGACATGAACAGCATGTGGCCACATTGGGACTTCAACTTCGGTCTTCTTGATCGCAAGACCAGCTTTCTCTCCACCAAATCGCACTGACTCTTGGGGGTAGCAGAGGATGAAATTCTTCTCTTGAGACTATTTGTTCACATCCTTCAGCCACTTACACATTTAGGAGAACCTTTTGTTCTCACATTTGCACTAATTCTCTGCATATCTTGGATATTAGAACTTTTTAATGAGATATTTCAGGCAAAGGTTTTTCTCATTTGGCAATTTTTCTTCTAACCCTAGCTGCATTGATTTTGTTCATGTAAAAGCTTTTCAAATTCTTCCATTCAAATTGTCTCTTTTTGTTTTTTTCTGAACCCATCTATACATTGTTTAAGAATTATCCTCCTTCTGAATTTGTACACAATTACAGATACAACGTATTTGTGACAACAAACTTTGATAGAATGGACTCTTCTCAGCAAAGCAGGGTTATAAGTAAACTCCAAAAGACACATGATGGAGAGAGATGTCTACATTCAGAGAAAGAACTAGAAAGAACAGAGTTTGAATGCAAACTGAAACAAACAACCTGCTCTCTTTCTTTTTCTTGTTTGGTTTTGTTTCCTCTTTCCCATTGTTCATTCAATCCAATCCAATCCTTCTTTATAACATGACTAATGTCTAAGGTGAAAGTATTTGCAGATCCTTTACTTGATTGTATGCTGCCCTGGGGAGGAGGGGAAGGAGGGGGAGAAAATTTGAAACTCAAGGGATTGTGGAACTGGCTTTTCAGTGGCCTTGTTCACCTACACAAAGAAACTGAGTGTAGTTGGATGTGACTGTGTTGTCTCCCCTTACCTCCCCCTAATCCCAGCAGTGGCCAAGAGCTCTAAAGGAAAGGAGGGGACCACGTGGTCAGCTCTCTGAGCCCTCAGCAGGCTCTGGACACTGGCTGAGCCCATGATCCCACAGTCAGCATCTATGGACCCTCCCTTCTGCCTTTTCTACAACAGCAACTGCATCCTTAGGCACTCCCCCAGCCTGATGACTGGTTTGGGCCCAGAGTGGCAGAGTCAGCTCCTGCAGTAGGGAGGACTTAGCTGTCTGGGCTGGACTCCCTCTCCACCTCTCCCTATTGCTCTCTCCAGAGGGACTGGAAAGAGCCCTGGTGAGAAAGGGAGGAAGTGATTCCCCTTAAGTCTGCTGCTATCCAGCTGGGTGACCAGGGACAAGTTACTCCCTCCTCTGGGTGAGCCCACACCTCACCATCCTTGTCATCTTTCTGGGAGAGAATTCTGCCCTGGCTACTTCTTGTTCTTTGCCATCAAGGGCATGGTAACAGTGCATCTCAAACTCAGACCCGGAGATCCCCGGCATCCCCAACCTTTCTCACTTGTCTTCCTCCAGGAGCAAGGTTTAGCAGCTGCCTGGGCTTTGTCCTCAAAATCACATGGTCCCTTAGTACCATATATTATCTCCTCCTCCCACCTCACCAGGTGTAATGCGAATGTAAATTTTAAAGATCTTCCCTGCCCCTAGGCTAAAGTGCACCAGAAGCCTGGGGGGGAAGGGTTGTTTTTCAGTAGATACTTTTGATTGGCCAGTGGGTCAATAAGGTTGTTACATTCTCTGAGCCA
>NW_027185761.1:76829073-76841379 GCF_028583685.1 Petaurus breviceps papuanus | reverse complement strand
CCATTTTGAGTTGCTTTCCTTTAACAAAGCAGATCCAAGAACCTGTGTGAGCAGGCACCCTGGGGACACTGGGGTGCTTGCTGCAACACCAGGCTTCGTTAAAGGACCAGCCAACCCTATGCCCTGTGCCCAGACACCTTTCTGCCAGTGCCCATCCAGCGGGAAGAAAGGTTCATGCTGTCATCTCCTCTGAAGCCCTTCCTGGCTCATTCCATCCCCATCATCCCCCACTTAGGGTAAGTGGATGGGCATATGTGGCAGCCTCATTGTGAGTACACAAGTGTACGGCGAATGGGACCCCGAGGTAGGAATGAGAAGCACACGGGCAGCTGGTAGGCAGCGCAGTCTGTAAAGGATCGGCTCCCCTTGGCAGTTACCAGCAGGGACTAAAGATCAAGGCAAGAGCCTGGCCTCTGATCACTGAGGAAGAACACAATCCCCTTGAGGGCAGGGCCCATCTTCTTTTGGTCGTTTAGCCCTAGTGCCTAGCACAGTGTGGGTCATGCAGTAGGCACTAGATAAATGAGCATTCAACTGAATTGGACTGTAAGATTCACACCCAGCTTTAAGAGTCCGTGAAAAGCTGAAAGTGTTCTTTGTTCCTCCTACTCTTAGCCTCCTGTGAGAAGACTCCTGAACAGAAACAAGCCCCACGTGTGCAGCTTCAGCTCTCTAGCTGGGTTAGAGGGCTTCACTATGCCTGCCCTTTGAAGACATTCAGACCAAGAGGACCCTCAGTCTTAGTGACTTGAGAGAGTTCATGAAGGAGCCCCTCAAATGTCTCCACTTTGCTTTTCTCACAAGGAAGACCTAGCCCTACAACTATTTCAATTAAGTTGCTGATTGTAAAAGTCAACCCCTTGTCAGAAGAACTTACTTCTTGGTATCAATAAATGGGAAGATCGGTTATTGTCCCTGTAGAAATGCTGTGAATAAGGCATTTTCTGAGAAATCCTGCGTGTCTGTTCCATTTCCTAGTAGAGACATTGCTGGATACTTCTCATTATATGGGGTTGTTTTCAGGGCCAGCTCCGCTCATCAGCAGGAGCCAACAAACTTCACCTGAGCAGGGGCCCTCAGCCAGGACTGGGCCCTCCATTGCTGGCCCTGAAACTCATTCTGGACTTTGAGGAACCAGAGTGAATTCCCATTGAAAAGCGGACTTTAGATGAGTGTCACTTTGTAACCATTCTTTATCCACAAATATGATGCCTGTTATTGTCTCCCCAGCTAGACTGCAAGTGCCTGGAGGGCAGGGAATGTTTCACTTTAACTTTGTGTCCCTAGCACCTGGCCTTTGGCAGAGGCTGAATAAATGCTTGCTGATTAATCGATTAGCTAAGTCAGAACCAAAGGAGTAGATGAGAAAAGTACATCCGAATCCATAGATCCACACATGGCCTCATGGGTCAGTGGAGTCTGTGACTGTTGGTTGGCTAAGGCATGGCCTGAATTAGGAGCGGCTCCATGAAGTCCGTGAAGCTTGGCAGAAGCCGGGACCCAGCAGGCCACTTTGTCAATTCATGCAGTTGGTCACAAAAGGCACTGAATCAGAAAGGAGTATGCACTGATACATACCCATGTGTCCCCTGACCAGTTATCATTCCAGAGCAGTGAGCTTCTCTATGAAGATTTTGAAAGTGAAAATGGAAACTAATCTATAATTATCTATTGGGAATGGAAACAAGAAACACAGGGATCATGGAAAGACCTGGCCATTCCCAAGATGTCATAGGAGTCAATGGTGACCTTTCCTCTCCCATAGAGGTCTTTATTGCTTGCTCCATGATAAAGATGTTAACAGGCATAGAAACTGTCAGAAGACAGACAATTTGAATAATGAACAGATTTCACCACTGGATAAAGAAAGCTTGTATGAAAATGGAGACGCTGAAAGCTGGGTGTGAGGAGTGGGGAGAGAGGGGTAGTTCTGGTCACTTCTTCAGTTAAAGGCCATCATACAGCCTAAAGGGCAGAGGACAAGGGTTCTGCTGGCTATGCAACTTTATTTCTGAACCAAACTAATCTGCATTTCAAGTGAGACATGATCGTAGGGAGGCTGGGGAAATTGGGATCTTCAAACCCAGGCAATCTTTGATGATTGGTTGAGAGAGCAGGGACTGAAATGATTGTGAAGGGAGGGGTACAAGATGGTCATCATAAATCAAGAAAAAGTTCCAAGGACTTCCTAATCCCAGATCAAAGTAGGCTAAGGGGAAGGGGAAGTACAAATGAAAATAAAATCAATTTACGTGGTAATATTCAAGCCTAGTGGGAGAAAGTTACTGTCTCTCACTGTAGTGTTTCTGGGTGTTGGTATGTCCCCAATCTTGACCAGGCCAGTAAGCCCTTAAAGCTCATTAAAAGCCAACAGGATGCCTTTTTCTACCCCTGTTATTGATAGGAATGGGTAATACCATTGTTTTATGATCTTCAGCTCTCACTTCATTAAATACTCCATTTTCTGATGGAGATTTGCTCCTGTAATCTCAATGGGAAACTTCAAGCCAACCTTCCCCCAACCTACTTCCCCCCACACTCACACAATTAACTTTCCTCTTCTAACTCCAAAATGAGGGGAGAGGAGGGCAGGGATCCTGCCCTGCTTCTACATAAGTTACGCATCTCACCCTGAGGATTTTCTTCCACTTAGGAAAGTGTTACTCTCAAGCACCGAGTTACCAACTCACTGAATTCAATTCTCATGCCCCTTCTTTCTCAATATTCACTTAGCTTTGCTAAGTTTCTTAGACATTTTTAAAATTTATTTATTCCCTTTAAGAAACAAGTTGACTTAAGCAGTCTCTCAAAGTAAGGAATTCAGGAATTTTAAATAAGACTTTGAATGCAATACGTTCATTTTTAACCATATTCTGTAGTAGTTTCATCATTTGCCCATCTGGAGCCAGGGATGGGGACATCACTCTCATCTTTGAGACCACTGCATATCCCAGCTGAAGAAAGAAAGCTCCTGCCTCTTGGAATAGGGTCAGGACTTTATGGGCAGTCCTTCTCCCCAGGCCAGGTGAAGCACCCTCTTCAGCCCCCAGTCTTGGAGAACTGCTCAGGGCTCTCCCAAGCATTGAACTCTATCTGCAGATAAGGAGACATTTACTCCCATGAGATTCTGAAGGAGCACACATTTCACAAAATAAGTGTCTTTCTGAAAAAGAGAGTGCAAAGCCATCTCTTATTCAACAGCTTGGGTTTCTCCACTGACTTTCATTTTTATGTTGAAGGCAAGTTCTTCTGGGAAGAATTTTGGCACCAAGATGAATGTAAATTAAAGTCCCTCTTGAGGATGCCCGCAGCTTTGCAAAGTCACATATTTAAAGGAAAACACATTTATAAGAAAACATTAATAATATTCCAAACAAAACACAAAATACCCACGCTGGTCCTCAGAGTTGGATTCCTTGGCATGAGAACTCCCTCCGAGGGTTCCAGGCTGAGGTGGGAACTCACTATCTCAAATAAGCATTCACTTTTAGAACACAGAGGTGATAAGTAAAAACTGTGTGCTGCTTTCTTTAACTGGAGCTCATTCTACAGGAAAAAAGTGGTCAGGAGAAAATGGCCCAGGAGACAAAGACTGTCCATTACAAGCTTTAAAGGTCATGATATAGAGTGATTCACTCTTCCTGTTCAATCAAAGAGATGATTCCAGAGCATAGCTGATTTCGCCAACCACCAATTCATAGGCTAACCCTCAGCTGAATCCTCAGGACCACAGAAAAGGCCCTTTCCTCTTCCTCCTTGGCTCTCCCTCTCATTCCCCACAGGTCTGGTATCCTGCCTGAGAAGGAAGGAAGTCAGGGGTCTGTGATTCAGCAAGCACCAGGAGGGTGGATGTAGCAGCAAGCACCCCAAGCACGTCCTCAGAGTTTGCTGCTACCACAGGTTCTTGGATCTGCTTTGTTAAAGGAAAGCAACTCAAAATGGGTTAACAAGCTTACTTTAATCAGTCAGACATATATCGTTTACCTTGTTCAGGGGAAAAAGGTCAGCACCCCGAACTTCAAAGCATACAGGCAGAATTATCAAGACAGAAACAGATCAAGTAGACAGCTTTCCAAACTGTCCAACCATTACATCCATACCCAGTCAACATCTGGGTTTCCACATCTGGGTTTTTCAAAGCCAGGGGACTCTTAACAACGGCTTCCCAGAATACAGATCAAATCACAGAACACTTCTCAAAGTGAGTCCCAAAACAAAGCTACACATCAGGGCTTATATAGCCTTCTCCTGGCTCAGAGAATGTAACAACCTTATTGACTCACTGGCCAATCAAGAAGTATCTACTGAAAAACAAGCCTCCCACCCCAGGCTCCAGGTGCACTTTAGCCTAGGGGCGGGGAAGATCTTCCAAATTTGCATTCCCATTACAGTGGAAAAGCAGACTTTTTCCTAGGGAGAGGGGCAAGCACTGAAACCATATCTGGGTTCAAAGGTCATTTCAAGCTCTAATTAGCAGTGTGACCCTGGACAAGTCTCTTCATTTTCCTGGGCCTCAGTTTCTTCATCTGTAAAATGAGAGAATTGGCCTCTAAGGTCCCCATGAGTATAAGCACAAAGCCAGACTGGAAGGGAACCAAGGTTTTTTCCAAGTGCTGAAAGCCAACGAGTTGAAGCCAGAAGGAGAATAAAAGGCAGAAGCTGAGATTCCAGGGCAGAAGGTCAGAGCTAGCCCAGCGGGCAGAGACTGAATCTCATACAAAGGGCTGGTCATTTGTCTGACAAGTCTGTGATATATTAAGATATTGTGTATTATATTTATATAATTAATAGATTAGATTTATACATGTATTATATGTGTGTGTTCATTTCTTTGTTTGCTTATGTATTGATTTATTTCCACACTCTGCAAGAGACCTTTCCTGGTCCTTCCCCAGGGCCTTCCTTCAGAGCTTCTCTCTATCCTGCATGGGTACCTCCTTCTTTCTGAGATGATCTCCTGTTTGCACTGTGTATATCTTGTGGATCTCCGATAGTGTGCACGTTGTCTCTCACACACACACACACACACACACACACACACACACACACACACCTTGAGAGCAGAAACTGATTTTTGCTCCTCTCTTTGCCTTTCCCCAGGGCTTGACTAAGTGCCTGGATCATAGTAGGTGCTTAATAAATGCTTTTATCATTTGACTTGATTTGTCTTGACTTCAAGGGAGCAGTAGTAGAAGTCTGCACAGTCTACATGAACCCTCATCTGGCACCAAGGCTCGGTCAGAGACACCAAAAGCTGTGGATGAATGAATGAGGAAGAAAGCATTCACTCCCACTCTTTAGTGCGGCTCTAAGACAGCCATCCCAACCCCACTCCCCTTGGCAGGCTAGATCCCCAAACAAGGGTGACTGCTCCCCTCAGGGCTCTTGGGTAGATCTTAGGGGGGAGCAGGCATCTTTCCAACACTATGGTTTATGAAGCCCCACTGGTGTATTACTCCCCCAGTTATCAGTTGTTACCACTCAGTCAAACTTCGTTGACTTGGAGAAAGGTGTTTTCTAAGGTGGGGCAGCACAGTGGACAGAGTACTGGACCCGAAGTCAGGAAGACTCATCTTTCTAAGTTCAAATCCCACTTTAGACACTTTCTAGCTGTGTGGTCCTGGGAAAGCCATTTAACCCTGTTTGCTTGTTTCCTCATCTGTACAATGAGTGGGAGAAGGAATTGGCAAACTGCTACAGCATCTTTGCCAAGAAAACTCCAAGTGGGGTCACAGACAGTAAGAACAATGAACACCAAGCACCCTCCCCAAGGCCTCCAACATATTCTCCCACAGCACCTACAGAGTTTGAGAGAGAACACACATGAGCCCCAGCTCTTGGCTGCTGAACCCCTGCTCTCTGCATTGTGGGGTGCCATGGGCATGGGAAGCTCCTCTGCCAGGCTCCTGAGCTGCTTCTCCTCACCAGGTGGAGTTCAGCGCCAGCTTCCTATGGGCCCGTCCCTGGGCACTGCTTAACCTGTCCTACCATCAGCCCCTACGCAGCACACCGGGCAGTCTCTTATGTCCTTTGGTTATGGCTCGGCCATTTTCAGTTGTGTCCAACTCATCATGACCCTGTTTGGGGTTTTCTTGGCAAAGGCACTGGAGGAGTTTTCCTTCTCCAGCTCATTTTACAGATGAGGAAACTGAGGCAAACAGGGTGAAGTAACTGGCCCAGGGTCACACAGCTAGTGTCTGAGGCTGTATTTGAACTCACAAAGATGAGTTTTCCTAACTCCGAGCATGGTGCTCTATCCACCCTATGTCCTTGGAAGACCTTTAGCTGAAAAGAATGGTTATGGAAGAAGGGCTTTGAATACAATGGGGGGAGACAATGCTAAGGCTCCACAGGAAGCCAAATGTCTTATTATAGGCCAGGGTCTGCCCCGGCAGGATGCCTATGACACCCCTCACCATTACTCCTCACCATCCTCTGAAGTTGCCTAGATCCTCTGGGGGGAAGGGAGGGGTGGGGAGGGGAGGGGAGGGCAGGGGAGGGGAGAGCATTCTTTACTTTGAAATAAGAGCTTGAGGAAGGAGTCTTAAAAACCTCCAGAGAAAGACCACCCCCCTTTGTTATTCAAAGACCTCTCTTCAGTGATGTGGGCACCTTAGTCTATGCAGCAGGACCTCATCCAGTTTGAATGATCCTTCCCATTGGTGAGACAGCCTGTAAGGAAGGCCTGTGGGCCACTTATCCTGACCTAGAAACCCTGTAAGACTCTATTCACAAAGGGAAGCATTCGGGGTCTCTCTGGGACCTGGCTGCTGACCCTCCAAACAGCAGCCTCAAGAGTCTCCTCTCTCAATGGAGAATCACTTTCTATCCTCGAGCCAAGTTCCCAGAGTTTCAGAAGCTGAGGTCTGTCTGTTGTGGGGGGACAGGAAAGACACCACAGAAGGAGAGAAGGGAAAATATTGTCCTGATTTCCAAAAAACGAGGAAGAAAAATGCACTCTGCCAACAACACCAGAGTGAGCCTGACTTCGAGGCCAGGAATAATTTTAGACTACATCATGAAAGGGACCCCAGCAAATGCCATGCCCTGAAGCTGAGGTTTAGGGAGCCCTGGGCTCTCAGCATCCCCAGGAAGTACCACGTAGCCCCTGTTTCCTGCTAAGTACACACACACACACACACACACACACACACACATACACACTGGGCTTGATGTCAAGAAAAAACCTTCCTAACAATGAGAGCTACCCCAAAGTAGAGTGGGCAGCTTAACCTCAAGGAGAAATGGCTCTCTTGTCCTTTTTTGAGATTGGTCAACCACTTGTGAAGGGCATCATAGGGGAGTTCTCCAGCACCTTGGAGAGGACTTCACCTCCATCTCTCAGGTACTTGGATACATTGATGTGCAAATACATCAGAGAATTGTGTAAGGCTCTTAGATTTCCATGAGAGGAAGGGACAAGAGAAGTGATAGTGACCGAAGATGTCAATGCATTACAGACTCCAGGCCCCCAGGGCCATGTCTCCTCTCCCATCTGGCCTTAAGTGGGAAGAGAGACTTTGGAAGGGAAATTGAAGAGGACACCTTCCATTCACTTAATGCCCATCCTGATGAAGTGTCAGAGAAACTGGGTTGGGATTGCTCATGATGGGATATTGAAAATGCCCCTTGATGTCTTCAGGTCGAAGAATCACTATGAGTAAAAGGAGGGCCTAGGACCAAACAGTCTTTGGGTGACTCTTAGTCTGATCTCTGAGCATCCAGTGATGGGAGGAGCATGGACAAGTTTCCTCTCCCTTCCTTAGTCTTTGGCCAATTCCTGCTGCCAGTCTCGGTTCATCTCCATCAATCAGCAGAGGCTGAGATTGTCTTTTGGAGCTCACCTGTGACTGCTGAGATCCCAATCTAGATCCCTTCTCATTTTCATGCTGCCCCCTCCTCCTTCTCCAGCCTTATTGACACATAGGTTGAAGAATTTTAAAGGGACCTTCCCTTCATGTATTTTCCCCCTGGGTAAGGCAAGGACTGGACAGGACCATGTGAAAACATTCTAAAGAAGATGGTGTGGAGGTTGTCAGGGGTCATGGGTGTTATATTACTGTGGCTCCAAGGGCACCTCCTAGCAAACAGTCAATCCTGCAGGAGAAAGAGGGGGAAGTGGGCAAATGGGCATGGATGGTTCAGATAAGTGGGTTCTTGGGGCTCTCGGGATGCTCAGCATTCCTCCTGCCTGAAAGTTCAGGTCCATGCTTTCTTTCCCTTTGCTGGCTAAGGCAGGTGCAGCAGAGACATCTCCTTTCTGTCTTCATCTCTATTTCTGTCTCTTGCCTCTGTCTCTGTCTCTGTCTCCTCCCCCACCCCACCCCCATTTAAAACCTCGTTTTAGCTTTGGGTCTTTAAAATGACCATTTCACCTCCTTGTTCTCCTAGAAATGTCCATGAAGATTCATAGGATTTCACAAACCAGGAGAAACTGCTTAGAGCAGAGATTCAATTAGGCTTCAGAAACAGAAGGCGATAACCCAATTAGCTGAGGAGCGCGCTTCGATCATTGGGAACCGCGTGGCCAGTGGACGGAGGGGAGGACGAGCCGGGCCCCTAGAGGTCGGCGTTTCTCTTCTAGGCTCTGCCGCAGCCTCGGTGCAGTCTGAGGCCAATAGCTCAGGTCCCCTCTGCCTGCCCTCAGTCCTCCAGCTGTCATCTGTAACACTGTCCGGCGGCCTCCCCCCGAGGCCAATGCAAAGGGGAATGCGGTGACCCCGATGGGTTTTGGAGGCGCTCGAATGGAAGGGGCTATGGAACTGGGAGGGATCTGGATATTCTTAAAAATACATCTCGGGTGTGGGTTTGCGCACCTGCTCCCCCACCCCCGGGGCAACCTGCGATCTGGTGACAGAGCTCCAGCTCTTGCCTCTGTGAGGAGCGGCCCACGTTTTCTTCAGGTTGGAAAGGGATCTGCAGCCTGTCACAGCTGCTCTCTGCGTCGCAAGCCGAGCATTATTGGGACAGCAGCCTTTATTCTGCCGTTTGCAGCTTCATTCCTAAAGTAACACCAGTTAAATCTGGACAGGAGTCTGGGAGTCAGCTGGTGTGAGCAGCAGAGCAGAGTAAGTGGGGGGTGCAGGCAGGGCTGGGGGCAGCTCATTCCAGAACCAAGCGCTCCAAGATCAGTGGTGAGCAACCACACCTCGGAAATGAGCACTCAGATCCGGCCAATCTGATTGGCCAGTCTGGGCATTGGCCAAGCTGGGTATTGGCCAATCTGGGCATTGGCCAATCTGGGCATTGGCTTTGCTTGGATGTACACATCTGTCATGGGCTGTGTTTCCTTGCTTCTCAGTGACTGTGAGAGGACGAGGAAGGGAGGGAGTGCAGAATGGAAAGCTGTTCACAGCAGCACTCCTCTGGAAAGCTGCTCTTGCATGGCTTTACAGGTAATAGTGTGTAACTGAAAGTCATGTAGCACCACCATTTCCCAAGAATGAAACTTATGGATCAGTGTAGTGGCAACGGAGAGAAACAAGTGGGGGGGGGGGAGGTGAGCAGCTGGGACTCATCACAAATGAATATCTCAGGAGAAGTGCTTGGATATCTACAATGTTTAAAGACATGGGCCAACTGGGCCCATGAGGAAGACAGCTCACTGGCCCTGTTAATAGCCACGCAATGGCAAAACCAGGAATGCTTGGAGAGGTGCAAGCCAAGCACTACCCAGGGCAGGAAGATTTGAATGGCTTGTGATTTGTACATGGAAGGGACTGTCTACTACAACGCATTCCATCAAAGAAGTAATTGGTGATGCCTCCAAGGGTAACCGGTTACATAAGGTCCGTCCCTCCCCTGGACTCCCCACTGTTACCTCTCAGCTATGTGTTTTGCAGAGAAGAGCCAAGATGTTCTGTCTAGACAATGATTTCATGGAAATCTTTGGAAGGTAGGGCTACAATGAACAACATAATTCAATAGGAAACATAATGGAGTATTTAAAAAATAGCAACAACAATATGATCAATTCAGAGCTCAACTGGGCAGATTCCTGTTGTTGCTGCAGAAACATCTCTCATTAGCCATGTGAAAGACTTCCAAACATATACTTAGGCAGCTTCCAAAATTACAGTTGCTTCTTTCTGGGTAATCATTTAAAATCACCAAACTCAAGCATTTCCAAGCAAATGTCTTCTTTAATCTGTGTTCTTCAGAAAATGTATAGACCCTACATGAAAAACAAATTCTTGATTAGAAAAAGTCCCAGGATAAATCAAGTAAAAAACAACAGAATAGTAAGACAAATGAACTTTTACTTAGCATGTCCTGTCACTCTATATTTATCTGCTACATTTTTTCCACTAGACTCTTCCTAATGACATACAGTTGATCTCATTAAGACTTTAATGAATAGACAGCCTTACAGAAACTATCCTTTATGATCACTGCCCATAAAGTTACATGGTCTCAAAAAGCCAAGCTGTAGCAACCCCCCATTTTATGAACATCCCCCATCTCTCCCCATCATAGAGGAGATGCCTAGGAAACCCGCCCAAAACCCAACAAATCTCAGACAGCAAACCTGCCAAGTAAACCTGCCCAAACCTGCTACCTGAAGCCCATAGCCACCCCCCACCACCACCACTTCTGTTCAGTTCTCTGTAAGCGGCTGCTAACTTTACTAACCTAAGGGCCATCTTAGGTTGTGTTCTCAGGAGGGAATGAAGAGACCAGAGACAGGAGAGAGAATTAACTTGTAGTTTATTCCACATGGCAGGCACACGCAGGAAAAAAAGCTGGCTCCATATATACCTTAAAGAGAGCATGGTTCAAGCATGATCTCCTCATGTATGGGGAGTGTGAACCAATGGAGGGGGGCTGAACCAGTCACGTCAGCTTTTGCTCAACAAGAGAGGGGCCTGGGGGGAGACTTCATTGTGAGCAGGCAACTGGACTGTGGCCCTCAGCACTTCCTTATCTCAAACAAGTACAGAGCGGCCTTGGAACCAAGAGGTCCCAAGGAAGTTCCTGATTTCCCATAGGACAAGAAGAGCTTGGAACTCACATTGTCCTGTACAATTCCCCCCTTTTGTTTTGGAAAAATGCAAGGTGAATATCAGCCTGAATCATTGCTAAGCTTTTATAAAGCATTTTAAAGATCAAGCCAAGCAGAGGAGGGCCACAGAACAATAATATGCCTGCTATTGCCAATGTTATCCAACTATGGGGTTTCAGCCACCATGGACCAACATTGTGACCCCAATGATCACACAAGAAATACATCTCTTATGCCTCCTCACAGTTATTCCATGTTTTTTCTGAGAGGAACAGAGTCGTAACTGGTATGGTTTGTCAGGTGCCAAGATTGGAGCTCACTGTGCTTGTGAAATGCAGTTTTACAAGTCCACTAGTGAGTGGCACAAGTCTCTAGTAAAGGTCATTTGTCTTGTTCTGCCTGGACCAATGCAATGGCACCCTAAGCAACAGTCTGCTAAAATTAGTCTGTACTGAAGATGTGTGTGCTGTAGTTGGCTGGAAATAAAATTCATCCCTGATTAATCTACTACCATTCCCTTGAAAAACCGTTTCAATGACCTCCACCCTCAGCCAGGGTGGCTCATACATCACAGCCCAACTGTGTTGTTCTCTATGAGCAGGTGGTGAGATGTCGAGCATGGTGAAGGCAGCAACCAGCAGCAACATCTCTTGGTGATTCATCTTTCATGGTCTCCGCCATCGTCAGGATGGGCACTTCTTCTTCTTTCAAGTCACTGATAACTTGGATAGCTTTTGCAGGTGACCTTGACCTATAGAAATACAAGCATACCCTGGCCCCCAGGTTAAAAGGGTATAAGGGCCCTCCCAATTACCAGCAGGTGTTCTCCACATAACCTGTCTTTGTTTTTCATTATTGTCCCACCATCCCATTTCAAATTTATGTTTTTGATTCCCTCCAAGCTATTTCATAGCCAGAGTCAAATCATTCGCATCAAGTTTCAGGTAATTTAGGGTGCACCATATTAATTTGGGGTGTACAATATTTTAATTGTCTTATTGGTCCATCTCCCCCTTTTTGTTTTGTGAGATAGTCTTTTATAGTACGATTGGCCCTTTCGACCATTGCTTGTCCAGTAGGGTTATACAGAATACCAAATATGTGTAAAATGCCATGATCAGTCATGAAAGTGGACATAGCAGAAGAAGTATAGGCTGGACCATTATCAGTCTTAATGGCTTGAGGTATTCCTATAGAGGAGAAACAATGATAAAGATGATTGAAAACGTGCTTTGAGGTTTCTCCAGTCTGTAAGGTAGCCATTAAGAAGCCAGAAAATGTGTCTATGGAGACATGAAGGTATT
>NW_027185761.1:76823310-76829063 GCF_028583685.1 Petaurus breviceps papuanus | reverse complement strand
TGTGTCTATGGAGACATGAAGGTATTTACCTTTTGTAACGTGTGTGACATCCACTTGCCATAATTCATTTGGTTGTACTCCATGGGGATTCACACCCTTTACCTCAGGTGGGTGAAAAGATATACATTGAGTACATCTTTTGACGATGTCTCAGGCTTGTGGTTTGGACAGGCTGTAAAGGCAGCAAAGGGAGCGTGCTAACATATGGTACTTGTCATGAGCTAGAGAAGCTTGGTGTTGTACATCAATCATAGCACCTACTAATAGTTTATCTGCTATGTGGTTCCCTTCAAATATTGGGCCAAGTCCATATGGGAGCAGACATGAAGGATGTAAAAGGGCTTTGTCCTTTCTCAGATGGCTTCCTGAGTCTGTAAGAACAGATCAGTGATTTCAGGAGACTTGATTTTTATATTTTCAGTCTCTGAGCCTTTCACAGCATTACAAGCATAATAACGATGAGTAATAATGTTTATGGGTTCTTGGATATTAAGTGCTAACAGTATAGCAAACAACTCATTCTTTTGAGTGAAGGAATAAGGTGTCTTCACCACTTTAGCAACCTTTAATATGGGAGAAGATATGGATGCACTGCCATGAACCCTAGCATCAGTGAAGACATTTGGGCCATTGACAGGTTTCATTGATGTCACTTTAGGTTCGATCCAAGGCCAATTTGGTCTCAAGGAAAGTTTCCTTAGGCTACTGCCTGCTTTTAAATCTCCAAGGGCTAAGAGCTCTGCCCAGTCTGGCTGAGTAGCTATCCAGCAGTCAAGTCTGTCTTTTGGGACATTTATCCACAGTATTGGCTGAAGGCCAGATAGTTGAATTGCTCTCAATAATAACCTCTGGCTTATAATCACAGCTTGTTCTAAATATTCAAGTAGGACTCTTTTTCCTTGTGATTTAGGACAGACCTGTTCTATAATACCTTCATCCTGATGTATAGCCCCATATGGTTGTTGAGCTAACATTAGAGTTGTCTCAAGAGGCATTTTAGGGTCCCATCTAGTGTCTGCCTTCTCTATTGCCTTCTCTATGATGTTTATTGATATTTTCTTAAAGTAAGCCTTAAGTAGTTAAAAAAAATTCTTTCACTAAATCATGGCTCATAGATAATTACAATTAATTGGTTTTTTATTCCCATGGAGCTGTAATAAACAATAAAGATGTACTAGGTTTCTTCTACATAAGGAATTTCATTTAATGTTTTTCTTTCTCAATGTTAGAAATCCTTTTAATATTTTGCAACTTTCTTAGCAAGTTAGATTCATTATCTAGAAACTACATAACTAAAACTAGTTCCTTTCTCAGGTTGAATGACCTTGCCTCTAGAGATAGTTTCCTTGGCAACTTTACAAAATAAGAATAACTGAGATGCACTTTAGGGAGGGGCTGGAGGTGATGCTCCTGCTTCATTAGATCTCATACATTCAGGAGGAATGGTCTGAATGAGTAGAATCAATCCAAATAAAGTTTTCACCCAGTCTCCTCCTTTCCACATACAGTAATCAATTAGCAATTTTAAGTTTTAGCATTTAAACAGTAAAATAATTTAGGTAATAATTTCCATAAGTGATAGCCAAATTGTTTTAGTTGTAATCTCCTTTTAATTACAGGTAAAGATGTAAATAACTGGTTTCATTGTAGAAAATATAAACATTATAAAATGTTAAGTGACATAACTGTTTTTACACGAAACTTTTCTCTTTTAGTTTCAATGAAATTCAGATTAAAAATTTTCTTATCTAACACTATTTATGGCTTACAATGATCCCCACATGACATTATGATGTCAATTTTATTTCCAAATCATCACTTGTAAAAATTATTGTTAAAAATTGGGCTTAACAAGTGCAGAGGTTTTTCCCCTTTCTTCACTGCTGCAGAGCCTAATAGTGGATGTAGGGGTTTGAATTGAAGAAGTCTATCTGCTTGTTTAAAGGTGTGGGCTTCAGGGGCCCTCAGGGCTGTTGATAGTAGGGTCCTTCCTTTCTTGCCAGATAGGGGAGGGTTTATGTTTATTCCTAAAAATGTCTTATAAAGTGAAAAGCTTTCAACCTGCCAGTTAGAGGGATTGGTACTCTGGAAAAATCCCAGAGGTTTGCCTTGTCCCACTTCCCTGAAACTGGGGAGCTTGAAGCTCTCACCTTTTAAATGTTTCTTTATCAGATCTTAGCAATATTCCAATATGCCTAAGTGCCAAATATCATAATTTCTGACTTATCTTTAACATCAAGTTAGCAGTGACACCAATTCACTTTTTTACATTCCCTAAAATGACCAGAATAAGTTCAAATTGATTTTTAGTAGCATCCCAATACACAAAATTTATTCTCTAATAGGTGAGGCAGGAAAGGGTGAAATGCTTGTCTGTTTGCCTCTTTGATCCGAGAGAAAATGTCCTTTGTCTTATCTCTGTTGGCACCCAACTTGGCCAGAGTTCAGTGAGAGAAAGAGATCACTAAGTTTTAAAAACCTCAAAACTTCTGTTCACATTTTTCATACAAATAATTTAAGATACTTTGTTCATTTTCTGGCAAGAAAGAAGGGAGAGGGGGAGTGAAAGAGATAATAACATTTCACGGAAAGTTCCACAGTCCAGCTGCATATTAAATCTTATAGAATGACAAATTACTCTCACTCATTCCCATAAATATACATAAACAAAACAGAGATACAGAAAATAACAGAATGGATCACACAGAATTTGTAGATCTCCTGAAAAGGTTAAATATTTGCTGGCTCTCCAGATAGTAACAGAAGACAGGTAAGAATTACTTGATAATATTAGAGACAGCTGCATCACACTGAAGTGTTCTAGCCTCCTTTGGCACTTTCCTTTCTGATGCTAAACACATCATTAATATATTCCATAGAAAAAAGGCAGAAATGGTGAAATTCTGGAGTCCTTCTGACCTTGGCCCTAACTGTTATGGAATGGGAATCTGAAGATCTTCCCTGCCCCTTGGCCCCTTTATAGACTTAAATGACTCTGAGAACCTTCCCAGATTTGAAAATATACTCTTCCCCCCAATAGGCTGAATATGGTCACCTGGAGCCTGTGGCTGGAGGCTTGTTTTTCAGGAATGCCCACACCTTGTTGCTTTGTGACTGGGCAGTGGGTCAAGAGGGTAGTGACATTCTCTGAGCCAGGAGGTAATATATTCCCTGATATGAGGCTTTGTTTTGGGGCTCGCTTTGATAAGAGTTGTGTGATTTGACCAGACGACACTCTGGGCAGCTGTTGAGCCCCAGGGCTTTCAAAACCCAGATGTTGGTGCTTCCCTCTCTGGTAACTGACTAGATATGGATGTAATGGTCAGACAGTTGGAAGCCTGTCTGCTGATCTGTTTCTCTCTCTGCTTGTAACTTCAGCTTGTAATTTGTTTGTATTCTCTGAAGTTTGGGGTGCTGACCTTTTTCCCCTGAACTAGGTAAATGACATATGTTTGATTAAAGTAAGATTGTTAACCCATTTTGAGTTGCTTGCCTTTAGAAAAGCAGATCTAAGAACCTGTGCAAGCAGCCATCCTGGGTATGCTAGGGTGCTTGCTACTACAACCTGTTGGCTTTTCATCATTGCCCAGCCCCCCTATTATGTTGGTCTAGCCCTTTCCGAGAAAGTCTCCCAGGCATTCAGTTTTACTGCTTCTTGACCTGGCTCCCACTATAGGCCTTTCTTTGTTTTCCCACCTTTCTTTTTTTTAAAGCAGTTGGGGTTAAGTAACTTTCTCAAGGTTACCCGGCCCAGGTGTTTCTGGGTGGGTGCTAAGTGTCTGAGCCTGGATTCGATCCCCAGGTCATCCCGACACTGGAGCCAGTGCTCTTACTCACTGTGCTACCGAGCCTCCCCTTCTTCCCACCTTTCAATCCATCCCCTGCATGAGTTGCTTTCTGCCCATTGTGACAATGTCTCCATCACCCCACTACCAGGCACCAATTGTGAGTCAAGGGTTCTACTGTTAATCAAAGGTTTTCCTCTCAACAAAAAGAAGTGGGGATTGTAGTAACCCCCCATTTTGTGAACATCCCCCATCTCTCCCCATCATAGGAGAGCTGCCTAAGAAACCTGCCAACAAAGCCCAGGCAGCAAAACCTGCCAAGTAAACCTGCCCAAACCTGTTACTTGAAGCCCATAGCTACCCCCCCACCATTCATTTCTCAAAATAGATTTGGGAACTTTCCCTGAACAACAAACTGACCACTGGACAACAGTTGTTAAGCAACACTAACATTTATGCTGTGATTTTTGTCTATATAAACCCTGAGATGTATATGCTCAGGGCTGCCTGATTTGGGTACATGACACCTGGCAGTCCCTGAGTTAATTATGCTCCACAATAAAATTCCATTTAAATTGATTAATGGTTTCACTTGCTGTCATTTCTGTTACAACAAAGCTGTGGAAACTTAAACGCTTGACTATAGATACCCCCAAAATGAAGTCACAAAGGAAAAACAAAACAAGTTGGGATAACAAAATCTGATTGATGTGGGGCATTGAATCATTTTGGTACTTATCCTCAAGAGATGAAAGACAGAGTCCATGAGTGACAAAAGGAAAGAGAAGAGGTCTGGGGTAAGGAAGAAACCAGGTATCTATCAAGTAAGGAGGAATAAGGGCATAAAGGGGAGCAAGGAAGGAAGAAGAAGAAAGGCAGGACAGGTGTGACTGCACTGGGGGAGGGCTTGGTTTCATGGCCACACAGAGAAAGCATGGAGAGGGCTGAAGAATATTGATGGGTCCTGAAAGACGGTTGCATTGAGATCTGGCTTAGTAAACAGGCTGAGATGAGTCTAAGTAGGGTGGGGGCCAGAGATAAGCAGTTTAGAGCCATTGTGTGGCCTCTCTCATTCTCTAGTCTTGTTCTAGACTTTCTGATCCATTTCTTGCCAACCTCATCTCTTCCCACCTCTGACTGGAAGTCACAAATAAGTTGAATTTTTCATAGAATTTTGCCGCCTCACTTTCCTCTTCAACAGATGCTGGTGCATAAGTTTCAGTTATTTTCATGGTGGACTTCTTGCAAATGTTGATCAAAAGTATTGCCATATGAAGTTACCAATGAGATGATTCCTATTGTCTTATGGTGCATAATAAAGCCAACCATACCAGCTCCTTTATTTGACTCTCCAAGGAGAATCTATGAGCAGTCCTCCCTTTTAGCTGCAACTTTCTTCTTTAATTTGCTTTTGTTTAGGAAGAGAATGTCAAGATTAACAGAACCCAGTTTCTCGAATGCAGGAGTTCTTACCCTTAATTGTGCCATGGACCCTTTGGGCAGTCAGCCTGGTGAATCCCATGAGCCCTTTCCCAGAATAGCTCATTTCTGTATAAAATAAGATACATCATATTGGAAAAGAAGCTAATTATGTTGAATTTGTTCTCTTTTAATGTTAAAAAAAAATGGTTCCTGGGGTACAGGTTAAGTGTCCCTACTCCAGCAATCTGCATGCTCTTTGGTCATTGGACAAGAAGCTTGGATTCTGAGAAATTCCAGCTAAGGGCAGCTTTCTAGGTGATCTAAAATCTGAGTGATTCTCAGCCTCCTTCCCATCCCCCTCCCCATCCATTGCTCTGTCATTGAAGAAGTGTATGGAGCCACATAGAACTGAGGACCATTGTGCCTACCTCTGTGTGTGTGTGTGTGTGCATGCTCATTCATGTGTGTCTGTGTGTATGTGTGTGAGAGAGGGAGAGAGGAGAGAGAGAGAGAGAGAGAGAGAGAGAGAGAGAGAGAGAGAGAGAG
>NW_027185761.1:76809314-76823300 GCF_028583685.1 Petaurus breviceps papuanus | reverse complement strand
GAGAGAGAGAGAGAGAGAGAGAGAGAGAGAGAGAGAGAGAGAGAGAGAGAGAGAGAGAGAGAGAGAGACAGGGGGAGAGAGAGAGACAGAGAGAGAGGAGAGAGACAGAGACAGAGAGAGACAGAGAGACAGATTCAAAGAGACAGAGACAGGGAGATACAGAGAGAGAGAGACAGAAAGAGAGAGGGAGAGAGACAGAGAGAGACAGAGACAGAGAGAGCTTCTTATTCAAATTGTTTCTGCCCCTCGGCTGATGCTGAAGGTGCATTTCCCCACAGCTCTCTGAGCCATCTCCACAAACTCTTAGAGTCCGAGCTAGATGCCTCAGAGGGCTCAGCTCTAAGCGCCAGCGGCAGTCTCAGCCCCTCCTCTGAGTTCAAAGCCCACGCTCTTTCTAAAGCACCTCATTGATGGTCTGCTGTCTAATACCGAACGTGCAGACGCCGGAGAGGTGAAGAAAGTCACCGCACTCCCGCCCGGGGCACACGGGGAGAAAGCTGGCTGAAGCGGGGCCAGCCCGGAAAGAAGCATCCCTGCCAGCCGGCCCCTCGGCCCTCATCACCCGGGCTCCAGGTAGTTGCTGCTCTTCCCCAGTCGTTAGATTGTAAACTCCTTGAGGGCAGGGCCTGTCTCCGGCCTCTGTATCCCCAGCTCTGAGCATAGTGCCTGGCATATAGTAGGTGCTTAATATAGGTTTATGTATTATTGATTAATTAGCCTTTAGATTGCTAATTCCCAGGCTGAATAAGACCTGTCTCCCTTTCCTCCTTTATATTATTTTCCCACTTAAAGGATCATTTGTGCGGCTTTCTTCCGGGCCCAGAATCCTCCATCTGGGCTTCATCTGGGGGACTGTACCCAGAAGCTGTGCTCGAGTAGGGTAATGGTCCCCGGGGCATTGCCCCCTCCCCCATGCTTCTTGATACAGGGGTGGGGGTACTTTTAAAATTTCTTGTTAAAGCACCGACTCAGGGCGGGCTTGTGGGGTCTGTAACGCTGGCTTAGGTTTGGCCATAAGCAAATATAGCCTGTATCTCCCTCTTGTGATTGGCCTTGCCCTTCCCATCGGCCATCCCGCCGCACCCATCGACAGGGAGTTTGTCTGAATGGTTCCATTCCATGGAATGTCTGAATTCATCCATGGAATTCGGAAGGCAAATTCTTCTAAATCCAGGTGAGGATTGCCGCTTACCTGTTCTGGACTGCGGCTCACCTTTCCAGGAGGGACCCAGCACTCTAACTGCACCTGAGGCAGGAACACAAAGTTACCTTTCCTCTGCTGACCCCCCCCCCCCAAGCACCTCTGCCCTAACAGTGTATGTTTAAGATAAGAGATACTTCCTCAGGGCCTGTTGTTTCCCCGCCCTCCCCCTCCTCAGCTTTGTTCACCTAAGCCAATCACTTGCCTAGTCTTGTTCCAGCTTTACCCTAGAGGAGGACCCTTTGCCCCTCTTTCCCCCATGTCACAGAACTCTTGGGAGAAGGAGCCAGTAGCGCTAAGGGGCTTTGGGTGACTTTCATGTGACTAATGCGACATTGGCTGGTGTGAAGTCAGCTCCGGGAGTGTCTAATCTTGGTTCAGAGCTTCAAGATGCCTTCCCCACCCCACCCCTTCGCCCCCACAAAAGCGAAAAAAGTTATCCAAACGCGATGTCTTTTAGGGCTTATGCTCTAAGCTATCCATTCAAAAAATGATTCAAGTGTCCTATTCCCAGGTGGCTGGGATGAGTGAGAGGAAGGCATTCACGCTGTGTGAGTACCAGGAAGCCGGTGATCTTCACACCTGAGGTGCCTTCTTTTCTCCGTATTCAGGATATTCACTTAGATAAATATAGCCCCCTCCCACATCCATCCTCTAGGACTGCCACCTTCCTTCATTTATCCTGTGCTTCCCCCTCCCCCATCCCAGTCCTATCTCTGCTTGATTAACTTCTGAAAGAGGCTTATTCACTGAATGGGAGTTACCTCGCTCAAAGTGAGAACCTGAAAGGACCCGTCATGGCATCACCTCCCTGATGTCATGGTCCTCTTCGAAAGGACAAACAGGACAAGAACAATCCATCTCCCGGAGTGAGGAGACTTGGCTTTGAATCCCAGGTCTACCACTTACTACTTGTGACCTTGGACAAGTCTTTTATCCTTAGTTTTCTCACCTTTGGCAGTATAAGATTGGACCAGATAACCTCAAAGGCCCCCTGCAGTTCCAACGTCCTTCAGCCCTAATATCATTCTTCAGTGTACAGATGTCAGGATAGTAAGTTCACTAGAAAGCCATCACAATCAGATATGGGGACTTGGGGGGCCAAGTGTGTGGAGAGGACCAAGTTGTCAAGGGGGAATGCTAATTAAAACTACTCTTACACCTCAATACCAAGCAAAACAAATAATTTTATACTTCACTAGAAAAGTAGGCTTTGGGGGGAGGGTCGACTAGGTGGCACAGTGAATCAGAGCACCGGCCCTGGAGTCAGGAGGGCCTGAGTGTAAATTTGGCCTCAGACACAACACAAAACTAGACCTGTGATCTTGGGCAAGTCATTTAACTCCAACTGCCTTGCCTCACCCCTCCAAAAAGGAAAAAAAAAATGTAGGATGGGGAAGAACCTTGAGATGACCTCCTAATCATGGGTTTTGGCTGAAGAGAGCTAATCTACAAGACCATAGATCCATTGAAGGATTAATTTCATTTTTAAATCCAGACTGGTTAAACATTCACCACATTTACTACTGTTTCACTAGGCACATCTGTTTTTCACAGAATATTATCACCTTTGCTCAATGTACGAGTGTCACAAGTGAAGGCATCTCACAGTTACTGTGACTGTGTGTGTGGAAGGAAAGACAATTGGAGAGGCCATGCCCCGGCTTGTGATCATGATGGGGGAGGGAGGTGGGTAGGGAGCATTGCTTTCATTTCTTTATGATACGCCCTCTTCTTTAACCATCAAAGCCCTCCCCCAATCACTGATTGTCAAAACTGTACTTCCACTCAAGCATAAAACTATTTTGGTTAATTACAAAAGAGGTAAATGGTTGGTTTTGATCCCAGGATCACAGAACTTGACCTTTGTCTTGCAACTGGACCTCAATGACTGGAAGAGAGAGTGAGGCCGACTACTTTGTGCACCTGTGTCTTACTTCAAGTCACAAGAAAATTAAAACATCACCCCAAGACATCATTGGTCCTTTCCAAAATCAAAGGACGAACTGTTATCATTGGTGGCATGAGTGGCTTTCAGTTTTATCCATTTGAAACCGGCACTATGAAGTGCTTGGAGCTTGGTCAGATGTAGAAGATGCAAAGGTCATCCACTGTAGTCTGGGCTATCAGCAGAGCTAAGCAACAGGACTCCCAGACCTCTCAAAACACAGGGACTTCAGAAGTGTTCTGTGAGGAGTCTGAATATTCAGTGAACATAGCCTTGAAAAATCAGCTATGAATCAGGAATAAACAGTATTCAGAAAACTTTCCCTCCCCTTCTCTGGTGAGAAGCACTCATTACTGGACTCAGGGATTATATTATTTTAAGGAAGGAAAAAACTTAATCTCCCTAGTCATTAATTTCCTTATCAGTCAAATGAAGAGTTTGGACTAAATGGTGTCTAAGGCACCTTCCTACCTGGCTGGACTCTGGATTTCTGAATTCCATCATGCCCCTAGAACCTCATCATCCAGCAAGGTCGATTCAGCCCTGAAACTCACAGCTCCTCAGAACCCTTTGCTCTTGCCCCACCCTTGAGGGTGAAAAGTTTCTCCCAGAACCTCCACTAAAGGAGGCCACTTGGGCCATCCAGCTCTTTATCTTCCCCCCTCCACTCGGGAAGCACTGTGCATCCAGATCAGTCACCTCCCCGCCCTTTCTAGCTTTCCCTCTTAGATTTCAAGCTCCTCGAGGCTAGGGACTATCTTTCTTTTTCCTATCTATGCTTGCAGTGCTTAGCACGGTGTACGCATTTAATAAATGTTTATTGACTTACTAACTTTTCGGTCTCACTCATGATCATCAAATTTATATATTTGCTAAAGCCTTAACCTAAACTCGTAATCTTTAAATGCTGTACATAGTATGGATTTTAAGCAGACCCTACCAACAGGGCTGCAACCAGGGTAGAAGCAGACAATATACACACATACTTATACATATCTTCATATATATGTACCTATATATTTATATTTATATCTATATGTATATATCTATATCTATAGATAGACGATAGATGGATGGATAGATAGGTAGATAGATATTTGATAGACAGACAGACAGATAGATGATAGATAGATAGATAGGGTTTGGGAAATCATCAAGTGCCCTAAGAATTTCAGGCTGTGTGATGATATTATACAGCTGGGGTGTGCAGTCCCCACACAGTCAGAACGAGGGAGAAGGGATGGACACCCCAAGTGTTTAATTGGCAGCACACAACACTAGACAGGTTGCCAAAGCACACTCTTACAAGAGCTCTGGGAGAACATGGCTGTGACCTGCACAGGATGAGAAGTTGCCTGTGGGCTATGCCACTGGAGGGAGCCCACCAGCACTGGGGAGACTGTGACTCAGCCCCGAGGCTGGCCTGGGTGCTCTCTGGCCCTCCTTCATAGTCACGTGCATTGGGATGCCTTGTACATTTCCTCAGCAAGTGGGCTCTATTTTTATTGTCATGTAACCTCAAAGAGCTGCCATTTCATTGTCGTGCTTAGTCAATCCAAAGCACAACTCCTCTAAGTCTCTAAAAATGACTGTCGTGGAGCCAATTTTGTGAGCACTTCTGTGGATGTAATCTAAAATTAAAAAGGAAATTAAGGTACTTTCACCATAAGTGCTGGGGCAGAAATCTTAACCAAACAAAGAAAAAAAGAAATCGATAAATTTGGCCCCGTAAAATTTGTGTTTACTTAAAAAAATGAAGCTATCATAAGGGAGACATCCAATGGAGGAGAAAATGCACCAATATCAATGATAAAAATCTGATAGGTAAAATATGTGGTGCAGTTAGGGGTATTGGCCCAAATAGGAAACAGCAAACATCATTTCCCAATATTTGTGGTTAAATGAAATGAAGCAGGTTTTCAAAGAAGACTAGTAAAGATCAGCTGCTCACTCTCCACTCTCTATAACGGCTGTTCCAAATCTGCTCCTCTCTCCTGAGGGTTCCCATGGTGCCCCTTCAGCTGTGGCCTCACTTCAAGCTTCACTGAGGTCATACACAGAGAGTGCCCCTGTATGTACTTCTCCTGTCATCCGGACACATCTCCCCACCCAGTCTCCTTCCTTCTGCTCTGCACCTTCTGGCCAAGGCCAATTGCTCTGCATTTGCTCTTGATCCCATCTCTTCTCATCTCCAACAAGTTGTCCCCTCTAGTGTCCTTCTTTTCTCTTGTCTTTAGTATCTTGTTATCTGCTGTCTGCTTCCCTCTAGCTTGTAGAAAGGCCCAGGTAGGTGGTGCCATGGATAGAGGATGGACTTCCGAGTCAGGAAGAACTGAGTTTAAATCTGGCATCAAACACTCTACTAGCTGTGTTACCCTGAATAACCTCTGCCAGCCTGCCTCAGTTTCCTTAACTGTAAATATGACCAGTAACACCTTTCTCCCAGGGTTGTTGTGAGAATTAACGAGATAATATTTGCAAAAGCACTTAGCATGATACCTGGCACAGAAACTTACTAAATGCTTGTTTCCTTCCTTCTTAACTGTGCAATCTGACTTGTGACCCCATCATTCAACTGAAATTGCCTTCCCTGAAGCTGCTAATGAACTTTTTATTGCCAAGTTAATGGCTTTTCTCTTTTTTTATTCCATCAAATATTTTCCAATTATATGTAAAATAATTTTAACAACTTTTTTTTTTACTTTGAGTTCCAAATTCTCTCTCTCCCTGTGACCACTCCCCTCCTTCTTGAGAAGGCAAGAACTTTGATGTCAATTATACATGTGAGGTCATGCCAAACATTTCCATATTAGCCATATTGTGAAAGAAAACATAAACAAAATATAACAATAAAAATAAGGTTAAAAAAGCATGCTTTGATATATATGAATTCAGAGTTCAGCAGATCTGGAGCCAGGTGGAATTTTTCATCTTAGGTCCTTTGGAATTATCTTGGGTCATTCTCTTGATTAAAGTAGCCAAGACTTTCATAGTTGAAAATCCTTACAGTATTGCTATGTATAATGCATATAATGTTTTCCTGGTTCTGCTCATTTCATTTTGCATCAATTCCTAAAAGTTTTCCTTGTATGCTTGGTAAACTTCACTTCTGAATCCATCTGATCCTGGGGTGAAGTAGTCCATGCTCCCCTAATTTGCTTATGAAATCATCCTTTATGTCTAAATAACATGCCCATTTTGACCTTATCTTGGTATATGGTGTGAAATGTTGCTCTAAAAACCTAGTTTCTGGCAAATAGCTTTCCAGTTTTCCAGCAATTTTTGTCAAATAGTGAGTTCTTGTACCCAAACCTAGGATCTTTGGGTTTATCAACACTAGATTACTATGACCATCTACTACCGTGTATTGAGTATCTCATAGATTCCATTGGTCCAGCATTCTATTTCTTACGAGTACCTGATTGTTTTGATGATTACCACTTTGTAATGCAGTTTGAGATTTGATACGACTACACAACCTTCCTTCTAATTTTTTCATTATTTTGTTAATAATTTACTAGTTTTACTAGCTTTTGGTAGTTTGATTGGTATGGCACTGAATAAGTAAGTTACCTAGAATTGTCATTTTTATTATATTGACTTGGCCTACCCTTGAGAAATTACTATTCCTGCAGTTGTTTAGATCTCAAGATGCAGAAGGAGATGTGATAATGTCATGCTATTGTGTTTATATAGGTCCTGGGTTTGTCTTGGCAGGAATTTTGTCAAAAAGCTTTTCTGCATCTATTGAGATAATGAGATGATTTTTGGTGTTTTTGTTGCTGATATGGTCAGATGCTCTGAAAATTTTCCTAATATTGAACCAGTCCCTGAATTCCTGGTATAAATCCTACCTGATCATAGTGTATGACCCTGGTGGTATATTACTGTAATCTCCTTGCTAGGATTTTATTTAAAATGTTTGCCTCCATATTCGTTAGGGAAATTGGTCTATAGTTTTCTCTCTGTTTTTGTTTTTTTCTGGTGAGAGAAGTTATTATTTTGCTCTCATATTAATAGCCAATTATTAAAATTGGGGAGACCCAAGCTTTTTCCCCTGTCCTATTGCCTTGTCTGAAGCCCAGTCTCTCCAAGACAGGACTGATCAAAGATAGGATTAGCATTCTACTCCTTCTGGGTACTGTTATTCCACCCAATTTAGAGAATCCACACCAGAGTTCACATGCACCTGACCTGTGGTAGAACATTCCCAGCTCCTATTGGTCTGGTCAGCCACAGTCCCACCCACTGTAACTTGACTCTAGCACAGTGAGGTCATTTTGATACTCTTCAAGGATGAAGAGAAGCCAGCTCCACCCAACTAGATCAGACCTCTAATCTAAAATGAATTCCTGCCCATTGTGTTTCACTCAAGTTAGTCTGGGCAGAGTTCATCCTCCATCGAGGCTGCCCAAGGTTTTGGGTGATCTGGGCACTGAAGGCGTCCCTTTGTCCAAGAGTGATGTTATGTCACTCTCCGAGTCTCTCATTAGAATAGGTCCACTTGTCACTAATTGTTAACCAATCTGAGTTCATTATCACCCTTAGAAACACCTGCTCTTCCAAGGGTATATAAACTGTGAGTCCTCCACCACTATAAAGGACTATCTTTGGTCTTAGAGAAAGATGGACAAATGGCCATTCCTTGTATTGATAAAATGATAGCATTATTAATAAAATTATTAATTACCCAGAAATTATGTATCAAACTTTTTTAAACATCACACTTGTTTAGGTATCAAAACCATATCTGTGCCATAAAAGGAATTTGATAGGATTCAATCTTTGCCTATTTTTCTAAATAGTTTGCATAGCATTTGAATTAATTGCTCTTTATATGTTTGGAAGAATTCACTTTTGAATCCATTTGGTCCTGGGGATTTTTTCTTTCTTTCTTTTTTGTTGGGTTTTTTTTTTTGGCCTTTTTTGGAGGGCAATTGGGGTTAAGTAACTTGCCCAAGGTTACTCGGCTAGTATTTTTGTGTGGGTGTTAAGTGTCTGAGGGCAGAACCGAACTCAGGTCCTCCCAACTCTGGGGCCGGTGCTTTACTCACTTCAACACCTAGTCACTCCCTGGGGATTTTTTCTTAGGAAGCTTATCGATGGCTTGTTAGATTTCTTTTGCTAAGAGAGGGTTATTTAAGTATTCTATTTCCTCGTCTGTTAAACTGTGCGATTTATATTTTTGTAAATATTCATCCATTTCACTTAGATTGTCAATTTATTGGCATATAATTGGGTAAAATAGCTCCCAATAATTGCTTTAATTTCTTCTTCATTGTTGATTAATTCAACCTTCTCATTTTTGATAATGGTAATTTTGTTTTCTTCTTTCTTTTTTAAAGTCAAATTAATCAATGGTTTATCTATTTTATTGGAGATTTTTTTTTCATTATACCAGCTCTTAATCTCACTTACTAGTTCAATAATTTTCTTACTTTCAATTGTATTAGTCTCTTTGATTTTCAGAATTTCCAATATGGTCTTCAATCGGGGGTTTTAGATTTATTCTCTTTCTAGGTTTTTTTTTTGGTTTTTTTTTTTAGTTGCATGATCAATTCATTGATCTCTCTGTTTTATGATGTAAGCATTTAGAGATACATATCTTCTGGTAAGTATTCTCTGGCTGCATCTCATAAATTTTGGTATGGTGTCTCATTTTTGTCATTCTTTTTAATGAAATTATTCATTGTTTCTATGATTTGTTTTTTACCCACTCATTCTTTGGGATTAGTTTCTTAGTTTGCAATTAATTTTTAATCTATCTTTCCATAGCCCTTTTTAAATGTAATTTTCATTGCATTATGATGTGAAAAGGATGCACTTAATATTTCTGCTTTTAGTTGTGAACTTTTATGCCCTAATAAATGGCCAGTTTTTGTGTAGTTTCCATGAACCACTGATAAAAATGTACATTCCTTTCTATTCCTATTCAGTTTTCTACAGAGGTCTATTACATCTAACTTTTCTAAAATCTATTCAATTTCTTAACTTCTTTTTTTCTTTCTTTTTTTTTAAGCAATCAGGGTTAAGTAACTTGCTCAAGGTTACATGGCCAATTATTTCTAGGTGTGGTGCTAAGTATCTGAGCCCGGATTTGATCCCCAGGTTATCCCTACACTAGAGCCGGTGCTCTTACTCGCTGAGCTACCTGGCCGCCCCTTAACTTCTTTTCCTTATTTCTGGTTATATTTATTTCATCCACTCGTTTTCTCAGGCCCAAAGCACTAATAATTAGAGAAATGCAAATGAAAGTAACTCTGAAGTTCAGTATAATATCCATCAGTTCAGTAAATATGACAAAAAGGAAAATGACAATTTTTGGAGTGACTCACACTTATGTATTGTTCATGGAACTGTGAATTGGTTCAGCCATTCTGGAGAGCAATCAATCAATCTATTGACATTTATTAAGCACCTATTATGTGTCAGTCACTGCTAAGTACTGGGAATACAAAAAGAGGTAAAAGATAGTCAACAAGGAATTTACAATCTAAGCTATGTTTCTAAAATTATTAAGTTGTAGATAATCTTTGACCCAGCTATACAACTACTAGAACTATATGCCAAGGTGAAAAAAGGAAAGAGGAAAATGACTTTATGTAAAAAATTATTATTGCTCTTTCATTGTGGCAAAGAACTGGAGATTAAGGATGTGTTCATCTGCTGGGGAATAGTTATATATAATATGGTACTTGAATATCATGGCATATTTTAGTTCCATAATAAATGATGAAAGAAACAGGTTGGGAAATACCTGGAAAGATCTATATGAACTGATGAAGAGTGAAGTGACCAGAACCAGGAGAATAATTCATGTGATAACAAAACTCTAAATGAAAAAGAAAATTGAAAGACTTGACAAATCTGGCCCCTGCAATGACCAAATAAAGTTTGGGGGGATTGATGATGAAACATGCTATCCACTTCTTGACAGAAAGTAATTTGACTCAAGATACAGAAGGAGAAGGCATTTTTGGACCTGGACAATGTGTGAATTCATCTTGCTTGACAAAGCACATTTTTTACAGGAGCTTATTTTTGTATTTTTCATTTTTTTCCAGTAGGAGAGAGGATGAGAAGGAAAGAAATGACAAGGGGAAGCAAGGGAAGGGAAGGGAAAGGAAAAAAGAAAAGAAGGCTAGTGAAGCAATCTCTTTTTTAAAAAAATCTAGAGCAAGGAACAGAAGTAATGACTGAAAGAAACATAGAGAAATGAGCAAGAAAGCTTGGAAAACTACAGATTAAAGTTATATCTTGAAAAGAAAAAAAATCTGTAAATGACAGAAAGTCATATTCATGCACAATTATCTTTATCACCTTATACAGACTCTGTATAAGGAAATGACCTTTGTATTTGATGTTTGTTAAGTTCAGAATAAAAATGAAATGTAAAAATAAAGCTTGTCCAACTAGTTTCAGAGTTTGTGGAATATGGTAAGTGTCTTCTGAAGGGAAATGATGGATCCAAATGTATGAAGAAAAGAAAAAGGAAAAACAGTAAGTTTACTGGATTGACCTATAAAAAATGACATTCTCATCCAATTTCCCGACTTTTTTTTTAATCTCAAATCTATTCTCCAATATTAGCTTGAATTAGCAATATTTCTATGTCTTACATCTGTCCTCAGTGAAAACACTCATCCCTGGCCTATATTTCAGACAAAGAAGAACACTGAGAAAATGTAGGAAATAGGGTCCTTTGTGCCATTTCCACTGCCAAGGTTAACCATTTGTGCACTTCATTAAGTACAATACCATATCTTGATTAAAGCCACAAGTGCCCAGGATAATGTGCATATGCTTTAAAGAAATGGATTTCCATGAGGAGATTGGAATTTTAGTTTTTTGCACATCCTAGCAGGGATGTGGCCTCAGTCAGCCCTTCCTCTCCCTAACAGTTGTGGTGAGTCACAGGTGAGAGGTGGGTGAAGAGTGGACACCAAAGTTAGATGAGCAGCCCTGCAAAGGGTGTGGCATGCCCTCACACCAGAGGCTCTAGTCCTCTCTGAACACCATGGGTGCAGAGAACAAGCCCAGCAAAGTCATCTCAGGAGACAGAGTAAACCAGCATGAGAGTAATCCGCAGGCCTCAAACCCATCAGTAAGTTAGACGAATGTCTTCTCCAAGCATCTGAAGACTTTCCTGGGCAGAATGGGTGGATAAAGACCACGTGCTCCAATAGCCACGAAGGCAGCTGAAGCAGGTGCCATGAGCGCTGAGAGCTTGGCCAGACATCGAAGATGCCAAGGGCATTCATTGCCAGCCATTCTGACTCTTGTCCTGGACTTTGATGACTCTGAAAAAGAGAATGAGGCTGACGACTGGACAATTCTCCTCTGCCTCACTGAAATCCAATGTGAGTGCAAGTCAGAACATCAGGCCACGACGACTTTGGTCCTCTTGGAAGTGAACGATGAATAACAGCCGTGGTGAACACAGAATGTCTTACTTTAAAAAGGAGTTACTTCTTCACAATCAGAATTTACTCTTGCTGCAGACTAAGACTGTGTTTAAGTCTTTAGCTATCCCATGTATAAAATCCAAGTACATACACACACACACACACTCTCACACACATACTCTCTCACACACACACACAGATGAATCCTTTAATAAGAAGGTTTTTAAAACTGGCTCCCCAGGACCTGTTACTTCCCCTAAGAAGTATCCAATAGGTCACTTCCTCTTCACTGAGGGAAGAGGCCTAATGGGCATCAGAGGAGTGGAAGACAAGTCCCTCAGAAGAGCAGGGCCTCTGAACACATCTGCTAACGAGAGCTTCGGAACCAGGGCTTGCATCTGTTTGGAATATTGGCAAAGCAGTGTGACAGTCTCCATGAAGACAATGCCCAAAGTGGAAGCACGTGCCAGCTTCTGTAAGGCACTGCCAAACTGTCCTCCGGCCTGCTAAGGGCCATGCTGGAGCCAGGCAGGTGCAGCTTCTGTAAGGGGCTGCCAAACTGTCCTCCAGCCTGCTAACAGTCATGCTGGAGCCAGGCAGGTGCAGCTTCTGCCTTCCTCCATTAAGGACACACGAGCTTTGCTCTTATAAATGGCCCTGCCAACAGCCTGCCTGTGTGCTCCTTGCTGGGGGAGCCTGAGAGCTTGTGACTTGTGAGAGCTTGTGTACAGGAGCCTGCTGAGCCCTGGGGAAGAGAACACCTTGTGAGGAAGTATCATCTGTTGCTTGGAGCACTGTGGCCATGGGAGGAGGGGCAGGGAGGCTGCTGAATGAGCCATTCAGTCAATCCCCTAGCAGCCAGAGGGGCCCTGGCTGGTCCCTCCGGATCAAAAAAAGTGAAGCCCAAATCAAAGCGGTGAGTACCCAGGTCAGGTCAGCACCAAAGAAGCATCTGTCTCTTCAAGTAGGCCCCAAAGCTTTGGCATGGTGAATGAGGTCATTGTTCTTCCCCCAGCCCCACCCAGGCCCTATCCTCCATCTGTAAGGGTTATGGGATTTAAAGATCTCCCATGCCCCATGGACGTGCTGACATAGCAGAGCAAGAGAAAGTGAAAAGCCGAGCTAACGGTCCTGCGGTTGGCAGTTGGTGGCGGTTGCCCTTTTTTTTTTTTTTTGAGTTAGGACTCCTGCTGAGGACTGCCAGGGGCCGGAGCTGCTGGGAGAGTGCTTCCAGGACGCTGGGTGGTTGCTGTGAGTGGGGAGAGGAGGACCTTTGCCTGAGGTAGCCTGTTCTGTTTTAAAGGCTTGAGAATGTGGGTGCTTTCTACTTTATCTACCTGTGCCAATATCATAACTACTCTGATGGCTTTCACTTTCTGGTTTTGGGACTCAGTCTTTTGGTATCTTAATAAATTGCAAACCTGACGTATTTTGTGATGGATAATTATATCAGCATATTTGTAATCTCTATAGGCATTGTGAATATGGCATTGCTGATACACCATCCAAGTTTTATCATGACTCTGTCCTCAGACTCTTAGAGTTTGTGCATTGAGAAGCATTGCCTTGGTTGTCTCTCAGGAAACTGTATGAGAAGAAAGGAACTTGGAAAGCTGAGTGCAATGAACAATCAAGTCACTGTTGGGCAGAAAAGGGAGAGGGAGATAGAAAGAGCTCCAGGCTTGGAGTTTTCCTTTGAAAATGATCACCAGTAAGGACCAAACAGCATTAGTCTCTGCTTTCCCACAGTTTCGGGGCCAGACTCTACCCTGAACCTTCCCCTCCCTGTGTCTGCCTTCTCCATCTGTCCAACTCTGCTCCTGCAGACCTCCCAGGACTGCCTAAGTCAGAAATAATGAATATATTGCTGCAAGGATTAGAATGTAAAGCTCCTGCACCCTGCAAGAAGGACTCGTGCTCACACTGGCATTAACTCTAAGGTTTGCAAAGCATTTGGCACCGCACTTGGTCTGTGTACAACAACCTTGTGAAGTAGATACTATTTTTATCATCCTCATTTTACAGGTAGAAAACTGAGACTGAGAAATGTCAAGTGATTTTCCCAGGACCACAAAGCAAGTAAGCTTCTAAGGTAGGATTAGAATTCAGGTCTTCCTCACTCCAAGCCCAATAGTCACAGAACTCATTCACATCATGAACAGAAATGATAGTCCCCATGTAGGTTCTGCAACCTGTTTTCTCACCAAAAAGAAACTAGGGGACCTATGAACTCAACCTTTATCTAACATGTTGCTGGATGATGGTCCTCTTGAATCTGAGTGAGCTCTCTTACCTGGACCTCAAACACTAGTCAGGAAAAAAAGAAATTAACATGAAGATTCATGAACTCCTTTCTCTGTGACAATCTTAGATGATAGATGACTGGGAAGGAAGGAAGGAAGGAAGGAAGGAAGGAAGGAAGGAAGGAAGGA
>NW_027185761.1:76808193-76809304 GCF_028583685.1 Petaurus breviceps papuanus | reverse complement strand
AAGGAAGGAAGGAAGGAAGGAAGGAAGGAAGGAAGGAAGGAAGGAAGAGAGGGAGGGAGGAAGGAAGGAACCAGGTTGTGAAAGGCTTGAAATGCCAGAGGATTTTCTGTTTGGGCCTGTGGATAATAGGGAGCCACTGGAATTGCTGGAATGGGGTGGGAGGGAATGGGGAATGATGAAATCTAGGCTTTAGGAATATCTCTTAGCTAAGTGAGTGGAAAATTAATCGGAGTAGGGAGAGCCTTTATGCAAGGAGAACAACTAGAAGACATTGGAACAGTCCATGTACAAGGCCCAACTGATTCCTGATGTACACAGTGTGGAGAGAGAATGGAACCTCTGATCCCAAACTGTTGTGAAGGTAGTGGTAGTAATGACAAGACTGAGCAACAGACTGGCAATGTGAAGTGAGTGAATGTGAGAAGCCCAGCATGACAGGGACGTTCTGAGCTTGGGAGGCCATGATGGCAGGGAAGAGGAAAGAGGAGAGTTTGGGGGAAGAAGGGTTTGGCTTGGATTCTGTTGAGTTCAAGATGTCTGAGGCACATCCAGCTGGAGATTCTGAAGAAGCACTTGGTTCTCTGGACCTGGAAGCCAAAGGAGAGACTAGGGCTGGACACACAGACCCAGAATCAGATACAGAGCGGTGAGAGCTGATAAAATCACCAAATGATGGAGTACAGATTAGAAAGGGAAGAGGCCCAGAGCAAACGATGGTCAAAAGCCACTGTAAAGGTCATGAGATGGAAGACCCACCAACAAAGGAGGCTGAAAATGAGACTCAGACAGATACAGGGATTACTAGGAGAGAGAGCAAACACACACACACACATGCACACACAGAGTCACACACACGTGTGCACAATCACATACACATGTGGACAAAAGAACCCTAGAAAGGTGAGACTATTCAGGAGGAGGGGCCAAATGATGTTGTCACAGTTTGCAGAGCCTTTACAAAGGCTTGTTATCAAGGACGACCCGACCAGCCATGGCTAGAGGGACTTCTGGAGAGTGGACCACCACCAGCTGTGGCAGTTTCCAGAATTGTGACCCCATAAATGCCAAAGACAAAGTGAGAGGTCAGTGGACTTTGGGAACTGGGAGTCTG
>NW_027185761.1:76782066-76807793 GCF_028583685.1 Petaurus breviceps papuanus | reverse complement strand
GCTACAGCACCTACAAAGGGACAGAGAGAAACAAATCTCCTAGTGAAGACAGCCTGTCAGGCTGACAGGAAGAGTCTATCTCACTGAGCAGGGAGCCTAGCTCAGTCCCAGGTGAGCTGAACCAGCCTAGACCTGGGGCAGCCCCAACCTGTGGCACAGGCTGGCCAGAGGAGACTTCAGGAGAGTGAATCACTGGCAGCTGTGGTGGTTTCCAGACTTCTCAACCCATAAATGCCAAAGAGAAAGTAAAAGGTCATTGGGGAGTTCTGCTGGAGCTGGGTAACAGAAAAGCATGGTCTGGTTCCTGCCCCTAGGGAGAAAGGTGGGCTGGGAAGCTGCAGCTGCTGCCACATGGCTGCCTCCAGAGCTCCTGGCCTGCAGATCTTAGGGGGACCAAGAGACCATTCAGAAGGCAATTGCTCTTGCTTTGACCTGCTTGAATCTGGATTGCTGTCTTGGGTGGTGGTCCTGGGGTGTGGGGCCAGTGTGCCAGAGTCTGGGGTGTCCATAGAGAGGGCACCCTCCTAATAGCACTGTCAACATCTGGGACAACCCTAGCAATTTGAGACACAGCTCTCTGCACTCTGGAAGCAGGGTTCTACCATGGCAAAGAGCTCAAAATCAAGTCATTGGCTGACAAGATGAGAAAGCAGAGGAAGCACAATCAGACCGTGGAATCTTTTTGGGGGGAGAAAAGGATCAAAACATGGAACCAGAAGAAGACAATGAAGTGAGAACTCCTGCACCAAAAGCTTCCAAGAAAAATATGAACTGATTGCGGGCCATGGAGAAGCTCAAGAAGGATTGTGAAAATCAAGAGAAGTAGAGGAAAAATTGGGAAGAGAAATTAGAAGGATGCAAGAAAATTGTGAAAAGCAAAGCAACAGCTTGACTGAAGAAAATAACACCTTTAAAAATAGACTAACTCAAATGACAAAAGAGTCCCAAAAAGCCAATGAGGAGAAGAATGCCTTAAAAAGTAGAATTGTCTGGGGTGGTTAGGTGGCACAGTGAATACAGTATTGGCCCTGGTGTTAGGAGGACCTGAGTTCAAATCCAGCCTCAGACACTTAACACTACCTGTGTGACCCTGGGCAAGTCACTTAACCCTAATTGCCCTGCCCTAACCCCTTCACAAAGCAAATATATATATGATAATAATGGTTGTGTTTCTTTCAAAAAAAAAAGTTCAATTGCCTAGATGGAAAAGTAATTTAAAAAACTCACTGAAGAGAATAATCCCTTCAAAATTAGATTAGAGCAAGTGGAAGCTAATTACTTTATGAGAAATCGAGATACTATAAAGCCGATCCAACCAATGAAAATGTTGAAAGCAATGTGAAATATGTCATTGGAAAAACAACTGACCTGGAAAATAGATCCAGGAGAGATAATTTAAAAATTATTGGACTACCTGAAAGCCATGAAAGAAAAAGAGCCTAGAAATCATCTTTCAAGAAATTCTCAAGGAAAATTTCCCTGATTCAAGAACCAGAGGGCATAATACAAATTGAATTAATTCACCAATTGCCTCTTGAAAAAGATCCCCAAAAGAAAACTAAATGGGAAAAATTAACATTTAATTAATGTGTCAGACTTTTAGGATTTTGTTTTTAAAAAATACAGCAAACAAACTGAACTTAATAGATTTGCCATACAAGAGACAAGATGAATATAAGGTACATACCAAGGACTAATTACAAGGCACTCAATAATAAGGACAAACTGTTTACCTCAGAAAAACAGAGGATAAATAAGTAAAATGTATGTCTAAGATTGCTACTAGAAATCAGGTAGTTCATAATAAAAAAAATTAGGGTGTATCCGAGTCTGATATGACTTTAAAAAGTAAAACCATTTAGGAACCTCTAAAAAGAATAATTATCTTATACAAATGAAGCGTGAGAGGAAGAATCATCAGAGAGAAATTAGATGGGAGAGGAGAGCTGGTAGTTCTTGAAAGCCTACTTTCATCTGGAATGGGTTCAAAAAGGAACAATACATGTCTATCTAGAAGAGTATCAAAGTCTTCTAAATTCAGAACAAATAAGATGCTAAGGGGATAGGGAGAAGGGAGAGGATAAGGGGGGGGGGGGAGCTTTGGGGGGGGGGGGGGAGAGAGGGGGGAAAGGGGGGGGGGGGATTTCGAGGGGGGTGGGTGAGGAAATGTGTAAAAGGGAAGTAGAGAAGAGGAGTTAGGTTTAAAAGAATGGGAGGATAAGGGAGGCATCCTTGGAGGGGAGGTAGGGTAAGAATAGAAGGGAAATGTAGCAAACAGCAATAAAGTAGAGAAGTCAGAAGTGATAGGGAATAAGACATACACACAAACATAAAAGAGTAGACTTTGTTAGAGAAAAAGGAGCAGAGGTGGTAATCGTGGTCTTGGACAAAGTCAAGGCAAAAATAGATTTAATCAAAAGAGAAAAATAAGGAAACTACACTATGTGTCAGCCATAGTTATCAACGCTGTTTTGGACTATTTAAAACTAGACAGTATAAGAGGGGAATATTGCTGTGGTGTAGGAGATGATGAGTCGTTGGACTAGGGAAATATGGAAAGACTAGAACGGTTCTCCATTCTCAGAGAAACAGAGGACAAATAAGTATGGCACAGTCTTACATAGATGCCTAAGAATGTATGTGCCTACATATAACTATGATTATCGATATCTAAGTACATGCATGTGTCAGTGTATGGATGTACAGGTGTATATATAAATATATGTGCATATCTGTGTGTCTTTGTGTGTATGTGTTCATATGTGCATGTGTGTATATATGTATATATACATACACACACTTAATTTCAACCTTCTGGGGGGTGGAGAGGAAGGGGAAAAAGAACAAAGTAGAAAGTGCACAGCAGAGAACAAAAGAAAACTTATAAGGAAGCAAAGAAAATGTGGACAGTTCTGAATACAATGCATAATCCTGATTATATAGACTTTCTTGAAACGGAAATTTATTGCTGCACATTTTTCATCCTCTCTCACGTTCTGTTGTGTAACATGGCAATACTTTTTTTCTATTCTTATTTTGTATTGTTTTAGTTTTAGTATTTGTTTGTTTCTTTTTCGTTTTCTTATTTTATATTTAAGTTTAACATTTAAAACTTACAAATAATAAAAAAAATTGTTTGCCTTCTCAATGTGGGGGGGGGAGGAGAGATAGTGGGTACCAGACAGTAAGAGTCACGCTTTTATGCTGTTGCTCCTGGATGATTTTAAATGACTTTATTTTCACCAAAATGCTTCTTCCTTCCATTCTCAAGTACCTTCTTAAGGGGGACTAGAGACACTTAAATGTCCCTGTTTTAGGGGAGAAGAGAGAGAGGGCCTTATGTTGTGCTATTCCCGGAAAATTCTCCTTTTGCTTCTTAGATGGAGATACTTGGGTGCTCACTCATGGCTTTCTGAGTCATGGCACTGGGGGAGGAGAGGGGCACAACTGCCTTCCCTGACAGAAGGATCACCACTGAGAGGAGATGGACAAGTTATGAGACACTAGCAAACCTACCTTTTCTGCCCCCCCTCTGCTGCCAGGGAGAAGGGATGGCAGGGTACTCTGGGTCACACCCACTCCCCTCCCTCCACTCCTGTGAGTATGTAGGAACCAGGTGATCATTAAGAGACCTCAAGGTTCAAGTCTCGTGATTTGGCATTTTTTGCCCTCCCCAAGCAAGGACACTAAAACCCACACCCCCAGGGTTTAGCTGTAATTGAATTTGGAGTTCATGTTCAGGATGTATCATGACCTGAATATTATATTGGTACCGAATTGTGAATGACGGGGAGGATCCATTTTTAAAAGAGGACCTCAGCCTCAAACTGGGGAAAACCAATTAATTTCAACTAATCAGTGTTCCATCTTCTTCCACAAAAGCCTGGGAGGGTGGGCTGCATTAATAGAAAGCTTCATATTTTTATCAAATGCTTTATTAACTTCTAGTTTACATAATTCATTTCTGCAAGATATTGAGTGACTAATTTTCTCCCTGTTTTTCCCCTACCCACCACCCCAAAATATCCACTCCTCCAATCTGCTCTCTCCCATAGTTTCTCCCATACCCCCTCCGACTTTCCAGTAGGGCATGGTAGATCTCTATGCCCCAGTACCTGTATGTCTTATTTCCCACTTACATGTAAAACAATATAAATAATAGTGTGTGTGTGTATATTAACATTTGCTTTTAAAACTTTAAATTCCAGATTCATTCCCTTCCTCCCTTGTCACCCACCCTTACTGGGAAGATAAGCACTTCAGTATAGGTGGGACATGTGTAACTATGCAAAACATTTCCATAGTGGATGTATTGCAAAAGACTGACTATATTTCCCTCCCTCCTATCCCACCTCCCACTTGTTCTATTCTCTACTTTGATCCTGTCCCATTTAAAAAGTAGGTGCTTCCAACTTCCCACCCCCCAGCTTGCCCTTCCTTCCATCATCCCCCCTCTCATCCCCTTCCCCCTTACTCTCCTGTAGGGTGAGATACCCTATTTAGTGTGTATGTCATTCCCTCCCTAAGCCAAATTCAATGAGAATAAGGTTGATCCATTTTATTTTGCCTTCCTGTTCTTCCCCTCCATTGTAACCATTTTCCCTTGACTCTTCTATATGAGATAGTTTACCCCATTCTGTCTTTCCCCATCTCCTCTCAATATATTACTCTCTCACCTCTTAATTTCACTTTTTAAGTATCATCCCTTCCTATCAAATTGGTCCTGTGCTCTCTATTTATGTATACCTGTATACATATGTACACACGTTCACATATGGATTCGTTTACCTATATACCCTCCTATATAGACATTATATATGTGTGTGTGTGTGTGTGTGTGTGTGTGTGTATATATATATTAATTTCTATTCCCTTCAACTATTCTCATATTGAGAAAAGTTTCATAAGTTACACTTATTGTTTTTCCATGTAAGGATGTAAATAGTTCAACTTTGATAAGTTCCTTATGATTTCTTTTCCCTGTTTACCTTCTCATGCTTCTCTTGCTTCTTGTATCTGAATGTCAAATTTTCTATTCAACTTTAGTTTTTTTCATCAAGAATGTTTGGAAGTCCTCTATTCCATTGAATGACCATATTTTCCCTTGAAACATAATACTCAATTTTGCTGGGCAGGTGATTCTTGGTTTTAATCCCAGCTCCTTTGACCTCTGGAATATCATATTCTAAGCCCTTCAATCCCTCATTGTAGAATCTGCCAGATCCTGTGTTATCCTGATTGTGTTTCCACAATATTCAAATTGATTCTTCCTGGCTGCTTGTAATATTTTCTCCTTGATCTGGGGACTCCGGAACCTGGATATAATATTCTTAGGAGTTTTCTTTTTTGGATCTTTTTTCAGGATGTGATCTGCGGATTCTTTCAACCTCTATTTCACCCTCTGGTTCTAAAACACCAGGGCAATTTTGCTTGAGAATTTCTTGAAGGATGATTTTTAGGTTATTTTTTTGATCATGGCTTTCAGGTAGTCCAATAATTTTTTAAATAATCTCTCCTGGATCTATTTTCCAGGTCAGTGGTTTTTCCAATGAGATACTTCACATTGCCTTCTATTTTTTCATTTGTTTGGATCTGTTTAATAGTATCTTGATTTCTCATAAAGTCACTAGCTTACATTTGCTCCAATCTAATTCTGAAGGAATGATTCTCTTCAGAGAGCTTTTGAGATTCTTTTTCCATCTGGCAAATTCGGCTTTTTAAGGTATTCTTCTCCTCACTGCCTTTTTGAGCCTCTTTTACCATTTGAGTTAGTCTATTTTTAAGGTTTTATTTTCTTCAGTCAGGTTGTTGACTCATTTTATAATTTTCTTGCATCGTTCTCATTTCTCTTCCTGATTTTTCCTCCACTTCTCTTATTTGATTTTCAAAATCTTTCTTAAGGTCCTCAATGGACTGTAACCAATTCATATTTTTCTTGGAAGCTTTTGGTGGAGTTCTGACTTCACTGTCTTCCTCCTGTTCCATGCTTTGATCCTTTTTGTCCCCAAAATAAGAGTGTAAAGTTGGATTGCTCTGCTTGGTTTACTTCCTTTGCCTATTCCTGTTGCCACTCAATTACCTGACTTTTGGGCTTTTTCCACAGTAGGACCCTGCTACCAGACAGGGGAGCTTTATCCCAAATTCTGGGGTTTTCTCAGATGCCGAAGGTATTAGTTGGGTGCCCTCTCTGGAAGCCTCCACACTCTCTGGCAAGCTGGTCACACACCCCAGGGCCTCCACCTTAGACAGCATCCAGATCCAAGCAGGTTAAATCAAAAGCAATTACCCCTCAGACTGGTTGCTTGATCCCCATACAAACTGCAGACCAGGAGCTGAAGCTGCCACATGGCAGTGGCTGCATGGCTGCAGCTCCTCAGCAGCTTCTCACCCAGGGGGCAGAGGTCGACCACACTCCCAAACTACAGGATCCCAAATTCCACACTGCACTGACCTCTCACTTTGTCCTTATCATCTATAGGTTGATAATTCTGGAAACCTCCACAGCTGCTATTGATCTGAAGTCCCTCCAGCCCACAGCTGGTCAGGCCTGACCTGGGGTAAAACCTCCACCTTGGGTAGGGCTGGGCTTGGCTCCACTTGCTGCCAGCCTGTTGGGCGGTCCTCAGTGGGAGGTTAGCTTCTCTGTGTCACTTTGTGGGTTCTGTAGCTCCAAAGTTTGTTCAGAGTCACTTTACATGAATTGCAAGGGGTGGGAGCCGGAGCTGCCTGGAGGTCCTGTTTCAACTCCGCCATCTTGACTCTGCCCCCTCCCTGACCAACAGAAAGCTTTAAGTCAATCCCTTGGGGTAAAGAGACTGACCATCTCTTCCAGGAAAGCCCAAGTATCACAATAGCCTTTGAACCTGGAAGCAGGGGAGAGTCCTGTGGCTCACTTTGCCAATGCCCTGCATAGAGCCTACTGAGGTGACAGAGGGAGGTAGGACTTCCTGATCCAGTCATGGGCCCAGAGAAAGATTGGAGGGTGCCTGACTGGGCCTTTCTGTGTTCCTGTTTTGGTTCAGAAGTTTAAAATGATCATCCCCTACATGCCACAGGCTTCTCCTTCACCTCAAATACTGTTGTGAGGAAGTGGGGGGAAGAAATGTGAATGGCCACTTACAAAAGAGAGAGTTTGGAGAGATTGAAAATGGATGGGGGAATAGCCTGGCCACAAGACTGAAAGGTCCTGTTGGCCCTTGGACAAGAGGAAGGGAAGATGGCTCACAACACACAAGAGACACTAGCACACATATCTTGACTTCATCCCCTGTTTGTGACCCCAGCATCTAGCACAGTGCCCTGCACACAGTAGGTGCCAGTGCCTCCGCAGCTCTGTGGTATAGTGAATGGCACCCTAGGCTTGGAATGAGGGGGACCTGGATTCATGGATTCAACCTCATGTGGTCATGTGGTCGTGATTCTGGGAGTTACTTGGCCCATATCATTTTGTCAGCCAAACACCTGTATTAAGTACCTACTATGCACCAGCTATTGTGTTAACTTCTGGAGATACTGACAAAGGTGAAAGTGCATCCCCATCTCATGGAGCTCCCAGGCTGAGGGGGAGACCACAGGCAAACACACATGAACAAAGAAGACAGAGGCAGGATAAGCTAGGACCTCAGAGGGAAGGCACCGAGATTCAGGAGGTCTGTGAAAGGCCCTCAGTAGAAGGGGAGCTGGGAGCTGGAGTGAACAGAAGGTAGGAGGAGTTCAGGACGCTTAGCAGAAAGTGGCTGGAAAGCCCCTTGAAACTGATGGAAGCACTTGAAGAGCCCTAAAGCAGGGCAATGTGCTCCAGGTTCTGCTCTCTCTGCCCTGAGTCTGGCCAGGTACTACTGGGAGCTCTCCCTAGTCCTGAGAAGTGCCCAAGGCCCTGTACAAGCTCCTCCTTGAGCTCCAACCCCGGAAAGTGATACAGCTTTAAGAGAAAGGGAAGGAAAGACTGCAGGAACCACAGATTTTAGGTGAATGAAAGGGACCCTCACCAGAGCCCCTTTTGGAGAAGGTGGCCTTGGGCTCAGACCCGGGATTCAGGGCCCTGAGGGCAGAGATACAGGATGCATTGAGGTGCCTGGCCCAGAACCCCCAGGCTTTGGCCAGGCTCCTTTTTTTGAGACAATTCGGTGGGCCACCTCAGCACCCCCTCCAACAAACACATACATCTACACATCTACACACATACACACGTGCATACACAACCATATGTGCACATCAATACACATACAAACACATATATAGCTATACAAATGCATACGTGTAGCTACACATGCATGTGTGCAAACATGGTACATGTATGCACACGTTTACAGACACACACACCTAGATGTCTACTGCATGTACATACATGCACATCTCCACATATTCATTCATACATACACACAAAACAATACCTACCTATGCATGTGTGTAAACATATACTCTCACACACATGTATCACATGTATCTCTGTATCTACAGACACACATTTCCTGACCCCAGCCCATTAAGTGATGCAGGGGTTGCCATGGTAACAGCAAGTGCTTTTTGAGCCTGATACTGATGCTGACGCTGATGCTCTGAGGCCAGCTCCATGTAATGAGGACAGGGATGAATGGAGGCACAGGAGGATTCTTTCTCCTGCCTTCCCTCCCTTGCCGGAAGGGATGAATGATCACGCTTTATTTTGCTATTCATTTGATAGGAACAGGTTGTCCTTAATGTCTCCCCCTCTTCCCACTCCAGGGGAAGGGGGCTGTCCATCCCACACACAATGAATCGAGGAGGAAGGATTCTTTAATGTCTGGTTGAAGAAAATAAGAAAATAGCTTCACCCCCTTTCCTTGGCATTGAAGGTCTCATTAAGTAATGAAACTCCTTGTGAGTCATATCCAGATCATTCGAGAAAGGGCTATAAAAACCCACTCTTTAGGCTTTAATCCACTTGGAGCACACCCACAGGGCAGTGTATCCATACCTGGTACTTCTTAAAGGAAGCACAATTTGCTGCCCAAATTTGGTCATAGAATCCCATTCTTGGAAGGAGCCTCAGTGGCCTCTGGACCACCCTTTGTCCCAGCCTTCCCAAGAACTGCCTCTAGATGACCCAGCAACTGACTGCCCTATATTTGCTTGGGGACTTCCTGTGAAGGAGCTCACTCTCCTACAAAGGAGCCCATTCCACTTTGAGGAAAATTATTATTGGGAAGTCTTTTTTCCCCTTATATTGAGTTGAAACCTACCTCTCTACAAGTTTCATCCATTACTCCTAGTCTGGTAACTGGTGTATGAAATTAAAGCGATTCTTCTGCTGGGCATTTGTGAGTAGCCCCAAGGGACGACCTCCCCAAGTGCAAAGTCCTTTGTGGGTTTGCATTCCTAACACTATGAGCCCCCACCAATGTGTTCAGATTTCAACAGTCAGTCAGAGGGCACCATTAGCTCACAGAAAAGGCCTTTACTGAAATGGCCCCCAGAGCGACATTCTTTCACAACAGCACTCAACATCAGTGCTGAGAGGTCATGTACTGACAAGTGTACACTAAGGAAACTGAGTAGTCAAGGCACATACAAGGAAAAGTCAGCCATGACTCCAGTGCTGCTCCAAGGCTCTTGTGCTTCCCCCATGGCCCTGGCCTCGACTGAACGCTGCTTTTCTGACTGCTGTCGGGGTCAGGATTGGACTTGAGATTTCCATGGCCCAGGAAACTCCTGGGGTAGGAGCTACATCTCTACATGGCTGCAGGTTGGCACCTTCTCAGCTGCTTGTAGTTTCAGGACACCAGCCCAGGACGACATAGCCATTTTGCACTGCAGGTGAGATTTGAACTCAAGCTTTCCTGACCCCATGGCCAGTTCTCTAACCACTACTCTGCACTGCTGGATATCACTCATTCTTGAATATTAAGCTCCTGGTGGGATGGAAGCCCTTTAAAGACAGAAAGCCTAACCTTTGAGTGTTTGCATCTTCAGTGCATAGCACAGTGTCTATCAGGGAACAGGAGCTTAATTAATTTGATTCAGCAAATTGAGCATTTGGAGCCCAACTTTGTTAACAATCCCTTTGTTACTAAAGCTGAAAGTAGAAGTTGGCCTCCTGGGGCTGCCCAGAGACTCCCTCCTGCTCTTCTGTGGAGCTGCCAGCAAGGGGGAAGAGAACTTGGAAAGAGGAGAGGGTTCCCACCCAAGAAAGGCCACCAACTGAGAATCCTCGATGCCCCCAAGAAGGGCTCAGATGCACCCAACCCCAGCCCTGCCTTGGAGCCTCTGGCGGTGATTTCCTGCACTACCTCTATTGCTCTGCTTTTCCCCTTCAGAAAGATGAGTAATTGTCACTCAATCCCTGGAAAGGTCTAGAAGGGACAGCCCCTCCCTTAGGCAGCGTCAGCCACTTCTGCAGCTCCTTCCACTTCTGTCCACAAGCCCCATCCCCTCCAACAAGGTGCATGGACCTGACTTAGCGCTGGGCAAGCCCAGTCTTCCTCCTCCACTCCGGCTCTTCTCAAGGTAGCCATTCTGAGCCTAAGGGGCATTATCCAAATGCTGCATAATGGCTCCATCTCCAACAGTGACTGAGCTTCCCTAAGAGGTAGGGATGGGAGATGGCACAATGGAGGGAGCCCTCAACTTGGATCCAGGAGACATCAGTATGAGCTCTAGTTCTGCTCCTTCCATGCTGACATTCTGATATTGCTTCTGGGTAAGGTAGCATTGAAGCCCAGCCTGGATGCTGGCCATCAGGGTAGGGTGGAATCCTCAGGCTTTGCTCTAATCTCTGGCTCTGTGCCTTATTCAGGACATCAGACACCAGGCCAACATCACTAACTAATCCTGATGCTGGGATAGTGGCGATGTTGCTTTGATTTTCCATTTTCCTTTTTTCTTCAAAAGGATGTGTCTACATTCTCATTTACAGAGACATTCTCACTACTCAGTCTGAAGATGGCACAGCAGCAGAAGAGGGCCATGGAGATTTTCATGGAGCTTTGAAGTCATTGATGGCTCTGATGCCTCATCATACCTGGGAACGGTATGGCCATCCTTGTTCTGTCCCTCACCTCAGCTTCAATATATGTCCTTTGAGACACCCTTGTCTCATGCCCCTAAATCCTTGGTGGCCCTTGTAGCTCTTCCCCACTAGCCTCTTATGGCTTGTCTACAGCCTCTCTACAAAGATAGAAGTCTGCCAATCACTGATACTCCCAGGGTTGCTCTGCCCTGTGCCCCTCTTGGGACCAGCTTGTGCCTAGAGGGTGGAGTGGTGCCCAGGTAAGTTCCCTGGGCTGACCCTCTCTAAGGACACCTACAACTAACAGTTTATATGCAAGGGATAAACACAGAGGGCTGTCCAGGGAGGAACAAAGGGTTTTCATTCAGGACAGGAGGTGGCTACAGGCAGTCCACGTTGTTTCAATACCTGAGACGTAGTGATGGTCAATGCTGAGCAGACCTGCCTTAAATCATGCAAGATCTGATTAATAGAACAAGAAACAAGCTTAGATTCCTCAAAGGTGAATACAGAAGACAACATGTAGCTGCCTCAATGCGATCATGAATCCAGGGTTTAAGTGTAAGGAAGGAAAGAAGGTAGCTAAAGATGCGCAGAGCAGTGTGGAATGACCCCAGAATAATACTGTTGGGATAAATCCACCAGGGGATGAATGCTAATGGCCAAAGGGAGTGGTATATTGAAGCCAGGTTGGAAATGAAAGGAAAAGGTTTAGGGTGGGTGAGACAAAGAGGAGGGAGCCAGAGGGCAAGCCAAACTATCCACTTCCAATTTCATTTCCATTTTTATTTTCAGTCAATCAGCAAATGTGTTCCATTTTCTCCACTCAGTCAATCAGTCTACAAGCATTTATAAAGTACCTACTATGATCCAGGTACCATGCTAGGGGTCATGGATACAAGCACAAAAATGTGATTATTCTTGACTTCTCAGAGCCTACATTTTACCAAATATAAAGACATTGGCTAGAACAACAGATGCTAGCATGAGTGGAAACCCAAGATGCCTGAATAAAACCATACACATCATTTTACCTCCTCTCCTCCTTTTCTATAATCCCTTAGGAAGAGGGAGCCATAGCCTCTACTCTTGTGCCTTTAATCCTGTTCCATCCTCTCTACTTTGAGTGTCCAACTTTGACCATTGCTAGATATCTCCACATTCCATTGGCATCTTAATTTCAATATGTCCAAAATGAATGAGTGAATTAATGAATCAATGAAAAATCATTTAGTAAATACCAGACACCAGAGATTCAAATAGAAAGTCATATAGTCCCTATCCTCATGGGGCTTACATGCCAGTAGTTGAAGACAATAGAGAAGTAGTTTCCAGGATAGCTTGTCTTGACTTGTAAAGTCCCAGAGATGCTGAATAGAACCATGGCAAAATCAATTGGCATCTCTTTTTTTCTATAAAATCAATGGCAATGTTGATCTGATCACTGTTCTCTAATCAAGGTGCAAAGTGCGTGTTGGAGGTGGAGGGCACGAGGAGGGAATATGAAAGCAGTGTCAGGATAAATGGAAAATGTGCTTGGAGGATAGATGGAGAGAAGACTTGAAGCAAGGTCTGTAGTCAGTGGCATATGTGGGTTAGGCGAGCTTGTACTTTCTCACTGCTAGAACAGGACAGTTCAGCCCCAGGGCAATTCCAAAGTCAATTTGATTTATTTCTCCTAGTAGGGAAGATCTCTGGGAATCAGGTCCAGGAGGAGCTGGGAAAGTGGGGTAAAATCAGAGCAAGTGAAATTAGGAGAGTGTGGAATAGTTTACCTGTCAGATCTATGGAGAAGGGAAGAATTTAGGACCAAAGATAGAGACAGAATTACAGAATATAAAATGGATAGTTTTAATTATATAAAATTAAAATGTTTTTGCACAAGCAAAATCAATGAAACAAAAATTAGAAGGAAAGGAGAAAACTGGAGGAAAATTTTTACAGCAAGTATCTCTGCTAAAGGTCCTATTTCTCAAATACGTTAGAAAATGGAGTAAAATTTATAAGAATACAAGTCATTCCCCAACTGAAACAGACATTTCAAACAAAGAAATCAAAGCTGTCTACATGATATAAAAAATGCTCTAAATCAGTATTGGATAGAGAAATGAAAATTAAAGCAACTCTAAGGTACCACCTCACACCCATCAGATGAGCTAACATGACCAAAATAAAGAAAATTATAAATGTTGGAGTAGATGTGGGAAAACTGGAACATTAATGCAGTGTTGGAGTTGTAAATTGATTCAACCATTCCAAAGAGCACCTTGGAACTATGCCCAATGGGCTGTAAAACTGCATATACCCTTTGATCCAGCAATACCTCTGCTAGGTCTGTATTCTAAAGATGTTATAAAAAAGGAAAAGAACCTATTTGCACAAAAATATTCATAGCAGCTCTTTTCGTGTTGGCTAAGAATTGAAAATTATGGGAGTGCCCATTAACTGAAGAATGCCTAAACAAGTTGTGGTAAATGATTGTAATGGAATATCATTGTGCTATAAGAAATAAGTAGGATGATTTCAGAAAAACCTGGAAAGATGTACATGAACATCATGATACACAGTGAAGTGAACAGAACTAAGAGAATGGTAACACAGTAACAGCAAGAGCATGGGATGAAGAATTCTGAATGACTTAGCTATTAAAAGCAATACAGTGATCCAAAACAATTCTGAAGGACTCGCGATCAGGCATGCTATCTGAATGCAGACCAAAGTATATTATTTTCTCTTCTTTCTTTCTTTTTTCTTTCTTCCTTTCTCTTTCCTTTTTCTTTCTTTCTTTCTGTCTTTCCTTCTTTCTTCTTTCCTTTCTTCCTTTTTTCCTTCCTTCCTTCCTTTGCTTTTTTCTTTCTTGCTTCTTTCTTTTTATTCAGTTTTCTTCTACAAAATGACTAATATGAAAATGACTTACATGTTTGCACATGTATAACCTATATCAGATTGCTTACCATCTCAGGGAGAGGGCAGGGGAGGGAGAAAAGGAGGGATAGAATTTGGAACTCAAAAAAAAATGTTTAAAGAATGTTAAAATTTGTTTTTACATGAAATTGAGGAGGAAATAAAACATTATTTTATAAAATAATTAGGAAGAATCTTGCCAAATGACAAGACATGACTCACTATCTTTTCCCTTACACTAGGCCCTCCAAATTTCTACATGTCTGTTGAAGGCATTGCCATCCTTCAGGTGCCATAGTTTAAATACTTGGACTCAGATTCTATTGACCCTTTCTCTGCCCTTCCCTCACATCCTATCAGTTGTCAAGCCCTATAAATTCTACCTTTCAAACATCTCAAGAAACCTTTCCCCTTTTCCTTCCATTTATGACCACAAAGTTCACTCAGGTCCTTCTCATCTCTCACCTGAAACTCCATAATTGTTTACTAAGTGTTAGCCCTTCCATTCATCTCCCCTTTTCAATTAATCCCCTGTATACTTTCCAAAATAATCCTCCTAAAATAAAAATCTGGTCATGTAATTCTAATCAGAAGCCTTCAGTGACTGTGCCTGAGGTCTAAGGGAGCCACAGGATCTGACTCTAAGGTCAGATCAATAAACATTTGCTTTTCTCATCTAATTACCTTAATGAAAGAATCTCAGAGTGGGAAGAAGCCTCAGCTGCTATTTGATCTAACCCAACTCACACCTAAATAAGAATCTCCACTAAAATATCCCTAAAGAGCAGCCCTTCAGCCTTCGCTTGGAAACCTCCAGGGAGAAGCTGTCTATTGGGCAATCCCTCACAATCTGAGATGGCTCAATTCTTACAAGGTTTTCCTTACATCAAAGATAACAAGAAGTTATATAAGATAAATAAGAAGATAAATTCCCCATGCCTTGTACCAGCTCTAAGCTTGTTGGTTTAGTTTTATAAATTAGATGTTTCACTGAAAACAATATTGTACATCAATATGGACAAGTCGATGTGTCTAGTAAACATTTACAAGTAAATCAATTTCAATGAATGAATGTGAATTACCACCCACCAATCCACCTTCCCGTGTCCACTGCAAATCAGCTTGTCTATACTTTAACCAGCGCTGGATCGCTTGGCGGCTACTGTTCTGCCGCCCTTCATTCCCACTCTTTTTGTTATTTTTTTCTGTTCCTCCGGATGAATTTTGCTAAAACTTTGTCTGATTGCAATTTGACTGACACAATGACAAATCTGTCCGTTACTTTGAGCATCATTACCATGTGTCTTGTATTAGTAGAACACAACCATGTGCGATGATGCTCTACACAATTATTTGCTTTCTTTTGTTTCTGTAAAAAGTGTTCTGAAGTCGTAATCACAAGTCATGAGTGGTTTTTAAAAAATTTCTATTTTTTGGCATATGGACTTCCAGATGTTTTATACATTTTGGAATTACTTTGATTGGTTATCTTTTTTTTTCTTATTTTTCCTATTGATTTTTGTTAGTAACACAATCTTCCACTTGTGTGCTTCCCACCTACCCCCTGATTATCTATTGATACTACTCAGTCAAACTAAATTAGTATTTACTAAAATTGGAGGGTATGGAGGGTTCAAGGAGGACTAGTGCCTCTGGTGTGAAGGCTATTGATCCCTTTTCAGGGCTACTCATCCACCTTTGGTGTCCACCTGGCATTCAAGGCTCATCTGTAGCTCCAAAAAGCTGTAGCATGAACAGCAGCCACAGTCCAGTGAAATCATTTCAGAAGACAGCATCAACCATGCTGAGGTACCAATAGCCTTTAAACCCATTGGTGAGTTAGGGGGATATTTGCCCTAAGTCTGTGAAGACTTCCCTTGGCAGAATGGGTAAATGAAACAATTTGTTCCAACAGTAATGAAGGCAACTGATACAAGTGCTATGGAACACTTACAACTTGGTCAGACATCAAAGACAATGACATAATCCACTGCCTTCTTGAGCCATTGCCAGTTGTCTTGACTTTTTTCTTGCCACTGGACTTCAATGAATGGAAAAAAGAATGAGGCTGACAACTTTGTGCAACTCTGCCTCACTTAAACCCAATTCACATGCAGGTCCAAACATCACCCCGTGATATTAGTGGTGCTTTCTGAAAATGAAGGGTGGACAACAACATTTACTAAAACAGTACAGTAAGAACAATTGATTCAAAATGACCCAAAAGAGTGTGACACACTCTCCCACCAATACATACAGAGTCCAGGTAAAGTGGGTTCAAGCTTAGAGCACAGGAACCAAAAGGAAGGAGTTAACAGCTCCTGTAAATCATTTTCTGGAGTCTTCAAGTTATTCCACTTAGAAGTGCAATATCTTGTATTGTTTTCCCTCAGACTTTTTGTGGAACTTTGAATATGTGTCTAGTCTGCAGTTGGTTCCCAGTGCATACATTGCCATTAAATGTTCTAGGGCTGTTACTAGGACACTGGTGGGAAGTCCTCTGAACATCCAAAGTTTACATGATCTTCAGCTAGTTGAGGAAAGTGGAGAAAATACAGATTGAAACTGAAGTTTTCCCCTGCCAATTGATTCCTTCTTAGTAACAGCTCCACCTTTCTCTCCTTTCCACCAACAAGACTCTAATCAAATCTCTAGAGTTCTGAACTAGGACCCTGGTTTGTAAAGATGCCACTGAGGTTATAAAACAAATAAGAACAAACTTCCTGCCACACCTAGTTGAAATGCCCTTGACCTTGTCAAGAAAGTAAGCAGGACTTATTTACACCTGGTGAATAATTGAGGTGTATTACTACATGATAAATGTACCAGGGTTTGGCAAGTAACCATCAGTTTTAAGTGAAGTACAGTAATATAATGAATCATTCAATTAACTTCACAATTATATAAAGATTCAGTTATTTTTAAGTTATCAATTTCATTGACATAAAAAACTATGAATAATTTCCTTTTCATCTGTTTTATCTTTTTTTTTCCTTTTTGCAATTGGTGATTTTGTTTTACACTCTCTATATCAAATTGATTGATGATTTATCATTTTTTTCATGTTTTAAAGAGACCAAATAATTATCTATTGCTTCTATCATTTGTTCTTTGACCCACATATACTTCAAGATTTTCTTAGGTGTCCAATTATTTTGACCTTCCCCCCCCAATACTTCTATTGATCATAACTGTTATTGTCTTGTAGTCATCAAAGAATGAATTTCATGTTTCTTTTTTTTCTACATTCTTTGAGTTTCCATGCCCTAGTATTTTGTCAATTTAGTCCATTTTGTCAAGGTGTCATTCAATGCAGGTAAGTATGTATATTCTTTATGCTTTCCATTCAGTAATGATCAGAAGTCTAGCATATCCATTTTAAAAATTCTATTCATATGTTTAACTTCTTTATTGTATACATTTTAACTAGATTATCTGAAAGGAAATCATTAAGTTGTCTAAAATTAATGTTTTAATGTCTATTTCTCCTCGTAATACAATTGGCTTTGTCTTTGGGTATTGAGATGACAAATTCAATTTGGTACAGATACATTTATTATTAATATTATTTCATTACTATTGGACAATTAAGCATAATGTAATTTCTCTGGATTTCCCTTTTTTTTTCCATTTCTAATTATTGTTTTGTTGATAATAATTGCCATCACCACCCTTTTTTAGATTCTACTGTAGGGTCTCTTTTTAACTTTATATGAAACTGTATGTTTAAAGTGTATTTCTTGTAAAAAAAAAAAAACATGCTATTAGATTGTAGCTCTTAATGGATTCTGACATCCTCCCAGATTTTATGGGTGAGTACATCCCATTAATATCCACAAATATAAATGTTAGCTATATTTTCATTTCAGTCATGTCCTAATTATAATATTTCCCCCTTTTGCAAAGAAAAAGAATGTCATGAAAGAAAGGATTGAAAATAGCAGTATTTATCTATACTTGGGGTGATCTGATCCTACTCATTTATTCTTCCTCTCAACCCAATGCAGGGAACTATGTATATTATTTATTCTGGATCTCCCAATTTCTTTCTCTTTTTCATTTCCCTTTTTATAATTTGTTCTCCATAACTGAAATTTGTTTTGTTTGTAACTCTACTTTCTCAACTTTACCCTCCCTCTCAAACTCCCCTTATTCTTCTCCATATCACCATCTACTTCCCTGTTGATTTTAAAACATTTCTACACTCTACTCCTCTGTGTGTGCCTGTGTGTGTACTCAACCTTCCTTCTCCTGGCTAATATAACAGTGAAGTTCATGAGGTATCCTTTGCCCCCCTTCCAACTTTCATGTTTTTATATTATTCTTCTTAATACCCCAATTAAGGGAAGCTTTATTTTTTCTTTTTATTGCAAATGCCCTGTACTTTAGCATTGGTTAAACTTCATTGAAAATTAAAGAGTAGATTTACTATGCATGACTCCGAAGGAAGTAAAAACAATGAGCTGCATTTATATAGAGCTGCGGGATTTGCAAATTACTTTCCTGTGAGGTAGCTAACAACAATATTGTTGTTTAGTTGTTTTTCAGTTGTATCTGACTCCGTGACAGCATTGGGGGTTTTCTTGGCAAAGATACTGGAGTGATTTGCCATTTTCTTCTCCAGCTCATTTTACATAAAAGTAAAGTGAAGCACGCAAGGTTAGTGATTTGCCCAGGGTCACGCCGTTAATAAGTGTCTGAGGTCAGAGTTGAACTCAGGTCTTCCTGACTCCATACCCAACACTATTCACTCTGCCACCTTGCTTTCCCAACACAAGTGTTACTGACCCCATTTTATAAATTGGAGCCTGAGCCTGAGAGACTGAATAGTGTGGTTAGTGATAATATAGCTGGAGATGAACAGCAGCCACGGATTTGAACCAAAACTCCTGACTCCATGTTCAGAGCTCTATCCATTATACCATGGTGTCTAATAAAATGTCAATTCTAATGGATTGAATTTATGAATATAGATTGCCTATCTGTCAGGCTTGCTCATAAACAAAATAGGCTGCTTTGTCAGGAAATGTGCTTTGTTTGCTATCTGAATTGTTCAGGCGCGTGCGTGCACACACACACACACACACACACACACACACACACACCTCCTTGCCATATTTCTTATCCCATTGCTGCATATTCCCCCATCAGATCCTTTCCCTCTTCCCTGACATTCTTCATCCCCTCTGTTCTGTTTTACATCATTACATTAACACAATTGATAACCATCACTATGGATCATTGTGAAATATATTCCATCATTCTCCAATGATTGTCATCAATGTTATTTTTTAATAATTTCTTGTGATTTTGATAACTACAATACTCTTCTCTCCTTAGTTGAGACAAATGTATTATCTGTTCTTCTAGATTTTGTCATGGGATCTTTTTTGGATGTTTATATTGTGAATCTGATGAGCGACTCTTGTGGGGCATGTGGTAAGCAACAGATCCAAGGCCATTTTCATTGCCCTGCTCTCCAGTTGTCCCAATGTCCCAGAATATTTAAAGCCAAGGTTCATCAAGCATAAGCCACTTCCTGAAGAAACTGAGTCAGATCCAGAGGCAGGATATGTGGTTTAATTGGGAGAGGAGATAGCCCTTACCAAGACAGGTCAGCATATTTTCTGCAAGGTTATAACAGAGATTTGCCCCCAGACACTGAGAGGGTTAGTGATTGTCCCAGGATCATTCAATGTGTGTATCAGAGGGGAGACATCATAGGTTTAGAACTGGAAGGAATCACATAGGTCAACTTCAATGGGGCCATTTTACAAATGAGGAAATGGAGCTTTACCCATTACCCAGAAATAAGAGGCTAGTAAATGTTCAGGTGGAATTTGAACTTAGGTCTGCAAGACTCCACATCCAGTGCCCCATCCACTGCTGCATCCTGCCTCGGTTACTATAGGTCTTCTTGGCTCCCAAATCTCTCTTTCAACAATAAGATGTTGCCAACGTAGATTAGAATCCAAATTAAAGGCCAAACAGAGGACTTTGTGTTTTAAAGGCAATAGGAAGCCAGCCAGTCAGTCAACAAGCATTTATTAAGTGGCTGTCATGTGCCTCGCACTGCATTAAAAGCAAGGGACACAAAGTGCAAAGTCCCTCTACCTTCTTGAGAAAGGGTGTGACTAGGTCCAACCTGTACTTTGCAAATATCAGGTGGTAGCTCTGCAGTATGGGGAAGTGTAATGGTAATGTAATATGTAGGAGCCCAGGATCCAGGAGCACCCATCCCCCCAGGCTGGACAAGGTGATTATGATTTTTTGAATGAGCTAAAGAAGACTGAGGAAGCATGACCAGGATGCAAGGACTTTGTGGTTTGGTTGAGCCTTGAATTCCTGGAAGCAGAAATTGTGAAGGATTTGAGATGGACTGGACCCTGTGACCTTCAGTGTGGAGCAGGACCTGCCCAGAGACAAGGAACTAGGAGCTGTCTGCCATTGAATGCAGGTGACAGTCTGGTGAATCCAGGTAGAATCTGGGACCATGGAAGGGGATCCAGGGAATCTGAGAACTGGCCCCAAGTCAAGATGAAAAGACCTCTCCATGGGTACTGAGTAATGATAAAATTGTAGTTTACTAATAACTTAGGGGTGGAGGGTTTGTGTATTTTCTAATGATTGTACTTAGTCATTAATGATACTTATTAATTGATTGCTGAATAAGAGAGAAAAGAAGCCAAAGCAGAGGAAAGAGGGAAGGTGAGAAGAAAGAGAGGAGAGGAGGGGAGGAGAGAGCCATGGAGGTCTCCAGGCTCCCGAACGCCTCTGACACTTCCTAGAGCTGATTACTTTATGATTATTTAATGATCTAATCATCCTTTTGCAGCTTCTCTCCAATCAATGTTTGATGGGCCTGGAAATTCCCCAAGTCTGATAAGCTCTTTTCTTCCCTGAACCACAGGCAGCAAAGGAAAAGATGCTGAGCCCCCTTACAGCCTGGAAGACCTGTGTGTCCTTTGAATTCTGGGAGTAGAACTGCTAGAATGGCTCTCCTGCCAGTCACTGAGCACCCAGACAATCAGTCAGTCTGTCAACCATCCTTTCTCCTGTCTCCTTTCCTTCTTTCTTCCTTTCCTCGCTTCTTCCATTATATCCTTCTTCCTTTCCTCTTTCCCTTCCTCCCTCCCTTCCCTTTTTTTCTCCCTCCATTTCATCCTTTCTCCTTTCCTCCTTCTTTCTCTTCCTCCATTCAATTTTTTCTTCCTTTCTTCTTTTTGACCCTTTCTCCCTTCTTTCCTCCACATATTCCTCCCCATGAGTGCCTACTAATCACCTGCTCTGTGCTAGGCACTGTGCTCTGTGCTAGGGATAATAAGACAAAAGTAAGTCAGCCCCTGACCTCCAGGAACAGAAATGCTTTTTCTCTTGTGGTTTGTTATTTTTAATCTCAGATCCAAGTTTTTCCCTCCCTCCATGTCCCCACACCCAGTGAGGAAGCAAGAGAATGACACCCCTTATACAACCAAAGTCGTGCGGACACATTGCTGCATGAACTACACCCCTTCCCATCTGCCCCCAAAAGACAAAGACAATAAATGAAAAATCATGCTTAGATCTGCACTTTGAGACCCTGAGCACTCTCTCTGGAGGCGTACAGCATTCTCCAGTTCTCTGTGGTGAGTCACTGGGAGCTGCAGTGGGTCATTGTGTTGATGGGAGTCACTCCTCTTTCACAGCTGACATTCCTTGCACTGTTACTGCTGCTGTGAGCATCGTCCTCTTAGCTCCACTCACTTTACTTTGCATCAGTTCATCAAGATCTTTTCAGATTCTTTTCTGAAGCCATCCCCGTCATCATTTTGGACATCACAGTAATAACCTGTTTGGTCATTCCACAACTGATGGGCATCCTCTCAGCTTCCCATTCTTTGCTCCCACAAAAAGAGCTGCTAGAAATATTTTTGTATATATGGCTACTTTTCCTTTTTCTTTGGTTTCCTTGGGATATAGACCTAGTCATGATACTGCTGGGGCATAGGCTATACACAGTTTTATAACCCTTTGGAAATAAGGAACATTAGTTCCTAAAGGGAGAAAACATGGACATATTAGAGCATTTATGAAATATACACAAAAAATTAAAGGCAGATTATGGAGATCTGGCATGACTTTAACAGCTGAGGTATGGAAATGATTCATGTAGAAAGTGGCTTCCAAAGGGTAGAAGCATGGAGGGAATGGGTGCCAAACTGACTTCTGAGGTGCCCGCTGGAGACCTTGAAGGCTGAACCAGATAAAATTCAGGAAGGAAAATCATGGGAACAAAAAAGCAATCAATATCATTTGTATAAGGCGAGGGAGGCACAATGAAACAAAGAAGCAGGAAGTTGAGTGACCTGCAAGCTCACGATGAGTCAGCAGTGGCATAAGTAGCCCAAGAAGCTAATGTTACCCCAGGTGGCCTAAAGGGATCAGAACTTCCTGGGAAAATGGGGTGAGAAGCCCACAGTGCTGTGCCCTACGCGGAGCCCCCTGGAAGTCCTGAGCACCGTTTAACCACAGTTCAAGAAAGACACTGATGAGTTTGAGAGGGTCTAGAGGAGGGTGGCCAGAGAGGGGAAGGGTCTACAGTCTTTATCTTATGAGGGTCAATTGAAGGAACTGAGGGTGTTTCTCCTGGAGGAGGAAAGGTTCAGGGAACATGAAAGCTCTGCTCAAAAACCTGAAGGTGGAAGTGTCAGGTTCGGCATGTTTGACTCCAGGAGACAGACCCAGGAGCTGTGCAAAGAGAGACATTAAGCCCTGATGCCAGGCCCATGCAGCCCATGCTGAGAATTCTTCAGGAAAGTCAGTGTAGGGTTAGAATTAGGTGTGCCTCGTCTTTTGTGAGGCACAATTAAGAGGATCCATTTTCATGTATAGCTTGGACCAAGAAGCCCCCAGTCATCCAACACGTCGCTGCTATGTGCCAGGGAGACAAAGATGAGATGGTGGCTTCTGTTCTGTGCTCTTCAGAGGGCAATGCTGGACAACTGGAGATTCACAGAGCTGATCAATCCCACTGCTCATCAGGAGCTCACTGTAATTACCTACTGCTGTCTGGATATGTATGTGGCCAGTCAGGTGAGCCATTCTTCAGAGGAGTTACAGGAGACTTAGAGCCTCTTTGGGATGCCTCAGGCTTTAAATCTGTAACCTATACAGTTGGGTGGCCATCCAGCTATCTCCTAAGCTGCTATAAGGCACCATTAGGCCAGAACTATCCAGTTATAAAAATCAAGATGAGAAAGCCTGAGTCTGGAATGCTTTCTAGAAAGTCCCAGCCATATCCAAAAGGAAAGGTTTTCATCCTGGCAGATCTCTGAGCAAGACGCACAATTTGAGCTGGTTTATTTACCTGTAATATTCCTGTTTGCAATCTACTCCTCTATTTCTGCTGATTACATGAAACATGTAAATTTATGGTGATTTTTCATTCAGAGTCAATGGAAATTTTTCAATTAGCATCTCAGACCCAAGAAAGTCCAATTTTTCCCCTTATTTAGCATCAAAGTCTAAATTAGGAATACAATGTATCTTCTCAATAAACTTAGCACTGGTAAGGTTGCTTTAGATCAAGGGTTCTTAAGCTGATGTCTACAAACTTGGTGATAGGTAGGTGGGTAGATAGATAGACAGGCAGACAGAAAGAAAGACAAATAGACAGATAGATATATAGACATAAAGACAAACAGAGAGATGGATTGGTGAATAGGCAGTTGTATTTCAATATAACTGATTTCCTTGTAATACTATATACTATATTTCATTCATTTAAGAACATCAGTATGAGAAGGAATACATAGGCTTTGCCAGACTGACAAAGGTCCACGATTTCCAGAAGGTCAAGAACTCTGGCTTTGGATTATGTTTTGGGGAAGAGGAAGACAGGATATGAGCTTCAAAAACTTGGAGATTAGAGGATTTCAGTTGTGAATTCCTCAAAACCAGGGACTGGTTCATCTTAGTCTTCACGTGTTTAGCCCTTAGTACCCTGCCAGGAACACAGTAGGTGCTTAATAAGTGTTTGTCTAGTTGAATTTGGGAGGAAATACAGCTTTTTAACTTTTGAGAATATTCTGTAACCCAAATAAAACAATGGCCAACTTGGGGTTAGCAGAATCCTAGGGTCTCTGTGTCAATGCATAAAACCCTACAAAATTGGGGTGGCTAGGTGGCATGGTGACTAGAGAGAGCACCAGCCCTGGAGTCAGGAGGGCCCGAGTTCAAATATGGCCTCAGACACTTAAGACTTACTAACCATGTGATCTTGGGTAAGTCACTTAACCCCAATTGCCCTGCCTTCTGCCTCCAAAACTAATGACAAAAAAAATTTAAACCCTGCAAAATTAACAGTTTGTTCTTTAGGCAGACATCAAGGCTGCTAGAGATGCTTTAAATGAAAGACTGATTACTTTCCCTGGAACTGACTTTTCCCTCCCTGAAGTCTGCATTGCCTGGAAGCCAAAGAGCAGAACTGGCCAGGGTCCTGCAATAGCCTTGGCCCTCTGATTTACCAACCGCTGGCACTTGCAGGAATAGGGTTACACTGGACCACATTTCAAAGACCAAATCAACTTCCCTCACAGTTTAGCCAGGACAGGAGCCCCAAGGAGGAGCCAAAGGGGCCTCAGTTCTTACTCTTTCTATTGAATATTGCTGCTAGGTATCAGTTAATTAGGTGGCCAAAAGAGAGACATTGTGAGGGCCTCATATGATGCATGCCCAGGGGGTAACATTGACCCCTGAATAATGGAGAGTGAGGAGAAGGGGTCACCCCTGAGCAGGAGCCTGTCTTTTCCCTCTGAGGTTGGCTTTTACTAATTCTTGAGAGACAAGGGACTTCATCAGAGCAAATGCCCAGTCTCAGCCACAGTTCACCCATCCCCCCACCGTACCCCCAGAGCCATCTCTGGGAGAGACTGTGGCTGAAAAAGCATCCTGAACTGGCCCGTCCATTGCCTAGCCTGGTGAGAATCTCTTCCAGGTCTGTGTGTAGCTAAAGACATGCACAATCCATGATTATGGGGTGGAGCATTTCTCACACTCCTGGCTCAGGAGAGTCCAGGGCTCCCACACACTGTGAGAACCAAATTGATTACATCTTGTGAATTCTGAGTCCATTTTTTGAACAGCCTCCATTTTGCTGTTTTCCTGTAAATCACTGTGATTTGGGGGAATTCCACTCACTTGCTCTTCCCCTTCCAATTCAAGAAGTTCTTAATCTTTCCTCCAATAAGAAATCAGATTGCCTGATTCTATATCCTATTTCTTATCTATAGTGGCAAGCAAAGAAGTACTTAGCACCTTGTTTCAGCTACTTAAGTATTTAGCACCTTGTTTGAGCCCCTTGTGATTTGAAGGTGGAAAACTGGAGGAAAATAGATATATTAGAAACCAAAAAGACTTCAGAACTTATGAGAAAAACTATAAGCTGGTTCTCTAAAAATATGAAAAAAAGAATGAACATTTAGGTTAACCTGAGTAAAGAAAAGAGGGGGAAATCAAATGAACAAAGCACAAAATGATCAAGAAAAAATCACAGCAAAGAAAGAAGGAACTAAAATGATTATTGAAGTCTACACTGCACAGTTAGTTGTATGCTAATAAACCTTAAAATAAAACAGGAATAAAAGATTGTCTACAAAAACATAAAATACTCAAGTTAAGAGAACATCCAGTAGAAATCTTACATAATCCAATCTCAGAAAAGAAAATTGAATTAGTTATAAAGGAACTATCAAGGATGGGAGTGGCAGGGAGAATATAGGGGAGAGAGAGAGAAAGAGAGAAAGAGAGAGAGAGAGAGAGAGAGAGAGAGAGAGAGAGAGAGACAGAGAGAGAGAGA
>NW_027185761.1:76766506-76781966 GCF_028583685.1 Petaurus breviceps papuanus | reverse complement strand
GAGAGAGAGAGAGAGAGAGAGAGAGAGAGAGAGAGAGAGAGAGAGATTTGGTCCTGGTAGATTCTTAGGAGAATTCTGTCAAATTTTTAAGGAACAATTAATGCCAAAGTTCCACAAATTATTCACATAAATTGAGAAAAGAAGCACTCAACTCCTTTTGTGATCTAAATATGACTCTAATACCTAAACAGGGAAGAAAAAAGCAAAGAAGGAGAATTCTAGACCAATAACATTAATGAATACTGATTTTAATTTCTTTAAATAAAATCTTTCCAAATAAACTACAGGAATTCATCCAAGAAACCATTCCTCATGATCAAGAGAAGCTAACAGCAAAGATGTGAGGATGGTTCCATATTAGGAGAACAATCTTTCTTTAAATACCAAGCCAAGTAAGTGATGGTGGCACTAGATGGAGATAGAGAAAATGTAACTAATGAAGTACAAACATGGTACTGATACCTAAATCAGGAAGAGATAAAATGGAAAAAGAAAATTATAGTCCAATTTCCCTCATGAATATAGATACAAAAATTTTAAATAAAATGTTAGCAAAAAGACTACAGCAACTTATCACAAGAATAATACACTTTGATCAGGTAGGATTTATTCCAGGATGCAAGGATGGTTTAATATTAGGAAAACCATCAGTATAATTGATCATATCAACAACAAAAAAATTAGCGGAAACCACATGATTATCTCAATAGATGCAGAAAAGGCTTTTGATAAAGTACAACATCCATTCCTATTAAAAACACTAGAAAGTATGGGAATAAATGGAGCCTTCCTTAAAATAATAAGTAGCATCTATTTAAAGCCATCAGCAAGTATTATATGTAATGGGGATAAGCTAGAAGCATTTCCAATAAGGTCAGGGGTGAAAGAAGGGTGTCCACTATCACCCCTCTTATTCAGTCTGGTACTAGAAATGTTAACAGTAGTAATTAGAGAAGAAAAAGAAACCAAAGGAATCAAATTAGGCAAAGAAGAGAACAAGTTATCACTCTTTGTGGATGATATGATGATATACTTAGAGAATCCTAAAGAATCAAGTAAAAAAACTACTTGAGACAATAACTAAATTTGACAAAGTTGAAGGATATAAAATAAACCCACATAAATCCTCAACATTCCTGTACATTTCTAATGCAATTCAACAGCAAGAGATAGAAGGAGAAATCCCATTTAAAGTTACTGTAGACATTAAAAACTATTTGGAAATCTACCTGCCAAAACAAACCCAGGACCTATATGAACACAACTACAAAACACTTTTCACACAAATAATGTCAGATCTAACTAACTGGAAAAACATCAATTACGGGTCAAGCTAATATAATAAAAATGACAATTTTAACTAAATTAAATTATATATTTAGCACCATACCAATCAATTTACCAAAAAATTACTTTATAGAACTAGAAAAAATAGTAACAAAATTCATTTGGATGAACAAAAGGTCCAGAATATCAAGGTAATTAATGGGAAAAAAAATGCTAGGGAAGGTGGCCTAGCCATACCAGATTTTAATCTGTATTATAAAGCAGCAGTCATCAAAACTGCTTGGTACTGGCTGAGGAATCGAGCAGTGGATCAATGGAATAGATTGGGTACACAAGACTCAGCAGTCAATGACTATAATAATCTACTCTTTGATAAACCCAAAGACCCCAGTCTTGGGGATAAGAACCCACTATTTGACAATAACTACTGGTAAAACTGGAATATAGTATGGCAGAAACTGGGCATAGACCATTATCTAATACCATATACCAAAATTACATCTAAATGGGTACATGATCTAGGTATAAAGGATGATACTGTAAGCAATCTGGGAAAGCAAGGAATAGTTTACCTGTCAGATTTGTGTAGAGGGGAAGACTTCATGACCAAACAAGAATTAGAGAGCATTATAAAATGCAAAATGGATAACTTTGATTACGTGAAACTGAAGAGCTTCTGTACAAACAAAGATTAAGAGGGAAGTGGGGAACTGGGAAAGAATTTTTACAACCAATGTCTCTGATAAAGGCTTTATTTCTAAAATATTGAGTCAAATTGAGTCAATTCTGTAAGAATACAAGTCATTCCCCAATTGATAAATGGTCAAAAGATATAAGCAAGCAGTTCTCAGAGGAAGAAATTAAAGCTATCTATAAGCACATGAAAAAATGCTCTAATTCACTATTGATTAGAGAAATGCAAATCAAAACAACTCTGAGGTACCACATCTCACTGGTGAGATTGGCTAAAATGACAAAACAGAAAAATGACAAATGCTGGAGAGGATGTGGGAAAATTGGAACACTAATACATTGCTGGTGGAGTTGTGAACTGATCCAACCATTCTGTAGAGCAATCTGAAGCTATACCCAAAGGACTATAAGTAATTTCATGTTCTTTGACCCAAGAATACCATTTCTAGGGTTGTATCCCAAAGAGAACATAGAAGCAGGAGGAAGACCCATAGGTACAAAAATATTTATAGCAGATCTTTTTGTGGTGGCAAAGAATTGGAAATTAAGGGAATGCCCATCAATTGGAAATGGCTAAAAAAAATTGTGGTATATGAATGTAATGGAATACTATTGCACCATAAGAAACGAAGAGCAGATGGACTTCATATTTACCTGGAGAGACTTATACAAACTGATGCTGAGTGAGAAGAGTAGAACCAGGAAAAATTTGTACATAATTTTAGATACAACATATGTGTGACAACCAACTTTGATAGACCGGACTCTTCTCAGAAATGCAGGGCTATAAGCAAACTCCAAAAGAATCATGAAGGAGAGAGATGTCTACATTCAGAGAAAGAACTAGAAAGAACAGAGTTTGAATGCAGATTGAAGCAAATTACCTGCTCTTTCTTTTTCTTGTTTGATTTAATTTCCTCTTTCCCATTGTTCATTCCATCCAATACAACTCTTCTTTATAACCTGACCAATGTCTAACGTGAAATTATCTGCAGATCCTATACCTGATTGTATGCCACTAGTTCAGGGAGGGGAAGAAAAATTGAAACTGGGTAACTGAATCTTGTAAACTCTAAGTAAATGAACAAATTAATAAAGACAAAAAAATAAAATAAAGAAATTTAAATCAATGGAACAGACTAGATAAGGTAGAATCAGAAATCGTCAAACTCAATAGTCCAATATTTCATAAAAGTTAAAATACAAATTACCTCTTTGCTAAAGAACCTCTGTTTTTATCAGAATTATTGGGGAAAATGGAAAGCAATCTGATGGAAAGGTGGCCTGGCCCAACATCTCTACCATATATTACAATAAACTGAAAATGTATACATGGGTCTGAATATTAAAGATTGCATCATTAAAAAACGTGAAAAGAGAATCAGATCAAGTAGAACTTGGACAGCTACGGGGAAGTCCAGGATGGTGAATTCTTAACCAAATAAGGGATAATAGTAATTACTAAAGATCAGGTAGTGATTTGAATTACAGAGAATTTAGAAACTTTGGCATGAACAGTATGGATGCTATGCAGCTCCAGAGGGCATCAAACCTCATGATGTTCACTAAAGGGGAGCCAGGCAGTAGCATCTTGAACAAGCCTTTACCACAGTTCAGCAATGGCTCCAGGTAGGTCCATGAGCCACAGACTCAATGCCAGCTGCTCACGTGTCCCACCCCAAGCCCAGCTTTCTTGATTTGGGCCCTGCCTGAGAAGTTGCAGGTAGACAAGGCCATGAGTTACCTCTACCGAGGCCAGATTGACAAGGAAGCCAAGCCCCAAGGGGTGTAATTGAAGTAATGGAGGGCAGGGTCACTGTGCCTCAAAATATCTCCCCTCCACCTGCTAAATATCCAGATTCATTCCTCTAGTTGTATAGACTCTCTAAGACTATATGTAGCAGCAAGCACCCCAAGCGTCCTCAGGGTTTGCAGCTACCACAGGTTCTTGGATCTGCTTTGTTAAAGGAAAGCAACTCAAAATGGGTTAACAGGCTTACTTTAATCAGTCAGACATATATCGTTTACCTTGTTCAGGAGAAAAGGTCAGCACCCTGAACCTCAAAGTATACAGGCATAATTATCAAGACAGAAACATCAAGTAGACAGCTTTCCAAACTGTCCAACCATTACATCCATACCCAGTCAACATCTGGGTTTCCACATTCTGGGTTTTTCAAAGCCGGGGGACTCTCAACAACGGCTTCCCAGAATTCAGATCAAATCACAGAACACTTCTCAAAGTGAGTCCCAAAACAAAGCCTCACATCAGGGCTTATATAGCCTTCTCCTGACTCAGAGAATGTAACAACCTTATTGACCCACTGGCCAATCAAAAAGTATCTACTGAAAAACAAGCCTCCCTCCCCAGGCTTCTGGTGCACTTTAGCCTAGGGGCAGGGAAGATCTTTAAAATTTACATTCCCATTACACTATACACTCTCAAAAATTAGTGGCTGGCACTTTGGCAGATCTTAATCACAATCTGGCCGAGAAATCCATGGGAAGTGAACAAGGTCAGGACTAGTGTGATGGTTTGTACAGGAGGAGGGTCGTTGCCTGCTGAAGTGGGAAGCACCCTCACAGCCAGTGTTCCTCCTCCCTAGTTTTACCCAGAACAAGGGTCGTCTCTTCCAGTCCTCGAACCTCGGGTAAAGAACTGTTTCCTTTTCATTTCCCAGTGACCTTCCCTCTCGTCAGCCTGATCTGCCTCTGCACCCTAAAGCTCTCAGCATTTCCTTGGCTCCCAGGGCTCTCCAGCAGATTGCCCTCATAGTTCCACAGCTGTTTAGCCCCATGGTGTGTCTGGAAGAGATGAAAACAATCCTGACTCTGGCTCAATGTGCATTTAGATGCCCCCACCCCCAGTGACAAATGGTCCTGTGGAGACATCTGGAGAGGTGGAAGCTGGGAGTCAATAACTCAGGCAGCGTATCAGGGATGGAAAGCTCCCAGGGCCACATCAGGAGCAAGGCTGGTGCAACAAAGCCCAAAAGGCTCCTGGAGTCAGCTGCTTCTCCCAATTTTGTTCTTTGCTTTTGTTTGTATCCTTGCCAAACCCCTCAACAGCCATCTGGCCCAGGACTGAGGAGATGATGGAGGGAGGCATCCTGCAGGAGGTTAGGGGAGAATCACAATTATCTCTAGATATCTAGAATGGGTGTAATCTTCCTAAAATAAAATCAAGGGGTTAGTCTGGGCAGGGCACCCACTCTTCTGGACAAGTGACCTCCCCCAGACAGCAGGACAGGTGGTGGCTGTGGTAGAGAAGTCACGGGACAAGGAAGGAGGGGAGCAGGTTCACTCCTCCTCCTAGCTACAGTATATGGTGTGTGAGCATGTGTGTGTGTGTGTTGTGAGACTGTGTGTGAGCATGTGACTGTGTGTGCTGGCTCAAGTGCCTGCAGGTCTCAGAGAGGAAAGGAAAGTCAGCTCTTGATGTGTCCAGACATAATTGACTGTCCTAAAATGTCATTAATTACCAAAGACTAGGAAGGCTTTTCTCTAATAAATGCCCACAGTGCTTGTCACTGTAAAAGTGAGTTTTCTTCTTTAGATAACAGATTTTCTCATTCTTTTAGAAGGGCTTCTTCCTTACTTAGTAATAGAGGGAGTGGATGGAAGGTCCTGAGTAAGCTGCCCGTGGGCTCCACCAGGCAAACATCTGCTGAGCCCCCAGTCTGTGCCCAGGCTGCCCCGGCTCTCCCCTCCCACCTGGGATGCCTTCTCACTTTCATGCCACCTTTTGGAATCCTTGGCTCCATACAAGAATTTACCTCCTGATTCTTCCATCTGCTGGTGGACCCAACCCCACACCCCCCCCACAACCATGGGGTGTTTGCTTTGTACATTGATATCTTCTCCCCCGAAGCAAAGGGCATATTCCTGAGGATATCCGCATCACTCCATCCTCCAGAGCCTCGTATAATTAGTCTGGCATACAAAAGGACGCTGTGGCTTACTTGAGTGATTGCCCAGACAGCAGTTACTGGGGGTGGAGGTTGCCAGGTATAGGCTTAAGTATGAGGTCAGTTTGACAACGAGCCCCATGCCAAGGGGAAGGATGGGCTCCCCCTCCCAATGGGTCTTCAAGTCAACTCTGGATGTAGTAGGACAGAGAGAGGCTTGGGCAGGTGCAGGTTGGGTGAGGGCACCTCGGTGGTCCTTTCTCAACCTGAGCTGCCCATTCAAAGCCCCAGCCTTGGAAGGAGGGAGTGGAGGGACCCTGGCTGTTTGTATCTCAAGATGTAGAAAATGGCATCTGAATCCAGTTCGATATGTGTGGTTGTGTCTCAGAACGAAGTCGGTGAAGAGAAGAGGGAGGTGGGGAGATCAATTTAACACAGAGCAATTTGCACCATTACTTCCTTGAAAAAAAAAAAACAAAGAGTTGTCATGGAAACAGTAAAATTAGAAATCTGTTTGTTTGGGGGAAAGGCGTGGTGTTAGCAGCCAGGCTGGCAGCAACAGCTTCTTTGTGTTGACTCACAGAAAAGAAATATCAACATCATAACTGGCTTAGCATTAGCAAGGAGGCCAGCCCCAAGCAGAGGGAAGAGATCCCAAGAGACTGCAAAGGTCTTAAGGGGTTTGAGGTGTGGTCAGGAGGAGATGCGTCCTCTTGGGCCAAAAGAGGCAACCCAGAGAGGAGCTACTCCTTCGGGAGAACCAGGGAGCAGAGAGGGCTTGCTGGGCGGGGCAAAGGCACCTCAGTTGGTTGTTTTGTGATGGAAGTTACAAGCTACAGGCAAGGAGTCTGACTTTGACTCCTGGAACAATGTGAAGGTGTGTTAGTCAAAGGATGGTTAACAGACATCTGGAACAGAAGGCATGGATTCCAAAGACGTGTCAAGGCTCCCTCGGGAACGATTCACAGTGGACACACCTTATTTCCTTTGGCAATAGGGTTCCTGGCCTGGAAACTCAGGAGACTGCTTCAGGGCAGTCAGTCACTAAACATTCGCTAATTGCCTACAAGTGCCAAGCACTGGCCTAAGACCGTGCCCGACTTGAGGAACTAGCAATTTAACAAAGGCAGACACGGCACAGAAGGGAGGTGAAAAGTGTTTGGGGGGGGGGGGAGGTGGATGGCTTGGCTCAGGGATGTGACAAGGAAGTCCCAAGTGCATCCGGGAGGGAGAGAAGAGCTAGCTAGCCTGGACAGCCTTCTTAACTGGAGGTCAGGGAGAAGCTCTCCTCCTCTGTCCACCTCCAAGCAGGGCAGAGGACAGTGATCCTGCTGCATGGTGAGGCTCCTGGGACAAGATGGAGAAATCCAGTGATGCTGGGAGGGAGGGGCTCAGCGAAGCACTGGTGGAGTCCCTTGGGTTACTCTTCTGGGAAAGGACAGATGTGGTTTCCTTTAGATCATAATGTCCTTGAGTGACTTCAGGGTGAGTATAGTGGCCAGAGTCTCACCTCTTATGAAGGGGATTTATTCTGTGAACATCGGATCGAGTGAATGGGGAGGGGGGTGACTCTCTGTCCTCTGAGGTCTCTCCCAGCACTGGGGCCCCGTGTGTCTGTGCCCGTGACTGGAGGTGAGGCCACAGCCATTGGCTTCATCTGGGGTCCCTCCCTTCCCTGTAAAAGCCAACGTGCCTCTAGACACACAGTATCAGAAAAATACAGACAGGGCCATTAGGAAATGATGTGCACACTCTGGCTGAAGAGGGAGTCAAGGACCCTAAAAATAAACACCCCTCCTCTCTATACCCGCCTGGCACAGTGGGTGCTTGGGCATCACCTTATGGCTCCACAGATGAAAAGAGAAATAATTCTTGGGACTGGGGGAGGGAACAAGCATTTATTAGGCACCTACTGTGTGCTAGCCACTGGGCTAAACACTTACAAGATTGCCTCATTTCATCCTTAAAACAGCCCTGCAAGGTGGATGCTAAGATTGTCTCCAGTAGACAAGTGGGGAAATAGAGGCAGACAGATGACTTGCCCAGGGTCACATGGCGAAGACACGTCCGAGGCCAGAGTTGAGCTCGGGTCTTCCTGAGCACAGGCTCTCTTCACTGCACCCCCAGCCCCATGTATAAATGTGCCTGTGTCTGTGCCCGCTTCCAGCCCCTCCTCCAGACCAACTCAAAATGTGAGAAAATCCTGATGACTCCCCCCTTCGGGGCTTCCTCCCATATGCAAAGCACCAAAATGCATCCGTCTGTGACCCTGGACGAGTTGCTTTCCTCCTCTGGAAGTCAGTTCCCTCATCTGTAAATAGGGGTGCGAACACCAGCACTGGACAGCTGCCGCCCTCGAAGAGTCAGTTACAGCAGTTCATGATGCAGAATTTCCCAGGTAGGTCAGAAGCACTGAGCCCACTGCCAGAGATTCAGAAACGTGCATCCTTATCATGACCACTGGCAAGCATTTACTGAGCACCTGCTGTGTGCCGGGTACCATGGTAAGTGCTGGAGAGGCGGAGAAAAGAAAAGGGCAAGACAGCGCCCCTCCCCCTCGCCCTCCCAGACCGGCTCTGGGTCTCCAGGAGCGTCCGTTGTGACGCGCGAACGAGCCGGGGCCGGGCGGGGGGGGGGGGGGGGGGGGGGGGGGGAGCAGCTAGTTCCTCTCGCGGAAGGCGGGACATGGGAGAGTTCTGCTGTCCTGTCAGGGTGTCACCTCCAAGAGCTGTGCGTGGGGGTGTGAGCCTGAGCCATCATCTGCGTGGGTTCATGCATGTGCGTGTGTGCACGGGTGTACAGGGCGTGTGTGCGCGCACAGGTGTGCATGTATGTGCACAGGTGTGCACGGGTGTGCATGTGTGTGCAGGGCGTGTGCGCGCTCAGGTGTACATGTGTGCACGGGTGTGCGTGTGTGCGCACGCAGGTGTACATGTGTGCACGGGTGTGCAGGGCGTGCGCGCACAGGTGTGCATGTATGTGCACAGGTGTGCACGGGTGTGCAGGGCGTGCGCGCGCTCAGGTGTGCATGTATGTGCACAGGTGTGCACGGGTGTGCAGGGCTGCGTGTGTGCGCGCACAGGTGTGCATGTATGTGCACGGGTGTGCACGGGTGTGCACGCATGCCCAAACACCTGTGCATGCAGGAGTGCACAGAACATCCTAGTTTCTTCCTCCTCAGGCTGAAGCGGGGCAGCAGGTGCAAGGTCTCAGCACCTACTGAGCAGCCAATTTCAGACGTCTCCCTGTAGCAAATATGACCTCCGAGCGGAACCAGAGAATCTTTGTGAGCTGTTGAAAGGCCCCCCACGGGGTGAGGTTAATTGTTACTATTCCAGGAAATGTCAAGTGATGAGCAAAACGACATTGGACCGGGGTCAGTGGGAATCCTGCCTGTGCTCAGCATCCACAGCTCCTCTCGGCAGCCTGTGCACACAGAGGGGGCTGCGCCTGACGTTGGCTGCTTGGTCCAAGGAAGCTGGACGGAACCGACGCAGGGCGGGCCACACCTGGGTCCTGGCTCCTCCGCGCCTGCTTCTCTCTCTGCTTCTCTGTCTCTGTCTCTCTGTCCCTCTCTCTATCTCTCTGTCTCTCTTTCTCTCTCTGTATCTGTCTCTGTCTCTGTCTCTCTCCATCTCTTTCCGTCTCTCTCTGTCTTTCTCTCTTTCTCTGTCACCATCTTTCCCTGTCACTCACTTTTCTCTTTCCCACATTTGCCTCCCTTCCAATTCTTAAGCCTTACTTTCTCATTGCCGGTGGCCTCCAAGTCTCTTTTCTGTCTTTTCTTCTTTTTGCTTCTCCCCCAGGGGACTTTAGGATCCATGGGAAAAGTTCTGTCCTATCAAGAGGGACTTTGGAGGTGGGAAAAGGGCAATGAGGGGCAGGGATTTGGGGAGCAGCACTGTACCCACTAAGTAGACACCTCAAATCTCACCCAGGTGGGAACTCCCTGGATCCCTGTGCACAGCTCAGGGGGGGAGCAGAGAGCTGAGAATGCCTTGAATTTCTCTCCCATGATTTCTAATTTTGGTGAAATGAACAAAACATATAATAAGTGAAATCACATTCAGTTTGATTCATCCAACATTGTTAAAAGCCTACAGTGAACACGGCTGAGCAGGACTTGCCACTAACAGGCAGAGATAACTGTGAAACAGTCATATTGTCCAATTTGTCCTCGAGTGGTTTCAATCATGTCCGACTCTATGTGACTCCATCTGGAGTTTTCTTGCCAAAGATGCTGGAGTGGTTTGCCATTTCCCTGTCCAATCCATTTTACAATTGAGGTAAACAGAGTTAAGTGACTTGTCCAGGGTGATGCATCTAATAGGTGCCTAGGCTGGTTTTGAACAGTCCTCCTGACTCCAGGCCCAGCCCTCTATCCACTGTCCCCCACTGTCCATCTCTCTACCCAATGCTTTGGGGTTATTTCCATCTTGAATATAAATTGCAGAACAAGTTTTTGTGTTTTGTGCCTGCTGGTAGCATATGTAAAATATACTTTAAAAGCAAAGTACTTCTGTGTTCCATTACCTGGTGCCCAACCTTCTACTGATATTATTATCATTTTTCCTAATTTACAAATGGCTTCCCCACACTTTACCTCACCAATGTCTCTCCCCATCAACCGGTACCGCCCCACCCACATCAGAGATGAGGAAGCTGAGTCCAGAGGTCACCCAAATGCTCAGTGACCAGCCCGGGACAAGCAGAGCCCAGGTTCCCTGAATCACAACCCTGTGTTGCTTCTGGCACAGCCACAGCATCCTTCCATAGACTAAAGTCTTTGCTGTGTGAACATCCTCGGGAAGACGAACTACAATCACTGCCTGCGCCGTCGTCTCGGGAGGGAGTGTCCATCCTCAGGCCACAGATGAAACACAAACCAGCTGAGTCATTCTGGCCGCTGCTCAATCGGAACCACAGGGGAGAGGGGACACTGGTGACCTTGACTCGGCAGAGTTTTATCCTGCAGAACCCTTTCCCCGGGCAGGGCTAGACTGAAGATGACAAAGATCAGCCCAAGCTGCTGTCTTTGGTCTTGGTGCACTTTAATGGCCTTGACTGAAGTGCACTCTCTTCAAAGAGAAGGGCTGTCTCCTCTGGGGACACCGCTGCGTCTGTCCCGGCTGACGGGCATGCAGGTTCTCGGCGGCACAGCCATGGGCAGCAGCAGCCGCTCGCTCTCCTGACCATCCCACAGGCACTCCCCCTCCAGCCTGCCGAACAGGTCTGTTAACGGGCTCCCTTCACACTCTGGTCTGGGACCAATGCACAGCATTCTTTTCCTCTCTTGCATGTTCGTTTACAAAGGTTTGCTGTGTTTCTGCAGGTATCCCCGGGGAGTCCCTTCTTCTCAGCAGCAGAGCCTGTTTCCCCCAAGGCCTGCTGTAGAAGAATTAGAAAGTGGAAGCACATAGCCTGGCCCAAGGCCTCAGCACCGGTAGGAGCCCGGCCCGGCTTTGCATGCTGCCACAGTCTCCAGTTCTCACCAGGACCAAGTACAGTTTCAGGGGTCACCGGGGAGCGTTGGGCGATAGGCTTCGTTTTCACTTTGATGACAAGCCCAGCTCACGGCCTGACATGGAGACATCACTTCCTGCCTGTGAACTCAATTGAACTGAGTCTCTGGGCATCTGATCGACTCAAGGGGACAGAATCGACTCTGAAATAAACAGTATTTTTAGTGTAAGAGAGAAATTCTTTAAACAATTTTACTTTTAGTTCTAAGTTTTCCAAAAGGGAAGAAAAGCTTCAGAATCATGGGAGTCAGAAGCGCCTGCTAGGATCCTCTGGTCCAACCATTTGGCTTCCTACACACCAAGGCCCAGGCTCAGGGAGGTTTCTTAAGTCCACATTTACATGATCTTTCTGCTGCCAATACCACCTCTTACAGCCAGGACCCTGAGCCTGGGGCTGAAGGGGACTATAAGCATCATCAGATCGAAAGCCCTCACTTGACAGGAAGGGAAACAGGCTCAAAGAAGCTACTGCCTTGCTCGAGGTCACACAGAGAGAGATGAAATTCAAACTCAGATCCTGTGACTAGAGAGCCTAAATGTCTCCCACTGCACCAGCCTGCCTCCCTATGTAAAGGCAGCAACAAGGCTTTGGTCCTTGTCCCAAATGCCACCTGGGTCCTGAGTCTCAGTGCCAGCATCAAGTCTACTCAACTGAGTCTGAGTGAAGAGGCATTCAGGCCACGAGGGGATACTGAGGCAGCTTTTTCCAACCTCTCACTGGCGGTAGACCAGAGACCTGTGGAAGCAACACTGGCATCAATCAAGTCTTCCCCAGCTGAGCAAGTGCCCCACCAAGCCCACATCCCACCACACTGGCCAGTGGCTCTTCCACGGCCTCATAGTGCATGAGCAAGGAGAGCTGGCACGTGGAAGGGGTCTGGAGTTGTGGCCTCTCTGCTCCCCCCCACAAAGACCCCTCAGGCACTTCTATTCTCTGTGCCTACGAGTGGCCCCAAGTGGCTGCTGCTCCAGGGAAGCCCAAGGCGTCCAGCTGAGTCTCACATTCATCTCATTAGGACAGAAGCTCCCTGAGGCCAGGGCTGAGCCTGTCTTCTATCCCCAGAACTTAGCCCGTGCCTGGCGCACAGTGGGCTTTAATGAATATCTGCTAATTGATTCCTATGCTCCCCAAATACCCATTTCTATGAGATCTCTGCCTTCATCAATCCTGCTCAGAGAATCCTGACTTGGTTCCCACCTTGACCGTGCCCAGTCCAACCCAGAGAAGATCCCAAGGAGGGAGCTCTTTGAAAGGAAGGTTTATTCACTGTGTACATACACACATGCATGCATACATATTTATACAGTGTATACAGGTGTGCACACACATGTATACACGGCTATATACTTATACGTGCATGGGCACATGTATGTGCACTTACATGTGCACATATACATGCAGACGTGTGTACCTATATGTATGCACATGCATGTATGTGTATATACATGCATGCATATGAATGTTTGTGTACACGCATTTACTAAGTACCTACTGTGTGCCAGACCCTCTGCTAAGCACTGAGGAAACCAAAAGAGAGAAAAGAAAGCCCTGCCCTAAAGGAGTTTACAATCCAATGGGGAAGACAACATGTGAACAAATACAGGTGAATCCAGCTCTATACAGGATCAAAAGGAAATAGTTAACAGAGGGAAGGCACCCAGATTAGGAGGGTTTGGGGAAGGCCTCCTGTGGAAGGTGGGATTTGAGTTGGGACTTAAAGTAAGCTGGGGCAGCAATGGTCAGAGTGGCAGAGGGAGATCCAGGCCTGGGGGGGGGGGTGGCCAGAGAAAATGCTTGAAGCCCAGAGATGCCTTTTGGTTAAACAGGAAGGATGCCTTGTCACTGCATCAAAGAGTATGAGGTGGAGAGGAGGGTGTAAGAAGACAGCAAAGATTAAGTGGCGGCTGGGTCATGAGGAGCTTTAAATGACAGAATATTTGCTCCTGGAGCTTATGGGGGTGGGGGGATGACCAGACCTACACTTTAGGAAAAATTGCTTTGGTGGCTGAATGGAGGATGGAATGGAGTGGGAGACTGGAGGCAGACAGGCCCCCCAGCAGCTACTGCTGGAGTCCAGGCATGAGGCGATGAGGGTCTGCACCAGGATGGGGGCAGGATCAGCAGACAGAAGGGGTCCTATCCAAGAGATGCTGCAGAGGTGAAAGCAGGCCTGCCACCATTGGATTGCGAGTGAAAGAGAGTGAGGAGTCCAAGACGACTCCTAGGTTGGGATCCTGAGGGCTTGTCCTCCACAGTAATGGGGAAGGGGGAGTGCTTAGGGAGAAAGATAGTGAGTTCTGCTTTGGACATACTGCATTGAAGATGTCTACACGGGGGTTGGAGATGCAAGATTGGAGGTCAGGAGAAAGATTGGGACACGAAAGGTAAATTGGAGAATTGTAAACATAGAGATGGTCATTAAATCCATGGGGAGCCGATGAGATAACCAACGAAGCAGGGCAGAGGGAGAAGAGAAGGGGGCCGGGACAGAGCCCCGAGAGATAATCATGGCTAGAGGGCGTGATCTGGAGGAGGAGCCATCAGAGAGGGGGAGGAGAACCAGGGGAGAGAGATCCTGAAAATCTGGAAGATCGAGGAGGGAGGAGTGACCAACAACATCAAAAGCTACAGAGAGGTCAAGGAGGAGGATTGGGGAAAGACCACTGGATTTAGCGGCTGAGAATCAGCAGCAGCTTTCGACATTGCTGTTTCAGTGGAAAATTGGAAACCAGATTATAAGTGGTTAAGAAGAAACCGAGAGGAGAGAAAGTGGAGGCCCCTGTTGAAGACTGCCTCTTCAAGGAGTTCAGCTACAGAGGGCAGAAGAGAGTAGGACAAAGGTTAGCAGGCATGCAAGGATCAAGTGAAGGGTTGTTTTGTCCAGATGGGGGTGACATGAACATGTTTGTAAGGAAGGAACCAGTATACAGGGAGACAGTGGAGATGATGGAGGAGCCAATCTGCTGGAGAAGAAAGGATGGAAGGGGTTCACTTGAACAAACAGAGGGTCTTGGTCTCATCATATAAGACAAAGGTAAAGGAGGAGAGATAGAAAGTACCTGAATGACAGGAGAAAGAGGGGAGAAGAGGCAGCTCACAGGAAGTGGGGGGGGTTGTTTTATTTTGTTTATGGCAAAATATGAGACAGTCATCAGCTGAGAGTGTAGGGGAGGAGGAGGTTAGAGGAGGGATGATGAGGTTTGGAAGAGCAGCTGTGGAGAGATATAGTAGGCTTACCAGGCAACAGCAAGGGTTCAGGCGGGGTTTGTGGTATCAGTCTGGAGTGGACGCAGTTGAGATGGCTGTGTGATTTTCTCCATCTTTGTTCAGCAGCACATGTCTAGGAATGAAGGTGATGAATGGCAGGTATGATCCAAGACTGAAGCTTGTCTGGGCATAATCAGGGCTGTGATAATGGGACAAGAGATTCAAGAGAGAGGGTGGTATAAAGCTGAGCTGGTTGACCAAGGAGTCAAGATGTAGTCAATAGGTATCTCACATGATGTTGATGGTGATGATGGTGATATTGATGATGATGGTGGTGATGGTGATGATAATGGTGGTGATGGTGATGATGGTGATACTGATGATGATGGTGATGGTGATGGTTGATGATGATGATGGTGATGGTGATGGTGGTGATGGTGATGATGATGGTGATGGTGATGATAGTATTTAGTGCTTTAAAGTTTTCAAAATGCTTTACACATGTGTAGCAGCAAGCACCCCAAGCGTCCTCAGGGTTTGCTGCCAATACAGGTTCTTGGATCTGCTCTGATAAAGGAAAGCAACTCAAAATGGGTTAACAAGCTTACTTTAATCAGTCAGACCATATATCGTTTACCTTGTTCAGGGGAAAAAGGTCAGCACCCCGAACTTCAAAGTATACAGGCAGAATTATCAAGACAGAAACAGATCAAGTAGACAGCTTTCCAAACTGTCCAGCCATTACATCCATACCCAATCAACATCTGGGTTTCCACATCTGGGTTTTTCAAAGCTGGGGGGCTCTGGGCAACAGCTTCCCAGAATCCATATCAAATCACAGA
>NW_027185761.1:76758614-76766406 GCF_028583685.1 Petaurus breviceps papuanus | reverse complement strand
ACATCTGGGTTTTTTCAAAGCTGGGGGGGGGTGGGCTCTCTGGACAACGGCTTCCCAGAATCCACATCAAATCATAGAACACTTCTCAAAGTGAGCCCCCAAAACAAAGCTACACGTCAGGGCTTATATAGCCTTCTCCTGGCTCAGAGAATGTAACAACCCTCTGGACCCACTGGCCAATCAAGAAGTATCTACTGAAAAACAAGCCTCCCACCCCAGGCTCCAGGTGCACTTTAGCCTAGGGGCAGGGAAGATCTTCCAAATTTGCATTTCCATTACAACATGCTAACTCATTTGACTCTCACAACATCCCTGGAAGAAAGGTGCTATTATTATCCCCATTTTACAGATTAAAAAACTGATACAGAGAGGTTAAGTGACTTTCCCAGGGCCACTAGTAAGTATGTGAGGTCAGCTGGGAATACTGTAGTGTACATTCTTGGGGTTCTTCCCACTGATGCCAGTGAGCTGGGTCTCCAGAGGATGACCACTACTTCTTCTCAGGGCTCTAGAGCATCTGTGAAGGCTGGAGGTGTCTTTCTAACATTGTACTCATTAATACCCAGCTGTCACTCATGATTACCAGTGACATTAATTAGTCAAAGAGAATGGGAGGAAAAGCAAAGTTTCTGATGCCCTCTCCCACCAGTTCATCCAGAAACCAGGAAAAATTGGTCTCGGTCCTAGAGAGCGTGTGGGGAAAAGGGTAACAGCTCCTGGAAGTCCTGCTGCTGGACTCTCCGGGCTGTTCCCCTTAGACGTGTTATTTTGTCTGTTCATTTGCTTTCCCTTTTGGGCCCTTTATAGAGATTTGAACCTCTCCATATGATGCCAATGCAGACACTTGTTCTAGGAACACTGTTAGGATGGCAATCAATTAATAAACATTAAACACTACTGTGTGCTAGGCCCAGTGCTAAATGCTGGAGATGAAAAAAGAGGCAAAAGACGGTCCCTGCTTTCCAGGAGTTCACACCCTAATGGGGGGACATCATTGGGCAGGGGGAGCCCCACATCCCCCAGAGCTTTCAAAGCTCCCAAGTTTGTCCTCCTCCACCTGGGCTGAGCTGGGGACGAGGCTGAGGCCTCCTCTTCCTTCCCTCCCAGGCAATTCCTTCTTATGGCTTTAACCAGAAAAGCCTGCCTCCCACCAGCCAGGCAACTGAATTGTTCTGTCAGCCCCATGTTGGACGCACAACCTCTGTGGTGGAAGCAGGGTTCCTGAGCCAGCCAGAACACACTTCCTGAGCTGTCTTCCCCTTTGGCCAGGAATGGTTCAGCTTCAGTCTAAAGCCTAAGGCTGACGACTCCGTTGACTCATTCATTCCCAAATCCCTCATCATTCCAAGGTCTTCCCTGTTCGTTATTTCCAATTTAGATTGCTTTTTTTCCCCGGTCTCCTAGATTTTAATCCAAGGGCATTTTCTCCAAGTGGCGAGTCCAAAAATCAGAATAAAAAAATGAAGCAGAAAGCAGCTTTCCCTTACAATTCATACGGAAGTGCCTCCAGCAGTGCTCATCAGGGACCAATGTAGGATTCTTGTGGCAACATTTGGCCATGAGGTCATTCTGCTGCAAGCCTCAGGCACCCTCAGGTTCTGCTGGAGCCCCATCACGGACAAGATAAACAGGAAGGCACCAGAGAGAGGCCTTGGGGAAACCCTCTCTTGGAGCCATGTCATTGCCCGAGGTCCCAATGGAAATGGCCCAAGTGGCAGCCCCAGGGATGGAGACACACCTAATGAGGGACTTGAAAGTGGTCCATAGGATCTTGATGAAGTTGGTGGGATGTACAACATAAAGGGCTTTCTAGTTTTTCTTGTACTTCCGGCCTAATTCTTTGTAGGCACTCTGAAGCCAGCTCAGAGATGGTTTGTGGAGGCTCGTCAGCCCATAGTGGAAGTGAACAATGGGGTAGTCATTCTCTACATACTGGTCAAGGGTGTTCTTCAGGTACCTGAGGAGGCAGCTATGGTTGAGCTCATGAGAGGGGGGCATTCGGCAACAGCTGAAGGTAATGACTCGTCTTCCTGAGTTGTCATCCCCTGCTAACTGGAGGATTCCATGCCTGGCCACATCAGAGTATGGATGGTCTATGCCCAACGTGGAGTCTTCACAGGCTGGGGTGGGCACAAACGACATCCTTGGCGCTCCTAACATGGTGGTTTCCTTCTCCTCTTTCTGTAATTCGATCTCTGCTAATGCTCCAAGTCAATCCCCGACATGATTTCAGCAGGAGCCAAGCCAGCTTGGAGGCTGGCAGCAGAGTTCAGGGGTCCCTCCTCCTGGCCAGATCGCCTCTCATTGGACAGCTCTGGTCCTCCTGAGGGAACCCCGAGTCAGCCTAGGCTCTGGGGTCAGGAACTGAGGAGTGTTGCAGGAAGCTCGCTTATCTGGCTGGCCAGGTGTGCTGCGCCCCTCTGGCGTCCTTCCCTAAGGCCCTGGGGTGCGAGCTGGGCAGCGGATGGGGGCGGGGCCCGGAGCCCATTTCCTGGGCAGGGGTGGTATGGGAAGGGACCGAGGATGGAGTGGAGTGAAAGTTGGGGAGGGGAGGGATTGGATCATGAGGAATGGGGGAAAGGGAAGGGGAGGGAGAGCACTGGTGGAGTAGAGAGGTGGAGAGGGGATGCGAGAGGAAGGGGATCAATAAGGGGGAGGGGAATGCTAGATAGAGGAAAGGGGCCTCAAGAGAGATGAGGCAGGAGGGGAGCCCCCCAGTACCGGGCTTCTCTTTTTAGGGGCTCCCCTTCCTCTCATCTCTGTCTTTCCCCGGTTCTCCCAGGGGTCCTCACCTGTTCCAGTGGCCCCTGGGAAGTGAGTGGGGCTGGGACTGAAAGAGGATGGGATGGAGGAGGTGACTCGGGGTCCAGCCAGCTCACACATTCCTGCGGTCGCAATAAGGCCCTCCAATTTAGGTTGTGATCTCCTTGAGGCAGAGACCTGCCTTTGGCCTTTCTGTTTCCCCACACTTAGCACCAACCTATAGCTCACAGGTACTTCCTGGATGCTTATCCCAGGTGATGGATTGAGCCACTCTCACCTGGTGAAGATGTCAAGGATGGGGAAGGGGGCGATCTTGTTTATTTGCTCAGTGACCTAAACTGCAGGGGTTCAGAACCTTGAGGTTAGATGTGCCCTCTAGGTCCGCAAGTGTGGCCCTTTGGCTGAATCCAAACTTCACAGAACAAATGGCCACACTTAAGGACATAGAGGGCCACGCGTGGCCTTGAGGCTACAGGTTCCCCAATCCCTAAAGCTTACGTGTAGTTCTATGCAGATGTACATATATGAGCACACTAGAGCACACGCATGCACGAGCATGTGAACACGCACCCGCACACACAACTACACACACAACCACACACACACCAAATTTAGCACCAAACAGAGACCACTTTCAAGTGGCCTATGCCAGGTCTGATAGGGGAAAAGTGACTCTCCTCAGATCTCCCAGGAATTGTCGTCCATGCAGTCTGCCCCATCTGGGGTGGGGAAGGCTGCCCACCTCCCCTTCTCTTGGCCCCACTCTGACATTCTTAAGTTGCTGCAGACGCTGTGAAGGGCAGAAGCTGGCCTCTCCACTCCACCACCAGAAGCCACTGTCCTTAGGAACAGGCCCAGCTCCCATTGCTGTCCAGAAGAAAGTTCAGTACATGTTGGGAGCCTAGACCAGGGGTGCCCTCCCCACAGCCCAGAGGAGGCCCCAGAGAGGAGTTCCCACTGTGGCAACAGCTCTTTCTCTACAATACTCCCTTTTGTTAAACTTAGGAGGCTTTGATTTTTTAAATCATTTTGAAATGACTTATAATGATCCTAATAATCCATTTATTGCTTTCACAAGAACAAATGTGCACTCCATATCTAGGTCACTGGGCTCACAGGCAGTCTTTTTCTGCTAAATAATAAAAGATTAGACTAATTGAGTCTGAGTTCTCATTTCACAAGAAGGACCTTGGCGACCTAAGTCTCATATTTTTCAGATGAAGAGCCCAAGGTCACGGCCACCTCTCTGGGAGACAGAGAGCAGTAGCCCTTGGGGTAGCCCAGAGACAGCAGGGACCAGCCCCAGGCATCTGCTCAGGAGAGGTCCCTACCTGGAATTCTCCTTCAGAAGGAGGTGAGCTCAGGGTGCTTCCACATGACCCAGAAGGGGAGAATACTAGGAAAATGTGCCCAAGACATCGGGAACACTGAAACAACCACCTCAGTGTCTGCTACTGAGGCTCCCCATGAGCACAACCCAGTAACTGGGCAGGGGGGGGGGAGGCCAAGCCAAGCTGCCTCATCAGACAGAAGATCTACTAAGTCTCCTTTGGATAATCAAGTCGCACTCTTCCTTGGGAACGGAATGTGCCGTCACTACAGAGACATGCCTGCTGTCCGAGGTAGAGACTGAAGCTAGAGCTTCCATACCCTGCTTTTGTGAAGAAAAAGGGCTGAGAAAAAGTCACTGGATTTGGCAGTGAAGAGATCACGTCTACTTGGTGGAATGATGAGGTAGGAAGCCAGAAGAGATGGGATAGTTATTTGGAGATAGAAGGACCAAATGAGGGGGTTTTTTCAAGATAAGGGAGAGAGTGGCATTTATATCCCCATTTTACAGTTGAGGAAACTGAGGCAAAGCATTTCATGACCTGCCCAGGGTCACATGGTTGGTAAGAGTCTGAAGCTGAATTTAAATTCAGGTCTTCTTGACCCCAGGTCCAGCACCCCACACATTATGCCACCAGCTGCCCTTCTTCCCATGAGGATGGTTTCCCTGAGGGCCGCACCTCAAAATCATCTCAGCATCTTCCCAAGGTGGACAGTTCATATCTTACCAGTGTCAGGCACTTCCCCAAGTGATTCCTAAGGGGAAGGAACCTGCCCCAGCTGGATATAGGCCTGATAGATTCAGGCATCCTCTGGAGTCCTGCCCCAGTTATCTGCTGCTCAGTTCTGGAACCAAGTACTATTGACGCTCAGAGTTACAATCCAAGGTAAAGAAAGCTTTTGCCTCTTGGTTTTCGAAGACCTTAGGAGTGTGGGGAGTGAGGGTGCTGGATTCTGTTGCAAGGCCTTGGGTGGGCTTATGCAGTCCTTCCAGAGGGTGGGAGGTAGGGGGAGGGGGGCCCAATTGTGAAGGTTAGGACTTAGAGATTCTTCACTGCCATGCATTCATAAGATTTTTACCTCACTTGCATTATTGCTTCTGTAGGCCATGGAAATGTGAACATAATTATTATTTCAGAGAAATTCAAGGGGTCATGAGAATGGGAGAAAGGCTGCACCACTCCATCCTGCAGCTCACATCCTGACACACTTTACCAATTCAGAGCAGAAATTCTCTCCCTGGCCTTGAGTCTGTCTTTATTGGACAGCTCCTGCCAGGATCAAGATCCTGCTCATGAACAAGGCTTCAACGGCACAGCCGCAAACTGGGTCCATGAGTCCTATGTCGTGCCGACTCATCCATCATATTCATCGTAAGGACATAATGGAATTTCATTTCTCTCTTACATCAGATAATTCACGGCAGCCAAGGATGAGCAGGGGCTTGTAATTAACAGCTCCTATGGCTTCAGAAGCTGGTCAGGATCCAGCTCTGCCTGGATTCCCCAGTCCATTATCAGGCAATGTCCAGAATCCCAGGAGCCCCTGTCCTTGTGCTTGCTTTCCAAGGACCCTGTTTGGGAAGCTGCCTGTTTCCTGGGATGATCAGAACTCAGCAGTCCAGGCCCCTGCCAGAAATCAAGAGTCTTGCTCTGAAATTTATTTGCAGGGACTGAAATCTAATGTTTGTGCTTCTTGAGGGAGGCTACAAAGGGAAGGGCCAGGCTTGGGCAGACACCTCTGAAGGGGCTGGGGAAAGTGGCTGAGGACAGTTTGCCTCGGGGACAGCAGTGTGTCTTCAGCTGGCATCATAAGAAAGAATTCTGGGTTGGCTCTGGACCGACACTTCTCTTTTCTAAATGACTGGCTTCAGTTAAAGGAGTGGAAGGTGGGTGACGTTGACCTCAAAATGCTCACTGAGGAGTCCGAAAGGACCCAGATCTGGTGGGTGGATTACATGGAAACATGAAGTCAGCTGAATCTCAGCTTTTAAAGGCCAGTGAGAGCAGTAGAGCTTCTTGAGATGCACAATTAGAGGGGCTCTGCTTTGCCCCAGGGTCTCTAACCTGTTGTGAGTGTATAATAGAAGAAGGCCATCAATGGTAACCTGCTCCCAGGGTTCACAGCTGCAAGTGAAAATGGTGTGTCCTGATTCACCCATTCTGGAGAACAATTTGGAGCTATTACCAAAGGACTATCTATAAAATATGCATGCCCTTTGAACCAGCAATACCAGTTCTAGGGCTGTATCCCAGAGAGATCATAAAAAAGGGAAAAGGACCCACATGTACAAAAATATTTATAGCGGCTCTTTTTTGTGGTGGCAAAGAATTGGACATTGAGGGGATGCCCATCCATTAGGGGATGGCTGAACAAGTTGTGGTATAGGACTGTGATAGAATATTATTGTGCCATAAGAAATGATGAGCAGGCAGACTTGAGAAAAATCTGGGAAGACTCAAATGAACTGATGCTGAGTGAAGTGAGCAGAACCGGAGCATTGTACACAGCGACAGCAACATTGTGTGATGATCAACAACGATTGACTTGGCTCTTCTCAGTCATACAAAGATGTAAGACAATTCCAAACCCTCAAGATAGAAAATGCCATCCACATCCAGAAAAAGAGCCGCGGCGTCTGAGCGCAGAGAGAAGCAGACCATTTGCTCTTTTTCTCCGTCCCGTGGTTTTTCCCTTTTGTCGATTCTTCTTTCACAACATGACTAATGTGTAAATGTGGTTAATGTGATTGTATGTGTACAGCCAATATCAGATTGCTTGCCACCTGGGGAAGGGGAGAGAAGGGAGGGAGGGAGAAAAAATTTGGAACTCCAAATCCTGTAAAGATGAATGTTGAAAACTATCTTTACTTGTAATTTGAAAAATAAAATACCATTAAGTGAAAAAAAATGAAAGATAATGATGTTGTCCCTAAAAGTGTCTTTTGTGTCTCCATGACACAATGCCTCTCTCCCTCTCTCTTTCAGTCTCTGTCTCTGTGTGTGTGTGTGTGTGTCTCTCTCTCTCTCTCTCTCTCTCTCTCTCTGTCTCTCTGTCTCTCTCTCTGTCTCTCTCTCTGTCTCTCTCTCTGTCTCTCTCTCTCTCTCTGTCTCTCTCTCTCTCTCTCTCTCTCTCTCTGTCTCTCTCTGGCTCTCTTTTTCTCTGTCTCTTAGTCTATGTCTCTGTGTGTCTCTGTGTCTCTCTGTTTCTCTGTCCCTCTTTCTATCTCTCTCCCCCCCCTCCCTAAACACAACACACACACACACTCCTCCAACAAACACCAATTCATTTCAGAGGTGTTCATTTATTCATTCCTATCTTTGACAGGTTCTTAAAGTCAAAGAAATGTAAAAGCCAAAAGGAATAACTCATATATCCTTCTATAAAAGTCATCAATTAATCAATGGCATGTACTAAGCACCTACTGGGTACAAGACATGGTGCTAGGTCCTTGAGATACAAAGACGAAACGACATCATTACCTGACCTTGAGGAGTTTATAATCTACCAAAGGAGATACTTGTATACATAAACAGCCAGAGATCATGGTGTCCCAGAAGCCAGGAGTGCACCCCCCCACTCAGATGGATGACCTCATCAGGTCATCACACTCAACCTCCTTTTCCCTCCCTCCCACTTGCCACAAGGCCTGGATGAGTTGTCTTTCCCCATTAGATTCTAAGCTCCTTGAGGTCAAGAC
>NW_027185761.1:76753614-76756114 GCF_028583685.1 Petaurus breviceps papuanus | reverse complement strand
TTGATATCATAACTAGGTCCCAATTAGTGTAATTAATGAATCCCCAAAGTGGTCACATGTATTCAAATCTGTACTATTCAAAGTAATAATTACAAAAAATATGGTGATTGGGTCCAATCTAGGGGAGATCTACAGGGTTAACTTGTATAATGTGACTTTTTCAGAGGTTTATTATTTGAACTAATTGAGACCTGGCTTTTAATGTTGTGTTTCACACCCAAAGTCCCCCACTCCTTCCAAGAAAGGAAGAAATACCTTGTCATATCTCTCCCAAAGGAACATTATAATTTCATTGCCTTCATTATTATTGGTTTGTTGTTCTTTCCACATATATTATTATAGTGTTTATATGTATTGTTTTTCTCAGTTTCCTTATTCCACTTTCCATCAGTTCATATGAGCTTTCCACACTTCCCTTTGTCATAGTCATGATTTCTCACAGAGCAGCAATACTTCGTTAAATATGTTGTATCCCACCTGTCAGGACAGGACAGTGGAAAGATCAAGGGCACAGGAATAAAATAATTTGGGGTCAAACATTAGCACTTGCTTGCCACATGTGTGACCTCAGACAAATCGCTTCGTGTCCCTTAGTTTTCTCAAGCGTAGGTACTTCTGGCAGCCAAGATGGCAGAGTAAACAGTAAGTCTCACCCTCCTTTATTGACCTAGAAAAACCCATAAAAATACCTCCCCAGGAAAAATCCTGGAACAGTGGAGCCAACAGAAAGACAGAGTGCAGCAGTCTTTTAGTTCATGAGGCTAGGGGGATTAACGGGAAAGGTCCCTCTTGCTGTCACTGAAAGGGACCAATACAGGATAGGAGGTGTCCCAGAAAGCCAGCAACAAGCCCAAGTTCAGCCAACCAGAGGAAGATTCTGATCTCCAAGGTGGTGAAGCAGGCAAGCGCCAACACCAAGACCCTCCATGTGCCTTCCCACAGACAGGGGAACTGGCAGACACCAGCAGGGAGAACCACCATTTGTTGGATGGGCTTCAGTGACTGAGCCTACCTATGCTCTAGCACAGCTCCCAGGAAGTAGGCAACCGCCAGCAGTCAAACCACCCCCGTCCTCACACCCCACCACATGAGCTTCAATGTAACCCCTGGGAAACATAGAAAAACCCCACCTTGCCTCTGCATGCGCCAGCCACCACCAACAGCTCCAGCTCAGCACCAGATAAGCTACAACCTCTACCGTCTCCAGCTGCCAGAATCTGGGACCCCAGCATGCAAAGCCAGTAACTAGACCCCTACCCCCCAGCACAAGAAGTGTGAGACAGTGCCCTCTGTGCCACAGAAGCAGAGATCCACTTTAAAAGTCAGGAAAAAGGCAAACACCATGAGCAAAAAGCAACATAAAAAAAAAGACCATAAATTCTTACTATGGGGACATATTCAGAAGACAATATTGTCACTATACCCACAATGGAAACCTCAAAGGGGTATATGAACTGATCTCAAGCCCAAAAATCCCTCTTGGAAGAGCTCAAGATGTATTTTAAAAGTCAAATTAGAGAGGTTCCTTTAAAACGGTTCCTTTAAACATACAATTGACAAAATTGGGGGGGGGAGGGTGAGTACACTGAAGAAAACAACTCCCTAAGAAGTAGAATTAGCCAAATGGAAAAGGAGGTACAAAAGGTAACAGAAGTCTTATCAACTGTAAAATGAAGCTAGTTGGACTAGCTGTCCTGCAGAATCCCCTTCCAGCTCCCTTCTCCATCTAGGACCCTACTTAACTTGTTTAGGCATTCCCCAGTCCCTGGACATCCAGGGCGTTTTGTTTCCTACACCCTGTTTTCTAGAAAAATAGATACTAACAGATGCTATAGTCATGAATTGCTAAGGCCAAATAAAAATTACCAAGGGTCTTCACAATCTTCTGGTAACAAGACCAATAATCTAGCAGGTTGATCCTCAGCCTTTGGAAAGTCCCAGAGCTAGCCTCCCCCTGGGATGTCCTTAAAGTGCTTAGGGCACCTTCCTGTTGCAGATGCAGAAACATGCCCAGAGAAGTTGGAAATTGTTTTCACAGTCTTAGAACTTAGAACTAGAGCAAGAATGCAGGTCTCCTGGCTCTGTATCCACCATTCACTCATTTGACATGCCCCATTCAAGGACAATGTACAGTGTGCAATGTATTCTAGAAAGAAATGTACACACACACATGCACACAAAGTTTAAAATAATAATAGTTTTGCCACTTGAAGAACTTTAGTCATTTGAGAAATTAACTCATGGAAATTTATTTCCAATTATCTAGAAATTTTGCTAAGGTTATCCCTAATCATACCAGAGAAATTAGGTATTTCTGTAACATGACCTTCACAAAGCTTAAATTAAGTTTAGCTGAAATGATTTTTAATCACACTCAAATATCTCTATCTCTGTCTCTTCTCCCTCTCTCTCTTTCTGTCTCTGGATTCCCCCATTTCCCCCATCTCCCTCTCTCTTCTTCTTCTTCTTCTTCTTCTTCTTCTTCTTCTTCTTCTTCTTC
>NW_027185761.1:76699600-76753514 GCF_028583685.1 Petaurus breviceps papuanus | reverse complement strand
TCTGTTTCTCTCTTTTCTCTGTCTCTCTCTGTTTCTGTCTCTTTTCTCTCTCTCCTTTCTCTCTCTTTCTCTCTGTCTCTGTCTCTCTGTCTGCTTATCTGTCTCTCTCTGTTTTTGCCTCTGTCTCTCTCCTTCCCTCCCTCCCCCCTTCTCTCTCTCTCTCTCTCTCTCTCTCTCTCTCTCTCTCTCTCTCTCTCTCTCCCCTCTTCCTTGAACCCCCCATCTGTTTCTTTTTTTCTGTATCTCTCTCTTTTCTGTCCCTGTCTCTATCTTTTCTCTCTCATTTCTCTCTCTGTGTCTCTCATTTCTCTCTCTGTCTTTCTCTGTTTCTCTCTTTTCTCTGTCTCTCTCTGTTTCTGTCTCTTTTCTTTCTCCTTTCTCTCTCTTTCTCTCTGTCTCTCTGTTTCTGCTTATCTGTCTCTCTCTGTTTTTGCCTCTGTCTCTCTCCTTCCCTCCCTCCCCCCTTCTCTCTCTCTCTCTCTCTCTCTCTCTCTCTCTCTCTCTCTCTCTCTTTCTGTCTCTGTCTCTCTGTCTCTCTCTCCTTTTCTCTCTGTCTCTCTGTGTGTATGTCTCTCTGTCTCTGTCAGTCTGTCTCTATGACTCTGTCTCTCTCTGTCTGTCTCTGTCTCTCTCTCTCTCTCTGTTTCTGTCTCTGTCTCTGTCTCTCCCCCTTCCTCCCTCCCTGCCTCCATCCCTCCCTTCCTCATAATGGGTCTGTTGGTGCTTTGGACATCAAACTCAAAGTTATCTTGTGTAAAGAACGGCACAAGAATTCCGCACTAGAAGCCCCGATGACTAGTTTGTTTACCAGCGGTTGCTGTTTGTGCCCTAAATGACCTAGAAAACAATGCCCTAGCATGGTGCTGGACACCCTGTGGGCACTCATTGAGCCCTTGTTGACTGATGGACTGGCTGAAGCTGCTGACTCCTTCACTTTCTTACCCCTCAGCAAGTGAGCAGAGCCTGGAATCTGGAGAGGACAAGAATAATATTTCCAAGAGTATGGGGACGTTGAGGCTTCTGGGGGTGTTAGGCTAGGGATGGACAGAGTAAAGCCATTGATAGCCCAAGGACTGAGATAGAGGTGAGGCTAGATGAAAGCAGGGTAGTTTTCCTGGTCAGTGACAGACTAAAGATCATCAGTCTGAGTTTTCTTGGGAGTCTCTGGGAGGCAGCTCTCTCATCTTGTCTCTTGCTTCTAGGAGGGCAGGAATAAGGTTGACAAAGCTAGTCCCATTCTCCCACGACCGCAGCAGAGATTGACTCCAGGACTCATTGGTCAAATGCACCTGTTTAATGGGTTCACTGTGTAAGTGAATGTCATCTCTCACTCAGACATCCAGGCGTCATGCCTCCCCAGGTAGGCTTACTCAAGTGCTCTCTTACTCACAAGCTTCTTCTGGAAAGGGGCTTATTTCCATAAACTAGGGCCTCCAGTCTGATCTCTTTTCTACATTTTCCTCCCCCAATACTTACTTATCTCTCCATGTTATTATTCGTCTGAAAAATTATGAAGTTGGCAAAAAAATTACTTGTATCAAATTGCACCCCCAAATTGTCAGGGTGCTCCCCTTCATGGGACACACAGAGGTCTCCTGTATGGGACTCCCAGCCACTGGACACACAAAGTTCTTAGGGGGGCTCCCAGCTGCTGGACATGGGGCAATGACTGTGCATTCCTAGGCCTCCCACTGAATAAGGATCCAGTTTCAGACTTAAGAAGACCTGGTTCAGGTCCTGCCTTCAGTATATTCCAGCTGCCTGACCAGGAACAAGTCATGTCATGTCAAGCGTCTTAAGCAGTTTTCTGCAAATGTAATTCCCCAAGCAGGGGTCAACCTGGGGCCAATATATCTGGGTAAGCTGAGGAAATCCCAGACCCAGTTCCGCTCTAATTTGGGGGAGGAGGTGGGAAGTAGTTACCACCTTCTGAAGAGAGGAGGTGTGCTCCTGCAGGTGGGGCCACCCTCCCAGATCTCTCAGCCTGGAGGTGGGGACAAGGATATCCTTTGCTGTGAGTGAGGAGTCATGGATTCTTGCAAGTCTGCAGTAGAAATCCATACAGGAAAACCCAAGTGGATGAAAACACTGGATGTCCAAACTGTGATAGGCATACGGAGGCCCATGTATTATTGTTCTATCAGTTTGCACATTGAAGACAAGCACTGGAGAAGAGGAGAAGCTTGAATCCAACAGGAAGGAAGAGTGTAGGTTGTAGGGGGTGTGGGGGAGTCCTGTTCATGATCTCAAAGCACCCTTTTTGCAAAGTTCATCTTTCTATCCCAAATATTCTTCTACTGAAGTTGCAGCCTGTTGAATCTGCTGAGACCTCAATTACCGAAGAACCCAATCTGTGGGCAACCCAAAGAGCAATAGAGAGCTGCGAAGTATACTCTAAGGAATTGCGTTGTTTCCAATGAGGAGTGACTTGCAAAGAAGTTACAGAAAGGGGATTAACCTTTGGTTAATCTGATTTTAAAAAAAAAAGAAGAAAACCAAATTACAAATATCAAAAACACAAATACAACTATCAAAAATAAAAAGGGTGAATTAGCTACCAATGAAGACAAAATTAAAGCAAAAATTGGGAGCTATTTTGCCCAACTCTATGCCAATATATCTGGCAATCTAAGTAAAATGGATGGATATTTACAAAAATATAAGTTGCCCAGATTAACAGCCCCATTTTAGGAAAAGAAATTGAAGAATTAACCTCCTCAGAAAAAATCTCCAGGCTAGATGGATTTACAAGTGAATTATACTAAACATTTTAAAGAACAATTAATTCCAACACTATGTAAACTATTTGGGAAAATAGGCAAAGAAGGAGTCCTACCAAATTCCTTTCATGACACAAATATGGCATTGATATTTAAACCAGGAAAAAGCTAAAACAGAGAAAGAAAGTTTTTCTAATGAATATTGATACAAAATTTTAAGTAAAATATTAGTAAAGAGATTACAGCAACTTATTAGCAGGATCATGCATTATGACCAGGTGAGACTTATACCAGGTTTGTACGGCTGGTTCAATATTAGGAAAACTATCAGCATAACTGATCATATAAATAACAAAGCTAACAATTATCATTAAAAACACTGGAAAGCATAGGAATAAATGGAGTTTTCCTGAAAATTATAAGGAGTATCTGTCTAAAACCATCAGCAAGCATTATATGCAATGGGGATAAGCTAGAAGCATTCCCAAAAAGTTCATGGGTGAAACAAGAATACCCATTATCACCATTATTATTCAATATTATACTAGAAATGTTAGCTTTATCAAGAGAAGAAAAAGAAATTAAAAGAATTAGAATAGGCAATGAGGAAAGAAAACTATCACTCTTTGCAAATGATATAATGATATACTTAGAAAATCAACTAGAAAACTACTTGGAACAATGAACAACTTCAACAAAGTAGCAGGATATAAAATAAACCAACATAAATTGTCAGCATAATATATATTCATAATATATATGTGTATATATATACATATATTACCAACAAAACGCAGCAGAAAGAGGTAAAAAGAGGAATTCCATTTAAAATAACTGTAGATAACATAAAATATTTGGGAGTCTACCTGCCAAGACAAACCCAGGAACTATATGACTAAACATTTTTCACACAAATAAAATCACATCTAAACAATTGGAAAAGTATCAATTGTTCATGGATAGACCTAGCTAATATAACAAAAATGGCAATTCTACCTAAATTAATTTACTTATTCAATGTCACACCAATAGAACTATCAAAAAATTATTTTCCAGAGCTAGCAAAAAATAGCAAAATTCATCTGGGAAAACAACAGGTGAAGAATATCAAGGGAATTAATGGGAAAAAATTCAAAGGAAGGTGGCCTAGCTGTACCAGATCTAAAACTATATTTTAAAGGAAGAAATATCAAAACTATTTGGTTCTGGCTAAGAAATAATAGAATGGAGGATCAGTGAAATAGATTAGGCATACAATACATTGCCATAAATGACTATGGTAACCTAGTGTTTGATAAAACCAAAGACTCCAACTTCTGGGATAAGAACCCACTATTTGACAAAAACTGCTGAGAAAATTAGAAAACGATATGGCATAAACTAGGCATAGACCAACCTCTCACACCACATACCAAGATAAAGTCAAAATGGGTACATGATTCAGACATGAAGGATGATACCAAAGCTAATTAGGGGAGTAAGGAAGAGTTTAACTGTCAGATTTATGGTGAAGGAAAGAATTTATGACCAGACAACAGACAGAGAATTTTATGAAAGGCAAAATGGATGATTTTTATCACATTAAATTAAAATGGTTTTAAACAAACAAAAACAATGTAACCAAGATTAGGAGAAAAGCAGAAAGTTGGGAAACAATTTTTTACAGTCAGTGCTTCTGATAAAGGCCTCATTTCTAAAATATATGGAGAAATGAATAATTTTATAAGAATACAAGCCCATGCCTCAACTGATAAATAGTCAACGGACATAAACAGGCAGTTTTCAGATGGAGAAATTAAAGCTATCTATACTTATATGAAAAATACTCTAAATCACTGTTGATTAGAGAAATACAAATTAAAACAATTCTGAGGTACCATCTCACAGCTATCAGATAAGTTAATATGACAGAAAAGGAAAATGATAAATGCTGAAGAAGATGTGAGAAAATTGGAACATTAATGCATCGTTGGTAGAGTTGTGAACTGATCCAACCATTCTGGAGAGCTATTTGGAAGTATGCCTAAAAGGCTATAAAACTGTCATACCCTTTGATTCGGCAATACCACCACTAGGTCTGTATCCCAAAGAAATCATAAAAAAGGGAAAGGGACCCACATGTACAAAAATATTTATAGCAGCTCTTTTTGTGGTGGCAAAGAATTGGAAATTGGGGGGATGCTCAGCACCTGGGGAATGACTGAACAAGTTGTGGTATGTGAATGGAATGGAATACTATTGTGTCAAGAAATGATGAGCAGGTGGATTTCAGAAAAACCTGGAAAGACTTACATGAACTGATGCAAAGTGAAATGAGCAGAACCAGGAGAATATTGTAAGCATTGTGTGATGATCAACTGTGATTCGCTTAGCTCTTCTCGGCAATGCAATGATCTGAAACAATTCCAAAAGACTCACGATAGAAAAAGCTATCCACATCCAGAGAAGGAAGTATGGAGTCTGAATGCATATCAAAGCAGACTGTTTACTTTTTTGTTTTTTCTTTCTCATAGTTTTTTTGTTCAGATTCTTCTTTCATAGCATGACTAATGTGGAAATATGTTTAACATGACTGTGCATGTATAATCTAAATCAGATTGCATGCCATCTTGGGAAGGGAGGAGAGAAGGGAGGGATGGAGAAAAACTTGGAGCTCAAAATCTTTCAAAAATGAATGTTGAAAACTATCTGTACATGTAATTGGGGAAAAACAAAATACTATTGATTTTTTAGAGAAGACTCAGAGATCACATAAAAACAAGAAATTACAGAAAGGAAAGAAAGTTTCTTTTTAAAAGGAGTTAAGCAAGGCAGGTAGCAAGATTGAGCAATGGAGGGTGAGTGGCCAAGTGGAATGCTGATACTCACAAAGCATGAAAAGACTATGAGGAAGCCCCCCAGAATGTTGGCAGACCTATGAAAGGACACTGCACAGGATGAGAAAGCGCAGATAAATTGTGACCTGTGCTGATGAAGGGAGTCCCCACCCTGAAGAGAGACCAAATCCATGAAAACCTCAGTCTCTTCCCCCATTAGTGTGCAGGGAATGATGCAAGAAAGCCCTCCTAGCCTGCTTTCCTCTTCATATGCCCTTAGGAAACTTCCTCAGCCTCCCTAACATGGGCAGGAAGGAGCAGTTATTGTGCCAATGATCAAACCACCTCCTGACTGTCCTTGCTTATTTCATCTTGAATTAATGTATGAAACAGCTGCTTGCTGATACATCTTTATAGCACACCACTGCTGAATGGTCATCAGGGAGGCCTCGATTGCTGAGCCCAGGATGCTGGGCATGAAAATTTCAGTCTTATCATTGAGCATAAATCCTGGAGAAGATGGGGTTGAGAATATTTCTGGAGAGATGGGACAGCCTTGTGTCCTCTTCCCTCAATGAATCACACCCATAGAGAAGTTCCACTTCTTGGCACCACAGTCTAGGAATAATATTGCTAAGCTGGAGAGCAGCCGGAAGAAAGGGATGGAGATGGAAAGAGGATGCAAAATGTATCTGGCGAATGACTGAGGGAAGTGGGTCCTTAACCTGATGAAAAGAAAACTTAGGGGTTTGGGTGGGTTGTAATTGGCATTCTGGGTGAGCATGCCCCCATCAATGAGATCATAGGTTCATCGTATGCTTGGAGTCTGAACCAGGGATAACGGGGGATTTGGTAATATTGGAGCCCCATACCAAGAAAGAAAGAAACTGGAAGTCAGGAGGTGCAGAACCATTGAACCTAGAGTAGCTGGAGGTTAGAACAGGAAGCTTGGATGGAGTGTGCTCCAGAGGGAGCCAAAGCAGATGGAGGCCATGCACACACATACATGAGCCCTATTTTGCATTTTTTGCTTTGGTTTTTAGACCCCCTTCATTTCCTTTTTAATTTATTAATATAAATATATGTTTATTTACATGCATTTATAATTTATTCCTCCCAATGCATCCCCCTCCCAGTGGAAAAGAAAAAAGAAAAAACCCTCATCACAAACATACATAGTCCAGTCAAGGCTGAAAATACCAGCCTCTCTTGGCATTTTAAGTTCCTCAGCTCTCTGGCAGGGAGTGAGGGGAACATTTCAGTTTCAGTCTTCTGAAGTCATGGTTTGTCATTGAATTGTTCAGAGTTCTAAATTCTTTCACAGGTGGCTTTCTCCACAGCCTTATTATTGTATGAATTTTTCTCCTAGTTCTGCTCGCTTTGCTCTGCATCAATTCATAAAGGTCACACCAGTTCTCCTCTGAAACTATCCGTTTTACATTTTATGATGGCATAATAACATTGCATTCATATACCTTAACTTGCTTAGCCATTACCCAATAGGAGGATACCCCCCTCAGTTTTCTGTTCTTTGCCACTACAGAAAGAGTTGTCACATAGGTCTTTTTTCTCTCACTTCAGTCTTTTGAAGTATAGACCTAGTCATGATCTAGCTGCATCAAAGAACGCACAACAGTCTGGTGACTTTCTGAGCGTGGTTCCAAATGGCTTTCTAGAAGGAACCCATTCACAGCTGCACCAGGAGTCTTCGGTTGGGTCTGTTTTCCAGTAGTGCTGCTAACATCTGTCAATTTGTTATCTTTATCATTGTAATGGCTGTGACAAAATTGATCAAATCAAATGTTCCACCCCCTGCCTTGTGAGATGGAACCTGGAAGCTGGTTTTATTGACATTTCTCTCATTATTTATGATTTGCAACATTTTTTTCAAGAGGTCATTGATAGCTTGGCTCCCTCCCTTTGAAAACCACCTGTTTATATCCTTTGACAGCTCACCTGCTGTGGAATGGCTTCCAGTCTTACACATTTGAATCATTTCCTTATATATCTTGAATATAAGACCTTTTTTCAGAGAAATTTACCACAAAGGTTTTTTCCCACATGTCTATTTGCCCTCTCAAGTTGACTACAGTTTGTTCAAAATCTTATTTTGTATAATCAAAATTGTGCATTTTGCCCTGTGTGATCCTCTCAATCCCTTGTTCAATCATGGATTCTTCCCTTAGCCAAAGAGCTGAAGAGACTTTTCTTCACTCTTCTGGTTTGTTTATGGTGGGATATTTTATGTCCAGATCATGTATCCACTTGGAGGTTACTTTGTCATGTGTGGAAAGTGTTGTAGGAAATTATCTTTCAGTCTAACATCTAGTTTTCCCAGCAGTTTTCATCATGTGGCAAGTCCTTCCTTAGAGGGACAGCTAGTTGATACAGTGGATAGAACTGAGCCTGGAAGTAGAAGTTCAGGAAGACCCAAGGTCCAATCTGCCTTTAGATATTTACTAGCTATATGACCTTGGTCAAGTCATTTTACCTCTGTTTACCTCAGTTTCCTCATCTATAAAATGGGGGTGATAACAGCATCTGCATCCCAGGGTTGTTGTGAGGGTCAAGTGATAGATCAAATGAAATGATGTTTGTAAAGTACTTAGAATAGGGCCTGGCATGTGGTAGGCACTTGACAAGTCCTTGTTCCATTCTCTTTCCTCCTCAAGGAACTGAAATCTTCATGTTTCTTAAGCACTATGTTGCTGCACTTGTTTATTTTTGTATGTTGCGCCCTAGCTTGCTGCACTGGTAAGCCTCTATTTTTATGCAGCACCAAATCATTTTAATCATTACTGCTTCATAATATAGTTTGAGATATAGCACTGGTAGACACTTTTGCTCTATATGTTTTTTTAAATTATTGCCCTTGGGGCTGCTAGGTGGCAAAGTGAGTAAAGCACCAGTCCTGGAGTCAGGAGGACCTGAATTCGGTTCCTGCCTCAGACACTTAACACAAAAAAAAACTAGCCATGTAACCTTGGGCAAGTTGCTTAACCCGAATTGCCGTCTAAAAGGCATCAAATTAACAAAAAATATTTCCCTTTAGATTCTTGATGTTTTATTCTTCAATACAAATTTTATAATTATTTTTTCTAGCTCTATAGAATGTTCCTTTGGTAGTTTGGTGCAGTTCTGAATAAGTAAGCTAATTTAGGTGGGATTGACTTTTTTATTATATTGACTTGACCTACCCATGAGCAATTAATTTTTCTCTAATTATTAGATCTCTATTTCTGCAAAAATGTTTCACAGGTGGATTCATATAATCCCTTAATGAAAGTTGAAAGATATATTTCTGCTTTGCTTTGTAGCTCTCCTTGCTGGGGTTTTGGAGGGAGCTAATATATAAAAATGATCATGATTTGTGTGAATTTATTTTATATCCCACAATGTTGTTGAATTTATTCATTGTTTGAAGTAATTCTGGGTGAGCTTTTTGGTGTTTTCCAAGTAAGTCATACACCTACAAAAAACCCAATCATTTTATTTTCTCTTTGCTAATGCCGATTCCAGTCACTGTTTCTGGTCTCGTTGCTACAGCTAGCATTCAAAGGTGCTGATAACAGGCATCTTCATTTTACCCCAGTCTTATTGCGAAGGCCTCTCACTTTTCTCTATTGTATAAAACGTTGGTTCTTGGATTTAGACAGGTATCGTTCACTATGTTAAGGAAAGGTCTATTTTTTCTTATGCTTTCTAGAGCTTTTAATAGAAACTGTTGTGAGAATTTGTCAGAAGCATTTTCAGCATTTATTGATATAATTGTATGGCTTCTATTGTTTATATTATTAACATGGTTTATTATATTTATGATTATTCTCATGATCAAGCCCTATATTTGTAGGATATACCCAACCTGGTTATAGTGCACAATCTTTCTAATATGTTATTCTAAAACATTTGCTATCATTTTATTTTAAATTGTTGTGTCAATAGTTAGTGGTATTGATCTATAGTGTTCTGATAATAATTTTCTGGGTTCTGTCTGGAAAAAAAATGTTGATATTTTTGTAAGCATCTCTTCCAACATTTCAAGTTCTACCTGCTCTTTCAATGGAATTGTTGAGTGTAGTCATCTGAAACTTTGGCAGAAGCTTTGAAAGAAGAAACAGGGGATGGGAGAAGTGCTTGTGTATAGCAACATGGGCATGGCATCAAATTATTACCCACTAATTAACTGTATGAATGATGAGAAATTACAATTTTCAAGACACTCAAATTATTCCTGTCATAAATTTGCTATTTGTGTCCCACACTCCTGGAAATCCACAAAGTATATTTTGTAAGGCAAATAGTACAATCCCTTTACTTTGGTTTTTGTTTTACTCAGGTGGCATTGGGGGGGGGGAGTTAAATTCCTCCATGTTGTTTCCTGATATTATTAAATCATGTCACAGCATTTTCCCCCTTCTGTATAGCAGATTTGGAAAGCTGCCTTCATCCCACCCCAGTGTAACAGCTAGGGCTTTAACTGTCTTAGAAATGGCCAGCTGTTCTCTGTTGCCATTCTACACCCTGATCACGAGGTTTCTGTTTCTCATGCCTGAAAGAAAATGAGCATGGAGTTGTGGTGCTAGGGAAGACTTTGGAGAGGCCTTTGGACAGCAAAAAGATCAAATCAATCAATACTTAAAGAAATTAATTCAGGCTATTCACTGGAATAAATATGGAAATCAAAACTTAAATACTCTGGTCACAAGATGAGAACACAGGACTCATTGGAAAAGACCACGATGTTGGAAAAGATAGAAGGAAAAAGGAGAAGCGGATGGCAGAGGGTAAGATGGATAGATAGTATCATGGAAACAATGAACATGAGCTTTTCAGATTCTGGGAGACAGTGGAGGAGAGAGGGGCCTGGAATGCCAGGGTCCATGGGCTCACAAAGACAGGGCAGCCCTGCAGTAATATTCCCTTCCTCCTTCTGGATAATGTGCCCACATGGTGAAATGGGCTTTCTGGGTGCTAATGCCCTGGCTCGTCCTAGTTCAGTGTTGTTATCCCCGATATGGGGCATTATTCTTGTGATGGATTGAGACTCCTTTTCTCAGTTCAGTTGTTCTTTGTCTCTGATCTTAAGATCATCCATTTTACATCATTGCCAAGAATCATAGAACTTAACAAGACTTGCTGATCTTTGACCCCAGTCACTGGCTAGAATAATTTCTCCAAAATGTCTGAGAATCTCCCTATGAAATCCGGCATCCTCCACTGCTTTGTCAGGTTTGATTTCAGGGTTTGATATGAATATACACCTCAAGTAACAAGGTCTTCCCTCTTTCTCCTAACCCCAGAATACGTTTGTTCAATCAAATGAGGCATTCTGTTGGGAAGCTAGAGCCAGTGGGAATTGTCAATTTTCCTGTCTTCATGACTTTCCAAATCCTGATTTTGTCCTGATTTTGTATTAAGAGTAGCAAGAGAAAGCCAAGAGAGGGGACGTGACCATGTTATCCTTGGGCTGTGTTTATTCACAAGAGGAAAAAATCTAAATACAAACCCCAGGAGAGCTCAGGGTTCAAATGTAGAAAACGTTCTTGATTCAGTAACATCCCCCAAACAACTTAAGGATGTAAGTGATTCAGACTTCACAAGATCTGAACAACAAATCAGGCCCAATCTTGGTAGCTTCAGCTGTAAAGTCTGGGACAAGACTTTCCCTAAGTTTTCTTCTTATTCTACTAATGTGGGACTCCAGACATTGCATCAGAAATCTTTGGGTGAAGTAAGGGGGCAGCTGCAAGGGATCCTCAATTCCCATTGTCTCCCCTGTAGCACCAATGCAATATTTACAGTGCCCATGATCACGATAAAGACCGTGACTGTAAGTATTGGGTGACGTTGGATCGCACAATATACCAGATTCTCCAGATAGAAGATGGAACTGAAGCATTTATTTAGACACCAGAAAACAGAATCCCAAAACCAGTAAGCTGATTCCATCATAGTACCAAAGATATTCAGATGCCATAATAACACTGAGAGCCACAGCATCCTTCAGCCTTCCCACAAACCAATACAAAATCAATATTTACTCACAAACCTCTCTATCTCCTTACTGAGCATCCTCTCCCCCCAGATTCTGACTAGCTCTCACTACCAGCTTCCCATGGGCTCTGCTTCCCTTCAGCAAACTCCTCCTACCACAGGCTCCATGTGGTTAGGTTCAGCCTATTAAGGGCCAAAATTTACTTTCAAAGCAGGGGAGGTCTTCAAACTCCTCCCTAGGTCTATTAAGAGGCAGGGAAGATCTTCAAATTCCCATTCCCATTACACCCCCTGACCCTGCATCTTTTCCCTTGAGGTCAGTGAGAGCACAATGAGAAAGAAGAGGCAAAATCAGGAAAAACAAGAATCAACGCTGAGAGAAGCAATAAGGAGGCCTCCCATGCACACTGGGCGACACCAAACTGACTGGTCAGAACCTGGGCCAGATGCGCATCAGCTGCAGCCTAAGTGCATCAATAGGCAGTTTGAGTCCTGACCGTGAGGCCCAGATCCTCCAAAGGCCTGGGACCATCAAATAAGAGGAAGAACAACAGATGCTGCCCCCGACATTCAGCCCTGAATAAAAAGCAGAGATGACAGACCTATTTCTTGGCTCTTATGAGTCTAGAGGAGGAAAAAGATACTACCATGGAGAGTGGCTCTCTCTAACTTTCTGACTACACAGTCCCACCTCAGGCATCTTGGGCCTCCAGTCCTGTGAGCCCTTGTCCCCTTGGTGAATTTTTCCAATAACCTCAATTTTGGGGGTTAGCACAAGACCAGGCACCCTGGACCTCAGGATTTAGCCCCCAGGGCTCTGGGGTGGGCACCTTCTCTTTTCCTCCTCACTCTTTAGCTCCCCTTTTATAAGTTGCTTCACCAAATCGGAACAGAAGCACCTTGAGGGAAGGGATTGTTTTTTTACTTATTTTTGTATCCTCAACACAACACAGCAACGAACATACAACAAGCACTTAACATATGCTTCTTGACTTGACTTGACTTGAAGCCCAAAATACTGAAAGCTCAGTCAGAATGTCCCTAATAGTCCATCTTGCCCTAGCTCTGCCTGAACGAGAATCTCCTCTATGGCATACTCAATGTCTCCTTGAAGACTTCAGATAAAGGGTAGCCCATTGCCTCCCAAGACTAGCTCTCCACTTTAGCTCTCATTGTTAGGAAGTGTTTCCTTCTGACAAATCTGAATTGGCCTCCTTACATCTTCCACCCATTTCTCCTAGTTCTGTCCCCTAAGATCACACACAACTAGTCCACACCCTCTCCCAACTGAGAGCTCTTAAAATATTTGAAGACAGCTACTATGCTCCCTAAGTCTTCTCTTCTCCAAGACAGATCCTTTTACTTTCTCTAGCTAAGCTTTAAGTGGCAGGGTCTTGAAGCCTTTCACCCCTGAGGTCTCCCTCCTCTGTATGTCTTTTAATTTATCAACTTCCTACCTAAATAGTAGCTCCCAGAGCTAAGCATAGTATGCACATCTTGGGTGCATCAGGTCAGATTACATTAGGACATCATCATCTTCTTATTCTACATGCCTCTCTTAATGTAATATAAGATTTTAACTTTCCCAGTCACCATATTTCAATTCCATTCCATTCAATAAATTTTTCTTAACTGCCTAATACGTGCCGGGCAATGTGTTAAGTCCTGGGAATACAAAAAGATGCAAAAGACAGTCCCTGCTTTCAAGAAACTCACAACCTAATGGAGGAGACAACATGCAAACAAATCCAGAGCAAGCCATATACAGGAGAAACAGGAAATAATGAACAGAAGAAAGGCATAATAATTGAGAGCGTTTGGGAGAGACTTCTTGGAGGTGGGATTTCAGTGGGGATCTAAAGGAAGCTGAGGAAGTCAGTTGTTGGAGTGGGGGAGGGAGAGCATTCCAGGCACGAGGGTAGCCAGGTAGCCAGAGAGATGGAACGTCTTATTTGTGGAGCAGTCAGGCGGCCACTGACATTGGATCAGTCAAAGAGCACATGGGGAAGTAAGGCTTAAGAAGACTGCAGTGAGGGAGCCAGGTGATGAAGGACTTTGAATGTTAAACAGAGCATTGGGTATTTGTACCATATCATATTATTCAATCATATTGATTTTTCAGACCAACAAAAGCCCCAGATCTTTTGCAGACCAACTCCTGTCTAGCCGTGCCTTTTCCATCTTCTAATTATGAAGATGACTTTCTGAACTCAAGTGTAAGATTTTATATTTATCTCTTTTAGAACATGTTTTATTATATTTAGCTCAGCAAGATCTTTCAGAATACTGATTCTATCAGGAGCTGCTTCATTCAGTTTTGTGTCATCTACCAATGATAAACATACTGCTTCTGCCTTTATCCAAGGCATTAAAAAAAACATTATGTAACACCAAACCAAGTGCAGATCCCTGGAGCACATCTCTGGAGACTTCCTTCCAAGTTAGCATCAGACTGTTAGCTACCCAACACTTCAGGTCCAGACACTCAGGTAGTTACAGATCCATGTAATTATTTAACCATGTAGCTGACATCTCTCTGACTCTTCTATAAGAATAGCATGAGAGGGGGTGGCCAGGTAGCACAGTGAGTAAGAGCACCAGCTCCAGTGTCGGGATGACCTGGGGGTTCGAATCCAGGCTCAGACACTTAGCACCCACCCAGAAACACCTGGCCATGTAACCTTGAGCAAGTTACTTAACCCCAATTGCTTAAAAAAAAAGAATAGCATAAGAGAATTTATCAAGTGCTTTGCTAAAATGTAGGTAAACTCTGTCTATAGAGTAGCAAACTAGCAATTTGCTAACTTTCCTCCTGATCTTTCTCCATTACAGGTCACTTTGTCCCAAGATTCTTATCCATTCCTGATCTTCTCTCAACTATTCTCTTCCCAGTATTGCCCCTATTCCTCTGTTTCCAGGCTTCTCCAATAAATGTGGTCAGGTTTCTCCCACCCTCCCCTATTTTCATTTTTGTGCCTTCACATTCAAATGAGCATACAGAGGAAAATTCAAACACATTAAGAATATGTTTTATTCAGAATATTCTGTGCAGTTAGTAAAATTAGGACAGTTAGGGATCTTTAAATAGCTTTAATTATTTGATAAGGAAGAGATGCTTGGGAATTCTCAAAATATTTCTTTTTAAATTTGATTTATGTGAAAATAAATGGTTTAATTATAAGAAAGTCCTCTTATGTGTGACAAATAAGGATGGCTAAAGGTCAAAGGAAATTACAGACTATAAATCTGTTCATTGCAATTGTTTTAAAGGAAAGAAAAGAAATAGAATAGGAGGACCTTAGAACTAGAAACTGTCTTAGACATCATGGAATGCAACTCCTTTCATTATAAAGAGGAAACTAAGGCCCAGAGAGAAGTGAATTGACTAAAGTCCCACAGATACCGATGACATTTGAAAAGCTCACCTTACCACTAGGCCACACCCTTTTCCCCTGCTTCTTGTCTGAATTTATTGCTCTAAGCCCCCTGTAGCTTTGAGGGCCCCATTGAGGGCAGGTAACATCGATTCCTAGTGGACTCAGGGCAGTGTACGGCTTTCTCTAACCACATTCAGAAGCTTGAGAGTACACACAGAGAAGGTGGATGGTGAGGGTCTCTCCAGGCTAGGATGTGGCGAGATCTGAGTCACGATAGGACAGAAAAGCGAGGAATTTAAGGATGAATAGTTGAATTGGTCAACTATAGGCTAGAAAAATTAAGCAAAACAGTAGATAATAGACTTGAAAAATATGGAGGGGTGGAGGGTTGTGGTGGGGGCAAAGAAAATTCTCAAGAGGAATGAAAGAGAGGGAGAGTTGGAAAAGCAGCAGTCAATGGTGAGATGGGGGAGATTCAGATTTCAGAGCAATGAAGAGGACAGGACACATTTATGGGCCATGGTGAGAACCTATTAGATGGCTAAGAGGGGTTGAAGACATAGGCCATGGAAGCTAAAGAAGCTGATGAACTGGGAGACCAGAAGGGGGACATCAAGGTACATATTAAAGTCCCTCGTGTGAGGTCAGAAATTGAGGTGGAGAAAGACTAAATCAGGAACTGAATTCCTCTAGGAAGTTCAGAAAATAACCTGGGGAGCAGTAGATGACAGCAACTAAAGTGTGAACTGAACGCTCCAACGGCACAGAGAGGAGAGCTCACAGCGAAGGGACAGAGGAAAGGTGTGAGAGGGTCTAGGGAGAGCCAGGAGGATGGCTCCCACTCCCTCCAGTATTAAAGAGGACGTGTTTCAGAAGAAATCAGGCTTCCAGGAGTGCAAGTGAGCGCCAATGGGAGGAGAAGGTCAGATCTGAGGGGAGGCGAGTGTGCTGATGACAAAATAGGGGCTCCAGAGGTTCCAGAGGAAGCCGAAGGCCCAGGAGAGAGGTAAGGCTGAGGTCGATGTTGACAAGGATGTTGACCTGCATCAAGGAGAAGTGCAGTCTCTGCAGGTGACAACTCTAATCACAGCGATTAGAGAAGGTGGGAGGTGGTTTGACGTGGGATTGGGAAAGAAGTCCTTGACTGGGATTCATTGATTTGCCCAATGAGAATATCTCACTGAAACGTGTTAGACAAAGGTGTGTTTTGAATACTCGGGGAAGGTTGGGGGGCTTGGCGTAATGTTCGTGGGATTTTAGATCTTCCTCACCCGCCCTCCAGGATCTGGCCTGACCCCTCCCCACACACCACAGAGGCAGGTGCTGAACCTTTAGGAAAAGGAAGTCAGGCGTGTACATCAGCAAACATCTGGCTATCAGGAGTTAGGTTTAGGCATCAGGCACTTGACTCTATCCCAAGATGGCAGAGGATGACGTACCCCACTGCCCATGGAGATGACCTTGGTGGCGGGGGATCTGATGCCTGGGTGTCCACTGGCTCCAGAGTGCAAAGGCATGGTGGTTTTCTCAGTTGGCTCAGTGATGCAAAGAGAAGAGAGTGGCATGTGGCTATGGAGTCTGAGGTCAAAATGCTGCCAAACCCAGTCTCAGAAAGGGGACAAGGATGGAGTCTCAGCCTCTGGGGCCCAGCCACAGGGAAGGGAGAACAGGAACTGGGCAGAGGTAGAGGAGTCAGTGGCTGAGCCCACCCTGCCTCCCAGGAGACTCAGGGATGGGAGGGCTGAGGAATTGTCCTTTCCTCTGACTGACACAGAGGAGGTGGGTGCTTCCTGCTCTTGTGACCATAGAATTCAAAATGCTGAGGTCTGCAAGCCTAGGCCCAGAGAACTATTAGAACTTCAGTCTTTCTATGAAGGCGGCTTTCCTCCCACTGGACTGAGAGTAGCTTGACGGCTGCTGGGTCTTAGCTGAATGTGTTTCCCCAGGGTAAAGGAGGTACTTGATGAGAACTGATTGCATATGTTCACAATCAGTCTGGAAAAGGCGTGTCTATAGCAACTGAAACAAGGGGCTCAGGAATCTGACTTCTGTACTGAAAGGGATGTTCAGGTCTTGGAGTGACTTGCCCTCATGGGTGACCAGGAAGCCTGGGAGCTAGGAAAAATGAATTAGAACAAGAGTGGGAGCCCCAGGATTGGCTGTAGGGGGACCAGATTCATACCCAGTCAGTCCTTCAACAACACAGAAACAGCAGAGCTTGAAGAGGGGCCCCCAGCTGGGACACATCCAGGCCTCACCTCTAGGTCCTCTATCCACACCCCCAGGTAGCTGCTGTCTTGAAACATCTTCCACAAAGACATAAGGAACAAGGAACCTGGAAGCATTAGCAAAATGTCGGCCCCATTTGGTTGAAGCTGGGAAGAGTAGGAGATGCAACGAGTGAGGCCGTGGTATCTCAGGGCTTGGCAGCCTCTGTAGCGCTGGGGGCAATGGTGTGTGGTGATGCCCTCAGTCCTGAGGGCATAGGGTTGGAGGGTATGGAGGGGAGGTCTGAGATCCTCCTCCGCTCTGCCTCCCAGTGTCCAAAAGTCTAACCCCTGGTGCTGCCGTAACCGTAACCCTGCTTCTGCCCTCAGTATTCTCCCCTGTCCTAATCCTGAGGAGGGGAGGACGGGAGAGATGTCAGCCTGGTGGCTGGAGCCTCCACAGCTCTCAGGGGCCTAAATCCCAGTCTGAAGGACTCATGGGAAGGGCAGGTGGCCAGGCCAGAGGCAGCTTCTCAGTGCGTGGTATGCCTCAATCTGAAAAGTCAGGTATGTTTAACCGTGGGGCCTGCCTGAGTGGCCCAGGAACATGTTCTTTAAAGCAGTCCCATGAGGAATCCATTTAGTGAAAAGAGGCATCTCCTGCCCTACTCTGTGCATCAATCGGAACTTTTATTTGTCTTTTGTTTAAAGTATATGCTTGTCTGCGTCTGGGGGGGAGGAGCTGTTTTGGGGGTCTTAATGGTGCAGAGCACCCTCCATAGCTTTCTTGTCCCCCCACATGCCTTAGGAAACAAAATGCATTTCACACAATAACAGCATTGCTCATGCTTGTGGATGTCTTAGCACTGGGCGGCTGCATCATGCCCCAGAACTTTCCTGGGTCTCCATCATCACTCCAGAGAAATCCTGTCACTTCCTACAGGAAACATCAAATGGATGGGGGATGGTTGCTGTGCAGACCTTGGCAGCAATGGGAGGGGAGCCCCTGAAGTGGCTCCATCAGGACTAGGGGAGGTACTTCAGAGAAACTGAGTGAATCCAGAGTTTTAGAAGGGCATTCCACCTGAATGAGACCACCAAGCCCCTGAAGTCTGTCATGACCAACCATTTCTTCTATTTTGTAATCTGTAATTTTGTAATTTTTTTTTGTAAATTTTGTAAACACAGGGGTGGACGGAAAATCAGAGGGCTGGGAAGTTAAAAACATTTTCCCATATGTGCTTAGGCTCTTGACCATCTCTGATAAATTCCAGGTTATCCTGGTTGACTAAGAATTACCTAGAACCTCAGAACAAAGAATCAACATCTTGCCCTCATCACAGTGACCAGACAGAACACGCTGCCCACCAGCTTCTGCTGGGACCCTCAGACGATGCACAGGACCTTCCCCTGGCTTATCCCTCGAGTCTCCTCTCTAGGAAAACCTTCTCCTTAGAGAAGAGAAGATACTGCCAACCTGCTCCTCAGAGAGGAGAGCCTAGACCTGGCACTGGTTTGACTTCTCCTCATTGCAGAGCCTTGGAAAAAAAAGATCCTTCTGAGCAGGGCTGGCATAGACCTTGTAGGTCATCAGGCCTGGGAGAAAGACTAGCCCAGACCCCAGTTCCCTAGAAGACGTTGGGAAGTGTGCATCCCTGAGTCAAAGCAAGCCACTTTCCTCATCATCCTCCAAGTCAGACAATTTGCTTTAATGAATTGGCAGATCTGAATGCATTGCTGGCACTAAAAATAACCCTGGGTTTGGAATTAGCATATTTTCAATTAAGGAGCTTCTTGTCAATTACAAAATAAGAAACAAGCACATTCACTACTAATTGTTCCGTGGTGATGAAGGGCACTGAGCAGACAGACAGCAGGGGCCCCAGAATACCACCTCAGGAACATCTCCGATGCCCAAGCACACGGGGCCAATGGGACGTGGCGGCTCTGCTGCTACAGGATGAGTAAACAGAGGTAGAGAGCAAAGGGAAGAAAAGCAGGTGCAATGAAAGACAATATGGGTAGGGAATAGCAAAGTCTGCAAAATGTTTAAAGGACGTAATTTCATTTAATTTAGCAATAACCCTTTGGGATTGGTGCTCTTACTGTCCTCACTTTACAGAAGAGGAAACAGGTTCATATGAATGATTTGTCCACGACCACACAGTTTGTCATTGTCAGAGAGGTGTTTCTGACCACAAGTCCCTTTTCTGTGGCTCCAACAAAGGATCACAGCTCTCATTGCCCAGTGGATTGAGCATTTAATTTAAAGTCATAATAAAGCCTAGGCTTAAACCTGCCTTTAGACATTTTCTAGCTACATGCCCCCAGCAAAACCCTTAACCTCTAGCTACCTCAGTTTCCTCATTGGTGTTATTATTATTATTATTAATCTGCTGCCTTTTTGCAAATTCCAAATGTGAATTCCAGGTCATCTGGGAACCTCAGGTGCTGGGCTACCTGTGCCCCATCACTCCTGCCAGGAGGTTGAGCCAGCCCCTAATGTGATGTCCAATTCAAAGCCAACCAACCAACAAGCAGGACAGAGATGGCAACATGAATGAGTACCTTTTTCTGCCTGGCCCCTCATCCCTTCTTGCATGAGGAAATGGTCAGTAAGTCAGTCAATAAATACTAAGTTTCTGCTATGCCAGATACTGTGCTAAGTGTTGGGAGGGGTACAAAAAAAAGGCAAAAGGGAGACCTTGCCCTTGAGGAGCTCACAATCTTTTTTATTTTTTTTACATTTTTAGTTGAAAATGAAAGTAAGGAGACTGAGCCAGGAGGAGTCACTCACTGTCCACAGGAACAAGACAAATGCCCCAATGTCTGCTTAACAGAGCTCCTTTCTCCAACATTACCCAGTCTTATGTTCTCATTGAGGCCAGGTAGCCCTACTCTGCTCCCAAATAGAACTGAATGGGACCCAGCTCCAAATACTGGGTCCACCAACAGTCATTCCCAAGATATTCATCTGTGTCCCATCTTCAAAGCCTTACCAACCAAAGCTCCTATAGTACTGTCCAGCTCTCTTAAGTGCAACTGCTCAGAGGCATTAGCCTTCCCAGTCTCATCCCCTACTCCCTGTGTCCACGCTGCTGTGAGAGATAGTCTCCTCGCCATATGCATTTTGAGCTCTGACCACTGGTGGCAGCCACTCCTATCTCTAAACTATGGTGTAGGGGCTGCCTTCTTCTATGGCACTACACCTACACAGAGTTCAATGACTTGTCATAGTTTCCTGTCTCCACAGAAATTTCTAAGATGGGAAACAGAGAAGAAAAAGTCCAGTGTTTGGCAGATGCTCCTGTTTCTTCACAGAGTCCAGTTGAAACCTCCACTCTTCAGAAACAGTCTCTCTGTAGAAGTTAAAAATATTTTCAATGTACCATTAAATGTGGGGTGCTTGCTGCTACAACTTGTTGACATGAAAAGAGAGGGCTGAACTGGGGGGAGCTGGTGATGTGAATTTAGAGAGGCACAAGCAGAGAGAGAGGCAGAAGAATTTTTTGGAAAAAGCATCGTGGAGGCAGAAAAGGAGAGGATTGCTGAGGGCCAGTTCAAACTGCCCAGGACTTTTGAGAGCTGCCAAGGACTGAGGAGACATGGCTGTTATGCTGGTACTTTGTCTGTTTTGATGTTGTTTTGCCAGATTCTTGCACTGGTGAAGGACAGTTCTGTTGTTGCAGAGGTCCTGGAACCTTGCTGTTGGTTCCGAAGCCCTGAAGAAGGATTTTCTTGTTGTGTGTTTACAGAAATCCTGGAAGAGGGTTTTGCTGATGTTTTCAGGGATCCTAGGAGTGTTCTGCAGACAGAGAATGAAGTAATGAAGACACTGGCAATGTATCTTGTGGCCTTGCTAAGCTTTGTCTCCCCAGGAACAAATATTGCTGAGAACTTGCCTTGGGTCAAGATGAAGAAAAGACCTCTCTTTGGGTATTAAATGCTGTGCTTATGCTTGTTGTAACTCTGGGGTAGATGGCCTATTCAGTTGTGATCCAAGGGTGGAAAACTTTTGACATTTTTGTGCTCTGTGACTAACCAAATACTTTGCTTATGATTGGAAACTAATCTCCATTTGAGAAGAGGGGCTTTGTGATTGACTAAATGAATGTAATGTCCAGGGGTGGAGTAGTACTTAGGAATTATTGAATTACACTTGGTGAATGCTGTATTTTGAATTATGCTATATTTTGTTTTTCTCCATTCTTAATTTGTCACTGAATAAAATGGAGAGCAGCTATGCTGGTATTTTGAACCTTGGGAAGTTGCCTTTGCTTGGCATTACACTTGCCCAAGGTCACATGGCTAGTAACTGTTAAGTGTCTGAGGTTGGATTTGAACTCAGGTCCTCCTGACTCCAGGGCCAGTGTTCTATCCACCGTGCCACCCTCACTTTCTTTTTCCATTTTTTTCTTCTTGTACAAAATGACTAATATGGAGATTGAACATGTATAACCTATGGCAGATTGCTTACTATGTCGTGGAGGGCAAGGGAAGAGAGGGAGGGACAGACAGAGGGAAGTTGACACTCAAAACTTCTTTTAAATGCTAAAAAATGTTTTAACATGTAATTGTGTGAAAATAAAATATTAATTAAAAGTTTTTAAAATGTGCCTATTAACACTGAGTGACAATAAGCCTGACAGTCACAAGGTCCTCTCTCCAGCTTCATTGTGATGTGGAAGTGGCTCAGTGTTTCAGAAACTAAACCAATGGAGAAGAAAGCTAACAAACTCTCTCATGCTAGAAGGGCTTTTCAGGATGGGTCTGACGCTTTCTGAAGACTAGCCCAACTGAGCTGGAGAAGACCATCACCAATAGGCCAACCATTTGCTGGCCAGCAAAGCCTTTGACAATGTCAAGCCCTGAATCAAAGATAAATAGAAAATGACCTTACTCCCATATGGACTGTGGAAATGAACCGTGATCTGCTCCACTGGAAGGAGAGCCAACATTTACTAAATCATAGCCCCGCTATGTGTGTATTCATGTTTTTAATAAGTTTTTATTGATATTTTCTATTTCTCACATTGTCATAGTATCCCATGTATCCTTCCTCCTCCCCCTCCCAGAGAGACATTCCACATGACAATTGGGTTTTTTTAGAGAGGGAAAAAATGTCAAACAACTAATTGATAAATTGAAAAAGTCTCAAAACCTGTGCAATGTGTAACACTTGTGAACCTCCCAACTCCACAAAGGTGTTGGTTGCAAGTGTCTTCTCATATCTCTTTATGTCAAACTTATTTGATCTTTATAATTTTGTTACATTTACCTGGTTTTGGCATGGGGTTGTTCTTTCTATCTAAATTCTTGTGGTTATTGTCTATCGTGTTTTCTTGACTCTGCTGCCTTCAATCTGCATCAGTTCATAGAGATCTTTCAGCACTTCTCTGTATTTATCACATACATCATTTGCTGCAAAACAGTAATATTCCATAACATTTCACGTAGCACAATTTTTTAGCCATTCCCCAATCAAAGAGCGTCTACTTTATCTACAATTCTTAGCAATCACCCCAAAAAAGTGCTTCTGAAGTTTTTTTTGGAATAGATAGAGATTTTTTTTCTCATTGATGGCTTCCTTGGGTCATAAACCCAATAATGGAGTTTCTGGGTTCAAAGGGTATGGACAGTATAATCACCTTATTTGAATAATTCCAAAATTTTTTAATGGTTTGCCATTTCACAGTTCTACTAACAATGTATTAGTGTGCCTACCCTTTGACATACCCTACAACATTGGCGCCATTTTTTTTGCCATTTTGCCAACATTTGTAGGGTGTGAGATGAAACCTCAGGGTCATTTTAATTTGCATTTCTCTTAATATGAGGGGCTTAGAGCATTTTTTCACATGGTTGTGAATGCTTTGCTATTCTTTTGAGAACTGTTTGCTCATACCCTTTGATCATGTCTCAACTGGGGAATTTCACATATGTGTGTGTGTATATATATATATGCATAGGTACATGTGTGTATGGTACATGTACGTATACACACACACACACATACAATTTATACATCTTGGACACTAAACCCTTGTCAGAAAAAGTTGACACAAAGATTTTTGTCACCACTTCCCTTCATATCCTAGATGCATTAATCTTGTCTGTACAAAGTATTCATCCAGCAATTAGAGTACTAAGAATGATTTCTCACTTTTTGAAGTGGAAAAACATGCCTAAAAAAGGAAAATTGGTTCAGGATAATTTATGGCTGCATGTCAGAGGAGGGCAGCAAGTGGTCTGCTAACCTGAGTCAAAGGCAGGGAGGAGATTAGCGCAGACATGTAGAAGATATGTTCACTGAAAACTGGAAAATCTAATTTGCCAAAGAAGGGAGGAGGTTAGAGGATGAGAAGGAGAGTGGAGAGCGGGGAGATATTTGGCATTGCCCCCAAAACATTCATTTCAGATCTTAGCAGCAAGGTATTCTTCTGCCTTCAGAAATGGTTTTGCTGACAAAATAGCTCCTTGCAAAAGAGCTTTCCAATCATTCAGCTTCTGTGTGCAGAGGGCTCTGCCTCTGCATATCCAAAGCTCCTGCTCCTGGCCTATGGTAGCCACAGAAGGAAAAAAAAAAAAGGACACAGGGCAGTGGCTGGCAGGGAAGAGAGCAACCAGGCTGCTGTCCAGTCAGAGCTAGGCTGCCCAGCAGCAGCCACAGACATCCAGTGCTCTGGCCACTGTACCATAAAGCTGCCATGAATGAACGAATGAAGGACATGTTAACTGAAGAGAAGTCTAACCTGAATTTTGCTTCCATAGAATACAAGATGTCTCTGCTTTGACTCATCTCTGATCATTTCCTTCTTTAACAGCACTGGAGCTAGGCAGGGATACCCAAGACCTATATTTTTACACAGAATGTCTGACCTTGGCTGTCTATTCTCTCCTTCTCCCAAGCACATTAATCTAGTGAAAAATCACTTTATCTTCTAAACCAGAGCTGATCCCTGAGGACCATTCTCTTGATTAACTTGCTCCCTCCATTCATGCACATTTTTAAGGGAAATGCTTGGCATTCCTGCTCATGCTTTGAAAGGAAGGGCATTAGCAGTGTGCCCATACAGTGACCCACAGCTTCTGCCTTCAACCTGGGTTTGGTTATCATATGGATTACATCAGCAGAGCAAAATTCAATAAACATTTCATAATGAGAGAGTGCAAAGGGAAGCACCAGGAAGAAAGGATGGGTAGACAGGGATCATTAGAGACCTACAGTGACCAGAGTCAGACAAGGTCACCTCCCAGAACCAACTAGGAGCCACAGACTAGAACCGGAGAAATGGCACAGATTTCAGAACTAGCTATGTTCTTACTGCAGCAGCCACAGAGGGAGGAGGACACAGCCGCCACAAGCTGACCATGGAAGAATGGACTCCAGGGCCTCAAGACCAGCTCTATCCCTGCATTTCCATGATTCTCCCCTCTTCATAGGACATGACTACCAAGGGACAGTCTTGGTGGGAAATGGGCTTCTCCCGACTGAGATTTGCTCAAGCAGGAGCTGGGAGGACATGTACCTAGTGTATTGTACAGAAGGCTCTTTTTCAGGGTGGGGTAATACCAGCTGGTCTCTGGGTCCCCTTCTTTCTTAAATATCTTGAGATTCTATGAAAGAAGGCCTAAGTTCTGGAGCAATGCAACAGTATTCATGATCTTCACTGGTATGCTAATGTGATCAAAACTAATGGATCATAAAATGTGAGAATGGGAAGGGACCTTCAGATCTGCCTAGAGAGTCCCACATGTTCATTCCACAGTGGAAAAAGTAGACCACCACCCCCCTGAGCAGGAGAGGGGCCACCTCAATGAAACAGCTATTTGGGAAGTGACTTACCTCAATAAAACATCTAGTTAGTGTAGACCCAAGGCTGGGACCTACATTGGGGGTGCCTTCCCCACCCCTCACCACCAAAATTACTTTGTGAATATTTGGCATTTCATTTCTGTGTATATATTGCCAAACCCATTCCCAACCCCCAAAATATCAGCTCTTCCAAGTCAAGGACTATTTTCTTTTAACTTTGTGTCCCAGCACCTGGCTTGGTGCTAATTAATTATTAGCATAATAAACATAATTAATAATGTTACATATAATTAGATACTGTTATCTATAATTAGCACAATTAATGCTTGTTTAAAGAAGCAATGACTCACTGAATGAATGAATGTAGCACTCTGCTTTCCTGCTTTGAGGAGCAGTTTTCCTAGTGCCAAGGAATATTTAATCTTAAGCTCTATCTTGTTTGCCATAATCTCCCTTAAACCAACATCCTTGCCATCTGTCAAAGGCCTCAGGGAGACATACAGCCCTGCATTTGTCACTTCCTCTAACAGGTCCCCTTCTCACTGTCAGAGAGATAACCAGGACAGGAGCAGCAGGTCTTTATCTCAGACTCTAACCTTAGGGAGGATGGGCAGCACCCAGACACAGCCGAGCTTAGGGCCTGGCTCGCAAAGAGAATGTTGGAGAGTTCCCAGAAGACCTAGGCTTCTCCTTCTGGGCAGCCATGATGGAGGGGGCAGACAGATGGGCTGCATCCTGGTCCTCTTGAGACTTGGGGGAGGAGCTCTGGGGCCTCTGTTACCCTTCTCAGACTGCATTAGTTTTAAAAACTTGATTCAAGGCCACTTCCTGTGCTTCTTGCTTGGGTGCATTCTATGGAGCTCGCCCTAGGAAAAATAGTCCCAGTATGAGAAGTGTTCAGGTGTAGCTGAGGTAGCCAAATGCCTCCCCATCATAGCTGGGTCCTGGCTAGTTTACATCTCTGTTATCCAGGGTCTTTTTGAAGGTTCTGAATGAGGAAAGAGTGCCAGAGATGTGAGACTGTGGCTTCCTGCTCTGTCCCCAGCCCAGGAGCACTGAAAGCTAGATCCTTGAGCTTGTATATACCTGGCCTGGCTTAGTTTTGGCTCCATCTCATTCCCTGCACATCCTTTAAGGAGAAGATCCTTAAAATGAACCATGCAAAATAACATGCATGGCTCTGATACTCCTTACTTAATTGTCCAGAATTTTTCTTCTTTCTTATTTTTCTCTAAAGAAAATATCGTTTGTTGTATGGGCTAATTCTCTGGGAGGAGGAGAGGAAGATGGTGGAAATCATGAAGATTAAATCCAATTGACATCAACCAAAATAAGCATGAGTTCAAGTCCTACCACTGACGATGGCTGGGTAAGTCTCCCAAGGCTTTGGTAGCTCCCTAAGGCTGCAGGTACAGAACAAGTAGCAGTCTGGGTTGATGGGAAATGTTTCTTTCCTGATAATTTCCTCTATCAATAAAATTGTGGGTCCAGTTCAGAAAGGACAGTGCCAAGTACTGTGCCAGGGCCTGCAATTATAAACACCAATAGACCCAGTCCCTGCCTTCAGGAAACGTAACAATCTTTGGTCCATACCTTTGGTTCCTTTTCATCTCTCATTTTGGTAAAGAACCAGAGGATGGGAAATCACCTAAAGTGTGTCTGAGTCCTTCAGATCAGGGGAGAAGGTATGCTATGTGGTGCACTCGGGGCCAGAGGACCACAGAGTTACAGCTGCAAGGGACCTAAGAAGATATTGATGTTGCACTCTTCATTTACGGAAGAGGGAACTGAGAGCCAGGGAGTTGAGTGGAGCTGTACAGTGTCGTGGAGGGCAGAGGTGGAATTGCAAGCCCGGGCCTCTGACTGCCTGCAGCTAAGCTTTGGATGGGTCTCTCACAGAGCACCTGTCATCTAGACTCCCTGAAGGCAGCTTCCTGGCATTTTGCTCAGCTTTTCTAATCTCCACACTGTGATGAATCCCTATCATTAGGAAGAATTTAATGAGCATTTTAATAGGAAATTGTTAATGGACATGAGGATCTCAGCTACAAGGCAAGCAAAAATCTTAACAACCAAATGAGTTCCCAACAGAGTCCTTAAACAATATGTATTTAAAAATTAATTTTACAATAATTCCATTTCATTGGTTTTATGGCAAATCCCACATAGATCCAGTACTCTTTCACAGCCACCTCAGCGATGAGGGTTCAAGTCCCTGGTATTTATTGTGATGGATGGCATTTTTCTTTGTTTCCACTTGTCTTTGGGGCAAAGAAAGCTCTCAGAAGGGACTACAGTCATGACAAAACAAACTTGGGCTCTAGGAGCTCTGTGCAAAGGCCTGCAGAAATTCAGCCCAAAGGGGAGACTTTCATGGGCAGATTTAGATTGGCATCAGTCTGACTCAGTTTTCTGCGGGTGGACAAGAGAGCCTGGCACCAGCAACCCCAGGAAGCCAGAAGGCAAATGAGTTCCTGAAAATTACCCTCCTGGTGCCCTGAGTGACAGCAGGCTGGGCTGGTGAGAGCAGAAGATGCCAGAAACTCCCTTCCATGGGGCATCTTCCCTACTTCTGATTTCTCATCTCAGACTTCGTCACGGATCCAAGGCTCTGCCTGCTATTTCACATCTTTGGGCAGGTTGCCCTGAGCCAATGTTTAGGAAAGGTCAGGGAGGAGGCTCGACATGAGTGGAGGTGCCCAGCTGCCAAACCTGAAGTTCTCTTACATGGCCGCGCCTTTGGTACCAACCGGGGTGGCCAGACTGCCGCTGTTTTGCAGATATGTAGTGGATGGTTGGCTTCAGAGCGCATTTCATTTCTAACGGGTTGCTCTCTTTCATTGATCTGAAGTCAGCCTCATTGCACCTTATGACTGAATTTTTCCCCCTCTGTTGTTCTTAATTCTGTCTTCTGGAACCAAGCAGGTCACGCTTGATTGGGTTTGATTGCACTTCCACCTAAAAATCCTTTAAATCTTTGAAGGCGATGAGCACATCCCCAGGCTTGGCAAGAGAAGGGATCTTCTCTGGCACCACAGAGACCACCCTGCTGCACAGAAAGCCCTCTCCTCCTCAGGGCTCATTTCTATTATGTTTCCCACATTGCCCTTTCTCTTTGCTCCTCAAGCTGTCAGCTTCACCGCACACCCTTCCCTGACCTCCCGTGAATCTGTGGATGGAGGTAACTGTGACCTCTGTTCTACCACCTCAGTTTCCCCAGCCTCAAATACCTTCTCATCTGCTTTCCAGTCTTCAAAGATGGGGTGCCCCTCCCCTTTGCCCAAGCCATTGGCTGTAAGTTATGCTTTGGACCCAACCCGTCCTCCAGTCCCAGCTTGTCCTGTCAATCAGTGCTCTCTCGTTTTTAATCTCTCCTTTCCTCCTCAGTATTTTCCTTCTGACTGCAAACAATTCACCAAAAAAATTTTTTTAAACCCTCTTTCCTTAGCCCTACTTGGCCCTGGAGCCATTGTCCAATCTCTCTCCTTCTCTTCACTGCTGAATTTCAGGAAAGAGTTCTCCATGCCACGGTTCCACTTTCTTAGCACCTGTTCACTCCTTATCTCATCCTAATCTGGCTACACTGGCAGCACAGCAGATAGAAAGCCAGGAATAGAGTCAGGAAGACCTGCAGTCAAATATGGCCTCAGACGCTAGCTCTGCGACCCTAAGCAAGTCACTGAACTTGTCTGCCTCAGTTTTCTCATCTGCAAAATGGGCTAACAATAGCATCTACCTCCCAACGTTGTTGTGAGGATCAAACAGGAAATAATTGTAAAAGTGCTTAACTCAGTGCCTGGCAGAGGGTCAGCTCTCTACAAATGCTCGCTATGATGATGATGACAATTTACTGGACTGTTCTCAGTTCTCCTCATTGACCTCTCCTCAGGACTGGGCACATCTCTCCTTGACGTTCTCATTTCCTTCAGCTCCCATGATGCTGCCTGTTCCTGGCTCTCTGTCTAGTTGACCCTCCTTGGTCCTCAGCTGGCCCATCCTCCTCCTTTGGATGCCCCACACACACACACACACACACACACACACACAGGGAAATGTCCATGGCCAGCTAACTTCTTTCCAGGTGATTAGATTTCACCTCCTCCAGATATCCTTTGTCTCTTGGCCGTCACATTCACACCGATGACTCCAATTATCACCACATGGATGTGCCTCTTAAATTCATATCTACAGAGACTCCCTTTCTTTCAGTGTCCACACCTGCATCTCTACCTCCCTGTTGGATATCTCTGCCTGACTCTCACCAACATCTCTAACGTGACATGAGCAAAATGAAACAAATCATCTTTTCTCCAAAACCCATCCCTCCTCCCATCATGCTCTCAGCTACCTGAAAGTCTTGTAGACATCCTTGAACCTTACATATTCCTCAGCGCCCCCTCCCAGCCCCCACACACGATCCAGATTTCCCATCCCTCTCTTTTTTCTGTTTCCTTTCCCCACCCTCACTGTTACCACCTCAGCGGAGAACCTCACTAACCCCTGGCCAGACTATTGTAATGGGCTCCTAATTGACCTCTTGACCTCCATCCTTCACATGACCACTGAAATAGGCAAAGGTCTGGTCACCACACTTCCTTGTTCAAAAACCATCCTGGTCACTCCATTGCCTGCTGGATAAAAAACAAGGTAGCCTTACAAACAACTAAGGAAGTGGGCATCCAAGGCCTTTCACAAGACACCTCTAAGCACCTTTCAAACCTAATGTCATGACACTGCCCACCACACATGCCGTGCCAAGCCTGACTGTGTGCTCTTCCCTAACAGCAGCCTCCTGGCTTCTCCCAGCTCCCCACCTGAGGTCCTTCTGTCTGTGTGCTGACTCTCCTCATACTTCAAGGTGCCATCTTCTCTCCAGGATTATGCTGGCTCTCCCAGGTAAAAGAGGTCCTTCCTTGGATTTTACAGACTTCTCCTGAGCACTCCACTTGTCTTCTCAGATGCCTTTCTTCATTTCCTGCTAAATTACAAGTTCTTTGGGAGGTGGCACCGCATGTTCATAATAATAATTCTCATTTATGTAGCATTTTAGGGTTTATAAAACATTCCTCACAACAACCCTGTGAGTCGGGGTGCATATTATTATTCCCATTTCATAGAAGAGGAAACTGAGACTGAGGGAGTTGAACTGACAGGATGGCAAATTTAAGAAGTATCTGAGTTAAGATTCAGATTCAAGTGTGAAACTCCAGCTGTGGAACTGCTCCAGTGGGGGCTTCCTGCTTCTGGGGCTTCAGGAAAGTTGACTCAAACAGGAAACTTGAATTTGACACAACCAAACAGAAGGCACTTCTGCTCTCTGAGCCTCAGTTTACTCCTCAGTAAAAGGAATGAATTGGAGCAGATGGCTTCCAGGTCTGTCCCAGATCTAGATCTCAGGCCTTCTCCCCCTTGAACCCTAAACCCTGCTGGCAGTCGGTCCTAGCACACCACAGATGCTCACCTTCTCCTCTCACTGCTCCATTCACCCCCTAAAGAATCCTTGGTATTTCTACAATCATGCATGATGCAGTCACCTTCCAGTTGCTTAGGATTTGGTTGGGTGGGACCATCATTCTCTCCTCTTATACTCAGTTCCAATTAGAATCACAACAGTCCTAGAGAAGTCATGTTAACTGAATTGAGGAGGTAGTTTTAAGAAACACATTTACTGACCTTCAGATATGGCAGGGCCTTGAATAAAGTAGAATAGGAAGGGAGGATATTGCCTTTCATTCCAAAGTGGGATGTGCTAAACAGGCCTGGCCCTAGCACAAAGGAACGCCATTGGGAGCATGGCATCTAGCTAAAGTGGAAGCACTGGGAACAATATAGGCAGAGGTTCTGGGAGCCCTAATCTCTCCTCTCTCTTCTTCCTGGGTGACTAATGGCTAAGAAGGAGCCGCCTTCTTGGACTGCCAGCAGGAAGACTTCAGATCGCCATGCTTTTGTGGACAGGTGTTAATACAACCGGGATTCGCAAGTCTTCATAGCCTTGTGCCTGAGGGAGCCAGACTCAACCAGAATCAATTCCTTGCTACCCTCCTTTCATGAATATGTATGTAGTTGTGGTGGTTGTGGGACTCTGTGAAGACTTTTCTGACCAGCTGATTATGTCTTATACACGTTATGTTTGGTATGTGGTTGTTTGAGCTTTGCTGAGGCAGAATTTTCCTGACAGTCCACAAGCTCAATAACTTGCCCTTACATTTTTCTTCTTCACTCTCTCTTCCTTCCTTCCTTTCTTTCATAAATTTTGCTTTTTTACATATACTTTGGCACACAAAGGGTCTTATTGGCTGTTGCCCAAAAAGATCACCAGGTGAGGAGAGCACTGGCCTTTCATTATCTGAGTCACTTCTTAGTTCATATATCCAAGCAGCATGCCTGAGCACCTGGGTCCAGGTTGGTTTGCAAGAGCCTTTCGTGGAATGTCATCTCTTGAAATAAAGAAAATGTTACTGGGGACAAAAGATGAGGGAATAGAATTCTAATACTTCTCCAAAAACCCATGATTTCATAGGCGTGGCTTTTCCCACCATTGGAATGTCCACCTGCCTAACCACCCATCTATGGTTCCTATCTATCTATTTATATAGAAAGATGATAGGGCTATAGAGAAGCAGATAGATAGAAATGGATATAGATAGATGAGATAAATGGTTGATAGAGGTAGAGAGGAGAGAAATGAGGAGATTGATAAGATGTAGATGGACAGACAGATAGATAGATAGATAGATAGATAGATAGATAGATAGATAGATAGATAGATAGATAGATAGATAGATGATAGATAGATAAAGTAGGTAGGTAGGTAGGTAGGTAGATATTAGAATCACCAATTTTATACTTAGGAGGGAGCTCAGAGGCAACCAAGGGAGTCCCAGATCTCACTCGAGAGGAAACTCCCCAAAGTCTCTGGAGCAGCAGGCTGGAGACAGAGACATGATGGAGACTGACCATTCCCCTCACATCTTCCCAGAGTCTATGCCTTCAGCCACCTGAGTTGGGTTGGCCTCTTTCAGCTTCTCTCTTAAAGCTGGAAGCCACCCTTAACACTACACTTTCCCAAAGAGGAACTCCTGCTTTGAGAGTCCCCAAAGTGGGGACTGGCTGACACATGAAACTCTCACTTCTCACCTTCATTTCCACTGGGAAGGAGAGTCCCATACCCATGGACTTTGGGACCAGGGCTCCACATGCTTTGGGCATCAGCTGCAGACACTTTCTAGGTATTAGACCCCAGCTGGCTTTCACTCCCTTACCTGATGGAGCTGCTGTAGTGGCCAAGGTCTTCCCCCAGAGGTTCCTGTTATTGCAGTGTCATCCAACATTCCTCCCTCCTTGCAGTCTCACTCAATCAGACCTTTCAGGACAGGGTCCACCTTGTGAAGAGTGAATGTATCTTCAGCACAAGCCTAGGCTGCTCAACTCTAAGACCAAAGCATATTTTTTTCACTTCATTTTCTTGCTTTTTTGCAACATGGCCAATATGAAAATCTGTTCTGCATGACATCACCTGTCTAATGGGTGTCCCATTACTTCCCTTCTCAATGGGCGGGGGAGGGGCTGGAGGAAAAATTTGGAATTCAAAATTTAAGAATGAATATGAAAAATGTCTAATGTAATTGGAAAATATCTAACAAAATAAATAAAAATATGATTCTTTTAAGAAAAAGGCAAGCTCAGGCTGTCTGAGCTCCTCTCCCTGCCTGAGAAAGAAGGCTCCAGAAAGGTTCAGAAGGAGAGAGCCCACATGCCTGCCCCATCATTTGCCTCCTTTGCCTCTGCCCATCTTGGGCTCCTTCTCATATTCTGCTTCCAATTTCTTTCAATCCAACAGTCATTCACAGAGTGCCTACTAAGTGCCAGATCCTGTACTGGAGCTGGGGGCCGAGGGATAAAAGGGAGACCACCAGCCTTTTACCCTTGAGTAGATTCTGTTCTCCTGGGGTGGAGCCTGAGGACAAGCCCATTATTGGAAAAGAGGAGAGAGCAGAATTGGGCACATTTTGGGTGGGGAACATGGAAGGACCTCTAGGGGACATACTGATGCACTTTCATACCCCAGAGTTCTGTGTATTGGACGGTGTGAATACCCCCTCTCCATTGACTGATAGCAGCCCTTCTATGACTTTGGTGATGGCCTTCCAGAGTTGTGGCCAATTAAATGACCAATTAATCAACAAATATTTCCGTAAGACCTACTATATGCCAGGCACTGTACACAGATAAAAATGCCTGGCCTCTGGAAGCTCACATTCTAATGGGGATACAATGTGGAGATACATAGGTCTTTACGTGATTCATACAGAGTCAACACAAGATAACCTTAGAAGGAAAGGCTCTAGCAGCTGAAGGGACCAAGAAAGGTGGGATGTGAGTTATCCTGAAGAAAACCAGAAATTCCCAGAAGCAGCGAAGAGGGAAGCATTCCCAACAAAAAGATCCTGTCACAAAGGTTGGAGATCGGTGGCAGCTTCTGTCAGGAATAAGGTCTAACAAGGACAGGCAAGTCCCAGTAGGGGGCCAGGTGGGAGCCTAGAAAGCTGAAAAGCACAAGGGTGTTCAGGGAACAATTTTTATCTGATTCTGGGGCAAAGGAGAAGCAGGGAAGGAAAAGCTGGTGACCAGCGGGGGTGGGGAGTGCCCAGGACCCTGGCAACAAGCAACTTTGGGAGAAGTGCACAATTAGGCTCTCTTTAATGGCATTTTTTTCTTTCTATTTGAAATAATATGTTATTTTCTAGGAACTGGGTGAATCAGATTCTGCTCCTGAAGGCAGACACTGGCTCAGAGCAATGTGTGCCCTTCTGGGAGCGGCTCCTGCTGGACACAGACTTCCAGCTGCGGTGATGGGTGGCTGGGCTGGATTCTCTGTGTCTGCTTGCTATTCCTGGCATTATTATTGATTTCTGGGCATTCGTAATGCAGCTCATTTTCAAGCCCACTGACTCACCGGGAAGGCAGCTCTAGAAATGCATAATGCATCCATTTCTGCTCTGGCAGTCACAAGGAATGTGCCTTCACAATGGGCCGGGTGGGCGTGATGTCCAGCCAAGAGCTCAAGACCCCTTTCCTTATGGGTAATGGAGCCATGCTCTGGCCCTCACTGGCAGCTGGCCTGCCAGTCTGGCCCCATCACTGGGAGCCTTCAGTCTCTCCCTCTCAGTAGCACCTCTGACCATGCTCCCTCCCCTCCAAGTCAGCCAAAGCTGGCTTCCAGTTGCATCATTCCCAGGATGTGGTGCGTCATTCGGGCCTCCCACTGCTCCTGGTCCTTCCGTCAGGGAGGAAAGCAGGAAGGGAGAAATGGGGTCATTCTGCTTCTCTGCTTTAGCATCAGAAAAACAAAATGGCAGGCTTAAAGCCACAAGGCACTTTGAGACCATCAAGTCATTTTACAGATAAAGAGAGTAAGGAACAGAAAGGTTAAGGGAACTGCCCAGGATCACACAGCAAGTGTCTGAGAAAGGAGAAGCCAGGTTTTCATGGTCATAAGTCCAGCCATCTTCCCTCCCTCTTGAGCCAGCAACCCTTCCGGTGTAGACAACACCCTCAGTGATGTAGGACCTCTGCTGGGCTGGGCATCTGTCTCCAGTCAGGCAGGTAGGCAGCCTTTATTAAGTGCCTGCTGTGTGCCTAACACTGTGCTAAGCCCTAGAGATCCGAAAAGAGCAGAAGATAGCCCCTGCCTCCAGCAGTTTACAGCCTAAGGGGAGAGAAGACTCCAACACATCCTTACGGGCAAACCCTGTGCAGGACAAACAGAGAGAGCTGACAGGGAAGGCACTGGAAGGACGAGGGGCTGGGGAAGGCTTCCTGCAGATGGCGCGATGTTAGTGGGACTTAAAGGAAGCTGGGGAGCTCAGCGGTCAGAGGTGCTCTAGGCAGAGTCAATGGCTGGGGGAAGTGCCCGGGGAGGTTCTTGCTCCTGGTTCAGCCTCGAGGCTGGGGTCATGGGATCAAAGACATACCAGAGTGAGGGGTGCGAAGTCTGGTGGGAGAGGCCAGGTGATGAAGGGCTTCGAACAGCAACCAGAGTGCTCCTGGAGGTAACAGGGAGCCCCTGGTGTTTGTTGGGGGAGGCAGAGTGGAACGAATGGTCTTGTTCTTTAGGGAAATCTCTTTGGTGACTGAATGGAGGATGGACTGGAGTGAGGAGAGACTGAGGCAAGCAGGACCTGCCCACCACCACCACTAAGCAGCTATTGCCATAGTGCGGGGTGAGGCAATGAGGCCTCCATGGCAAGGGGGCAGGGGACACCATCTAGGGGAAGAAAGGGATGTATCTGAGAGAGGCTGAACACTTGGCAGCCCTTGGCGGCATCTTGGATATGGAGGGTGAGAGAACCTGGGGGGACTTCTAGGTGGTGAGCCTGGGGGACTGGAAGGATGGCAGGGCCCTATACAGTGAGAGGGGAGGGAGGGGCTAGGGGCAAGATAATAGTGAGTTTAAGACGTCTGCTGGACAGCCAGCCCGAGATGCCTGAAGGGCAGTTGGAGATGTGAGATTGGAGGTCAGCAGAGAGATGGGGGCAGGAAGGGTAAATCTGGGAATGATCAGCATAGGGATGGCAGGTAATTCCATGGGAGCTGATGTGCTCACCCAATGAAGCAGGACAAAGGGAGAAGAGAAGGGGACCCAGGACAGAACCCTGAGGGCCACCCATGGTTAGAGGGAGCAATCTGGAGGAGAAACCAACCAAAGAGACAGAGAAGGAGCGCTCAGAGAGGGAGGAGAAGAACCAGGAGAGAAAGGTTGTTCTGAAAACCTGGAGAGAAGACAGGGCCAAGGAAGAGAGTGACCAACAGCGTCAGAGGCTGCACCCCACACACACACACACACACACACATACATTCATACACATGTATGCACACATGCACACTCAGTCACACACACTCATGCCCTATATTTACACACACACACCACACACACTCACATACACACACACTCATGCCCTACATTTACACACACACCACCCCACACACACACTCACACCACCCCACTGTAGCGGCAAGCACCCCAAGCACGTCCTCAGGGTTTGCTGCCAATACAGGTTCTTAGATCTGCGTTGTTAAAGGAAAGCAACTCAAAATGGGTTAACAAGCTTACTTTAATCAGTCAGACATATATCGTTTACCTTGTTCAGGAGAAAAGGTCAACAGCCTGAACTTCAAAGCATACAGGCAGAATTATCAAGACAGAAACAGATCAAGTAGACAGATTTCCAAACTGTCCAACCATTACATCCATACCCAGTCAACATCTGGGTTTCCACATCTGGGTTTTTCAAAGCCGGGGGACTCTCAACAACGACTTCCCAGAATTCAGATCAAATCACAGAACACTTCTCAAACTGAGCCCCAAAACAAAGCTACACATCAGGGCTTATATAGCCTTCTCCTGGCTCAGAGAATGTAACAACCTTATTGACTCACTGGCCAATCAAGAAGTGTCTACTGAAAAACAAGCCTCCCTCCCCAGGCTCTAGGTGCACTTTAGCCTAGGGGCAGGGAAGATCTTCCAAATTTGCATTCCCATTACACCCACACACTCACATACACCAGCACATACACACACACACACACACACACACACACACACACACACACACCATGCGCAGCTGTAAAGCCTAGAAGCCCAGAGGCTACATGGGCTAGACAGGCCTGTCTCCATTCCTGCCTCTCCTCCCCTCCCTCCTCTACAGAGCATCTCTTTCTAGGCAGTAAGTCCAGCCTGAGTCATGGGACTAAGGGTACTCTCCTGGGCCCCCCTCTCAGCCTCAGTCCAGCCTGGATCTGTACAGAGGAGCTTTACCCTTGGGCAGAGATGCCTGCAGCTGTCACGCACTGCCCCCCCCCAGTTCTTGTAGCACCAACATGCCCAGGCTTCCCCAGGGTCATCCCAAGGGCACCTGCTGTGGGGGCAGGGGGCCTGGGACATCCTGGTTTCTGCGGAGTCTGTCACCCAGTGGCTCTCTGCTTACAGGGCACCAGATCGGGCAGTAAGACCAGCCTCGCCTCAGCTCTGCCAGGATTAGGGCACTGCTGATGGCTTCAGCATGTGAGCAGAGCCAAGCCCTCCCTCCAGTCTTGTCTCCAGTCAGGCGCTATCTCTGTCTTTTATTCTGTCTGACCAGGGCTGAGCTCATTCCAGCCCCAAAGTCATAAATCCCAAGGCTGCCATGATGTCATGGTGAAGCTAGCAGAGAGACCTGCTTTATGGGAGAGCAGAGGCTGCAGGGAACCAGGTCTAGACTCAGGAGTCCCCTCCCCCTCCCCAGGAATGAGCGAGCCTTTAATGCTGAGAATGGAAGCCTATTTCCTGGTGCCCAGAACGGCAGGTGGGAGTGAGTCACCATGAAGGGACAGAGAGCCTGGGCCAAAGGGGTCCACAGGCAACAAGCAGGCCCTGGGAGTCTACTGAGTGCCCTGGGCTCAGGAGGCAAAGACCCCACCCTCCCAGAGCTCCCAGTCTGGCAGGGGAATAAGGCTTTTCCTTATCCTCAGAATACACGGGGAGTGACTGAGCCAGCTGCCAGACAAGGGACTTTGTGAGCACCACCTGGGGCGCAGATCTCCACTCGTGCCCAGGCCTGGGGAGCAAGCCCCCCAGACTCCTCACCCCTCACACAGGACTCACATTATCACAGGAGTCTATCGATGCGGGGGCTTCTTGAGCCTTACAACGCGAAAGAAAAGTCAGTTATTATTACACGGTTTTGTGTCGATCTACGGCAGATCTTCTAAATGCAGGGGAAGACGGTCTATTACTGGGAGAAGCCGCGATCCGTTAGGTGGCCCCGGGGACATCACAGGGCAGTGTCTGGACTGGTGACTGAGTCGGGCTTCAGTAAGGCACAGTCGCCAGCCTCACTGTCGCACATTCAGGACGCTTGGCCATGGCTTGGGGTGAGATGGGTGGTCGTAGAATCTTCCACGTCTGACCGAGCTCTAGGCCTCCCCAGCGCCAGCCTCAGGCGCCCTCACGGCCGTTGGAGCGTGTTATCCTCATCCTCCCTCGTCCTCATCCTTCCTCGTGGGAGGTTCCGCTGGGGGCGTAAACCTGCTGGGTTTATCCAGGTTTGTGTCCATAGAAAGCCACCCTTATAAAGGGGCTTGCTGGGGCCTCAAAAGCATCCTTTATTTTCCCTGCAGGTGAAGATCTCACCCCCAGACAGTGCCTCACTCACCGCATCTTGAGAGATAGAAAAATCAATAAGAAGCAGTCACTGAAGAGGGATAGAGCTTGGCCTCAGGGAATGCCGGGAAGCTGTAAACTCACCCCCTTCCTATTGACTCACCTTTAAAATGCTCCTTCTCTGACTGCAGCCATTGCTATAGACAACAAGTGGTCTCAGAAATGAGTTTGTGTAAGAAACTGGAATTGTTTTTCTTTAAAAAAAAAAAAAAGAAAGAAAAGCGGTATGAGCACAAACAGACAGGTGGCCATTTTCCACATCTGGGGCCCAGCAGGGCTGCAGGACTTCGGAGTCGAAGAGGCGAGCGAACAATGGGCAATGTGAGAACGATGAGGAGACACCCAACCTCCCCCAGGGGAGGACTTGGCTGGGCCAAGGAGCCCCTCCTCTGTTCATGTTCATCACGGGCCTCTGCTCCAAGAATGCCCCGTGGCTGTCCCTCCATGAGAGGGACGTTCTAATCCAGTGGGGGAGAGGCCCTTTCGGTAAGCATTTCTTAAATCCTTGGAAGTTCAGAAGTTCAAAGAATCAGGACATGCTCTAGTCTCTGAGTTTGGGGACTGTCGCTTAAACTTTTTACAAAAATAGAAAAACTCATCTTACCAAATTCTCAAGAGACAAATTTGGTACCTGAGCCTAAAACAGAGAAAAAAGTCTACAGACCAACATTCTAGTGAATATCAATGTAAAACAGTCAATGAAATGCTAGCAAAGACACTGTGGAAACAGTGCTGAGCCCTACGTACAAGCGCTAAGGATGAACAAGCTCACTGAGCTCCCTTGGGTACCCATCCCTCAGTAGGTCTGATTGTTGGTAGAGACTTGCTCTTGGGCTACCCGCAGGAGCTGGGCAGAAGGGTGAATCACTAATCGCTGGATTAGTGGATCAGGGAGGGGAGGCTAGAGCAAATAAGGAAAGGCTGGAGGTGAACAGCGATGAACCATATCAGGTCAAGTATCAGCCACCCCCTTCCATAAACTACATTCCAAAGCAGCAAAATGCCTCTGGTTCCTGCAGTCTCATCTATCTTGTAGTTGGGAATAGTAAGTGCCAGGAGAACCTCCTCAGAGCCTGAGGCCACGACTGGCATCGGTGAGCAGGCCCACTGGGCTTTTACATAATGGTGTTCCTATGGCCTGTGCGGAAAGAGAGCCCAGCCAGCACCTTGGTTAGTAGGATTCTGGGGAGAAAGAAGTTAACAAAGTACAACCTGCTGCCCACTTTGGGCAAGGAGGAAGCCAGCAGCTCCTTCTGCCCTACTTGGCAGAATCAGCAAGGTGGAGCATTATATGGGATCTTCAGAACAAGCCTGCCAAATGAGGTTATGTCTGTAGGGACACTTGATGCTTTTGGGGACAGGCAGACTGTGTATGTGTGTGTGCGCATGTGTACAATATTTGGCCAAAATTGGGCACATGTCCCAATTGCTAAAATAGGGAAGATGTGGCAGAGTTTACAAGATATAGGTCAGAGTGAGACCTCAATTCCTCACAAAATTCTAGGACTTTTTATGAAAGGAATGCTCTGTGAGAATTTAGAAGAGATTGATAACTGAATCTTCAAGATAGCAGAAGCCTTGAAGGATATTGAGCTCAACCAATACCTGTCAGATATGACCTCTATGACATCCCCAAAAAGTGGACTTTCAGCTTCAATGTGAAGGCCACAGACAAAGGGCACCCCTTTACTTCCTGACATCTCTGGCTGTAAGGAAGCTTTTCCTGACATCAAGTCCTGGACTGGACTTTAGCCCTTTGCACCTCTCCCCACCCCCATTATTCCTGGTCTGTATGTCCTGGACATCTTGCCAGAACAGAGTCACACTGCCCTCCAGACCTGGGGGTCCTTTCTGCCTCCAGAGAATCTCTCTCCCACTTGGGATGATGGCGGTAACACTCGGGGAGCATGATCTCCATGTTATGCCAGCCATGACCTGGGGTCCTGACCACAGCTCCTTGAAATGATGTCAAACTGTATCAGGCTCACACAGGGGAAGATGAGGCAGTCCTCTCGCTTTCAGGTCAAGATGGGAAAGTTAAAGAGGAAATGGACAGCAAGTACTTCTGTATAGTTGTGGTTTAAGAACTACATGAAATCCTGGGGTTTGCGGTTCAGAAACATAAGAATTCCCTCTCAGCCTTGAGACTGATTTGTGGCTACTGAGATATTAAACCAATCATGGTCAGAGGCTCTTAAAGGGACAGAATGAGGGAGGAGAGGGAGAGGGAGAGAAGGGGGGTAGGGAGAGAGAGAGAGACTGAGACCCTGACTGACAGGAGCTAAGAAGCATCACTGGACAGATGACAGCTCCAGATCTGCCCAAGACTTAAGGAACTGAACAAGGGTGAGTCAGAGACAAGATGCAGAAGAAAAAGAAAGTCAATGGGTAAAGTGAGAAGAGGACTAAGGCAGAGAAGGGAGAGGGAGAAGAGGACCAGTAGATGTCTCAAAGCAGGAACCTTGGACTGAAGCCTCTAGCCCTGCTCACTTCTTCACGGACTGAGGGACATTCTCAAAAAGGCCTGGTCTTTCCCCAACTTCCACTCCCTGTACCTGTCTGGTAACAGACACTATAATATACCATGCTCATTTCTCTTACCTAAAAGGATTCTAATAATAATTATAATAAATTGTTCCCTAATAATAATAATCCTGCATACTAATTTTTGTCGCAAACATGAAGAGGTTAGCGAGAAATAAACTCAAATTTAAATTTGGGCAGAGAGCCAAACCTCTGTATGAGTGTTAGGAATTTCCTTACTGGGGACTCTTTACTGGGAGCTATTATGATTGTACTACTAATTTCTCATCTGATATAAACTCCATAAAACAGCAGAGGAGAAAAGCACAAGAACTTATCGTCCCTAAGCTAAAGACTGAGCTAATTGTTGTTAATAGAGCATTTCTGATTAAATATCCAAAGAGAAAAGGTCTTGAAAGTGGTGACCAGAGAAAATGTTATACAGTCCCAGGGAGAAGAAAGGAAAGATCTAGGAAGGATTCAGTTCTTTCTTGGTTCAGTAGGGAAAAGCTAACAGAAAAAGATCAGGCTTCAGCTGGCCAACTCTGAATTGCACAGTGATACCCACAAGAATGCCTTTCATGGCTTCTTTGAAGTCATTGACAAAAATGCTGAATAGATCCCTAGACTCCAGCAGAAATCACCCTCCAAGGTAACAACAAACTAATTTTTTTGGCTTTTTGGAGGGGGGAGGACAGGGCAATTGGGGTTGAGTGACTTGTCCAAGGTCACATGGCTAGAAAGTGTTAAGTGTCTGAGGCTGGATTTGAACTCAGGTCCTCCTGACTCCAGGGCCAGTGCTCTATCTACTGCACCACCTAGCCACCCAACAAACCATCTTAAAAGAAGGCTCAGGAGGAGATAAGAACTGGCTGCAAGCATTTAGAGGGCTTTCATATCAAAGAGGTTTCAGACTTGGCTCCAAAGATTAGTCATCAAAACCAGCATGACTTCACTGAGAACGGGGCATATCTGATTAATCTCATTTTTTAAATAGTTGCTAGACAGTTAGAGAGATGTTACAGACATATAATGCTGAGATTTCAGCAAAATATTTAACAGTCTCTCATGATATCCTTGTGCACAAGCTGGAAAGATGATGGCTAGATAATATCATAGTAAGGTGATTTCGGAATTGCTTAAATGAACTAAGCCAATGAGAAATCCTTAATGAATAAATGTCCCCTTAATGAGAAGTCACTAATGGCAGCCCCAGGAATCTGCCTGGCCCTGGGCTATCTAGCATTCTTATCACTGATGTGGATAAAGGCATAGAGGGCATGCTTGTCATATGAGCAGATGACAAAAAGCTGGTTAGGAGAGTTAAATTGTTGATGGCAGAATAAGTCTCCAAAATGATCTCAGTAAGCTGCATCAATGGACAGAATATTTAATTGAATAGACATTTATATTTTACTTTAACAGTTATAAGGATGGTGGTCAGTCTACAATTCCATCCCATTTGAAGCAAATGTCAAGACTACACAGGCTGCCTTAACCAGATGTGAATGCTTCTCTACCGAAGCATCAGTGATAGACTTTAGACTAAGTGAGAAAGACCTCAATAGCTTCTATGTCTTTCAAAACCATTAGATTAATTGGAGTGATGTTGCACAGGAGGTATTTGATTTGGTTGAGAAAATTTGGTCACATATGATTTGTTTTCTATAAATTAATGATTCAGCTTAGAACAAAAAGATTCGAGTTATCTGCTACTTAAAGTAGAAGCCTTCCAACCAAGCTACTAAAGAGAAGTTGCTTGGGGAGAAGCAAAACTTTCTACTTGGCGTCTGTCTTTCTCTCCCCTCTCTAGCCAGGAAGGGACCTAATAAACTTGGTAGGACCAAAGTAGATGTATGCTGGAGTCAACTCGAGTTTGTGAAAATCAACTATTACATTTTCAGTGTGGGAATTTTTACCTTGGTCTCAGGTTAATATAATAAATAATTAAATATGTATTTATATATAATATATTATATATAGTAGCATAATAATATTGTATATAATATCTACATATTATAATATATTATATAATGTATTATAATATATTTGGATAATATAATTGTATTAATTATGATATATAATATGTATAATGTATTATATTGTATATAGTTATATATTATAATAACATATACTAATATAATAAATAATTAAGATCAGGGCTTGATTTACTGTATTGTTAAATTCTAACTTTAGGAAAATTAAGGAGAAAATGCTGATGTTGCAGAGTAAGCTTTTAAGTGGGCCATGCCTCGCCAGCAGACCACACTCCTGGACCAGAGGATTTGGGCTCCTCATCAGCATTCTAGAAGCATCACTGGGAAAGCAGTGGCTAGTGGCAAAATCTGTATCCAGAAAAGCTAAATACAATGAATAAAGGAAGGTTCTAGGCTCAACAAGGGGCCTAGAAGGGAAGCTTGGGTTCCAGGTCCCAGTGACCCCTACAATTGTGATTCCCGTCACAGGTTCCCATCAGAACTGATTAGCTGATTCTCTCAGTTTCCCAGTTCAATGCTCCCCCTCCCTGCTGTGGATGACTGGGAATTAGGACTGATGCGGCAGCCCTGTGCTCCAGAAGCGCGGCAGATATAGTGGCACAGCTGACTGGAGCGTGGGGTTGCCAAGGCAAAAGTTACTGGCTTGATACTGCTCAGAATCAGGTCACCTTTGCCTTGTCTGTGACTAGATTATCATCGTGGTCAGATCAGCAGCTCCTCACTGGGCATAACTTGATCACAGGAAGCTCAGGGTAAATCTACCCCCTCAGCTCAGGAAAGCACACACCTAAGCAGTGACCCTCGGCCTTGTCATCTTCCCTGATCTATGAAAACCAGCCCAGTTGTAGCAGAGAACAGCCAAGCCCCCACCCTTCCTAGGGACACCGGTCTGGATCTTCTCTAAACAACGGGATTCATCGAGCAGGGCCAGCGTGTGGCGAGCAAAGCCAAGGCTGGCTTCTGAGCTGAAAGCATGCAGTTTGGGGCTCACAGAATAGGAGAACTGCGAGGAGCCACCCCGAGTCAGAGCTGCTGCCTGGCACCAGCCCCTCGGACACCTTCCTTTCTCCAAAACCCAGTCTGTTCCTAGAGCTCACTGCCCCCACTCTTCCCCTCATTCACTCACATGCGATGGCTTTCCCTGGTGGGAAGCCTACTCCAAAGCTCACACAGGTCACTGAGTCTAAACCACCTGCTCATCACTTCTACCAGGCACCCTTGGTCTCTTGAACCACCCTCTTCCCATCTTCATTCTTCCCCTTTCTCCATCCCTCTCCACATTATTCTCATCCATCATCCTCATTCCATCCCCACAATTAGTCACCATGAAGGCTTCTCCTCCAGTTTCTTCACTGGAAGCCTTCCCCTTTCCCTTCTTCTCCTTGTTGCCTAGAAAAGCACAGACATACATTTATAAGCTGTGAGCTTGGGCACACACACACACACACACACACACACTGGGTCCTATCCAAAGAAGCCAGAGGGTCTGTACTCTCACACCTTCATTCTGGGGAGGGTTTCTGGGGTTGAACAAGCAGGCGGCCATTTTTAGCCTCGGCTTAACTGGCACAGCTCCAACCTCCATTCACAGATTTTTCTCCTGTTCCACATGACTCCCTCCACAAGTGCATCCTTCTTTGCTTCCCCAAGGGGCACGGTGGATGAGAGGACACAGGCCATGTGGGTTTGCTTTGGGTTGCCAAGTCAGGCAGATTAAGTATGCCATGACCATGACCACACACACACACACACACACACACACACACACACACACACACACACTATGGCAACCTGAAGACTCAGCATGTGATCACTCATCTTTGTCTCATACCCAGAAAGTTCTTTTCCACAGCTTGGTAGACTCAGAAGATTTGAAAAGATTTTATCTCCAGTGGGAATGGCAGGAGTTCTGCCCCCTCCAAAAGAGGATGGTTATTTCTTATGGCAGGAGACATGATGGGTGAAATTAGTGAGAAGATGGAACATCTTGTTCCTGGAGGCCCTCAGCTCCCTGACAACCCTGGGCTCAGGCAGCTGCCAGTTAGTCACATGTAGCTCCCACAGTCAGATTTGTGGCTGGGACTTGGGACAAAGGGCTTCTCCAAATAGAAGCATGGCAGTGGGGGAGCACACGTGAATGTTTACATGTCCTGGCATGGTGAGGATTTCACTAGCTGACATTCACATACCAAGAGCAAGAGAATTTGCATTCAAGAGAATGGATTGTGGAGAACAATCTTGCATCCTCCAAAACAGTATGTCCAACCTGGCCAGGTAAGGGATGTTGGCCAAATATGTCAACTCCCAGAATCCTCTTGGGCCCTCAGATTTCACTCTTGAGAAAGGTCCTATGTAGAAGCTTAGGAGCCTGGAGGAGACGATGGCCCTTGTCTGGTGTCCAATTGGCTCCATTTGCTGGCTGTCACCCTAAGACATCAAACTTTATTAACTCTGTTTCCTTAACTGTAAACTGACTCTTCTTCCACCAGCCCTGCCTCCCTCACAGTGTTCTGATGACTCTACAACATTAGACGAATATAATATAAGGAAGACACCACCATCCAGTCAACAGAACGACATCTCCTCTAAGTCAGGGACAATTATTTCAAATCTGTTTACTCTTCCTAGTGCCTAGACAGTGTGCTGTGCATAGAAAACACTGAACAAATAAATGTTTCCTTCATGACACTGAATGTGGTTTGTTTTGGTTTTCAATTTTAATGCCATCAGAATCCATACCTTAATGGATGCCTGTGTTCCCATCACCAATGACAGTCATGACACCTTCCCATAAGAAGTTAGCCCCCTGAGCTCTTTCTGGCAGTGAGTGCCTCAGCGGAGCTGGTCCCTGGGTAATGGGAATGCACCAAGTGCTGGCAGAGACATGGCGGCCTTCAGAACCTATCCAGGGCCTCCATCATGTCACAGGGAGGCATGCTTGCTTTCTTTTTTATTTAAGTTTGCTTTCTTTTTTCACTTGAATTTTCTGTATTAACTTCTCAAATGTGAATGTTCAATTGTTCGCAAGGACTCCATATGTTTTTCCAGAAAATGGGCATTGGGTTTAACTGGGCAGTAACAAAATGGCCCTACAAGCCTCTGTCCCCTTCTGAACACCCTTCTGTCCTCTTCTGTACATTTTTAGTGTTCCAAGAGCATCCAAGTTCATTGTTGAAGTAAATAGATCCCCCAGTGCCCATGTGGCTTTTGCTATTTTCAAAGCCGTTAAAGTGAAATTCTTCAAATGTAAACCCACCAAGGACTTGTCATGACTCTATTATTTTATTCATTATACTTTGCCCAGGTTGCAATTTGCATTGATGCCAACATACTTTGATGCATCCACCATTCAGTTGGCTTTGAGTGAACCTGCCAACTTCAGCACACTTTGGACGGGCTCGAATCCTCATCTTTGGCCAAGACAGGTCTGCACAGAGGCAGGCTTCACCTTCTAGGAATGAGATCCGCGATCCCCAAGCAAAACTAGCCAACCTCCCAGAAACCTGGGAAGCAGCACGCATGCGTGCAAACGAAAGGCTGGAGACTGGATTCAGACCTAGTGATTAAGTTTAGTTTTAAGGAGCTTGCCTTGGGTTCCCATCAAGTTCACAACCAATTAACTCACCTTTGTTGAGTAAAAGAACAATGAAATAAAGCACAATTTCAGGAATAAAAATCATCTCACAAAATGTCACTAATTGAATGGTCGACCTTTTTTCTCCCATTCCCAGTTTGGGTCAGAGAGTGGTGGGCTTTGCCCCCTCCTCGAGCAGGAGTTGCTGTTGTCTGGCCCAGCTTCCAGCAGAATTGGGGGGGGGGGACGTTTAGAGCAGCCATCTCTGGATCAATCACTGCTGTCTGTGTCACACAAGGGCGGGGGAGAGGGGCAGCAGATCCAGGGAAGGTTGTGGATGTCTGTGGTCCCTGAGCTCAATGCCATCACATGAGCAGCCAAGACAGTGAATCGTCAGCAGCCTGGAAAGGCCCCACATCCAGGAGTCAGCAGGAGATTCGTGCGTCCAGAGGGGGAGGACCAGCTTGGACCAGGGCCGGGGAGCAAGTGAAGGGTCTTGGATCTTCAGCCAGGAGGAAGGACAAAGAGGGGACTTGAGAGCTGGGTCTGAAGGGCTGCCGTGGGAAGGGAAGAGATTGGATTCCTTTTTCAGTGTACTAGACCGGTCACAAACGGGGGTTCTAATTATCCCAGACGCGAGGCTCTGGGCTGGCTTGCCTCTGATATCCCACAGAAGACGCATGATTTCTGAAGCTAGCCTGAGAGTCTCCTGGGCCAGGGCAAAGCTGGGCACGCTGGCAGTGGGACGGGACGTACCAGGGACAGTCGGGGCACAGGAATTCAAAACCACCTACACAGCAGAGTGAGGCAGGGTATCCAGCAGGTCCCGAAACAGCAGACGAGGAATCTTGAGGAAATCCACGAGCCAGAAACTGGCACAAGTTCTAATGCATGAGAAGAGCGCCGGCATGGGGTGGAGGCTTGACAGTGAGCCAACGAGGATTCTTCCCCGGATCCATCCCCAGCACAGGGCGTCTCCTCAGTACCACTGCCCCCCGTCCCCCGCCAATGTTGCCCCTGCTCCTCTCCTTTCACAAGGGGCAAGCAGCGGGGCCGCGGAAGTCAGGAAGACCTGAGTTCAGATCCCGTCCCCACACAGCCCCGCTGTGTGACCCTGGACAAGTCACTTCACCTCAGTTTCCTCGTCTCGTCTGTAAAATAAGGATAATAAGAGCCCCTCCTTCCTGGGGTTGCTGTGAGGATCAAATGAGACAATTTATGAAGTGTTCCGCCCAGCACTGAGCACACAGTAAGCGCCATATGTTAGCCAGCAGCATCTTCGTCACTAGTATTACCCTCGCCTCTCACCTGTACTGGTGCGATCGCCTCCTAAACTGCCTCTCTGCTCCCGTCTCTCCCTCATCCAATCCACCCCCCAGGTTGCTGCCCGTCTGGAGATCTGTAGTGGCTCCCTGGTGCTCCTCCGGCCGGGCTTAACCCCTCCCCGACGTGCCTCTGCCTGTCCCTCCCCCTCCTCATCCTCTCTACGCAGCCACATCGTCTGTACAAGACCTTCCCCCTGCCCTTCCCCTGCCTCCTAGGGTCCCTGAGCTTCCCTCAAAGCACAGCTCGGGCTCTGCCTCCTCCTCCCCAAGGCCTCGCCTTATCCCTTCCGTGTCGTCCCGATCCACATCTGGCCACTGGACCCAAGGCTCCGGAGAACAACTCTGCCTCACTGAAATACAACTCCCCTGCCTGTCCTGACACCGAGCTCCTGCCAGTGTGGCCCTCTTCAGAGCGAGGGACAAGCCACAGCCCTATCCCTTTCCTTACGCCCCCTCTCTTAGACAAAGCTGTGTACACATCTGCGCCACGCGGCGTTCACACACACACACACACACACGGAGTGGAAGCCCCTCTGGGCCGGGGACTCTTTGTTGTGGTCTTCTTTCTCCCAGCACGGAGGATCGTGCTTTCGTGCCTGGCACCGGTGCTTAGCGGAAGCTGAATGGCATTAATGGCACAGACCGAATCGGTGAGCTCCTTCCTCAGGCTCCCCACGGAGCTCCCGGGGCCCCCTCCCAACTTCCAGGCAGCAGCCCCTTCTCTGCTTCTTCTAATAACAAGGAGGGTTGATGTGGACTTTGTGCCTTTCTCCTACCAGGCATCAACATGTTTGACAGTCAACCAAGGTCTAATGTTGAAAGTACAAAGGGTTAAATTAATATTTGTAGATGTACTTTAAAAAACCTGCTCAATTCTTAATGCCTTTAGCTCCCTTCTGGCTGACGGGACTCTCCCCTCACTTCAAAAGAAAAAGGGGGCACCAGCCAAACACAATCCTTTCGGGGCTTTACCCAAACCTCCCTTGCCAAGGAATTCATCACCCGGGGGCCAAACTTCGGACTGTGAGACCCTCTCTGATCTGCCCAGCTGGTCTCCAGGCAGGAAACGCAGGCTGTGAATGGGACTGTGCAAGTAAGCCTTTCAAAAGAGGTCTGGTCAAAATAAAATGTGATAAATATGGTGCGAGGCCTAGAGGCCCCAGGGGAGGCTGGAGGAAAGCAGACCTTGATTCCAGTGGAGGCCAATTAGCCCTTTGGGAAAGGCCTCTGCTAGTACTTTAGGCATTCTCATTTATCCCAGCTGACAGTAAGGGTCAGTCCCAGGAAATGTCACTGCCATATAGGGTTAGCTATAGAAAACAATGGGTAAGTTTCTAGCCCTCAGATCCTAACACTCCCAGGGCAGTGTGACCCCCCCCCCATAACAACTGCTGGTCACCCAGTTCTGAACATTGTAAACTCAACCTTGACTCCAGCCTGAGTTTTTGCTATAATTTCCCAAGTAGCTTCTTTACCTCAAAGGCATAAAGTCTGCCCAAAGTCTCAAAGACAGTTGGGTACTTTTAAGAAGTAGGTCTTCCTGATTCCAAAGTCGTGACAAAAATCTCACCTCAATGTGAAAAACTAAAAACTCATAAATCAAATCCAACAATGACATCAAAAGAACTTCTGGGGATCTTGCTGTCCAGATGGCCCACACTACGAAAAACAAGGAGAGTGCATTGTCCAACAAGCCAAGGGGAACATCACCTGGTGAGAACCGAGACAAAGGGGAAGAGAAAATGTCTCATGGACACAGACAAAGTGTGGCGTCGGCCATGACGAGGAAGAGGAAGCCACAGAGTGGCTGGACCAGGAACTTGCTTGAAATCAAACCACACCAAACCAGAGGGGATGAGTAAAAACTGGAAGAGCTTCTAAGTCCACCCCAGGGTTCCTGGGAGGCAACCAGCCAATTCACAAGCATTTGTTGGGCAACTTCTGTGGGCTGAGCCTGGGAACACAGAGACCACAAAGGACATAGGTCCTGCCCTCAAGGAGCTTACATTCTATTGGAAGAGCCACGTTGCCATCATACAAGTAGGTACCCAGTAGATTCAGGAAGCTGGAAGTGGGAGAAGGCTCCCACAGCTGGAATCGGGGCCAACGATGGCGTTCTACCTCGTCCTAATGAAGTTGGTGACACAGGCTGAGCCTGGAAGGAAGCACAGAATCCTGAGAAGACCTGAGTTTCTTTTCTTTGCCTCTAGCTACTACTACAAAAATAAAGTTCTTATAACAAAAAAAAGTTTAAAAAAAAACAATAACACTTACTAGCTGTGTGACCCTGGGTAAGTCACTTGACCCCTGTTAGCTTCAGTCTCCTCATCTGTAAAATGGGAATAGCGATAGAATCTCCCTCCCTCAGATGAGCTGATAATTGTAAAGTGCTTCGAGCAGAGCCTTTGTCAGTTATTGCTTCTCATTGTCGTTATTGTTCAAAGGAGAGGATACCTGCACCCACAGGGGTGGGGACAGGAAGGCCTCCTGTGGAGGGCATCTGAAAGAACAGAGAGTCTGGAGCAAAACACAAATGAAGATGGGGCTGCTTCGTTTTTTGTCTCTGTACCCCCAGTGCTGAGCACACAGTAGGTGCTTAACAAATGCTTGTTGGGTTGAACTGAATAGAAGAGGACATTTTGAGAGGCCACAAAAGAGAGAACTTTTTAAACCCAGGGATTCTGGAGACAAAACCAAGGCTCTCCACTCTACCCCCAAGGCCAGGGGTGAGGCATCTCAGTTCCTTTGGCACCTGAATTATAGACAAAAGACACCTTTTCAGTGAGTTTGCTAAGGCAGATCCTTGGGCCTGAAGCTAAGGGCTGGCGAATGGCTTTTAGAAGGCACATCGCAGCCCAGACCAACTAAATCTGCTTCAGCTAGGAACCCAGAACATGACCTGCCCTCTGAGCTAGGAGCTGTTGGACTGGCTCCTACTGAACAGGAACATGGACTAAGTCTGGAGGGGACCCAGAGGAAGAAAGAAGCAACGAGGCATTTGTTCAAGGAAGATAAAGATTAAATGAGAAATTAAAAGATTTTTCTAGAAAGAAAGCCTTGCTTATAGTCACCGAAAAAGCTGTTCATCCGACTAGTAATCAAAAAGGGTGCTAAGAAGTACTCCATGATGGTAGGACTGTGGAAAAACAGGTTCTAGACACCATCCATTCCTAGGGAAATTCCAAAGTTGGAGAATCTCTTGGAGAGCAGTCCAGAAGGACACCCAAACAGCTACAAAAAAGCTCCTGCCTTCCCTGACCCAATAATGCCGATACTGGGAAACAAAACGTCTCCTTGCTGTGTTTGCAGAAGGTTACAAAGCTTCCTGGAGCCAGAAAGCAGAGTCAGGAGCCATGGGTGGTAGTTAACAAAAGGCAGATTCAGGCAGAAGGGAAAGGGGACTCCCCAATGACGCTGGCTGCCCCAAGGTGAAGGTCTTTCAGGAGAGGCTGCACAACCACTCATCAGCAACTTATAGCAGGAATTCCTTGGGTTTACAGTTTGGCTAGAGATCCCTTGCATCTCTAATTCCTGGGCTTCATTAGTTCCTCCATGAAAGCCACACACACACACACACACACACGCATGCATGCACGTACACGTAAACACACATACTCACACACACATACACAAACACAGTAACTCATCGCATCACCTTCTCGTGCCTTAGGCATGTGCCCGTGTTTTTGGGAGGCCTCCCATCAGCATCTCTTCCCTGGAATATCTATAAGGGCCTTGGTAGCAGTCTTCTCTGAACTCTCTCTCTCCCATTTCTATTACCGCGCTCAGAGGTACGCAGTGGGTGCCCAGTGAGTGGCTGTTGAGTGGACTTCCATTCCTCTCCAGTCATGGTAGATGTCTGTCTCTGGGTGTTAGGTCCCTGCTCTCTGGTGAGAAGCCTATCAGACAATGCTGGGATTCAGGCCAGACTCTTCCCCATGATTCTTTGGAGAATTCCAGGCAGCCCCGGTGAAAACGTGCTGGGCCTGGGCTTTCCCCAGGACCCTTCTCATGCCCTTCAGACTTTCCCTGAAGGGAAGGCTCACAGCTCTGTAGGCTGTGAACGATGTGTCTCCAGCTCTTGCTGCTACATACGACCTGTGATGAGGCCTATGATGACACCCGGCTCTTCGAGTAGCCCTGTCTTCACAGAGGCTTGGGGGGAGGAGGAAAGGGGAGGCCACTCTGCTGCCACCCGGGACCCATTTGGGTACAGCCCAAGTTCTGCCCAGTTGGGGTCTCTAAACACACCTGAGAGGGGAACTATGTTACCAGGTCAGTGGTTAGTAAAAGTGAAAGAGTCACTACATATGATGAACGACACAGAGAAAAGAGTCAAGGAGATCTGGGCTCAAATCCTACCATGGCTTTCACTAGTCAAGTGGCCTTAGAAAAGTCACATCACCTTTATGAACCTCCATTTTCTTGTCTGTAAAATGAGAACAATTCCTGTCATCTCCCCCCCAGATCCCGCCCACAGACACACTTCCAGCAAGGGCTGGGGAGGATGATGTGAGAACATGGAAAGAGCACCTTGCCCTCCTTGGGCACCATATACATCCCTGGGGCCAAAGGCACGCCTCCTTCTGTCCCTTTTCCTACTGTGTTCCACAGGCCACAAGGCAGGCCTCAGGGACTTTCCTCTCTTTTCTCCTACTTGCTATGCTGGTTTCATTCTCATTTCCAAATCCAAGAAGCAAACAGAGCAGCCCTGTCCCTTCCCTAAAGAGCTGTGCAATCCACTCGTCAGACCCAGACAGTGGCCAGTTCCAGTATCTAAGATGGTCACCATATTAGCCGGCATTTATAAGGCGCTTGACCATTGTGAGGGACAGAAGGAGGGAGACATTTGCAAGTATGATCATCCTGACTTCACAAATGAGGAGCCCGAGGCTTGGAGAGGCTGTGATTGGCCCACGATCACACAGCCAGACAGACAATGACAGAGACAGACTGTGAATCCAGGCCTTGCTGACTCCAAGCCTAACATGCCATCCAAAGTGGTGGATGCTGTGGTTCAGGTGAGGACTGGAGGCATCCTGAGGGTGTGGACCCCTCCCACAGCCACCTGATGCTGTATCACATTTTGGTGACACACATACAAGAATGCCCAATGCCCTAGCACCTTGTTCCCTGGCCCTGCCTCAAGGCATCATGGAAGTTTGGTGTGACTCTACCCCAACAGTACATAAAACCTGATGGGACCCCCCCCACCCCCGAGCAAGCAAGAGATACTCTAAAGATGTTCATTATCTCAAACACAGACAATGCTGGATGAAAGCTGTCCCAGAAGGAAGGACCCCAAGAGGGAACCATGAACCTGAATCTGAGCCAGCAGAGCCCCTGCTGTTACAGCAGGTCCTCAATCCCCAAGAGGGGGCTGTGAGCCTGCTTGTCAACTGGGGACTTTTATGACTCATCAGGCCCAGGGCCTGCTCATTTAGAACTTGCCATGAGTCAGGGAGGCCTGAGCCAGACCTTCCTCACCAATTATTAGGCCTGAAACGTTATGACCAAGAGTGTGGGAAGCAAACCTCTCAGGGACTTAATAGCCCTATTTATATGTGCATCTATGATGTGGTAATGACAGAAAGGTCTCGTTCACTAATTAAGCCTGATGCCTGAGGACCTCTCTGAGCTGAGCTGGGAGGAAGCTATTGCCTGACTCTGAAAGCTGGAGGAGCCAAGAGCTTGGCCCTGGGTGACCCAGCCAAGAGCTCTCCCACTTCATCAGGACTGCTGCGGGCCTAGGTGACCTCCTCCCAAATGACCCCCAGCACTTAGGTTAAGGATCTCAGGAGCTCCAGCTGGCATGGAATCATGTCAGCTCCACTGTCCCAGAATCCCAGAAGCAAGGAGCAGAGCCAAGGTCTCCTCTGTACCCAAGTCAGCCCCACCCCCAGCCTCCAACTGACCCTTCCTCAGGAAGCCTGTTTCACTCTGGATCAGTTTGCACCATTGGGAAGTTTCTCCTTCCATCAAAAACCTCTCTGCCAGTTCCCCCATCACTCCTGGAACTGAGCAAAACAAAGCTGGTCCCTCATCCACAATCCAGACCTACAGATGCTTTTAGAGAGTGATCTTCAGGTGGTCCTGGAATTCAAGGACTCCCAATCTACCTCCAATTTGCCTTCTCCCTTGCTACATTCCTTCACACACTCTACATCCCAAGCACATAGATTTAGACATAAGGGGACCTCCAAGGTCATTTATTCCAACTTTCTTTTTTTACATATGAGGAAACTGGGGTCCAGAGAGGTCAAGCAACTTGCAAAAGGTGATTGATAATAGGGAGGAAGGAAGGAAGGGAGGAAAAGAGGAAGGAAGGAAGGAAGGAAGGAAGGAAGGAAGGAAGGAAGGAAGG
>NW_027185761.1:76657060-76699590 GCF_028583685.1 Petaurus breviceps papuanus | reverse complement strand
AGGAAGGAAGGAAGGAAGGAAGGAAGGAAGGAAGGAAGGAAGGAAGGAAAGGAGGGAGAGAAGAAAGAACATTTGTTAGAATTAACCCCGAAAAATAATTTTAAAATATGCCTTCTTCCCTTCATTAGAGAGATTGGTTGTGGATATGTAATGTTGCACATGATGTCAGATATTTCCAATATATTGTTTGGTTTTGCTGGACTGTTTTTTTTTTAATTTTGTCTATTTCAATCAGAATTCACTTATTATGTGCCTACTATGAGCCAGTATAAAAGTATAAGAACTTGGAACAGTATTAGTGGGACTGTGAGCCATTCCAACCATTCTGGAGAGCAATCTGGAATTATGCCCAAAGCTTATAAAATGGTGTATCCCTTTGACCCAGCGATATCACTGCTAGGTCTGTTTCCCAAAGTGATCAGGGAAAAAGGAAAAGCACCTTTATATTCTAAACTATTTCTAAGAGGTCTCTTTGCAGTGGCAAGAAACTGGAAACTGAGGGGACACCTGTCAATTAGGGAATGACTGAGCAAGTTGTGGTTTGTGACTGTGAAGCCATGCGACCTCGCTGTAAGAAACCATGAGCAGGTTGGTTTGGGCAAACACATGGAAAGACTTGGATAAAATAATGAAGAGAGAAGTGAGCAGAACCTAGAGAAGGTGGTGTGGTGTGAGTGTGTGTGTATGTGAGTGTGTGTGTGTTGAGTATATGTGTGTGTGTGAGTGTGTGTATGTGTATGTGAGTGTGTGTATGTGAGTGTGAGTGTATGAGTGTGTATGTGAGTGTGTGTATATGTGTGTGTATGTGAGTGTATGCGTGTGAAGTTCATTTAAAACATCTGTAATCCCTCTCTATGCTGTATATGAATCCAAGGCAACTGGAGGGGAGGGGCAGCAATCAGAAAGTCTTTGCATCTACGCTGTGCCTTGGGACCATTCCATTATTTGTTTCCTCGGCTCCTCACCTGACGTCCCTCACATGGCAGGTGCCTTCAGATGCTTGTTTACTAGTTGCCTGCTGTGCAGCAGAAGTGAGAAGAAAATGCATTTTTATGCAAAGCCCCAGAGATAGGAGTCAGAGTATCATGTGTGTAAAAGAGAGAAAAGGCCAGTTTATTCGAATGGCCGAGTGCAGAAGAGAGAGCGACGTCAAACGAGACAGGAAAGATAGGTTGTGCCTGCGGTGCAAAAGATTTTAAAAGATAAACAGAGCAGTTTATTTTTTTTTCCAAAAGGTAACGGGCAGTCATGGGTTTTACTGAGGAGGGGAGCTTCATGAAAATCATGTTGGCAGCTCTAAGAAGGCTGGAGTTGGGAGACATGAGACAAGGAGACCTACTGGCAAGGTTGTGCAATGACTCAGGCAGGAGTCTGTCCCTCAGGCTGCAAGGGGGTCTAATCAGGACTTAAATAAATACTTTTCAGCTCTTCATTGGAGGGTCAAATACCGAGGCTGAAGCCGAAATCCTCTAGCCACATAATGAGAAGACAGGACTCATTGGAAAAGCCCCTGATGTTGGGAAAGATTAAGGGCAAAAGGAGAAGGGGACGGCAGAGGACGAGATGGGTGAAAGCTCCACGGAAGCAATGAGCACGAGCCCGGCAGACTTCAGGAGGGAGTGGATCCAGGACTGAAGGTCCAGGGGGTCAGAGTCAGACACAACTGAACAACAAAAGGGAAGGAGCGACGAGGGGCTGAGTTAGCAGGCTGGCGGCGAGTGCGGAGGGAGAAATGACGAGGTGTGGCCGCTGATGGGACCTGTGCCCTGAGAGCAGGTGGTGCCGAGGGATCCTGCCCACATTCTCCATGCTTAGGAGATACTTTCTTGCGTGATTTCCTGACACTCTTTTCTCCGCAGGGTTGAAGCACCTGGCCGTCCTTCATTTTCCTCTCCTTGCTCTGCCCTCCAGAAGAAGCCCCATCTGCATTTGACCCAGATCTTCCTCAACTCTTGGGATTTCCAAAAGCTCTCTCACTTCTTGCCGCTGCTGCTGCCCCCCTGCCCTGCAGTGAGATCACTCCAGTGTCCTGGCTCTGCCATGTCTATATTCTCCACAGACAGTTCTGACCTGGTGACTTGCGCTGACGTCTTATCTCAAGACCCCGTGGTCTCGTGTCCTTTCTATCAGCTCTTTTCTTTTTTTACTTCTGCTCATTTTATTTTTCTCTTGATCCCTCCAGCGCCATTTCACTCATTCCCTTGCATCTGGGAACAAGTGTCGTGTGCTCACCCAGGTACCTTCCGATTCTATTCCAGCCTGCTTTTCCCCTAGCTTTTGCCTTCATTTTCCTCCACAGCATTTTATTACAGCTTTGGGGTCCTCTTTGTGTTTGGTCATTGTGTGAATGGTGTTTTCCCCTTTTGCCAACCAATTCTAGTGGTTGTGCTTCTTCCCATCATTCTGCTGCTGTTCCTGATAGGGAATGTTGGAGGAGGGGGCTCCCCCTGGCTCCTTTCCGCAAGTTGACTGGTCAGTCAGTCTGCCACCATGTTGCTGTTCTCGGCCCCTTCGCCATAACACAGCCCTAGGTCATTAAAAGGTGCCTGGAAGGAGATGCCAAGTTTAGTCTTCAAATGTTTGGAAGTCTGGGCAGCCCATTGTGTGGGAAAGATGCCTGTTCTGCTTGGGTCCCAGAAGGCAGGACTCTGAACAAGGCGGGGAAAGAGGGATGCACATGGACCATTTGTGTGCTGATGTCAGGAAAAAACTTCTCAACAATTAGATATGTCCAAAGGTGAAATGGACTGCCTCGAAGAATCTAGGTAGAACAGTGGATAAAGCACCAGTCCTAGAGTAAGGAAGATCCAACTTCAAATCCAGCTTCAGACACTTCCTAGCTGTGTGACCCTGGGTAAGTCACTTGACCTTGTCTGCCCCAGTTTCGTCATCTGTAAAATGGAGAAAATACTAGCACCTGCCTCCCAGGGTAGTTGTGGGCATCAAATGAGATTAGAATTGTAACTCAATTAAAAGTATCTGTCAAAGCAAGCCTCAAAGCACTCCCCCGATGCCAGCTATCACTAAGAGGTGGTGTCCATCTCTGCAGCAGAAGGAGCTTCTAACAAGCAGACTTGGGGGAGTCAGGGTTGGATCCCATGGGGCCCAGGACCCATCCAACCCCCAGCCTCTGTGAGTATCTCGCTACATTGTCTCTGGGTGCTTTCCATACACTTCCAGGCAATGTGTCTGCCTAAGAGAGAAGGCTCCAGGAGGTCATGACCGAGACTACAGGCCTCTCTTTGTTCTGTGTCTGGCAGCCTTAGAGACAAATGGAGGGACAGTTTATTGAAAGGGAGAGAAAGATCAAAGGACTGGAAAATTGGAGCATCTGAATAAATCCTCCCGCTCTTGCCACGTTTTATCTCATGCACACCCAATACTTTTTCTCTGATAGCATCTTCAATTTTATGACCATTCATTTGTAAAAATAAATACTGAGAAAAAGATATTTATAGCTAACATATCCCTTATCAAATATCATCTGAACACAACTTGTGCAAATGAAAACCTACATTGACATGTGCAGAGATGGACAGCTGGGGGGAGGGGGTGTCTGGGTCCAGGCTGGGGACAGCTTTTCCTATTTTGGAAGATCTGTTTTTGCAATGGACACTTACGGAGGTATGCTTTGGCCTGCTCTGAAACAAATCCAGGCCTTCTGGGAAAAGGGGGCATAGTGGTCAGCAATAATGGACCATTTCTCAACCACCTTTTCTTAGTAAAGAGCCATTACTTATTCTAATAATATAGTCTCTTCTGCTTTTCCCAATATCTTCCCAAAAAGCTTTTAAAATCCTCTTGCCTCCAGCCTCTTCAGCACCTGCGGTATTTCAATGATCAGAACAGATCGCCACAGAGGTGGCGGCAGATGTGTTCCTTTCCTCCGCTTGTTTCTCTTCACATTCACCATTAAATGCTCTTACGATGCACTGGCCAGAGCTAGGTCTCTGACTACACGTTTAACATTCTCTCAGGTCTACCTTGTGTCCAGTAGGATGAGATGCGGGGCTGATGATAGCCTGTCAAGATATTCAGAAATGTTAGAAGGGCCAGATGCAAAGATTGGTCATTGTTCTGCCCGATGTCAGCTTGGAGCAAGTTTCCAAGGTCACAATATTATACACCAGAGGGGGAAACAAAAAAAGTCTTGACAGGGCAGAACATTGCACTGAATCCACTAAATTGTAGTCTAATGAGAATAAATGTAAAGTTTTACACTTGGGTTCAAAAAATCAGCTTCAGAAGAATAAGATGGGAGAAGTATAGCTATGTAGCCATTCATCTGTTTAAAAAAAGGATTGACTTCATGGACATCAAATGCAATGAGTTAGCCCTCTGAAGGGGCAGGAGAAAAAGCAACCAAAGTTGGTCTTGGGCTGCATTGAGGAAAGAAGTGGAGTGCTTTAGCAGCACTCTGGTATGGCCTGGTCACATCAGGGTGGGGTCTGGTCCCAGTTCTCACATCTTAGGAAGGACATTGGCAAGCTGGAGAACATCTGAAGGAAGGCAGTTGGGCTGAGGGAGGCCTCGAGGTTTTGGATTGGTTGGAGATGTTTACCCTGAAGACCAGGAGAGTTAGAAGGACATGAGAGTCGTGTTCGAGGGTCTGAAGGGCTTCCAGGTAGGACAAGGCTTAACTTTGTTCTGCTTGGCCTCAGAGGGAAGAAGTTGTCCAGTGGGAGTTGGAAAGAGGAAAATATAGGCCTAATAGAAGGAAAATCTTGTCCATCAATTGGGGAATGGTGGGACAAATTGTAACATGTGATTGTGATGGAATACTATTGTGCTCTACAAGAAATGATGAGCAGGATGGTTTTAGAAAAACCTATACAAACTGATGCAAAGCGAAGTGAGCAGAACCAGCAGATCACTGTACACAGTAACTATATGGTAACAAAGATCAACCACGTAAGACTTAGCTACTCAGAAGATGAAAGGACTGATGATAAATATTATCTACCTCCAGAAAGAGAACTGATGAACTCTGAGGGCAGGCTAAAGCGTGTGTTTTCATTTCCTTTATTGTGCGTGTGTGTTTTCTTTTGCAGCATGGCTAATACAGATATGTATTCTGCATGGTTTCACATGTATAATCCATATCATATTGTTTGTCTTCTCAAGGGGTGTAATGCCATGCACAGAAGCTTTCCGGAAGAATGCTACTGTGAACAGCTTTTAAGGTTCTTATTACACAGTGTAGTGAACACTCTATTCCATAACACATCAAAGCAAAACATTCACAGAAAATCAAGGTACAGCATTCACAATATTAAAACTTATATTCACAAACAGCTTATCATTAAAATGGCCATATAGTTTTCACCAAAGTGGTCACAATATTTAGAACAAAGTACAATCATCTCAAAGTACAATAGTCAAAGTCTTCCATTCATGGGGCATGCTTAATTAACTCAATCAGTTACCTATTCAGCAATCAATTACTAAGTATCATTAATCACTAAGTTAAATAGAAAATACAGACCCTCCACCCCTTAGGTCACTAGTAAACTATAATTCCATCATTACTCAGTACCCACGGAGGGGTCTTTTCATCTTGACTTGGGGCCTGTTCTCAGGTTCCCTGGATCCCCTTCCATGGTCCCAGATTCTACCTGGATTCACCAGACTGTCACCTGGGCTCAATGGCAGACAGCTCCTATCCTTGACCAGCTCTCTGGGCAGGTCCTGCTCCACACTGAAGTTCCCAGGGTCTGGTCCATGTCAGATCCTTCACCATTTCTGCTCCAGGGAATTCAAGGCTCAACCAAGCCACAGACAGACAACGTCTCAGCATCCTGGCCATGCTTCCAGTCTTCTGCTTCCTCAGTCTTTTCCTGGGCTCCTGCTTTCTGGTTCCAGGGCTCTCATCCAGAAGAAACTCCACCACGAGAAGTTCTCAGGACTCAGTTCTCCATTCTTCTGCTCTGCCACCAGATCTTAGTCTCAAGAAAATTCTGACTGTGCCTCTCTGGGACTTTTCTTATATACACAGCATTAGCTTCCTGTTTCAGCCAACCCCTTCCTGTTATGTCAGCAACAGGAGACAGGAGTTCATCCCTTCTGTTTCCCCGACAGAGGCTTAATCAATTACTAAGTGCTAAGTACCTGCTACCTTTGCCAATACAAAGGGATCTTCAAATTCAAATAACATTACCATTACATTGGGTAGGGAAAGGTTAAGAGGGAGAGAATTTAGAACTCAATTTTTAAAAATTAATGCGAAAAATTTACATGTAATTGTTTGTAATGAAAAAATATATATATATATATATAAACAGAAAGAAAATCTTCCTGAGAGAGCTCTCCTAAGACAGGATGGGATGGCCACTTGGGCAGCAATGGGTTCCCTCTTATTGGGTGTTTTATGACAGCAGATGAAGGGCCTTCCATTATGCAGGAGTGGGTTGGACTCGATACCACCTGGATAACTTCCAGCTCCATGACACAGTCTGTAAACCTCCTGCTTTATGGGGGAGACTCCCCAGGCAGTACTAAGTCATGAATTCTCCAGTCCTAGAAATGTTTGGGGTCTTGATAGTCCTGGGTGTTTTCTAATGAGGCTCTCTTTTGCCAATATCTTTTCCCCACCAATGTGGAAAACCTCATGGGGAAGATGTTAGCCATTCTTGTCCAGCCTGTCATCAAAGAACCTTCAAGCCAATGGCTAAACAAATTGTGGTATATGAATGTAATGGAATACTATTGTGCTATAACAAATGAGGAACAAAGGGACTTCATATTTACCTGGAGAGGCTTATACAAACTGATGCTGAGTGAGAAAAGCAGAACCAGGAGAAATTTGTACACAATTACAGACACAACGTATTGTGATGACCAACTTTGATAGACTGGATTCTTCTCAGCAATGCAGGGTTATAAGACGACTCCAAAAAACTCATGATGGAGAGAGATGTCTACATTCAGAGAAAGAACTAGAAAGAATGGAGTTTGAATGCAGATTGAAGCAAACCACTTGCTCTCTTTCTTTTTCTTGTTTGGTTTTGTTTCCTCTTTCCCATTGTTCATTCCATCTGATACAATCCTTCTTTATAACCTGACTAATGTCTAATGTGAAAGTATTTTCAGATCCTATACTTGATTGCATGCCACCATGGCGGCGGGAGAGGGAGGGGCAGAAAATTTGAAACTCAAGGGATTGTGGAACTGAATCTTGTAAACTAAAAGTAAACAAGCAAATTAATAAAGACAATTTAAAAAAAAATAACCTTCAAGCCTAGAGAAGTTCAGCATCAAAGTCAAATCATCAAGAATAGAATAGAATCTATTAGTGAACCTGCTGATGTCATTATGTGATTAAACCTATTTTAAAAGATGCATTAGCTGAGGTTTTTTATAACCTACTGAAAGCATTCCAGGAGGCACCTAAGCCTTAGTTTAGCATGAAGTGAGACAGTAGAAGTATTTTCATAGGAACATAGAGTTACAAAAGAAAGGGATTTCAGGGGTCAACTAGGTCAACTCCGTCATTTGACAGATAGAGAAACTGAGGCTTAGCAAGTAGAAGTAGAAGAGGTAAAGTTGGAATCCAATTCCTCTGACTGCAAGTGTGGCCCTGGCTGTCCCCCAGGCCTTCTCATTCTCTGATTCCTGTTGGTGCCTTTCTATAAGTCATAGATTTGTGCTTTAGGAAGATGATTTTAGCAGGTATCTATAGGGAAGGTTAGGGAAGGGAAATCCTGAAAACAGGAAGTCAAGTTAGAATAATATTAGAATGGCTTAAGATATAGGTAAAAAGGTCTGACCTTGGGTCAACAAATTGCATCTGAGAGGAGATAAGGGAAAGTAAATGCAGCTGACTGAGGTTGGGAGCCTGGTTGGCTGGAAGAAGGGTGGAGGTTTCAACAGAAAGGGGTCAGTTTGGACTGGGGGAGAGATGAAGGCAAAAAATTATGAGTTATCTTTTTGGACATGCTGAGGACATCCAGGTAGAGCCACCAAGTAGTTGGTGATGTGGGACAGGAACAGAGGAGAATGATTAAGGAGAGATCTATAAACCTGCGAATCTTCTGCAAAGACATGTTCATTAAACCCATTAGAGCTGTAGGTATCACAAAGAGAAAAGCTATAAAGAAAGAAGAGGACATTTATTAAGCACTTATTATATGCCAGGCCCTGTGTTCAATGCTGGGTACACAAAGAAAAGCAAAAGCAGCCCCTGTCCTCAAGGAGTTTACATGCCAAAGGGGAAGAGGATATGTAAATGACTAGGTACTTATCTGATTTATACAAAGCTGGGGGAAAGTGATCTGAGAGAGGAAAGCATTAGCAGCTGGGAGGAAAAGGAGGAGGGCAGGGACCAGAAATAATCTCCTGCAGAGTGGGAGTTGATCTGAGACTTGAAAGAAATCAGTGAAGCCAAGTACAGGACCAGCCAGTGCAAAGACACAGAGATGAGATCCAGCCACTCTTGGGGGAAGGATATGAATGATGATGACCTAGCAAAGAAGACAAACTGACCAGTTTGCCCAATAGAAGAGAGTGTCTAGGAGGAACTTATTATCCATTTGTAGCATCTGTCCAAGAAATATAAAGAAGAAATAAATACACTCCCTCTTGGGCATCTCAATCTGGATGTCCCATAGATATCTAAACTCCACGTGTCCAAAACTAAACTCGATCTTTCCTCCCCAAATCCTCCACTCTTCCTAATGTATCTGTTTCTGTCAGTCACCACCATCCTTTCAGACACTCAGGCTCACAGCCTAAGTGTTATCCTACATTGTAGATAGACAGAAAGACAGAGAGATAGACATAGACAGATGCAGATACACACTCATATATAGCTTTTGTGTGTTTATGTTTGCCCACACAGACACCACCACCTGTCTGCATGCTTCACCATCCAGGCATCTAAAATCATGATTGGCCACTCTGTTGATGAGAGTTCTGGAGTCATTCTAGATTGTCTTCCTTCCTACTGGACTCGTGGTGTACATTATTCTCTTGGTTCTGCTCATTTCTCTCTGCTTCAACTTCTGCCTATCTCGATGAGCTCAGCTGTGAAAGTTACCCTTTCAATGGCATATCATAGCCTGGACCTTAGGCATTCTTCATGAAAATGGGTTTTCCTGTGTATAGGTGGGAGATGCATCATTTCAGTTCCATCAAATACCTTAGACTAAGTGCTAAGGCTTTTAATTAGAATGGGTCTGTTCTTGTGATAGATCTCTGTCATGACAATGGTAAACATCTCTGGTGAGCAGTATCCTTGATTTACCTGCTTGCTATGAAGGATCAGAGGGTCACTGAACAAAGCAACCCCATCTTACTACATCTCTCAAAGAATCTTGTATCATGTTGACATATGTCTGGGAGAGAACTAGAAAGGAGAGCCTGCAAGGCAGCATTAATTTTTAATCAATAAACATTTTAATAAACAATTAATATTTATTAGCTACTTACTATGTGACCATCACTGTGTTAAGTACTGGGGATACAAATACAGAAAGAAGGGCAGTTCCTGCTTTCCAGGAGGGGAAAACAACACACGAAAGAGCTGAAGAGGGAAAGGGATGCCTGGTGGGGGTGGGAGACATAGTGGGGGCAGGAGACATGGTGGAGGAGCCAAAGACATTCAAAATGCATGCAGCCAGGTAGAGGTGGGAAATGAGGAGTTGTCTGAATCAAATGTGTATTTTTCTTAATAATCAATAAATATTCATCCCAATGTGATCTACATCTTTCTGTCAATTGTGAAATGGAAAAGATGTAACTGCAGCATCACTTGTGAAAGCCTGCCCATTCCCTTCCAGTGTCCTCATCAAAAATGCCCTCAATGCGTGTATACAATATTCTCATAAAAATTTTATGTGGATGGGAAAGGAGACCTTCTCCCAGTGCCAAGAATTCCTCCATGGCTGGTTTCTATGAGTGAACGCAGACCAGGCATTCTCTTTTAAAATGCTAATAATCCTGAGATGATTAACACATTGCACTCTGATCTGCCACGGAGACCTCAGGGGGAATCCATTTATTGGAGATCCACTCAGACAAACTTGACCTAATTCCAAAATGTTGCTTAGTGAGGTCCCTGGTAACATTGTAAGAGCAAACAAGAAAAATTGGGTCATTGGTAAATAGGATTCACATTCTGTGGAAGAAAAAGGCTATCGTTCCCTGAATTCTCTGGGGCCAAGATACCTCAGGCTTTTGACTGACCCTCCTTCAGACATCCAGTTTCCATGACCAGTGGTGTTCTGTTCTGCCATGATGACTCTAAAGCACTCATTTTATTTGTTCTGTAAACATAAAAGCAGCCAACCCAACAGATGTCCAAGTTTGATGGAGGGTGCCAGGAGAAAGAACTTTTTCCCTAAAATATCAAATGATGAAATAATTCTGATCATGGTGTTCTCCCTAAAGAGTGGAAGACTAACAAGAATCTGCCTGGTTTTTGCTTCCTGAACTTTTAACCAAGGCTCCACATGTGAGATCTCTGTGGACTTCGGAAGGAGCTCAGAATGGCGGCCTGAACTGCTTCATCTTCTACCAAATCTTATTGTTGGCTGGTTCCTTCTTTCTTGCTTTCTGAGGGATCAAATGCACCTCGAGCTCCTCTGGAGTAAGACTTACCCAACCACCTCCAGAGTGTAAGGGAGAAGTGAGTGCTCCTGAAAACCAGAGAACAAGGGTTTCGTATAAAATAAGAGAGGACAAAAAAATCAGAAGATGCAGAGGAGAAGCCAGTGCAATTGTAGGGAGGCTGGACAGAAGAAGGCTGTGAAATGAAGAGAAAGAAATAAGGATGACTGAAGACATGAGGCCCTTCCCCAAAGGGATGGAGGAAGAACTTCTGAGGAGAAAGCAATAGCTTCTTCCCCAAGGAATGATGATATAAATGCAAAGGTAATGATGATCAGGAGAGACTTCATCCAGTCATGGTCAATCAAAGAGAGACTTGTAATGGTTATTGATTTCCTGCCAAAGAGGGCTGAGGCAGGTCTTCAGATGCTGCTAACTGCGTGCCAGAGAGCCTCCTAAGACTTGCTAAAATAGAGAGAAGACCTCTCCCGATTTCCTTTGACTTTGTAGGCACAAATCATAGAGCTGGAGGGAATCAAGAAAGCATGGGTAAAGATTAGGACTTTTTGGACCTGAAAAGTAAAGAACTTTGAAAGCCCAGATGACACTTTATCACTGCTCCAAATCAAAGGCCAGAGATTAGGAAGAGAAAGGCAGGTTTGGAAAAACAGCTTCTGGTCAGGAAGATGGTGTTGGAAAATAGAACCTAGATTGCTGGACCACAGGTTACAACATATCAGTGATGGGTTCTTGCTCATGGATGGCATATACCTAAGAAAATACTATTAAGAATGAGTTTGGGTCTGAATCAAGATGGCAGAAAAGAAGGAAATGGTATAATGTGCCCACACACATCTACCCCAAACTCCTCCAAACAGATCTAGAAAATAAGACATCACAGTGAATCATTGTTCTATCCCAGGTTGGCATGAGAGGAGAGAGAGAGACCTGTGAGCACTAGGCTTGGGGTTTAGCCAGGACTTATAAGAATTAATTAAGAAGCATTCTAGAATGGGTAATGGCTGTTCACCAAAGCAAGCAGAGGTTCCAGGCCCTTACTAGGGCCTTTCCACACCCATACCAGGACATCTCAACAGGAACAGGTACCAAACGGTAGCTTTGTCATCTACTGCCCAATTCTGGTAACAGATCTGGGATGGACTGACATGGGGAACTGCACTGGCAGTGGTCTTCCTGAGGAGGAACGCCCCAGGTGGTACACCCAGAAAGGAGGGAACTCAACTCACAAGCAAGTAGCAGCAGTAGTGCGGCTGAAGGCTGTGGAGGAAATCACCAGACCAAAGGGGAGCCCACATCTGCATCACTGCCAAATAGCACAGCATCTGCCATCGCTCAGACCCAAATCCGAATCCAGGTCAGAGCTGGAACAGCTGAGCCTTGGGGGTGGGGGAAGTGTTCAGGGGAGAGACAGTGATCAGACTTTGCTCTGGATCAAAACAGCCTGGGTGCACTGAAACCTTTAGGTCCTCAGACTTAACTGTCCCTGAGGTCCTAGGAAACAGGTGCATGTAGCAAGCAGATCCCAAACCTGGAACATAGGAACCAGTAATAGTAACAGTAGGGAAATGCAAGTATTTGGCCATCTGCCTCTGTGTGTGTCTCCTCCCCCCTCTCCTTCCTTCCCTCCCTCCCTAAAACAGAGTTCCTAATAATTTGGTGGTATCCAGTAATGGCAACTTAATCTTTTAAAGAAAGATACACAAAACAACAAGAGGAAGATTTGCTCTGGATCTGATTCTTACCAACAAAGATGAAATGATAGCTAGGATGTAAAAGATGGAATCATTGGGGAAATTTGCCATTTTATCTTAGAATATGTGATAGGTAATGATAGAAAAGCCAGGAATAGTGTGAATAAACCCTAGATTTGGTGAGAACAAATTTTGAAAGTTTTAGAGAAATGATAAGTTTATGGACAAAAATTCTCTAAGGAAAGTAATCCTAGTAAGAGTGAAAAGCCTTCAAGAGTTAAACTCTAGGGGCAGAGCCAAGATGGCTGAGTACAGGCAGGAATTCACCCAGCCTCTAACAAATAAATAAATATAAAATATTTGGGAGTTTGTCTTCCAAGACAAACCCAGAAATTATACAAACATTGACAAAACACTTTTCACACAAATAAAGACAGATCTAAAGAATTAGAAAAATAGGGGCAGCTGGGTGGCACAGTGAATATAGCACCTGCCCTGGGGTCAGGAGGACCTGAGTTCAAATCCATCCTCAGCCACTTAACACAAAATCTAGCCATGTGACCTTGGGCAAGTCACTTAACCCCAAATGCCCTACCTTCTCCCCTCTAAAAAGAAAAAAAAAGAATTAGAAAAATATCAATTGTTCATGAGTGGACCAAGCCAATATAAGAAAAATGATAATTCTACTTAAACTAATTTACTTATTAGGGCTATACCAATCAAATTACCAAAACAGTATTTGATAGACCTAAAAATAGCAATAAAATTCATCTGTAAGAACAAGTCAAGAATATCAAGGGAATTTATGAAAAAAAATTCAAAGAAGCTGGTCTAACAATACCACATCTCAAACTATATTATAAAGCAGTAATCATCAAAAACTATCTGGTACTGGTTAAGAAACATAGTGGCAGATCAGTGGGATAGATTAGATACATAAGACACAGTAGTAAATGACCACATTAATCTGGTGTTTGATAAACCCACAGATCCCAGCCTCTGGGATAAAAACTCACTATTTGACAAAAACTACTGGGAAAACTAGAAAACTAGGTGTAAACAAACATCTCACACCACATACCAATATAAGGTCAAAATTAGTACATGATTTAGACATAAAGGTTGATACCATAAACAAATTAGATGAGCAAGAAATAGTCTAATTGTTAGATCTATGAAGAAGGGAAGAATTCATGACCAAGCAAGAGATAGAAAAGGGTTACAAGATATAAAATGGATTGTTTTTGTTATATTGAATTTAAAAGGTTTTGTACAAACCAAGATTAAAAGGATAACAGAAAGCTGGGAAACAAGACTTGCAGCAAGTGTCTGTTATAAAGACTTCATTTCTCAAATATATAGAGAACTGATTCAAATTTATATGGATACAAGCCATTCCCCAAATTGAACAGGCAGTTTTGAGATGAAAAAATCAAATCTATCTATAGGCATATGAAAAAAGTGTTCCAAATCATTCTTGATTAGAGAAATGCAAATTAAAATAACTTTGAGGTATCAAATTGGCTAAGATAACCAAAAATGGGAAATGATAAATGTTGTATAGGATATAGGAAAACTGGGACTCTAATGCATTATTGGTGGAGTTGTAGACTGATCCAATCATTCTGGAGAGCAATTTGGAACTATGACCAAAAGGCTATAAAACTGGGCATACCCTTTGATCCAGCAATACCATTGCTAGGTTTGTATCCCAAAGAGACCATAAAAAGGGGGAAAGACTCACATGGTCAAAAAGTATTAATAGTAGCCCTTTTAGTGGTGACAAAATATTGGAAACTGAGGGGATGCCCTTCAATTGGGGAATGGCTGAACAAGCATTGTTAACAAGTAATCGATATCCCAGATAAGGAAGGAGATCACAAGAGAGCCATCGGATGCCTTTAATGAACCCAGTTCTAGAAATTGGATGGATGTGACTTAGGGCATCAAAAAGTATGGCCAGCATTACTCCTGAGTTTCCTGAGGCATCTCTGAAAGACCATGGAGACTGGAAAGCTGCTTCAGTGTTAGAGAAGGGATAGTGACTATGGTCAAGAGTCAGAAGAGAGACTAGAGTTTGGCTGGAACACCTGACACCATTCTAAAGGTGGGTGGCCCTCTCTCCAGCTCACAGTCACAGCTCCCTCTTACACACACACTACAATACAGCCAAACTGTCGCTACTGCTCACTTTCCCATATTATTGTGCAAATAGGTTTTTTCCCTCTTTTGATCTTCTTTGCAGTACAGACCTAGAAGTGTGAATGCTGAGTCAAAGGGTTTGCATGGTTTTATAGCCCTTTGGGCATAGCTCCAAATTGCTCTCCAGAATGGCTGGATCAGTTCACAATTCCACCACCAGTACATTAGCACTTCAGTTTTCCCATATCTTTTCCAACATTTATCATTTTCCTTTTCTGTCATATTAGCCAATATGATGTGTGAGGTGATACCTCAGAGCTTTTTTAATTTGTGTTTCTCCAATCAATAGTGATTTAGAGCATTTTTTTTCATATGGCCATAAAGAGCTTTGATTTCTTCATCTGAAAACTGCCTGTTCATATCCTTTGACCAATTATCAATTGGGAAATGACCTGTGTTTTTATAAATATCATTCAGTTCTCTATATATTTGAGAAATGAGGCCTATATCAGAGACAACTGCTATAAAAAAATTTTTCCCAATTTTCTGCTTTCATTTTAATTTTGGTTGCATTGGTTTTGTTTTTGTAAAAACTTTCTAATTTCATATAATCAAAATGATCCATTTTACATTTTGTAATCCTCTGTATCTTATTGGTCATAAATTCTCCCCTTGTCCATAGATATGACAAGTAAACTATTCCATACTCCCCTAACTGGCTTATGGTATAGTACATTCTTAAAACATAGATCTGACATGTCAGTCCACTGCTCAAAAATATTCAACAGTCCCCTGTTTTCTCTAGTTTAAAATAGAAATTGCTTTTAAAAGCACCAATCACATCCCTCTCCTATCCCAGAACTTCCAATGGCTCTCTATTGTCTTTTGAATAAAATACAAACTTCTCTGCTTAGCATTGGGAGTCTCTCCCATCTGGCTTCTGGCTTCAGCCTTTCCAGGATCACACCATTACTCCCTTCACACACTCTCCCCTATATCCATGCTCACCTACACACTTCTCTGCATACATAATGCCCTCATGGAAGACAGGAAGAAACCATAACTGTGACCTTGAAGCTGACAAGGGACCAAGTCATAATGTGAAGAAACAAAATGACACTTTTGCCCTCCGATGCTACTGTGAGATACATGAACAGCATAGTTCTGATAACCCCAAGTATAGTTCCCTTCCAAGGAAGCCTCAACCATAGGCAAATGCTAGAAATCTGGAAGACCATCTGTCTCCAGAAGGTTCAAGCTCCCCAGCTAGGGAAGGAGAGAGTAATCCTAACTATATGTGTGAACTCTCTAGGTTTTTTATATTGTACATTTTCCTTGGTATAAAATTAAAGGTATCCTGTACTTGGTTGGTTTGAGTGTTTGTGGTAACACCTAGAAGAGGCGGATACCAACCGATTCATGACCCTTTGTGTAGAAACGTAGACGTGATCCAAATTCTGAGGTTTCTAGGCAAAGACTAAGTGGGAGCTTGAGCAAAGAAGTATTTGTGAGAAACCCCTGACATTAAACTCAGTCCCTTATGCAAAGAGCTTGTAGTTCTGGGTTGTAGATTTCATAGTAGAGCTTGACCAAGATCTCTAGGGATCAGGGTTGCATAGAGAGGACGTTCTTGGAATCCTTAGCAAACCGGGGTGTTTCCCTTTGAGGGGGGACAAAGACTGGATATGCAAATTAAGAAGAAAAGCCATTTGCCTCATTAAACTGACCAGGCTCCTTCTGATTACACCTCCTTCTTGATAGAACAATCACAACAATAACAGAAATACATTCGATGCCACCATGCACCCGCCAAACCAGAGAACAGGATAAAACTCGGCGCTGGCCTTGCTGTGGAAGAGCAGGCACACTAACCTAGAGCCAGGGGAGCTGCTGATTCCAGCAATTTGGAAGGCAATAGGGAATGTTAAGAGTTATCAAACCGTTCGTTCCCTTTGACCCAGTAATTCCACTACTAGTATGAAACCCAAAGGAATTTAGAGACAGAAAAAAAGACCTATCTGTACAAAAAAAATATTTCTAGCAGCTCTATTTATAATGATAAAAGTAGAAACAACTGCTTCCAGTGATTAGGGAATAGCTGAACAATTTCGGGGATGTGGGTGTAATGGAATGTTCTTGCACCATAAGAAATAACTGTTGTGAAGAATTCAAAGAAATGTGGGAAGATTTACGTGAAGCGAAGAAAGCGGGGCTGAAAGATCGGCCTCCGCCGGGCTCCAACTATGTAAATAATCCCAGCGGCAGCAGCGGGAGACCCGCCGGGACCATGCTTCCCTGACCAGTGGGTACAGCTGACCTCTCTCTCTCGTTCCATTTTGCAACAATCCCCTAATAAGCCGTTTATGGTTACATCGACTTTGGGTTTGGTTTGTTTATCTCGGTTTTTCTTGTTGCTGATCTTGTTGCCTTCTGAATGAGACACAGCAGAGCCCTGGTAAGAGCCCATTCAAACTGGCTTCCAACTCTGCCTTTCTACCTCTCACTGCCTGACGCAGCAAGTGCGTCACCTCTTGGGCTGTCAGTGCTGCCCTCCAAGGCCACAAATGGCAGAGTAAGGGCTGGACAGTCCTGGTGGAGGGCGCTTCCTCAGGGGGAGTCTCCAGAACAGACACAGAGTAAAGCACCCGGACACATACACGCACACTGATGGCGGTGACCCAGCCTTTATACAGCGTGTTAAGGTTCGCAAAGCTCTTTACAAATATTGTTTCATAAATTTTTACGTCTCCCTGCCCCATTTTGCAGATGAGGAGACCGAGACTGAGAGACAGACTTAGGGACTGAGGGTCCCGTGGCTGCCGCCTGAGGTCTCTCAGGAGAGCTGAATGACCCTCACGCCAGGAGGGAGCCTGGCAGGATGGGGCTCTGAAGTGGTGCCCTCTTACTCCTTTGGGCGTAATCCCTTAACATTCCTGGCAAAAGAAGGCAAATGCGGTGGAGGGCGGAGCCCTTCCTTCCCAGCTAGAGGATGCACAGTTATCTTCAGCCTGTCATGCCTAGGTTCATTTGTGTGGTGACCCAGTCTTTTAACGGACTGCTTAGCGGGTTTGCGGAGGCCAGGTGGCAGTGGCTGGAATTCTAAACTTGGAGTTGGGGAGACCTGGGTTCCAACCCTGCCATTGGCACTTACTGGTTGTGTGACCTTGGACAACTCATTTCACCTAGAGAGGTTTCCTTATCTGAACCTGTTTCCTCATTTGTAAAATGGAAATAGTCACAGCACCTGTCTCCCAGGGCTGTTGTGAGGACCAGATGAGACAATATTTGTAAAGCACTTGGCAAGCCCTGCGATGCAACTCTATTAATTCTAACCAGACCTCCGTGGACCTGCCAAAGGGGTGGTTCTCACCTTGAGACGGCTTCTTTCTGCTGCCTTCTGAAGACCGAGGCCAGCTCAGAGCTGTCCCAAGGTCAGGATCTGGGAAGAGGGGAGGAGAATTTCTCCTCCCCACACAGAAAGAAGTGGTCCCAGACTCAGAGGCCAGTGGCATGGTAGCCTGGGGAAGGATGTATCAGGGATTATAACTGAGAACGCTGGAGGGGGCAGAGAGCAGTCCATCCCAGAAGCGAGCCGTTGGCTGGGCTGGCCACAGTGAAGGAGGGCTTCCTGAAGAGCTTCCTCCTGAGGGCGCCCTGCCTGCCTGACTGGGAAGCCAGAATTCTCCAAATTGACCTTCTTGACGTCCTCCTCACCATCCCTACCACCACCATCCCAGCAGCAACCGAGGTTCCTTCAGGGGCCGAGAAGCCAAACTACCCATTAGACAAGTGCCTTTGGGTCAGCCCCAAGGAAACCTTGGAGGGCAAAGAGAAGTTGGCACAACATGCTTTAAAGAGGCCATTACCACAGCATGGGTCAGGCTAAATGACCACAACTAAACCCATGGTTTCTTTCCCATGACTCCAGCTGGTGGATGGGAGCCTCCAATCCTCTCCTGGTCCCAGAGCAGCTGTGATCGAGAACAAGGAAGGGCTGATGGTGAGATGTCATGGGAAGTGCTCTGGGTGGGGAGGCTCGACAGCCAATGGGCATCTTAGCTCAGTTCTGACTTCTAGGCCTGACTCTGTTGGACACACCAGATGAATGGCCTTGGGAAAGCCTCACTTTCCTGGTTCATCCAATGGTTATGATAACTCTCCTCCACAAAGTGTTCATCCAATGTCATCATGGTATGGAGATGACCCTGTGTCCCCCTATTCCATGCCAACAGAATACAACAGGTTCTATCATTCCATAAAGATTTCAGACAAGGTTCTAAACTCTCAGGATCTATGTCCCAATTCCCACTCTCAGATGACTCAGCTCCCCGAGCAAGGAAACCTCTCCCTTCAAGGTCCTGGGGTAACAGTGAGGGGCCATGGGTGTCTCTCCAGTTCCAGCCTCTCTCCTGACTTCTCATCTCACATCTCCAGCTGACTAGGGTGGATGAGTGAGTGTGTGAGTGAGTGTGTGGGTGTGTGAGTGAATAAGTGAGTGTGTGAGTGAATGTGTGTGAGTGTGTGTGTGAGTGAGTGTGAGAGTGAATGTGGGAGTGTGTGTGTGTTTGTGTGTGAATGAGTCAGTGTGTGTATCTCAAGCTGGCTGTACAGCAGATATCTTAAACTCCAATGTTAACACTGAACTCACTAGCTTCACCCTACAATTCTCCCCCCTCTTCCTAATTGTCCTATTGCTGTTGAAGGTGCTGCCATCCCTGGAGTCCCCTAGGCCTGAAATGCCATCCTGGGCTCCTCACACTTTCTCCCCCCACCCCAGCCAATCTACTGCCAAGGCCTGTAGGATTTTCCTTCATCACTTCTCTCAGAGACTCCCCTTTCTCTGAAGCTGCTGATCTCCCAGCCCCAAGTCTCCCCTTGCTCCAACCCATCCACCAAATCCATCCTTGGAAAGATCAGCTCTTACTGCGTCAAATCCCAGAACTCCAAGATCAAATATAAAACTGTCTCTCTGCCTTTGAAACCCCTCCATAGCCTAGCCCCTTCCTACACCATGTTCCCTTTCACGTGCTCTGATCCAGTGACCCCAGACTCTGGCTGTTCCTTGAACACAGAGTGCCATGTCCCAAATCAGCATTCATCACTGGTCATTGGCTGTTCCATGGAGTTCTCCCTCCTCATCCCCCCTTCCCAGCTTCCCCAGCTTCCTTCAGATCTCAGCTAAAGGCCCGGCTTCTGCGTGGAGCCTTTCCCAATCCCCCCAACCTCGGAGCTTTTCCTCAGAGACCATCCCCAATTTGTCCCGTACACAATATGCGTTCATGGCTGTTCCCCATTAGGTCGGGAGCCCCTTGAGAGCACATGTCCTTCTTTATAGCCTCCACATTTAGAATGATGTCTGGCACACAGTAGACCCTTCAGCTTGAACTCCCCTTGGGACATGCTCTCATTTCTTGCCTGGCTCCCTACGCCCCCAAGTCAGGACCTAGGCCCTTTCACATTCCTTTTGTACCTTTTCTTCTCTCATTATATTGTAAGCTCATTGGGGGCTTACAATGTTTGTATCCCTCATGCTTTTCACAGTGAGCAGTTAATAAGTGTTTTTTTTTTTTTACTATTGGCTACTCACTAATGTTAAATGACAATAATCTCTATCCAGTTAACCAATCAACATCAACTAGTTTTAGAAAGAAAGTGTTTATTGAGAATCTGGAAAGCCATTGTCTGGGCCTCAGTAGAGAGAGTTTCTTTTTTAGATGTAAATTAGATAAAATGGCTACTCAGGCACTTTCCAATTTGAATGTACAATTCTACAGCAAATTGCTGCCTGGAGAATGCCATCACCCAGAAGAGGGGAGGCATGAAGCATTAAGGTGAAGAATGTTGGTGAGTCCCCCTGGGGAGTTGTGGGGTGGGCTTTCCAGGAGGGAGGGGGTCAGTCAGTCCTCAGTTCCTCTGGAATGTTTCCAAGTTAAAGAAGCTAGGGCTTCAGAGAAGAACATCAAGCAATACACATTGACCAGGGCAGCTCCTTTCCCAGTCTCAGGCTGCCTGGGGAGAGTAGATAGACAGAGGGAAAGTCAAAACCTGTTTGGCCAGTGGGCGAGGCAGAAATAAGATTCTCTTGGAAGGAGGCAGAGAGAGAAAGCCCAGAAAGCCCTCTGCAGCTGCAGAGAGCAGCTCTGGATAACTGGTTGTCCTGGGGGCCCATCTTGGCATGTCTCTTGTTTCCCCTGGGCTATGTGTGTCCCTGGGCAAGCCTTATGCGCTGCCTGAGGCACTGGGCACCAACAATAACTAGCCATGTCTCAGTTGGGAGAGCTGAGGCCTAGATAGCTCCCTGTGAGCCACTGGCCCTTCTTCCAGACTGCCCTGTCTGAAGTCATAGACCTTGACGGTCAGAGGCTGAAGGCTTCTATCACTCAAACCTAACCAAAGAGGTCTGGAATTATGTGACCCAAAGAAAGGTTCAAGATATGTCAGGTGCCTTGTCTACCTTTGCATCAACCTGCTTCCCCCTACCTGCAAAAGTGCTTGGGGAAATGATCACCCAGGAGCCCAGGCTTCAATGATGTACACAGCACTACCCTCATCTGCTAGCTCAGTAATACTACCCAAAAAAGGAAGTGAAGCTAGTCTGGCGTGGTCTGATCCTGAGAATGTCCTCTTGTCTCTCTGGATGCTCAGCAGCCATGTGGTTATTTAATGACCCATTCTAGAATTTTCCCAGGACAACGTAGGTGTGTATTGGCGAGGACAGGGTCCCATTCGTCAGCTCTGAGTAAAGAAGGCAATTTCAGTAGCCTCATAAAATGATCTTCCTACCTTCTCCCTCCCCCCCAATCAAAGAATCTCAACATTGGGAGGGTCCTCAGAGACTATGCAGTGTCTACCTAAACAATAATGCTATTTACTTCCATAAAAAAAAAATAATCAGGGGTCGCTAGCTGGCACAGTGAATAGAGAACTGGCCCTGAAGTCAGGAGGACCTGAGTTCAAATTTGGCCTCAGACACTTAACACTTACTAGCTGTGTGACCTTGGTCAAGTCACTTAACCCCAATTGCCCTCCAAAAAGCAAATAAAAATAATAATGCAACCTTTTCTAAAGACTTCCAATTAGGGAAAACCCACTGTCTCCCAAGGTGGGCATCCCATTCCCTTTTTAAATAATCCAAACAATTTTGGTCCTCAGAAAAAGTGATAGGAAATGGCACTCAGGGCAAATAGCACATGGTAGCACCTCAGTTCAGCTCTGGGGAAGGGGGAACCCATGAAGATCCATGCTGGGAGTGGAAGGGAGTGGGTCCCTGTCCTCCTGGGGGCATCCAGAGAACCTTGGGTACAAGGCCCCACGGAAAAGACCCAAGGACCTCCAGAGGTCTATGCTAAGGAGAAACAGAGTGGACATGTGCCAGGGAAGAGGTCACTCATGGTAGGGGCAAAGTGCACTAATGCTGGGATCCAAAAAAGATAAAAACACATTCCTGCTCTTAAAGAGAAAACATTCGGTTCCCGGTCTGACCGAACCGTCAAGACAGAAATGCCATCATTTTAAAATAACATGATCTTTAAACATCCTTATTTAAGATCTTTGCACCATCTACGTTGTGCTGGGTTCTCCTGAGGGGTTGCGTTTGCAATGGAAATCTTGTGGGCCACAGCTTTTTAAAACGAGTGGACAATCAGCATGAACCAGGTGGAGGGCAAGCAGGGACAGCTCGTTCTTGGTCTCTCCATGAGGACTCGGTGTAGATGTCTTGTGGTAGAAATGATCTTCTAGAGCCTGCGTGTCTCCCACCACAGATTCTAATGAGAAGACCTTTGATGCATGTGCAGATCATTTCCATGAAGATTTTGGAAAGAAAGCAAGCATATTGGTTAGGAATTGCAACCGTGCAATGGACAGAAATACAAGTGCAGATATTAGAGTGTCATGATAATGGTTTATACTTAGATGGATAAACCAAGAAACAAATGGATAGCCCTTTGTCTGTTCATGCAGCCAACACTCAGCAGACACACGGAGGTGGACCTTTTTCTCATGCTTTTTCAGGGCTCTGATAATTTCTTAAATTCCTAAGGCTGTTGTACCACTAATTCGCCTTCTAGAAGAGAGGCAGACACACAGCTGAGGACAGACAGGCAGACGAACAGATAGGCAGGAAAACACACAGACAAAGGCTCCATAACGGCATGCCTTCCGCACTTGGATGGATCTGGGATTGTAGCTATATGGGTCAAACCATAGTCAAGGGAAGAATCAGAGGCTGGCTCCAGGGACCCTCCCAGCTTATCCAAATAGTGGGGAGGCAGACATTTCCTACCTGGCTGCATTTCTCTGGATTCCATCAGACCCCCATGGCCAAAGACCCTCCCCTGAGACACAAACACAAACACACATACACAGAAACACAAATACACACAGAAATGCAAACACACAGTTTTCTTTCTGATGTGTGGTCCCCCCTCATTAGATCTGAGCTCCTTGAGGGCAGAGAAAGTCTTTGGACTCTTTTATCCCCAGCACTTAACACAGTGTCTGGTATATAGCAGATGCTTAATAAATGTTTGCATTGGCTGAACTTTGGCAGGAAATAATTCTATTCAAGATCAGTTTGGGGGCGTTTCCTATTCCTCACTTTCTGGAATCAATGGCTCTTTTGAGTCTCTCCCATTTATGTCCTTGCAATCAATCTTAGTGTCCTTTCCATGCATAGTCTTGCAATTTGTGGCTGCTTTTGATCTTTGTTCTAACAAGGTGGGGTCAGCCTATGAGGAGAGAGCTGATGGAGGAATACTACCTCAGAAATCACTGCTTGTTCTGTCTTTGTTAAGATAGAGTCATTAGGGCTGAAGCAGTTCATCTTTTAGTGTTCCTGGTAAGTATTTTCAAGGAAAATCACAGATTGTGTTCTATTGTAGAAGATAAAAAAGTGGAGAAATTCCATAAGAAACTTGGTGTCTCTCAAAATTAAATCATTTTATACCCTGATACTTGATGTACTCAATGCAAAGGTGGGCATAGATAATGGTGTCGAGAAATAGGTGGGAAAATACAGGTCAGCAATATGGAAGGCAGCAGGCCAACCCAAACCTCTTCAGTCAGTCTTGAATTGTTTCTTTGAGAAAAGAACCAGGAGGTACAGAGCATGGGGTGGGGGAGGGGAGCACCATTGATATCACAAAAACAAAAAGTATCACATTCCAATTGATAGTCACTGACCCTTTACCAATAAGGAGTCTTTCAGGATCATTTGTCCATGTAATCCCAGGGAAATAGCCACCAGCCAAACAAACCTCCTGATGATGAGGGCTGGACTAGAAGAGAGAAAGAGACAAGAACTGGTACTGAAGGGGGTGTCCTAGTGATGAGGTGCAGGCTCTGGGAACCCCCCTTGAACTCTGATTAAATTGTCCCATTTGTTGAGGCATTTGCATGAGGCCATAAGCCTTACATTGGGACTGGGCCCAAACCTCTGTTACTAGACTTCCTACCCTTGAGCTTATCAAAATATCAATCCACCCTTGAACTGGCCTAGCCCAATGAGTCTATTGGCTCCAGGTGGCCTCCTGCAACTTCCCACCCTTAAGCACTCATTGACCTCATTAACTCCTCCTGAAGACCCTCCCCAAACTCCTGCTCTAGATCACCCCTAGATTCCGGTCAGGGAACCAAAAATGAAGAGATTACCCATAAAGAGGGTTAGGGCTGCTCTGGAGACCCCAAAATACTAACACACTGGGTCCTGCTGAGTGAATTCGACTCAAGTCTTCTCTCAGCCAAAGAAAAGTAAAGTTTATTAAAAGTTTGCTTGTATTGGACACAGAGTAAGCCTGTGCTAGGTCATCCTATGGTGCTCTCACAGACATGGAGACAAGATGGGGTCTTATATACAGAAGGTTGTGGGAGGAATCTAGGGGTGGTCCAGAGGAGGAGTTTGGGGAGGGTCTTCAGGAGGAGTCAGATGAGGTTAATGAGTGATTAAGGGTGGGAATTTTCTAGAGGTTACCTGGAGACTACAGGCCATGGTGGGCTAGGCCAGTTCAAGGGTGGATTGACACTTTGATAGGCTCAAGGGTGGGAAGTCTAGTAACAGAGGTTTGGGCCCAGTCCCAATGTAAGGCTTATGGCCTCATGCAAATGCCTCATCAAATGGGATGATTTAATCAGAGTCCAAGGAGGGTTCCCAGAGCCTGTACCTCAAGGACTCAAGGAGACGTCAAGGGGGCTCCCAGAACCCATACCTCCTCATTCCCACAACCTTCTGTATATAAGACCCCATCTTGTCTCCATGTCTGTGAGAGCACCATAGGATGACTTAGCACAGACTTACTGGGTCTAATACAAGCTAACTTTTAATAAACTTTACTTTTCTTTGGCTGAGAGAAGACTTGAGTCAAATTCAATTGGCAGGACCCAGCATGTTGGTATTTTGGGGTCTCCAGAGTAACCCTAACCTTCTTTATGGGTAATCTCTTCATTGTTATGGTTCCCTGATACTGAAACACTGCTAATCTCAAGCTCTTCTCCAGCCGGGACTGGAAGGTATGTAAGCCTCTCTCTTTCCCTAATACCTTGGAAGTGCAGGGGTTTTGCTTTGTTTTGTGGGGTTTTGGGGGGAAGGGAGCTGACCTCTAAGGTCCCATTAACTCAGACAGCTAGGAGGCTGTTTCGTGCTCAGCCTGACCTCAGGTTCTCAGTCCTGTTTAGTTATTTTGGAGAACATGGACATGTGCACAGCTTCTGAAGAATGGAGGATAAGGACAGACGCCCCATCTGGAAGTGTAAGCCAGATTCTTTCAATTCTCTTGGCGCTAGGGAACTGGGAAAACTTCAGGTACTTTTTTGTGGGGGGTTTTTTGTTTGTTTTTCGAGGCTTACTCTCAAACCTTCCTTTATGGAGAAAGGGACTTCCAGGCCCTATTCCTGTAGCTCCCAAAAGTTCGCCTTTGGATTGTCTTTTACAACATTGGAGACCTTAAAAAGGAAAAGTTGGGTTTTTTTTTCCAACACTGTTTGGCCTAGGTATCACTTAGAAGACCATGAATCGTGGCCTGTTTGGGGGACTTTAAAAGAGAATACTCTCTTGCAGTTAGAATCATATTGTCACAGAGAAGGAAGATGGATCGAAGTCACCTACTTAATGAGTCTTGTTGAACTTTCTCAGAACAAGGTTCTCAGGAAAGACTGTGAGATGCTTGAAGCTCGAGCCCCTCCACAGAGGGGCAATGGGGACCAATTAAAGGACCCCTTTCCTATGGCTTCAGACCCAGCCCCTCCCCCCCCCCAGCAACTCCTGCTCAGGTCACTGAGGCAGCTCCCCCAGCCCCTTCTGCTGCACCCCAACCCTTTTCCCCTTGGTTCCCCTTCCCTTTTCCTCTAGCCCAACAGCCCTCATTTCCTGCCTCCTACACCATCCATATCTCCTACCCTGCATCTCCCAGCATTGCCAGGTCCTGCTGAATGAATTCGACTCAAGTCTTCTCTCAGCCAAAGAAAAGTTTATTAAAAGTTTGCCATATTGGGTAGACTCTTAAGGAGCCTCAGTATCTGTAAGGCTTGCATTGAAAAAGCAGGCTTGTCTATGCTAGAAAATTCTATGGTGCTCTCAAACCACAAAAAGGCAAGATAGGGTCTTATATACAGAAAGGTTGTGGGAGGAATCTAGGGGTTGTCTAGGGGAGGAGTTTGGGGAGGGTCTTCAAGAGGAGTCAATGAGGTCAGACTCCAGCAATAAGTGATTAAGGGTGGGAAGTTGCTGGAGGCTAGCTGGAGACTACAGGCAATGGTGGGCTAGGCCAATTCAAGGGTATAACAGATTTGGGAACAGATATTTGGGGAGGATCAAGGGTGGGAAGTTGCTAGACAAAGGAGAGATACAAATTTGGACAGAGCCACAATGAAAGGCCTATGGCCTCAGGCAAATGCCTCATCAAATGGGAAGATTCAAGGAGAGCTTGTTCCCAGAGCCTGTACCTCATAATTAAATGCCTCTTAGATGCTAAGAAATGGCTGAACCAATTGCAGGGTATGAACATGATGGAATTTGGTCACGAAGTAAGAAATCATGAGACAACTTCAAAGCATCCTGGGTAGGACGAAATGACAGGGAAATGAGCAGAACCAGGGGAGCAATTTACACATAGATGGGAACATTTTTCCTGTAAATAAAAACCACTTAGAAATCTTCAGGACCCTGATCAAAGCAACAACTGAGCAGAGGGCCACATGACCCATGACAGAGTGGTTGGACGGCAGGAATGCAGACAGGCAGATGTTTGGGGACATGGCTACAGCACAGATTCATTTTGCTTGACTATGCTTATTTATCATGCTGATTTTCCCCCTTTCTTTCTCTTGGTTAATGGAGTGGGGGGAGAGGGAAGCAACCAAGGATGGCTGAAGGGGCCACTGGCAACAATGAGGCCCCCAAAGGCCAGCCTAAGTTTCTTTAATGCTCAGATGGGAACAGGGGGAAGTTGGGGGGAATGCAGACAAGCTGGACAGTATCAAAAGGAAGTTGTAGAATTGATTGTGCCCTTTTTTTAAAGGCAGGTGGTATGAAGTAACCTCATGGCTCCCTCCAGAGCTCTCTTTCTGAGTTCCATTGTGTGTGCAGAAAGGGTCTTTCCTGTAGCTGGAGTTCAGAATTAGAAACATAAAAGAAACTCGAGTCTCCGTTTTCTGCAAATGACATTGACACAACATCTGTGACTCTTTACATTCATCATGAGCAGGAAGGGAAGAGGACTAAGTGTTCAGGAAACAATGCTCCTTGCTGCCTTCGAGGGGGCAGTGAAGCCAAGCTGGTCAAGGGAGATTTAGGAGCCATGCTTCTGTTTAGCCCCAATGATCTTCAGTCTTCTGGCTTGTGATGCATAAAAAGTTTGAGAGGTTGGCGGCTAGGTGGCTCAGTGAATAGAGCACCGGCCCTGGAGTCGGGAGGACCTGAGTTCAAATCGGACCTCAGACACGTAACACAAAAACTATCCATGTGACCTTGGGCAAGTTACTTAACCACAATTGCCCCTCCAAAAAGTCAAACCATTTTGGGGTGGCTAGGTGGCACAGTGAGTAAGAGTACCAGCCCAGAGTTGGGCCCAGAGTTGGGAGGACCCGGAATCGGGTTCCCAGCCTCAGATACTTAACACCCACACAAAAAAACTGGCTGTGTAACCTTGGGCAAGTTACTTAACCCCAATTGCTTAAAAAAAAAAACTTTGAGAGGTGTAATTTCTGGATAATTAATCATTTTATTAATTATGCTAGTAGGTTATTAATAAAATGGCTCAGTGGCACTCTTGAATGCCAAAGACCCCTCTGGAACCCACTCTAAGCTTATATACCCATGGAAGAGTGGGTGTTCCTGAGGGTGGCAATCAACTCTGATTGGTTAATGAGAATGAATGAGAGGTGAACCCAATTCTAATGAAGAGTTGGGAGACTTGGCTTTGATCACTCTTGCTCCCAGACCACGACCAGCCTCAGGCAATCAAGACAAAGAATCTACCCCCATGAACTCAAGTGGAGTGGGACACAGTGAGCTTTCCTCCTTGGGTGGGGTCTGAGCCTTCTCAGCAAAGTCCTTCAGATGCTGACTTGACCCAGGAGAGAATGAGAAGGTGAAACCTTGGATCTCTCCAATAATTCGATTTAATAATCTTTTCACTCTGGCTTTATTTATCATGAGGATATCAATGTTGATACAATTCAGTTTTGATACTATGTCCATCAATTTAGTAACTGCACAAAGATTTCATTACATATGTGTGTATTTACACATGTCATACACATGCATGTATATATACACATATGTATTGTGTATCTGTTTCTCTTTAGTTGCTTTTAGTCATGCCTGACCCTTTGTGACCCCATTTAGGGTTTTCCTGCAAAGACACAGAAATGGTTTGCCATTTCCTTCTCCAGCTCATTTTAAGAGGAAACTAAGGTAGACAGGGTGAAATGACATGCCCAGGGTGACACAGCTAGGAAGTGTCTAAGGATGGATTTGAACGCAGAACGATGAGTCTTCCTGACTCCAGGTCTGGCACTCTATTTGCTGTACCTCCTGGCTGCCCAGTATGTATCAATAGAGATAATGATAGAGAGAGAGAGAGCCTAGAATTAAGTTAATGTTCATAGATTATCTTGAAAACTGTGATCTGAAGCACTCTTTGTCCGCTCTTCTCCCTCCCATACCCACTGTGGAAATAGAAGAGGCCAATACAAACCTGAGGGTCATTTTTTAAAAGTCCTCAATTGCCATGGCCATGTAATTCCTCACCCCTCAGGGTGCCCATTGGATGACCCAATGGAACACAGAGTGCCATCATGGTCTTATCAATGAGAATGATTCTAAAGAAGATGCAGGGCCTGGCCAATCCACCTAAGGATCGGATCTCAGGACCTTTTCATCTGATTTGCTGCTGAAGCTCCCTCTCTTCTCTCTCTCTCTCTCTCTCTCTCTCTCTCTCTCTCTCTCTCTCTCTCTCTCTCTCTCTCTCTGTCTCTCTGTCTGTCTCTGTCTCTCTGTCTCTGTCTCTGTCTCTGTCTCTATCTTGATGTCTCTCTCTCTGTCTCTGTCTGTCTCTCTGTCTCTCTCTGTTCCTATCTCTCTGTCTCTCTCTGTCTCTCTCTCTCCTTCCCCCATCAGAACATGACCTCCTGGAGATCAGGAATTGTCTCACCTTTTTCTGTGTATCTCCAGAGCTTAGCAAAGTGCTTAACATATAACAAATGTTTGAAAGCTTTGTTCTTCCTTCCTTAATTTATACTAATAAAATAGTAAAGAGAAGTGCATCAGGTTACCTGTTAGCCAGTTTCCTAATTTCATTCACCTGCATGTATTTGTCTAACCACTTCTGTTTGGTCTTTTTCTGTCTGTTTATGTTTCAGGTCCCAGGGTAACCCTTTGAGTCTCCAGCTCCTTTCTTAGCTAGCTAGGTAACAGAGGTGGCCTTTGCGGGAGGATGCTCTGAGTCCAGACTCTGGCTGTGTGACCCTACACAAGTCACTCAGCTTCCTCATCTGTGAAACAGGAACATTAAGAGCACCCACCTCCCACAGTTGCTGTAAAGACCCAATGAGATCATACTTTGAGACACTCTGAAAGCTTCCAGGAACAAATTAGCTCCAGCTTTTCTTATTATTAAGAGATGTGAGTTGCCTCAAGTTCACACTTCTTTTTCCGAAGTATTGAGTCTTTCTAGCCCTCTAGAGTGCTATCCCCTAGGTGCACAGGACCCTCAGTCCCACCCAGCATCCCAGTGCACTGCCGACTTCCCAGCACTAGGAACGTGTCTGTCCAGCTGTGATTGCTAAGACAAGCCCCACACATCCGAGGAAACTTCAGCTCTGGAGGATAACCCGATGCTTCAGTAAAGGTCATGTTCTTTGGGCTAATGACTTTTTATCAAAAGAAATACCCCCTGTAAAGACCCAGGGTGCTCCCTGGGAAATGGCTTTTTACTGAATGAGGGAGTAGCCTAGAAACCCAATTTGTCTTCCAGCACCTTGTGGGGGAAGCAATGAGTACCTGATGGAAATTGCCCTTTGCTTTTGGCCCCTCTCTTTTCATGAGTAAGAGTTATTTTGTCTGCAATATTATACAACTGTGAATATCCAAACTTCTATTGTTCAGAGGAAAAGACAGATTATAAAAACATTTAAAGGTGATCTATATACTGCTGATTCTCTCCTCAGGAAATACCCTCAGACTAGTATCTCCAGTGACCTCTAATCAAGTCTAATCTCCTTCTGAAAGGAAGCCATTGTCACTGATTGCTGTGGCAGGCTCTGGCTCTGTGGAGTCATTTCAGAATTATTTTATTAAGACAGTTGTGGGAAAGAAGAAAGAGAGTAGAGCATCGGGATGTCTGTGAAGTCGGGAAGAAATGCTGCAGAAACTTTACGGAATTTTCCAGTGATAACTTTGAACAGAGAAGTAAAAGTATTTCCACAAGGTCCTAGCTAAAGGTTTAACAATGACCGACCATAGGAAGGAAGAAAGGGGAAAGAAGGATGCAAGCATTTACTGAGCACCTACAATGTGTGAGACAGAGAACTGAGCGCTCTACAAAGACTATCTCACTCCATCCTGACAGCGACCCTGGGAGGGAGCAGCTCTGTAACTCCCACTCTGCACACGAGGAAACGAGACAGGTGCCAGTTAAATGGCTTGTCCAGGGTCACATCACTAGGAAGTATTTGAGGTTGGATTTGAACTCAGGACTTTCTGACTCCAGGCTGAATGTTCTAGACACTGTGCCCACTAGCTACCATGACATGGTCTGAAAGATGCTCATTCCAGTGAATGTGGTGCCCTGTCCTATCCCCAGAAGTACAGAGAGTGCTGGAGGTGGAGGCGTTCATGAGCCGGGGCACCAAGAGAGGCCGGGAATAGAGCAAAGAAGAGGAGATGGGACAGGACCTTTGGTTCGATATCCACATCCCTAGGGGACTGTTCAGAGAAGATTACTCAGAAAAGGAGACCAGGAAGGATTGTTTAGACAGGTCGGAGAGGAAACAAAAGGTAGCAGAGTTCTGCAAACCCAGAGAAAGAGTGAGATCAACAGTGGCAAAGGCTGCAGAGAACTTGAGAAGGATGAGGAAGGTGGGGTGACCATTGAATTTATCAGTTAAGAGATGGAGAGAGACAGAGAGAAAGAGAGGGGAGTAAGGAGGAGGGGGAAGAGAGAGGAAGAGACACACAGAGAGACAGAAGGACAGAGACACAGAGACAGACAGAGAAATAGAGGAGAGAGAGACAGAGAGAAACACAAAGACAGACAGAAAAAACAGACAGAGTGGTAAGAGGCAGACAGACAGGGACAGAGAGAGAGAAAGAGAGGGGAGTAAGGAGGAGAGGGGAGAGAGGGAGAGGGAGAGGAAGAGACACAGAGAGAGAAACAGAGAGAGACACAGAGACAGACAGACAGAGAAAGAGAGGAGAGAGAGACAGAGAGAAACACAGAGACAGACAGAAAAACAGACAGAGAGTGGGGGGAGGCGGACAGAGAAGGACAGAGAGAGAGCAGTTTCAGTTGAATGATGGATGGATGAGGTCAGAAGTCAGATTGCAAGGAATTGTGAGGTGAGTGAGAGAGGAAACAGAGGCAGCCAACTGGAGAAGCTGCTCCTAGGGGTTTGATTGTGAATGGGGGACAGCTCTAGATTGCTGGCTTGAGGAAATGGTAGCAAGAGAGCCTTCTGTAACGCCACTCCCCTGGTCTGGGCCATATGACCTCCTCAGGTATGGAGAGAACGGGCAGGTGAGATTCCTGAGCCCCTCTCAGGGATGTTTAACTGCACACACACGTGTGCACACACACACACCACAAACAAAAGTGTGTGCACATGAGCCAATAAAAGCTTTGTGTGTGTGTGCGTGTGTGTCTGTGTGTACGTGTGTGTATCATTTCAGAGTAATTTCCAAAGAGGAGCCAGATCACTGAGAGTTCTGATGGGTGAGAAGCCCCACTCAGGATCAGCCTCATGAAGGCATCAAGCTGGGTTGTGAAGGAAACTAACGATGCTCTGAGGCCAGGCTCAGAAGGGAGGGCATTCCAGGCATGGAGCCCAGCTGATGGCACAGAGGTGGAAGCACCTTGACCAGACTGGAGAGTGCGTGAAAGGGATGAGAAAGACAGATGTAAGCCAGACTGCTGGGGGATTCCAATGCCAGATGGAGGATGGGTTTTGTCCTGGATCAATAGGGAGCCACTGTATGCTTTTTGTAGAGAGGAGAAGTTATATGGTGGGATTTGTGCCTTAGGAATCTCAGTTTTATGCAGAATGGATTGGAGAGGGCATCGCAGTGGTCCAGCTATGAGGTAATGAGCCCCTAAACTAAGGCAGAAATCATGTGAATAGAGACAAGGGAAGGGATGGGATAGATGATCCAGAAGGAAAATCCATAAGCCTTAGAAATGGATGCAGGAGCTGAGGGACAGCACGTTATGAGTGCTGGCAAGTGGAGAGAGCTTTAAGATCTGTGGGGTGCCCCTCTACACGATGGGGAGCTGATCAGGACTGCTCCAGTCAACTGATTTCCCCCAATCCAGTTGAAGTATTCACAGAAAGTAATGGGCAAGTAATACAGACAAAGAGGAATTAGGGCTTAGAGTAAGTTCTTGGGCACAAACATGATGGAATTAAAAGGCAGATTGTCATTAATTTTCTGAAAATTGGCCACAAATTGGTGCTAAAAAACAAGTTTAGCAACTTGGAAGTTAGTTGAGGCCTGAATTCTGAGAAGCATAAACCTCGGTTGCAGAGAAGCAAGCTGTCTATGGAGGAAGAGCCCAGCTCTCGAGAGAGCATCACTCTTTGCCTTTCCCCTTGCACCTCAACCAGAAGGCAGTGGGGAAACCTGCCATTAGCCACAGCATTTTGTAAGGGGATAACCCACTCAACAGAAATGCAAATCAAAACAACTCTGAGATACCACATCACAACTATCAGATTGGCTAATATGACAAAATAAGAAAACAATAAATGCTGGAGAGAAGATGTGGGAAAATTGGAACATTAATGCATTGTCAGTGGAGTTGTGAACTAACCCAACCATTCTGGAGAGCAATTTGGAACTATGCCCAAAGGGCTATAAAAATGTGCATACCCTTTGACCCAGCAATACCACTTCTGGGGATGTATTCCGAAGAAATTATACAACTTGGAAAAGAACCCACATGCACAAAAATATTTATAACAGCTCTTTTTGTGGTGACAAAGAACTGGAAATTGAGGGGATGCCCATCAGTTGTGGAATGGCTGAGAAAGTTGTGGTATATGAATGTAATGGAATACTATTGTGCTATAAGAAATGATGAGCAGACAGACTTCAGAAAAACCTGGAAAGACTTAAATGAACTGATGTTGAGTGAAGTGAGCACAGCCAGGAGAATATTGTACAAAGTAACAGCCGCAATGTGTGATAACTAACTTTGATAGACTTATTTCTTCTTAGCAATGCAAAGATCCAAAGCAACTCCAAAGGACTTATGATGAAAAATACTATCTACATCCAGAAAAAGTACTATGGAGTCTGAATGCAAATCGAAGCATATTATTTGTGTTCTCTCTTTTTTTCCTTTTTTTTTCTATCTTGTGGTTTCTCCCACTTCCATTCCAATTCTTGTTTACAAAATGACTAATGTGAAAATAGGCTCAATAAAAATGTATATATAGAGTCTATATCAAATTTTGCACTGTCTTGAGGTGGGGGAAGGGGAGAAAATTTGGAACTCAAAATCTTATGGAAGTGAATGTTGAAAATTAAATTAATTTTTTTACAATTAAAAAACTTTTTCTACATGTAAAATTAGATTTAAATAATAGAAGAAATTTTAACTGCTCATGGGTAAGCAGGGACAATATAATAAAAATGACAATTTTGCCTAAACTCATTTATATATCTAATGCCATCTGAACTAAATTACTAAAAACATTATTTTGCTGAATTAGGAAAAATAATAACAAAATTTGTCTGAAAGAACAAAAAGTCAAGAATATAAAGGGAACCAATAAAAATGTAAAGGAAGATCCCCAATTAAATACTAAATTAGAAATACTGAAAACCAAAGGAGAGATTAATAAAATTGAAATTAAGAAAACTATTGAATTAATAAATAAAACTAATAGCTGGTTTTATGAAAAAAAACAATAAAATTGATAGACCCTTAGTCAATATGATAAAAAAAGAAATAAGAAAACCAAATTATGAGTATCAAAAATGAAAAGGTGAATCTACTACCAATGAAGAGGAAACTAAAAAATAATTAGGAATTATTTTGCCCAATTGTATGCACATAAATTTGACAATCTTAGTGAAATGGATGAATGTTTACAAAAATATAAGTTGCCCAGATTAACTGAAGAGGAATTAAATTACATAAATAACCCCATCTCAGAAAAAGAAATCAAACAAGTCATCAGTGAACTCCCTAGGCAAAAATCTCCTGGGCCAGATGGACTTACTAGTGAATTCTATCAAACATTTAAAGAACAATTGATTCCAATACTCTACAAACCATTTGGGAAAATTAGTGAAGAAGGAGTCCTACAAAATTCTTTTTATGGCACAAATATGGTACTGATACCTAAATCAGGAAGAGATAAAACAGAGAAAGAAAATTATAAACCAATTTCCCTCATGAATATAGATGAAACAATTTTGAATAAAATATTAGCAAAAAGACTACAGCAACCTATTACAAGAATAATACACTTTGATCAGGTAGGATTTATTACAGGAATGCAAGGATGGTTTAATATTAGGAAAACCATCAGTATAATTGATGATATCAACAACAAAACTAGCAAAAACCACATGATTATCTCAATAGATGCAGAAAAAGCTTTTGACAAAATACAACATCCATTCCTGTTAAAAACACTAGAAAGTATAGAAATAAATAGAGCTTTCCTTAAAATAATAAGTAGCATCTATTTAAATCCATAAGCAAATATTACATGTAATGGGGATAAGCTAGAAGCGTTTCCAATAAGATCAGGGGTGAAACAAGAATGTCCCCTATCACCCCTTTTATTCAACCTGGTACTAGAAATGTTAGCAGTAGCAATTGGAGAAGAAAAAGAGATCAAAGGAATCAAATTAGGCAAAGAAGAGAGCTAGAAAAAATAGTAACAAAATTCATTTGGAAGAATGAATGCTTCAGAATATCAAGGGAATTAATCAAAAGAAATGCTAGGGATGTTGAACTAACTACACCAGATTTTAATCTGTATTATAAAGCAGCAGTCCTCAAAACTACTTGGTACTGGCTGAGGAATAGAGTAGTGGATCAATGGAATAGACTGGATACCAAGACTCAGTAGTCAATGACTATAGCAATCTACTGTTTGATAAACCCAAAGACACCAGCTTTGGGGATAAGACCTCACTATTTGACAAAAACTTCTGGGAAAACTGTAATATAGTATGGCAGAAACTGGGCATAGACCATTATCTAACATCATATACCAAAATCAAGTCTAAATGGGTACATGATCTAGGTATAAAGGATGATACTGTAAGCAATCTGGGAAGGCAAGGAATAGTTTACCTGTCAGATTTTTGGAGAGGGGAAGACTTTATGACCAAACAAGAATTAGAGAGCATTATAAAATTCAAAATAGATAATTTTGATTACATTAAATTGAAAAGCTTCTGTACAAACAAAGCCAATGTAACCAGGATTGGGGGGGAGTGGAAAATTGGGAAAGAATTTTTAAAACCTATGTCTCTAATAAAGGATCCATTTCTAAAATATACAGAGAATTGAGTCAAATCTATAAGAATACAAGTCATTCCTCAAACGATAAATGGTCAAAGGATATGAACAGGCAGTTTTCAGAGGAAGAAATTAAAGCTCTCTATAAGCATATGAAAAAAATGCTGTAAATGACTATTGATTAGAGAAGTACAAATCAAAACAACTCTGAGGTACCACATCTCACCAGTCAGATTGGCTAAGATGACAAAACAGGAAAGTGACAAATGCTGGAGAGGATGTGGACAAATTGGAACACTAATGCATTGCTGGTGGAGTTGTGAACTAACCCAATCATTCTGGAGCACAATCTGGAATTATGCCCAAAGAGAATATAATTTCATAACCTTTGACCCAGCAATATCACTTCTAGGGTTGTATTCCAAAGAGATCATAGAAGTGGGAGGAAAACTCATATATACAAAAATATTTATAGCAGCTCTTTGTGTGGTGGCAAAGAATTGGAAATTAAGGGGATGCCCATCAGTTGGGGAATGGCTGAACAAGTGGTAGATGCTTGTAATGGAATACTATTGTGCTATAAGAAATGAGGAGCAAATGGACTTCATATTTACCTGGAGAGGCTTATACCAACTGATGCTGAGTGAGAAGAGTAGAGCCAGGAGAAATTTGCACACAATTACAGACACAACATATATGTGATGACCAACTTTGATAGACTGGACTCTTCTCAACAATTTGCGGTTATAAGTCAACCCCAAAAGTCTCATGATGGAGAGAGATGTCTACATCCAGAGAAAGAACTGAGCTTGAATCCAGATTGAAGCAAACTACCTGCTCTTTTCATTTTTCTTGTTTGATTTTGTTTCCTCTTTCCCGTTGTTGATTCCATCTGATACAATCCTTCTTTGTAACCTGACTAACGTCTAATGTGAAAGTATTTGCAGATACTATACTTGATTGTATGCTGCCATGGTTGGGGAGGGGGGAGGGAGGGAGATAAAATTTGAAACTCAAGGAATTTTGGGAATGAATCTTGTAAACTAAAAGTAAACAAATTAATAAAGATCAAAAAAAAATTTTTTAATGTAAAGGAAGAAAATTTAGCAGTACCAGATCTTAAACTAGAATATAATGTAGTAATTATCAAAAACTATCTGGTACTGGCTAAGAAATAGAAAGGTAGATCAATGGAACAGAGTACACATGCAAATGACAGCAGCAAATAAATATAGTAACCTTGTATTTGACAAGTGTCAAGACAAGATTTGGGGATAAGAATTCATCATTTGGTAAAAATTCTTGGGAAAATTGGAAAGCAGTATGAAAGGAATTGAGCATAGACCAATATTTTACACCATTTACCAAGATAAGGTCAAAATGGATACATGACCTAGAATTTAGGTGGCTCTCTAGGTCCTCAAGTGTGGCCCTTTGACTGAATTCAAACTGATTTGTTCTGTGAAGTTTGGATTCAAAGAACTGTACTTGAGGACCTAGAGGGTTACATGTGGTCTTGAGGCCACAAGTTTTCCACCCCTGAGTCCTAACTATAAAGAGAGATATTACAAGAAAATTTGAAGAATGTGGAATATATTATTTATCAGACTTATGGGTGGTGAACAATTTATAAAGAAATAAGAGATAGAGAGCAGAGGGAGATGTAAAATGGATAACTTCAATTACATTAAATTTAAAAGGGTTTGTAAAAAAAACAAAGCAAATGTTGCCAAGATCAGAAGGAAAGCAGAAAATGGGGGGAAGAAGATTTATAGCCCATTTCTCAGAGAAAGGTCTTGTAGCTCAAATATATAAAGAGCTTTGTCAAATCTGTAAGATTATGAATTATTCCCCAATTGATGAATAGTCAAAGGATACAAACAGGCAGTTTTTAGAAAAAGAAATTTTTAAAAATTTATATTCACATGAAAAAATGTTCTAAATCATTATTGATTAGAGAAATGTGAATTAAAACAACCTTAAGATATCAGATTGGCTAAAATAATTGAAGGGGAAAACAACAAATGTTGGAGGGATGTAGAAAAATTGAGACACTAATTCACTATTGGTGGAGTTGTGAACTGCTCCGACTATTTTGGAAACCCATCAATACCACTACTAGGTCTGTATCCCAAATAGATGAAAAAGGAAAAGGAAAAGGATCTATATATGTACTACAGCAGCTTTCTTTGTGTTGGCAAAGAACTGGAAATTTCCAGGATGCCATCAACTGGGAAATGACTGAACAAGTTGTGGTATATGATTGTGTATTGAGTATTGATTGAGTATTATTGTGCTGTAAGAAATTATGAGTTCAATGATTTTAGAAAAATATGGATAGACTTGCACAAAATAACGAAGGCTGAAATGAGAAGAATCAATGTAACATTGTGCACAGTAATAGCAATAGTGTGTTAAGAACAACTTTGAGCAATTAAGTCATTTTGGCTATTTAATAAATACTCATATGAACTAGAAATGGTATATGAAGGAAGACCTATCTACATCCAAAGAAAGAACTGATAAATGGAGGTATGTATAGAATGATTTTACATGTATATAATATTTGTGTCTAATGGTAGCCATCTCTATAGGGCATGGTGGGATGGGAAGAAATTGACATAACTTTATCATATATTTAAAAGGAATAGCAAGCTGTACATAATAGATTGCAGCTTCATGTGCAATCATCTTTGTTTATTGCACTATGTTATGGAAATGCTTATTTTAGTCCACAAATAAAAAATAAAATAATTTTTAAAAATACTTCTTTTGTGATCATCTACAATCAATTCCCCATCCATCATCATGTTCTGGCTGGAGTTCATAGACACAAACTCTTTTTGGGGAAATCCCCATTTGACCAGGACTGCCACTTGCTGCCAGGACAGAGACATGGGCATCCTGCGCCACTCCAGCAACTCGGCCATGCATCAGCGAGGGAACTTCTGGCACCTCAGTGCTTCAAACTTACCTCCACAGTGCCCTAGCCTGGGAATTCAGGGCATTTGCATTGACTCATTGGGCTGCCCTGCTGAGTGAGACTAGCAGCACTGCCACCTAGGGCTCCTGCTTCAGCCTGGATGATTAGTTGTGAACAGGCCACTTTGTAGGAACTGGTAGGGGAGAGGGAAGTAAGGGAACATAAAGGGAATTGGCCCAAAGGTGCTCAGCCCCTCAGGGACTGAACCTGAAAGGCAGAGCAAGAAAAAAGTCCTTCCATCCTGAAACTTCCTTTGAACTTTGAGCTCCTCTGGTGCCTTTCAGTTCCACTCAATTCACCCAGTGATGGCATTAGTGCTGAATTATCTGAGAATCCATAGAAACAAAGCATTGGGACAATGGACCTGGAGGCAGGAAAAGCCAAATACAACTCTCATTCCAAGGGCTTTCAAACCATGGGATCATGTACCAGCCATTTATCCTCTCTGAAACTCAGTTTCTTCATCTGTTTTCAGTCTTTATAAGTTCTTTATAAATTTAGTCTTTATAAATTCAGTCTTTATAAAGTCTTTACAAATTTTTAAATTATCCTAAACTCTCACTTGCACTGAATTGGGTTTCCCAGAGCAAAACTGGCTGCAACTTCCCCATCAGGGTTCTAAAGTTATCCCTGAGGGATTCAGGGTGTCTTCCTCTAATTCAAGTGACTTAAGCCCCCCACACCTCCCCTCCACCATCCCCCCCCGTGTACTCCCACCTACTTTAAGCAACCAGTGATTATTATCCCAGTGTCATTTAAACAATAACCAACCAAAGGAATATTTACTGAGGAGACAGAGTTAAGAACAGAAGTATAAACATTTGCCCCAACCCTCAAGTCACTTTCTCCTCTATCCCAGCTTGGTCTCCAAGGGGAGTTGCCTCAGACTTAGGGTAGTTCCCACATGGCACTTAGCTGACCAGATTCACTTCTGAGCGCAGCATTGCCAATGGACGATCCTTGGTCACTCCCTTGTGGCTGTTTTCCATTCATTTCTGTGAAAGTCCAGCAGTTTGTTCTCCTTCCCTTTGGAAGTTCCCAAGGTGACAGCCCAGCCCAGTATTCTTTCACTTAGGAGCAAGGAAGAACAAATGCCAAAAGGCAAAGAAGAGAAATCTGTATCCATGGCCCTGGGTGGGGAGGAAAAGTCTCAAGGCACCCCTTTGGTCATCAGTTCCTTCTATCACAGTAAGATAGGAGGGGGAATCCTGTCATCTGGTTAGCATCCTTTGCAAGCATTCTCAGTTCCAGCTCTACAGAAACTCCCCTTTTGCATGATGCAAGCAGACCAGGACCAAGACCAGCAAATGCCCCAAAGTCCATGTAGAGACTGTCAGGCAGAGCTCTCGGCATCCTCATAAGAACCATGCTCTTGCTGACCAGTCCCAGCCTCTGGCTACACGTGAAATGTGACAACAGCACAGACAACACCAGACTATTGTAAGGATCAGGTGAGATAATACTTGCAAATGCTTTGTCAACCTCAAAGTCCTGTAGAACTTTCCAGTATTGTTATTACTCAGATGTTTAGCCTGCAGAAGAGAAGATTCGGGTTGGGGCAGGGGAGGGGTGGACTTGAGAGCTGTCAGGGGGAAGAGCCCGAACTGCTTCTGCTTGGTCGCAGTGAGCAGAACCAAGACCAGTGGACAGGAATAGAGAGAGGCAGACCTAGGTTCAAATACGGGAAACCAGTCAGGGCTATTCCGAAGAGGAACAAACCCTGAGAGATGGGGGCTTCCTCTCATTTGAGGCTTTCCAGTGGACATCACACATTCATCTCATTTTTTTAAAGCAATTGAGGTTAAATAACTTGCTCAAGGTTACATGGCCAGTTATTTCTGGGTGTGGTGCTAAGTATCAGAGCCCGGATTTGATCCAGGTCATCCCGACACTGGAGCCAGTGCTCTTACTCACTGTGCCACCTGGCCTCCCCTATTCATTTCATTTTAACAAACATTCACTCAGCTGAAAACTGCTCTCTCTAAAGATACCAAAGATCTCCTAATCGCCAGGTTTCACGGACTGGGCTGGGTCCACGTCCTTCTTGCCCTCCCAGCAGCCTCTGCCACTGCTCTCTCCTGGCTCTTCTCCTGCCTGCCACCTTTGCCAAATCTACATCCACCACCACCACCCCAAATGCGGGGCACCCAGGATTCTGCCCTGGCTCTCTTCCTTTTCTGTTCTCAACTCCAGGTGACAGCATCACAATTGGGCTCCATTATGGCCTTGATTTAGATGGGTCCACTTATCTTTGGAGCTCCTGTCTTAGGTCCCAACCCAGCTGATTGGTAACTAAGATCCCACTGCCAGCTGAGCTGAAACCCCCACCATGTTTCTGCTTCACGTGCCATGCAACCATTCAGTCCGTCAGTCAGTCAATAAACATTTACTCTTGGCCAGACATTGGACAAATGCTAAGGATTCCAAGGAAACCCAAAATCCAGGCCTCAATGGACCCATGTTCTAACGGGAGTGACAACACACACAAAAAAAAAATATATACTTACAGGAAGACATCTACAATTTAAATGGAAGACAAGTGGGGGGGGGGAGGACAGAGAGACTTGCTGAAGAAGGTGGAGTTGGAGTCAGGGAAGCCAGGAGGTGACCTGAGGAAGAAGAGTCTTCCAGGCATCCACGTGTCTGCTGCCTGAGCCCCTATGCCTCTCTGCCCCACCCCAGAACAAAATCCCCCTTCCTGACCACTTCTTCATATGCTCTCTCTTTCTCTGCTCCTTGAGGGCAGGCACCATCCCTTTCTTTTACTTAATATTTGCATCCTCCATGTTCTTCACATAGTAAGTGCTTAATAAATGCTTTGTTATCCATTTATTCTCATGTATTGAGAGCCCTAGTATCTCCCAACCCTCAGGTCTGCCTGAGCATCTCCATCCCAACATGTCCAACACAAAGCTCACTATCTCTCTCATTCCATTCTTTCTGCATAGCGCACCATCCTCCCAGCCAAGTTCCACTGGCTTCCCGTTTTCTGGACGACCCAAAACAAGCTTGGGTTTGGTGCATGAAGCCCTTCAGGGTAGCTCTAGCCTCTTTGGCTACTTTTCTCACTCTAGCCTAGACAAATGGTGCCTGCCGGCCCTCACACATGTCTTACCCCCATCTCCCTCCCCAGAGGCTCATCCCTCAGCCAGGTGAGCCAGACATGCATTCCCTCCTCAACTCCTCACCTCCTCACCTCTGCCTTTTGGAATCCTGAGCTTTGTTCAAAGCTGAGCTCACATGCTTTATAGGTTCTACTAGAAACCCCTACCTGAAAGTGACCATCTGCCAGGCCCCTACCTGGCTGTCATTTTGCATGGATTTTACAAACATAGATGTAAGTACATGTAGTTTCCCCCAATAGGATGTAAGTTGCCTGACCTGTCTCCTTAAAACTCCACCTTAGTTACCTGTTATCTAGTAGAGAGAAGAATCTGTCTCACTTTTGTTTTTGTAACCCCAGTTCACAGTACATAGACTGACACAGAGTGGACACTTATTAGATGTTTGTGGATATACTTTTTAAATTTTTTTTTTAGTTTACATCATTCATTTCCACAAGATTTTGAGTTACAAATTTTCTCCCCAATTTTCCTACCCACCACCCCAAAACAGTGATCCCACTGAATATCCCATCCCCCAATCTGCTCTCTCCCATACCTTCCTCCATGCCCTCTTCAACTTTCCAGTAGGGCATGGTGGATCTCTATGGCCCAGTGCCTGCATATCTCATTTCCCAGTTACATATAAAATAATAATAATAATTATATATATATAAACATTTGATTTTAAAACTTTGAATTCCATATTCTTTCTCTTCCTTCCTTGTCATCCACCCTTACTGGGAAGATAAACAATTCAATATAGGTGGTACATGTGTAGCTATGCAAAACATTTCCATGGTGGATATATTGTAAAAGACTGACTATATTTCCCTCCCTCCTATCCCACCTC
>NW_027185761.1:76615466-76652060 GCF_028583685.1 Petaurus breviceps papuanus | reverse complement strand
CCTCCATCCTATCCCACCCCCCACTTGTTCTATTTTCTACTTTGATCATGTCCCTTTTCAATAGTGTGTGCTTCTAACTTCCCTCCATCCCAGCCTACCCTCCTTTCCATCTTCCCCCCTATCTCCTGCAGGGTGAGATACCCTATTTAGTGTGTATGTCATTCCCTCCCTAAGCCTAATTCAATGAGAATAAGGTTGACTCATTCCCTTTTGCCTTCTTATTCTTCCCCTCCATTGTAACCATTTCCCCTTGCCTCTTCTGTATGAGATAGTTTTACTCCATTCTGTCTCTCCCCATCTCTTCTCATTATATTCCTCTCTCACCTCTTAATTTCACCTTTTAAGAATCATCCCTTCCTGTTAAATTGGTCCTGTGCCCTCTGTCTATGTAGACATATATACACACATTCACATATGTATTCATATGCCCATATACTCTCCTATATAGACATATATGTATGTATACATATATATATATATATATTTCTATTCCCTTCAACTGTTCTCATGCTGAGAAAAGTTTTATAAGTTACAATTATCATTTTTCCATATAGGAATATAAGTAGTTCAACTTTGATAAGTTCCTTATGATTTCTTTTCCCTGTTTACCTTCTCATGCTTCTCTTGCTCCTTGTATCTGAATATCAAATTTTCTATTCAACTCCGGTTTTTTCATCAATAATGCTTGAAAGTCCTCTATTCCACTGAATGACCATATTTTCCCCCCTGAAACATGATACTCAGTTTTGCCTTAGGTAAGGTAGGTGATTCTTGGTTTTAATCCCAGCTCCTTTGACCTCCGGAATATCATATTCCAAGCCCTTTGATCCCTCAGTGTAGAAGCTGCCAGGTCCTGGGTTATCCTGATTGTGTTTCTTCCTGGATGCTTGTAATATTTTCTCCTTGATCTGGGAATTCTGGAACCTGGCTATAATAATCCTAGGAGTTTTCTTTTTGAGATCTTTTTCAGGAGGTGATTGGTGAAATCTTTCAACCTCTATTTTGCTCTCTGGTTCTAAAACATCAGGGCAATTTTGCTTGAGAATTTCTTGAAGGATGATTTCTAGGTTCTTTTTTGATCATGGCTTTCAGGTAGTCCAATAATTTTTAAATTATCTCTCCTGGATCTATTTTCCAGGTCAGTGGGTTTCCCAATGAGATATTTCACATTGCCTTCTATTTTTTCATTTGTTTGGATCTGTTTAATAATATCTTGATTTCCCATAAAGTCATTAGCTTCCATTTGCTCCAATCTAATTCTGAAGGAATGATTCTCTTCCGTGAGCTTTTAAGATTCTTTTTCCATCTGGCAAATTCCGCTTTTTAAGGCATTCTTCTCCTCATTGGCTTTTTGAGCCTCTTTTGGCATCTGAATTAGTCTATTTTAAGGTGTTATTTTCTTCAGTCAGGTTGTTGACTCTCATTTCATAATTTTCTAGCATTGTTCTCATTTCTCTTCCCAATTTTTCTTCCACTTCTCTTATTTAGTTTTCAAAATCATTCTTAAGGTCCTCTATGGCCTGTAACCAGCTCGTATTTTTCTTGGAAGCTTTTTGGTGCAGGAATTCTGACTTCACTGTCTTCCTCATGTTCCATGCTTTGATCCTTTTTGTCCCCAAAATAGGAGTGTAAAGTTGGGTTGCTCTGCTTGCTTTGCTTCCCTCATTTACTCATGTTGCCACTCAATTACTTGACTTTTGAGCCTTTTACCACAGTAGAACTTTGCTACCAGAAACAGGAGCTTTATCCCAAACACTGGGGTTTCTGCAGCTGCTGGAGGTATTAGTTGGGTGCCCTCTCTGAAGTCTCCTCTGAAGCTTGAGCAGACTGCTCAAGTACCCCAGGACCTCCACTGTAGACAGTGATCCAGATCCAATCAGGTTAAAGCAAGAGTGGTTACCCCTCAAACTGGTCAATTGATCCCCCTACAATCTGCAGGCCAGGAGCTCTGAAGCAGTCACAAGGCAGCAGCTGCATGGCCACAGTTCCTCAGCTGCTTCTCACCCTGGAGGCAAAGGCTAGACTGCAGTCCCAAATTCCCAGGTCCCAAAGTCTACACTGCACTGACCTCTCACTTTGTCCTTAGCATCTATGTGTTGATAATTCCCAGAAACTGGCACAGCTGCTGGTGATCTAAAGTCCCTCCAGCCAGTGGCTGGTCAGGCCCTCCCTGAGGCTAAAACCTCTGGCTAGAGTAGGGATGGGCTTGGCTCCCAGAGTGCTGTGCTGGCCCCTTCCTGCCAGCCTGCTGGGCTGTCTTCAGCGGGAGGTTAGCTTCTCTGTGTCATTTTGTGGGTTCTGTAGCTCCAAAGTTTGTCTAGAGTCATTTTTTACATGAATTAGAGGAGGTGGGAGCTGGAGCTGCAAGGAAATCCTGCTTCTAGTCCACCATCTTGACTCTGCCCGGATATACTTTGATTGACAATATAAAGGCAAGTGGGTGATGCAGCGTAGAGAGTGCTATACATAGACTCAGGAAAACCTGAGTTCAAATCTTCCTTCAAATCCTTCCTAACTGTGCCCAAAGGGCTACAAAGATGTGCATAGCCTTTGACCCACCGATACCACTGCTAGGACTGTATCCCAAAGAGATCGTAAAAAAGGGAAAAGACCCACATGTACAAACATATTCATAGCGGCTCTTCTTATGGTGACAAAAAATTGGAAATTGAAGGGGCACCCGCCACTAAACAAGCTGTGATATATGATTGTAAAAGAAGATTGTTGTGCTACAAGAAATGATGTGCAGGATGATTTCGAGAAAACCTGGAATGACTTACTTGAGCTGATACAAAGTGAAGTGAACAGAACCAGGAGAACACTGCACACAATAAGAGTGATGCTGTTCAATGAAGAACCGTGAATGGCTTAGCCATTCTCAGCGATACACTGATCCAAGACAACCCCAAAGGACGAATGAGAAAGCGTTCTGTTTGCCTCCAGAGAAAGAGCTGATATCGTCTGAGTGCGACCTAAAGCAGACTCATTTTCATTTTCTTCTTTTTCTTTTGTCTGAGTCTTCTTGTACAAAATGACTACTATGGAAATGTTTTACATAATTGCACACGTATAACCCATATCTGATTGTTTACCATCTCGGGAAGGCAGGAGGTGGAGGAGGGAAGGAGAGAGAGAATTTGGAACTCAAAACTTTAAATAAAAATGTTTTTAAAAATACTTCTTAAGAGGTGTGATGCTGAGCAAGTCATTTAACCTTTTCTTGCCTCAGTTTCCTTGCCTATAAAATGAATGTAATTATAACACTTACTTCCCATTAAAAATAGAATGCAACTATATTTGTAAATCACTTTACAAATCTTGAAGCACCATAAAGTGCTGGTTGCTATCATCATCATCATCATCATCATCATCATCATCATCATCACCATCATCATCATCATCATCACCATCATCACCATCATCATCATCATCATCATCATCATCATCATCATCACCATCATCATCATCATCATCATCATCATCATCATCATCATCATCGTCATCACCATCATCACCATCATCCAAATTGCTTTGCACTCCAGACCGGGATTCTTAAAGTCCATGGACTCATTTTTGTTTTGTTTTGCTGATAACTATATTTCGACACAATTGGCTTCTTTTGTTCTCCTATTTACCTTATTTCACATGTTGACAAACACCATTCGCCCAAAGGATCTCGGAGTGACACTTCCTTTTGCGGCAGAATCCTCTTTCCTATTCTGGCCCCATTCTTGAGAATTCAGCATCAGTACTGGAGGGCTGTGTGCCGCCCTATAGGTGACCTACCACTGAGGGAGGGGAAGAAACAAGAGGCCCAGAAGCTTGAGTCATCTTTTCCAGGCTGTTTGTCAAGAGGCTAATAGATCACTCCAGACTCCTAAATGAGCAAAAGGGTGACCAGAAGGAGGCCAACTGCATTTAGACTCATTCGGGGCCTTAGCTCCTGCACTGTGTCCTCCAAACAAGCACCAAGAACATCTAGCACCAAGCTTGCCCACGGTGAGACACCCCTCGAGAAGGGGGCATGGGGTAAAGGTTGTGTCTGATTTCATGATGAAAAAGCAGCCGCTGTCCCTCAGAGGCTCCTGGAGATCTGTCTCTGCTCTGAAAGATGGCCCTCCTGCTCACTCTGAGCATTGTTTAAGACTCATAGCCATTAACACGATGTAACTCAAACATTCATAACCCCTTACAGATGATAAATGCACAAGTTTCTTATGTGTTCGTCTCTCAATGCTCCATATATGGAGAGAGGATGCTTGTGTAAGGGGATTAACTCCAGCTATAACAGGCTCCATGTGGAAGAGTGAGCAGGGGATGCCACTCCTTGGTTCTGTAATTTGACTTCTTAAATAAAACGGGCTGATATCATCTGCCATCAAATGAAGTTTACAAAGTGCTCCAAAATCCTCAAAGATAAATGCCAAAACAATTACGAATTAATAGAGCACTGTGATTTATCCCTGCCAACACCAGTATTTCTAATAATTCATCATGTATGCCATTCCTAAATGATGCCCAACTGAAGACAGAAATTCCAGTGGAACCCAATGGCGCATCCATTTAATCAAATATTTTCAATTTCTAGATACAATGTGTGCTTTCTGGTGGCCTGCTGCCAACATGTCTGGCACTGAATTGCACTGTGCCCAGATTCCTCTTTGTTCAATGATGCTCCCTTTCTCGAAGATAAGTGCCAAACTTGGCTTCTTGCTTCTCCTTAAAATTGGGGGAAATGAGGCATCCTTGTCACTCTCAAATAGAAGATTATGGTTCCAACCTCTTTGATTTCCAGGAGAATAAACAGTCCCAGGGAGAGCAAGTGATTTGTCTAAGGTCACACAGGAATGTCAATATTTGAATCCAGGTTTTTCTACTCCAATTCTAGTTGTCTTCCCACTTAACGGAATCTCTGTGCATTTGCAAAAGAATAATACATAAATGAGGGAGACGAATTGGTTCTTCTGTCTATAGAGGGTATACTTGCTTATTTTTTACACGGGCTCTTGGGGAATATTTTGCTGAAATTAAATGAAGATTCAAAGGCCAGAAGGCTGCTGTGCCTGTGGGCTGGAGGACTGCCTTGCAGTCTCCCAGTCCCTTGGGAGTCCTTAGCTTACAGTGTGGAAACCATTGTCTGAGAATGAAGGAGGGAAAACAGAAGTAAGTAGACTTGGGAGCACATTTCCAACTCTGTGCCCAGAGAGGGAAGAGAGATGGTGAGCTCAGGAGACAGATCGCAGCCCAGCCTGAGCCTGAGGAGTGGGGGGGGGGGGGGGGGGGGGGGAGGGGGCAGAGCTTCCAGCTTCTGACCCCACCCTTGCTTCTGTGAAAGTTTGAGGCTGCCTTTCCAGCTTTATGACTCCTCATTTTCCTTCGGTGACGATGCTTTCCAATCAAACTGGCCTCCTTGATACTTCCTGAATGCAACCCTCCATCTCCCACCCCTGCATCTTTGCACTGCCTCTGCCCCATGCCTGGAATGCCATCCCTCCTCACCAGCCTCTCTCGGAATGCCCAGCTCCCTTCAAGGTTCAACTAAACTACGCAAGAGCCCAGGCTCTGGGCTCAGAACCAAGCTTTCCACCTGCTTCCTGGGTAACCTTGGACAGGGCCCACTCTCTCTCTGTGCCTCAGTTTCCCTATCTGTAAAATGATGAAGCTACACTAAAATCTCTGAAATGCCCTAGATCTATGAGGATGCTTCTACCAGTCACTAATAGCCTCTTCTCTTTGTACTAATGTTGTAGGTATGTGGCACTCATTCATCTCTGCCCCTCTAGATAGCCCCAGGAGAGGGCATGAGCCTTGAGGGCAGCGATTATTTTGTTCCTGTCTTTAGATCCCAGGGGCCTTCCAGGGTGGGTAGTACACAGTAGATGCATAAGAAATGCTTAGTGAAAGAAGGATCGAAGAATTTCATTCTTTCAAATATCCTAGAAGCAATGAGAAGATGGACCTGTGTGGGCCTGATCCTGACAAACAAAGGAGAAGCCCATTACTGAAGGAGAAAGTCCAGGAATCCTGAGAGCACAGGCCTGCCTGCTCCCACTGTCTCTAAGAAGAGGACACAAGGCCTGGGCTGCTATGATACTGGAGCTCAGCCTCAGTGTGCCCAGTACACGGATAGGTCAGGTCCTATGGCCTGAAATTCCTAGAGGAACGTCAACCCTAAGGAATGATCAGTTCCCTTCAACTCTGATCATACCAGCATAAAAGTTTCTGAGGAAAAAGGCCAGGAAGAGAGAGGATGGTGTGTGGATGGACATTCAAAGCCACATCATCAAAGACTTCCCCCTCATGAGAGAGGAAACTGAGGCCCAGAGACAGGTGGGACCAACTTCAGGCCCCTCATGCCAGGCTTCAGATCTCCATGACGACTTTAATTTAAACATGGTTCTTTAAAGTAGGCAGAAGACACCAACACTGGCTCACTGGAAGTCTGTGACCTAACCAGTCTAAAAAACACTCCTGTGATATACAGGTGCCCAGGTGGACATCTGAGGAAGAATAGGAAGGCGTAGAGTGGGAAGCCTCTGAGCTCAGAGCATGGAGGCTGGCCGCCTCCAAAATAAGCTTTCTGAAACCTTGTCAGCAACAGGAAAACTGAAGAGGAAGGAAGAGACCTGGGAGAAGGCTGAGAGGGCAGAGAGAAGGCTAAGAGAGGGCAGAGAGAAGGCTAAGAGAGGGCAGAGAGAAGGCTGAGAGAGGGCAGAGAGAAGACTAAGAGAGGGCAGAGAGAAGGCTAAGAGAGGGCAGAGAGGAAGCAGCATCACGGGCCAGTGGTCATTGGGCCAAAGACCATGATGCAACAAGAGGACACAAGTGGTCAGGAGGGAGCTGGCCCCAAGACAAGCTGGAAACAGCCGATGAGAGCCCAGCTCCCTGGTCAGCTCCCTGGGCCAAACGCTGCAGCTCCAAGCTGCCGACATGTATCGAGGAAACACAGTCCCCAGAGGAAGGAGACATGGGGAAGATTAGTGATGGTGGAAACAAGGGCTCCTGTCCCTGCTCCGGAAATTACTCTGCACATTTGGGTCTGGTTTTCTCTTGCAATGCTGCTTCTCCCTCAATCAGAATAGAAACTGCTAGAAGGTAAGGACCATTCTGTTTTTTCATCACCCTCTGAGGCAGGTGCTTTCACTGTTGCCACTTTACAGAGAAGAAAACTGTCATTTCCAAAAGTGAAGGAATTTGCCCAGGGCCCTTCAGCAAGGGTGAGAGGCCAAACTCAAACACCTGGTCTTCCTGACTCCCTGGCCAGTGTCCTACCCACTGGCCCTGCTGCCTCCCCTGTAGTGGGTGGAGGTCTCAAGCAGTGGACTAGGTGACCCTCTATAGTTAGATCACCCCCCTGCCAAAGTGGGAGCTGTCCCGGGTGCTGTAAGGCGCCTTGGATCTCTCCGCTCCTGGACAGGGGCCAGTCCTTGCAACATCTCTCTCCAAGTGACCTTCAAAATCTACATGGAAATGCTAAGGGTACCCCCAAAAAAACTCCTAAATTAAACAAAAACCTGAAATTAACAAGAAAAACACCTCAAAAACTAGGATTCCAAAATTCTAAACTTCATGTAAAATCTTTCACTGAAATTTTGCTCTAACAATTGTCCTCATAGAACAGGTATGAAGAAGCCCAGATGGACAGCTCAGCTTGGTGACCACTCAAGTCTTCTTACTCTTCTTTTTAATTCCTCCAGCATCTTTGTCATCACCACTGATTTCTGGTAATGTGTCCAATGGTATGGAGTGGTGGGCTGTCCTGCCCTGAGTTCAGCACTGAGAGAGTCATGACACCAGGTCCTTCCCTGCCCTGCCCTGCAGGAACTCACAGGATTCTTAGCCAAAGACAGTGAAGACTGGGTGCCAGAAAGGTCTAACTGCTACCTGGGGCTGCCTAGATTTGGGTCTAGGTCATCAAAAGAAGGGTGATGAGTGTCAAGGAATAAAAAAGACTAAGAAAGTCAATCATCTCTCCCATCCACCTGGATTCTGCCTTCCATCCCATTAACCACTGCTCTGAGTGTCATCAAGGCTGATGACAAGAGAAACATCTCTGGAGATCACTGAAAATTCAAATCCCCTTGCTTGGGGATTTATAAGAGACACCAAGGCCAGTCTGGGCAGCGGGAGAGGAAGAGATCAACTTTGGCAGATGGCATTGAACCAGTGACAGGGATGCTGGCCCAGGCATCTGTGGTATGTATTTGAGGATATTCTATCCACAAGTAATTTTTCTTAATGACTTAGCTGAAGAAAAATATCACTGAACTTACAGAAATGTGATTCCATCCTAGAGGGTCAGCCATGGAATGGCCCTAAGCATCATTTGCACAATTCCATCATTATACACAGAGACCTGAAGCTGAAGAGGCTGGCTGCTCAAAGTCACAGGGACTTGAACTCAGGTCTTCTAATATCCTGTCTGAGATTCTTCTTCTGACACCAAACCTTGGTCCTGCTTCTACTGACCAGTATCTTCCTGACTATCAACCCCTCCTCTCCCTGGATAATGGGTGTAGGAGGGGTAAGTCATAGTGAGTGCTTGTGGGTGACACCTAGGCTTGAGAACCCAGGATCTGGGGTAATGGCAGTACCCTCCACAGTAACAGGGGAATCTGAAAGAGGGAGTGATTTCGGGAAGAGAAATGAATTCTGTGTTGGTCACACTGAGTTTCTGATGTCTACAGCACATCCAGTTCAAGCTGTATGAGATGAATTAGAGGCCAGCAGTCAAAAGCACATCACAAGGCTGGCATAGAAGGTTGTAACCTCTTGGGGGTCAGCCATCACTCATTGTAGGGTCCTTCCCTAGTGCCTGGTGCAGTACCTGGATTGGACTGGATGCAGAGGTTAGCATCAGCCCAAGCTCTCAGGGTTCACACAACAGTGACTGCCTTTCTCTCATGTTGGACTGGGCAGAGTGGGCAAGAAGGACCGTCTCCTGGGCGAGGTTAGTCAGAGCAGAGACTTCTCCTCAATAATTCGGCAGGCTGAAGCTCCTGATTTTACTGCTCTCCTATGAAGCCCAAGGGCTAATTAAGGTTGATGAGCTGAGTCTGCCGGGACAGAGCTCTCAGGGTGATTAGTGACTGGAATAAATAGAAGGTGCCTTTTCCTAGCTTACATCAAGGCCTGGTGATGGAAAGGACAGTGACTGTGTCCACCAAGACTTATTTGCTCTTTCTTGGTTCTCTGAGCCTACAGTGTCGGGGGAGGAGGTCGGGGGGGGGGATATATTTTTATTTCATTAAATATTTCCCAATTACCTTTTTAAAAATGTTTCACATTCTTTTTTTATATTTTCAGTTCCAAATTCTCTCTTTCCCTCCTGTCCCTCCCCCACCCTTGAGAAGGCATCCTTCAGAACATATTTAAGGACAAAGCCAAGCCCCCAGGCTGACCACACAGGCATACCCCATGGGATGGGGCCACACCTTCCGGTTCTCACCTTCTCCTGTCTTTCATTGCCAACCCTGGCGAGCCAAGAACTTGCTGGGCAGCCTTTTAATCACCCTCCTAACTACTACTGGACTTCAGACCCTTTCTGTCCTCCTGCCCCAGCCTTCACCACGCTGTGCCCTCAAAGGTCACCAGAGGCCTGGCCTTCTCTCAGACTTCTTCCTCCTTGACCCTGCCACATCAGCCATTGGAGGTTACCCCTTCCTGAAGGTTCTGGTCTCCTTTCTTCATGGGACCAGAATTTCCACATTCTCCTCCTACATCTGTAACCACTCATTTCTATCCCCTTCCCCTGGCCTCTTTGTTTGTCCCAATGGGTCCAATGGGACCCAAGGCTCTGTCAATTGCCCTCTGATCCCCACTCTTTTTTGGAAATCCCATTCACTCTGATTGCTTCAAGCACATCTATGGTAAGCTCTCCTGAGTCCACACCTAGCCTAGGATCAGAGGATGGAAGCATTAGAAGGGACCAGTGGTCCACGAGCCTAAGTCATCCATCTTCATCCCTCATGGGGGTTTCACAGCCTCTGCTTGAAGACCTCCAGGGAGTGCTGGGAAGTTTGCCCTTACTCAGAGCTCATCCTGCCTCTCTGTACTGTGTGCACTCCAAAAACTGTGTGCATCAGAAATCCTTATCCAAAGAATACTCAGAGGTTTCTCAAGGTAGGAAGAAGAAAAGAAGGGTTTATTACCATCTGGAGAAAGGGCCACCCTCCTGACAAATGGTCAGGAAGGAGAAGCAATTTACAAAAGGAAATGGTGAAGTTATAAAGTCCTAATGCGGAATTCTCCCCCACACCCCTGCTGACCCTTTTCTTCCTTTGGCTGGAAATTAGGTGTAGAATCTAAGCTCGGCAATCTACCTCAAGAACCAGAACAAGGAAACAGTAGGCCACCCAATGTACATTTGAGAAAGCACTTCGGTCCTTATTTGGCATATCTTATGCTGAGGTGTCACTGAGGAGAGGGGTGACTCCCTCCCTGCCTCTCTGAGTTTTGAGTCCTTGTAAATCACGTGATTCCCAGTGAAGGGGAACTTGGGCCTACTTCCCAGGAAAAGTCTTACTAGATTTTAGAGTGTAGTCTGAGGAGTTTTCACTTCTCTCACTGAGCACCCTCCCTCCTGGTTCTGCCCAAGGGTCAAGCACAACACGAGTGATCCCTCCTCTGAGTAGCAGCTCCTTAATTGTTCCACGACCACCTTCCTGTCGTCTTCCCTTGGTCTTCTCTTCCCCAAGCTCCGGTGCCTTGCATGACTAGCCCAGAGTAATTACTGAAGCAATGCATTTATCCTTCTCATTTGTCACTGCCCCCCCCCAAATGGTGCCCCTAAGAATTGAGCCAAGCTTTGGTCTGACCAAGGCAGGACAGCCCAGGGCCCTTTTTCTGGCCCTTACATCTCTCTAAGCTCAATGAGGGGCATGAGCAGCAATATCACTCTCTTGACTCATATGAACCTTTCAACCCACTAAACCCTCCAGATTTTTTTCACATTCAGTGTTATCTAATTTTATCATTACCTCCTCCTGAAACAATCCTGTACACGTGCAGCAGATTTGCCAGAGTCATGGGCAGGACTTCATGTACACATGCAAAGGATCTGCCATTTTGTCAACCTAGGGAACTTCCAGTGTGGATGCTCCTTGCACCAAAGCATATCATCACCCCCTACTAGGATTCAGTTGATAAATCTGAGGGAAATGTTAGCGGCCTAGGGAAACAAAGTGAGCAGGGTAACTTCACAACTGGTAAGTGCCAAAGGCAGAATTTGAATCTAGATCCTCCTTGACTCCAATATGGACCAGTGCTCCACATTCATTATACCCTCCTATCCCTTTTAAGGCACAACTCATTAGAATGATCATTCTGGCTTGCCAAGATTCTTCTCAGTTCTAATTCTGCCACACAGTGCAATAGCCATCCCTTCCAGCTTCCTTTCACCTTCAAATCTGATAACAGTATCAGAAGGCTGCCTTGGCAGACTGTAAAAGAGCAGAGCCACAGCCCATTCTGCAGTGCTCTGCCCCTAGAGATCACTGTCCACAAGAGCAGCCTTCCATTGCTCAGGATTCTTTCAGTCCATTCAACCATCTCACTATCTGTCTGCCTTCTGGACCAGCCAGCCCACATCTCATGTGGTCCACAGGGAAATGACATGGCATGAAATGCTCCAGTAATAAGGTGGCTGTGGCATTCCTTTGGTCTCTCAAACTAGTGACCCATCATCAAAAAACAAAATGAAGCTAGACTAAGCATGGTTCGGCCTGGAGAGAGCTTTCCTGACTCCAGAAATCCACATGGGCATATTTGGTGCTTATTCCCATGGGCACTCCCACAACAGAAAGCAGTGGCTGCTTGGGGTTTATCTCTGCATCCCCAGCTCTAAGCACAGTGCCTGGAACATGGCCACAAAAAAACTTAATAAATGCTTATAGAATTGAGTGGAATTGAACAGTAATTATCACTTTACCTGCCAGCACACTGGGATATATTTTATCCAGGTCTGATGATTTAACTTCACTGAGGGTAGTTTTATCACCCCTGAAATGCTTCCTCTAGAAAAGTGAACTTCCTTCACTACTGCTGTCTTTAGTTAGTTACCTGTCCTTTCATAGGGAAGTACATTATCTTACAAACATGTACTTGAAAAATCTTTCCCCTTCAATCTCTTTTTCAGTCTTCCTCTCTCTCTCTCTCTCTCTCTCTCTCTCTCTGTGTGACTCTCTCTCTCTCTCTCTCTCTCTGTCTGTCTGTCTGTCTCTCTCTCTGTCTCTCTCTCTGTCTCTCTCCCTCTCTCTGCCTTCTGTCTTCTGTCTCTCCTCTGTATGTCTGTCTGTCTCTCCTCTGTATGTCTGTCTGTCTGTCTCTGTCTGTCTCTCTTCCTCCCTCCCCTTTCCTCTGACTCCTCTTTCCACACCATTGGCTATAGCTTGATGTTTCAGGAAATATCCATGTGTTTACTGGGTTTGCTGGCATGAGAATGGGCAGCTAGGGGACGCAGGTGACAGAGCACTGAACCTGAAGTCAAGAAGACTTCAAATCTGGCTTCAGATACTTCCTGGCTGTGTGACTCTGGGCAAGTTACTTAATCCCTGTTTGCCTCAGTTTTCTCATCTATAAAATGAGCTGGAGAAAGAAACGGTAAACCATTCTGGTATCTTCGCCAAGAAAACCCCAAATGGGGCCATGAGGTGTTAGACATGACTGAACAATAGCATGAGGACAAAAAGGCTGTCACTTGGGAAACAAGCAAACTGTGTGGGGGTGGGCAGAATGGCCAGACTCAGATTGGACGACAGGTTTGAATGGCACCAATCTGGAAGGAGAAGTTGCTGAATGATGGTGACAGAGGGAGAGTGTGGAGCTGACACTGGGGAGTCAAGAGGACTGCATCTCCCCACCAGCATCATGGCTCCCAGGGGCAGGAGAGGGAAGAGTGCTGTAGAGAGCAGCCAGGGAAGCCGTGTTGTCAGCAGGGAGTCAGTGCCTAAAGCTGGTAAGGGTTAGAAAGGAAGAAGTTGAAGCTGAATCATGAAGCAAGGGCTCCTGAAGGTGCCATGGCAGGGCTGGGCAGATCTCCAGGGAGAGGCTTGAGACAGCTGGGTTTAAGGAAGCAGTGACTTGGAGATGAGGATCTGGGCTTGTGCTTTGCTCTCTGGGGGTTTTCATCTCACTGGGACAAGAACAATATAAATGGGCTGTAGTATGTTGACCCCTGAGGCAGTGGGTACAGGCGCAGTGTAAGCAACTGGAAAGAGAAGTGTTGAAGGCTCTCAGTTAGCTTGGTCAAGCCCTTCCCCCACTCTCATTCCAGGTCCAGCCTCCAGGAAGGTGGTGCTCCTGGGTTCATCTCACAACAGGCAGGAGCAGAAGGAGGGAAGGCCCAGGGGATCCTTCTCCAGAGGCAGGAGTTAACAGTGTGCAGTTAAAGTACCAGCTAAAGATGGCCTTGCTGGTGAAGACAGAAGCCAGGAGGTGAAACCACCTCTGAAGAACTGGGGGCCTTGGAAGCCTCTCTGGCTTTTCTTGGCTACTCTGACCTATCTGCCACAATTTCTGCAAAGTTTGGCTCAGCTGCTCCCTCCTACATAAGGCCTCCCCTAATGCTCCCAGATACTAGTGCCTTTCCCCCCCTCCCTGAAAATGGCCTTGATGCCCTAGAGAGTCGTGCATGTAGTTTCCCCAGTGGGTTGCACACTCTTGAGGCCTGGGGCCATTTTTTTTTTTTGGTCTTGGTATCACCAACACTTACTCTTCAATTTGACACAAAGTAGCTCTCAATAAATATTTATTGATTAAATAGCCCGGTCTCCCCAGATCGAAAGTGAACATGAAACTCAACCAAGTTTTCCTGTTCTATCTCTCACAAACTCGGAGATTCAATGACTTGAACAAAAGCATAGACACTGTACTTATTAGGTTTGTAGATGATGTGCAATTCAGAGAGACCACAAGCACATTGACAATTTCAAACTAGAAGTGGGGGCAACTCCAAGAAGGCAAAATATCATTAGGTGATTGTGTTCCAAACTCGACTTCCCTAATACAAGAAGGGGAAGGTGTAGTTATGCTACAGCTGCCGTGCCAAGGACCACAAGCCCAATAGATGTCAACCACAGAACAGAAGGGAAAAGAAACAGCTGCTGTTCTGGGTTGTGTGAAGAGAAGCTTTGCAAATTCTGAGAATGGAGGAGGCTCTGGTCCCACCACAATCTGCCCTGGTCAAGGCACACTTGAAGTCTTACATTCAATACTGAGAGCTCCATTTTAGGATGAACATCAGCAGGCTAGAGCATGCCCAGAAGGAGGTGACATGGCTGAAATGAGTGGCCATGTTTGACCTGGAGGAGAGAAGACTTGGGGGAGGAAAGAGGGCAAGGAGCCATGTTCAAATCTTTGAAGGGGTACCCCATAGGAGAGATATAAGGTTTTCCCATTTGGACCCCAGAGCAATGAATGAGAATGCCAGAGATTCTGATTTTGGTGGGATGGAAGCAAAAAAATGTTCTAACCACTGAAGTGTGCCATGGTGGGGTGAGCTGCACTGGAAGGGGATTTTCTCCTCCCTTTCACTAAAGGCTAAGTGGGAATTGTCAGGGATGTCGCAGAAAGGGATTCTCAGATTGATATGGCCTGGATTATAGGAGAGACCATGTGGCTCCTGGAAGGCAAATGGAGATGGGGAGCAGCACTTCCGGGATTAGAAACCTGGAAGCAACAGTATAACAGTCTACATGAAGAGAAAGCATGAAGAAGAGCCCTCGTAACAGAGTGCAGTATGTGATATATTCTATTAGGTTGTCAACTATATTATACCAATAATACACTATAGGTCATATCATTCTTGTGTTATATATTATCATATCACTATTAATCATTAACATATTGTATATTATTTTATATTATATTTAATTATATACCACATGATTACATCGTATATTACTATATACTATGTACTATATACTATATATAGAATGTCAAAAGTAGAATCCTACGAACAGGTAGAATTTGAACCCAGACCTTCCTTTCTTCAACAAGAGCCAACACTTGCCAAGCAAGACTGAGGGGAATCTACAAAGAATACCCTCTACCAAATAATCTGCATGTTCCTGGGGATATGCAATGGAAAAGAACTGGTAAAGGCTGCCCACCCAGAAAGCAAGCCATGGGCAGGCTGTGACCTACAGAGTGGTTGGAAAAGACCATGGAATCCCCACCTGACTTTGTCTCCAGACAATGAGGTTTGGGCTGGGTTGTTCCCAGAGGCTTTAGATTGGTGGGCAATTATCTATACTAACCCGGGAAAATCTGCAAACAGGGCTGGTTTTAAAATGAAAGAGGTCCTGGGGGGGAAGGGGGGGCGCAAGTCTTCAGCCCCGAAAACAGCCAGGCCCATCTTAGTTCTCTTCACAGCTGGATCTAACATGGAATTCTTTCTTGGAGAATGGCAAAGCTGCCCAGGACCACATTGATCATCCATCCCAGTCCTCATGGGAAGCATAAATCCCCTTCACAGAAAAGCATGACTCACCTCTCCAAGATTCAGCTGGCTATTTTCTCCCAATTACCTGAGATTTTGAGAGCACCTAGGGCAGGGGGAAAGAGAGCTGCCTTCGGAGGGAGGGGGCATGATTTCAAACACAAGCCCTGCCACTTTCTACGTGGGTGGCTTCCCTGACCCTCAGTTTCTTCATCGAGAAAATAAGGGAATTGGCTGAGTTAGACGGTCGTTAAGTTCCCCTCCAGCCCCAAGGGCATCAATTCAAGTAAGGGCTGACTGCGGGCCAGCTTGGAAGATAGGTTGGAGCGCCGGGAAATTAAGGCGAGCTTCATTTTCCTCTGAATGACTAGAAATAGGCCATGCTTAGTAACAGACTAACAGCTTCTGTCCTTGGCAGAGAGCTGTCTATTTACACCAATATTTCATGGACTGTGAGCTTGACGAAAGGCAGAATGGAAAAAGGGAGAGATGGGCTAGGAAGCCTGAGGCGCTCCCCCATCTGTAAAACCAAGGAGCCGGGCACGCTCTGCTCAGCTCTCTTCCTCCCTTCGCATCCCGTAGTTCGGACCCGAATTCTCCCGCAGCCCGCTAGACACAGGCCGAAGCGACCGAGTCTGTGCCTCCCTCTGGGCAGAGATGCTCCCAGACTTTCGAATCACTTCAACGCGTCTGCTCGGGGCTTCCTCTCGCTACTATGACAGTTCAAGCAAGCCATTCAAGTCCCGAGGAAGCCCCTTGGGCCCTCCCTGGCTCCCTCCGTGCCCTCCACCCTCCCTGGCTCCTTCGGAGCCTGCCCAGGGTGTGGGAGCAGCCCTGTTGCCTCTGTCTCCGCTCCCCCGGATAGCCGGGACCAGCTGGATGACAGGCAGAACCTCAAGCAAGGACTCGGGATCCATCGGGGAGCCGGTGGAGACCTGAGCCGGCCGCCGCCGCTGCCGCCGCCGCCGCCACTGGCTCGCTTCCCTCGAAATCGAGCTGCCCAGGGAAGGAGCGAGGGCAAGGCAGAAGGGGGCAGGGCGGTCCAGAGGAGGGAGGCAGGGAGGGGCGCGGGGAGGGAGGAGAGACTAAGAAGGCAGAAACGTGAGTGGAAAAGGAAAGCCAGGAGGGGAGACGAAGCCCCAACGTCAGCGCCTCCCAGCCCTGCTCACTGATTCAAACTGAGAGCAGAGTTTCTGGGCTTTGGGAAACCAGCGAAAGAACTGGCCCGAGGCACGGAGAGGCCATTCACCTCCCTAGCCCCGAAGCCTCCAAATCCCCTCGAAAGGTAGAATGATTCCTCCTAGCAGTCACCGGGAGGACTTGGGGCACGGGCTGAATAAAGAAAACCAGGGGGGCGGCAGCGCTGATCGACCTCCGTCCCCAGCATCGACGCACAGCCAGGAATCCAAGGTACTGCCTCGGCTCGCCTCCCCACCTATTCCCCCCTCCTCTCCTCTCCTCTCTCTCTCCCCTTCTCCTCCTCCTCCTCCTCCTCCTTCTTCTTGTTCTTCTCTCCCTCCCTTCCTTTCACCTCTCTTCTTCTCACTCTTCTCATCTTTCCTTCCCTCTCTTGACCTCTCCCTTCCTTTTCTCCTCTTCCCTCCTCTTCTCTCCTCTTATATCCCTTCCTTTCCTACTTTATCTTTTTCTCTCGTCTTCTCTAGTGCTGTCCCGTCCCTCCCTCTCCCCTTCCTCTCGACACTCCTCCCCCACTCCAGCCAGGGAGTGGGGAGAGCTCCGAGCAGCCTGGCCGCATTTCCTGGGAACCGGTTGGGGCGGGGGTGGGGACATCGAAATCTAGCCGTGCTTTCACCGGGGTTCCCACGCCACTGATCTCAAGGGCCGGGGATAAGCCCCCTCCCCCAAATGTTGGGTGGGGCACAGGCAGATTCTTGGAGAAAGCCTTGGGCCGACCCCAGTTTGGTGCTTGATTCTTGCTTCGACACACCTTCCAGCCAGTCCAACGTATGCAGTCCAGTTCCAATGGCTTTCCCGTTATTTAGTCTAATAAACAAGAAAAGGCGCTCCTGATTTGGAACAGGAATTGACCCCCAGGGCTTTTGCTCTCCCTAGGTGTGTGTGCTGAGAGCACTAGGGAGCGTGTGAGCAGTTTTCTTACAAGATCTGTGTCATAGAGGGCTGGCCAGGAGAATTGGGAGTGGGAGAGAGCCGGTGAGAAGGGCAAGTCTGCCCCCAGCAGACTCTGGCCCTGTGGGTCTGGATGGCCCTCTCCCGTGGAGCTGGTCTCAGACCATCCTTCATTCAGGGCAGTTCTAGGCTGGGAGAGGATGGGGTCCAGCAGCGCTGGTGAAAGTTTGGGTAGCGCATGTGCGTGTGCCAGTGAGGAAGGTTAGAACTTAAATCTATTTCTGCAAGTGACGCCCCAAAACCTAAGCAAACAGTAACCGTAAACATTGTGCAGCAGCCTTACCGCTAAAAGCCCCCCAGGAGCATTGTCCGCCAGCAGCTGGTAGGCGCCCCTGTTCGCCTCTTCTTTCCCCTACTTAATGACATGGCCATACACCTCATTAGGCTGACACTTGGCTGCAGTGTGGCAGTTCTCCTTGTTACACTTAGGCTGCTGTAACAGCCTTCCTGGCCATAGCCTGCTCCTAAGAGTAACGCCTAGAGACACCTTATTGCAAAGCAGATTGTTGAAGTTGCCTTCCAGAGGCTTGGCCTGGGAGGCTGGAGACCTGGCTCCAAATCCCAGCTGCTTACCACATGTTATGTGCACACTGGGCATGCTTCTACTCCTCCTCTTTGGGCCTCAGTCTCACAATCTGGGAAGGGAGCGGGCTGAAACCTGTGGAATCTCTAAGTTCCCTTCATGATACCAAATCACACCCTCTGGTCAGGAGTCACTTAGAGGATCGCCTTGTTGTCCCGTGAGGTCTTGTGTGAAGAGCTGACAGCGCTGGCCACAGATGACCTTCTGAGTCTCTCAGGCATCCCGGGATGTGCCACGGTGCCCATAGGACCGAGAGCAGGAGGAGCCAAAGGCAGAAGCCAGACTGGGTGCTTTATTCAATCACTGGAACATCGAGATTCTGAGAGACCACTTAGAAAGTCAGAGCACAGGATGGCCTGCGTGAGAAGGACCTTCCAGAGCATCCTGGCCAAAGTCCTGAGTTAGTGAGGGGGTCTCGGGAAAGATTCAGGCCTCCTGAGCCCACCGAGCTCAGCCCGATGCCCCCTCAGTGGGCAGAACCATGGCTGGTACCCTACCAGTAGGCACAGAGTGCAGGGCAGTGGGTATGGTGCCACCTTGCAGGGCTCTCTGCAGCTTAAGAGAAAGGACAGCAGTAACACATGAAAACTAGCACATTAAAGTTTGCAGAGCACTTCAGGCATGATCATCCCGAAGGGCAGACACTCAGGTATTGGCGACAGCATCAGCAGCCTCTCCATTTTATAGATAAGAAAAACCGGCTAAGTGTGCTGTGCCCATGGTCTCACAGCTGTAGCAAACCCTTCATCTCCATGCAACATTCTGCAGCAGCCTTACAGCTGCTCTATGCACACACACTCACTCACACCACCCCACACACTCACACACCACCCCACACACACACACATACACACACTCCCACACATACACACACTCACAAACACTTATACACACACCACTCCCACACTCACACAATACACACACTCACACACATACCCACACTCACACCACCCCACACACTCACACACATTTATACACACACCACCCCCACACTTACACAATACACACATTCACACACACCACTCATACACATACACACACTCACACGACCCCACACACTCACACACCACCCCACACACTCACACACCACTCCACACACTCACACACATATACAAACTCACACACATACTCACGCTCATACACACACCACACACACACTTATACACACCACCCCACACACATACACACATACACACACTCATACACACCACACACTTATACACACACACACATAAACCACATCATACCACACACACATATACACATATATCACATCATACCACATGCCACACTCACACATACTCACACACACCACACATTTATACACACACACATATACCACATCATATAATACACACCACACTCACACACACATTCCACCCTGCACACTCACACACATATACACTCACACACTTATACACACTCACACACATACACACACATATTCAATATCGTACCACACACACCACACTCATAGACATCACTCACACACACACACACACACACACACACACCAGGCTCCATCTCTTTCTATCCTTCCTCCACCTCTCATATTTCACCAGTGGCTTGTCATGGTCTGTTCCTTGCCGAAGTCTGACTGATTGGTGGCTGTTCCAAAGATTTGCCTCCGATTCTACCACAATGAGAGTGAAGCTTTCCCCTGCTTCCAGGCCCCCATTCACTTTACCAGCTGCAGGTGAAGCTCCAGTTATGTGGTGATAATGTTCCAGAAAAGTAAATTCAAAGACTGACTCCTCTTTTAAATGAACCAGAGACTCTTGGAGTTCAGGGGTCCCCACAGGAAATGATTTTGTGAAGCAAAGAATTAATTTACAGCCTGAGTAGGTGAGCCCAGAGTTGGCTGAGCTGGCCTTCCCTATCAGGTCCTCAGCTCTGCTGACCGATCCTGGTGATCTCCTGGCCAGCGCAGGCAAAGCTCATGACCTGGATGGTCACAACAAAGGAGGGGCCTTTGGACTTGTCAGTCTTCTGTAGATGAGACTTTTTCCACATTCACATGTATGCATACAAACAAATGTTTACCCACATTTGCACAGGGCTTATTTATCTGGCTTTGGGTCAGTCAGGAGATGGCACAGAAGATCCTTGCAGTTTCCAGCAGGACACACTGTGAAGGACTAGAATAGAGAACAGGGCACAAGGGCCAGCCTTTTTCACTGAAGAGAAGCCCATGACCAAGAGACTGAAGCCCAGAGCTCTGCTCCAGAAGGCTGGTCAGCAGCTGATGACGAGGTGGGGCATGTCAGCTCATGAAATGGGTAAAAATCTAGAATTATCCTTAGTCCTGTGGATTGATAAACATGACAGAGGGAGTATGGTTTGTTGGGGAGAGTGCAGAACTCAGAGTCAGGAAGGCTTGGGTTCAAATCCCACTTCAGACACTCACAAGTTGTGTGACCTTGAGTTAGTCATTTCACCTCTAAGGACTTGGGTCTCCTCTGTGAAATGAGGCTGGCCTGATACCCTCTAAGGCTCCTTTCAGCTCCAAATCAATAATTCTCTGACAAATTCACAGGTACCGTGTTTCCCCGATAATAAGACCTATCCCGAAAATAAGCCCTCCCCCGAAAATAAGCCCTATTGAGATTGCTACTGTCGCTACATTACTGTACCCTCTGTATGCACCGTCCCCCCGCCGTGAAACGCACGCCGTGCTCTGAGCTGCATCCAATCAGAGCTGCAGCAGTGAGCGCGTCATCCTGTTCTTCCCCAGTGATTTGCTTATTGAATAAAGGTACATTTTTTTGTTCACATTTACCTGTTTATTAAAATTGCTGCCAATGTTCATTAAAATAAACCCTCCCCTGAAAATAAGCCCTCTGGGGTTTTTCTGTCCAAAAAAATAATAAGACAGTGTCTTATTATCGGGGAAACATGGTACCTGTGTTCCGTCACATGTTGACTGAGAGGCTGCTTCATGATGGGCATTGGGCTAGGCAGCTGCCCTAGGGCAGGACCTTACAGCCCCATGTGGGGCAGGGCATTCATTCCAATAATTAGGACGTGAGTGTAAAATAGCTGTGTGTACCCTATTCTCTAAGTCAAAGTTCCTGGCCTGAATGGATTCGTGATCGGGGGTCTGGTCTACCCCATCTTTAAAATGTCCACCTTTGACGAGAATAGGAAGAAGCCTCTGTGGGGAGGGTCAGCCAGGCCCCAGGATTTCAAGGCTGGGGCTGGCGCCTTCCCTGTCCTATCTACAGGAAGGGTGGCAGGTTACTCGAGGACCGCAGTAGGAGGTCAGGACAAGGGCTACTTTCCCTGATGCTTCTCGAGAGGAGTCTAAATGGGTTACTCTCTCCAGCTTCACTCCCTACACCAGATGGCATCCAGGGCCATCTCCAGTCATCCTGGTCTGTCTTGCCACTGGCCCCAGATGGCTCTGGCTCTGGAGGAGAGAGTAAGGCTGGAGACTCTGCAGGGCCCTCCTTGCTTAAATCCAATTCACTTACATATCATGGCATCACCTTCCTGATGTCTTTGATCCTAGGAAGGCCAAACAAAACCACAAACAACCTCCCGCCCACGCTGGCGAAACAAATGACAGGCAACAGTAGCTTAGATCTAGGAAGGGTAAAGCACGCTAGATATCGGGGCAGTTCTGCAGACTGCAGCGGCTGAAAGAACAGACGCGAGGAAAGAACTCTCTGGCCGGAGCGAGATCAGGTGGCGCTCAGCTCGACTGGCTCAGAGAGAAGGTTCTTCCTGGGGGGGAGGCCGCCCCAGCTGCCCCGGAAACCAGCCCGAAGTGAGGTTAGTGAGAGGAAGACCAGCAGAGGAGAGCGCCGGGCAGCGGTGTGTGCGCAGTGGGAGCAGAGCATCAGCACACAGGTCTTTAGACAAGACAAGGGCCGGGTGCTGGGGCACGGGAAGGACAGGGCTTTTCTACGCCGTGACCCTGACGGAGACAAGCCCCACGCTCCCTGTTCTTTGCCGAGGCCTTGGAGCTCATGAGTCCGTGACGCAGAAAACTCTAGTGACAACATGACCGCAACACTTTCACCTGCCTGGTCGAATGAAAGAATGAACAAACGAATGAATGAGTGAGTGAGTGAGGGAAGAATCCCTCATTAAGCATTTACTATGTACCCCGCGGTGTGCTGAGCGCACGGTAGGAATAGAAGAAATCAGGAGCAGCCCTGCCCTCGGGGGGCTTTCACTTTTGTGGGGGGAGACGAGCAGGGAAGAGATGCTACAAGGGGGAGGGCTCCATGCTGCAGCACGGTCTGAAGCTGGGCGCCGGGGAGGCCACTGAAGCCTGGCTCCAGGTGAAAGCTCCCTTGTCTGAGGTAGTTCTGGCCCTGAGTTCCACAGCCACATCAACAAGGGTGGTCTGGAGGTCTTCCCAGCTCCACAGACTCCCTGCCTTTCTCGCTGAATAGGCACCTCCCGTCCACAGCCCACTTCTGCTGATAGAGGCAGCTTCGGCCCCAGAATCCCCTTCGCTTCTTCCCCTCTCCCTCAACCACCAAGGTCAATCCATGACCAGGTTCCAAGAGCTCTGCTTCCACATCGTCCCTCACTCCTGTCCCCTTCAATTTCATTGATCAAATGCTTGTTAAGTGTGTCTCATTTGGAACGCCTTGTCAAGGGACAGGGAATGCAGAGGCAAAAAGGAAAATGCTCTCTGACCTCAGGGAGCTTACATTCTTCTCTGCATCCAGACTTTTAATCACAGAATCCTAGGCTTAGCCACAGAAAAGACCTTCAACACACGGCATGCAAGTCCCTTATTTAACAGATAAGAACACAGGGCCAGAGAGGCTGGGACTTGGCCAGGGTCATAAAGCTAGTGAGTGTCTAAAGTGGGACTTGAATCCAGGTCTGCCCAACTTCAGGCCCCCATTATCTCTCACCTGGACTATGGTCATAACCTTCGAAATGGAGTCCTTCCTTCCAATCCTCCCTTCGAAGCATTTCCAAAGTTGTGTTCCTGAGGTGTGGTGACCACATCACTCCTCTGATCAAAAAAACCTTGCACAATTCCCCATGGCCTGTAGGTTAACACCCAAGTTCTTTAGGCCAAGATTTAAGGCTCCACATTGTCTGGCACCAACACACCTTTCCAATCTTTATGCTCTCCTTTAAATACTCAGCATTTCAGCCAAACTAGATTTCCAGCTGCCCTCCTTTATCTCCATGCTCCTGCACCTGCCATCCACCCCCTAGACCCTCCCCTTCTCTCTGCGTCTCAGAAGCCTTTTCTTTGTGACTCAGTTCATGGGCCACCTCCTCCATGAAGCCTGCCCTGATTCCCCAGCAGAACCTGTTTTCTCTCTCTAAATATCTTGAGCTTTTTGTCAAGCTTTCTCCATTGTGTGTGCACATGTGTGTCTATGTGTGCATGCATGCTAGTATGTGCACATGTGTGCACTGTGTGTGGACACTTTGCTACCATTTCCATCTAAAGCAGTCCTTGTGAGCAGGGTGACCTCCCCATGCTGTGTTCGAGTCTGGTGTCCCATCTTACCAAGTCTCAGCAATGCCGAGGAGATCACTTGGGCCCCCTTGCTTGGCTCTGGCTTAGTCTCTTACTCACACTTAGCACTTTGGCGTAGAAAGCTCCAAGGCCACGAGTGCCCTCTCTGGCCCCTCTCTCCAGTTACTCTCTCGTAAGTTGCTGGGTTCTTGCCATGGTTTTCCTCCTGGGTTTTCCTCACTGCTGCCTTTGGTGGCTGACTTGGCGGCTGTAGCTGGGTCCCTTTCCCCTCCCCCTGCCTCTTCAGATCATAGCAGCAAACACTCCAAGCCCATGGATCCCATCTCTGGCCCAAAGCCCAAAAACCTGTTCTCTCTCTCCATCTTCTTAGCGACAGCTTTACTTCCCAGGTCTTCATTTTTCTCCTGATATTTCTACTTCCCACTGCCCCAAATGATGGACACACCACCCAATCCCTTGCGTGTGGTGGATGCTTTCCCAGGACCTCCGGATCCCACCCACTACTTCCTGGGTTCCTTCTGGTTTATGTACCACACATGCACACACATATCACACACATGCATGCACACACAGAGACACACATGCACGCAGGCATCCACACTCACACCCACATGTTCACACGCACACACGCACGCACACACATCATCCAAAGTGGAGAGTAGTCATCGGGCTTCACAGCTCTCCAGAGGTTCTTTGTCACATCATGGGCATGTGATCCAGAAGGACAGCACACTCCTCCAAGCCCCACAATACTTAGTATCTTGTGAATCTGAGCCTGCCTCTGGAAACTGCCAGCCTTGAGAGGCAGCCACGATGATCTTCATCCTGAGCACAATAATGAGGTGTATTGGGGCCCCGTGGGGCACTTGAAGCTGTTTCTTCCTCCAGAATCCGACACCACCCGAGTGCCTCGTCCCAGGACAAGCATCGAAGCTCCAAGGGTTCAGAGGACTTCCTCCTTCCCTTCGACCTCAGTGGCACCTCCTCAAACTCTCCACCTTCTCCACCTGGTTTGGGCTCCTCTTGGCGTCTTCCTTGAATTCTCTTGGAGTGTTCCTTCAGTCCTTTCCAGGAACACTTCCTTCAGAGAGTTGGGGAGCATTCTGTTGGTCCTTTCACCTTCTCCAGAAGGAAATCGGCCACTACTCTGTCCTTACCTTATCCACACAAAGCCCTTAGTCTTTGCTGGAAAGAATACAGACAGTGCCCCATCCTCGAGGGCCCTTGGGCTGGCTCCCTGGCCTGCCCTGCCCCACCTGTTGCCTCTGCAGTAGAGAAAGCCCTTGGCACCTTGCCCCAGCTGATTGACTCTGCCAGGCTTCTTCCTGTCAGCAGGTGTTCTCACTAGGGACCTCTGGGCAGCTCTGAGGACTACAGCGTTGCCCCTTCCTGTGCTGCCCTGGCACTGCTCAGGCTGGTGACCACAGCCTGGAGTCTCCTGCTGATCCCCAAATGAGAAGGGCCCCAAAGGGCAGCTCCAAGCAGGGCAGGCTTCCTGGGGGCTGGCAAGATGCAAACCCTTCCTTCTTCCTGCCTTCCTCGTCTTGTAGGGGGCATCAGTGACTCTTCTAGGGTTTATACTTAGGAAAAGCAGGCTCTCCACAGAGTTAGGAGGATGTGTGTTCAAACCCCACCTTAGAGATTTATTCCCTGTGTGACCTTGGACAAGTCATTTCTCCTTGCCTTGGCCTCAGTTTCCTCATCTATAAAATGAGGGGGTTGGGTTCAATGGACCCTCAGGTCCCTTCCAGCTCTCCAGTTATGAATGAATGAATGCACTGGGCTTATCTCACTGCCTCTTTACAAGATTTGGCTGACCTTAAAAGCCATGGCTCGCCCTTGGTTTGAGGCTCTCACAGATGGTAGTGTTGAAATATCTTAAAAGCAAGGCAGCAGAAAGTGCCATAGGAAAGCTCTGCTCCTCCCTGCTGACCCCAGCTTCACTTGAGTGAGATGGCTCATGCCCTGTGCCCTCTGCCACCCTTCTCTCAGCTGGGATTTGGGGCCAACATAATCGCATGGTTTTCTGTTCCTTGTTCTGCTCCTTGGACCAAAAGCCATCCTCCAAGGGTATCATGTGAAAAGCTAGACCCAAAGGTCCCTCTGACCCCACCTGGGCCATCGCCAAGGAGGGCTGCCATCAGCTACCCATGCCAGCTGGCCTGGGAGCTTCACCCAGCTAGTCAATATCAGGTGCTAAAATGCCCACGCCTGCTCTCCTTCCTCTGTCCAGGCTCACCAGGCCCAGGCTGTCGTGTCTGCAATTCAGAGCCATCCTTCCTCACCAGCAGTCTTTCTCCTCACTGAGAAGAAATACTGTGGCAGCCACAGCTCCCTCTGGGCCCCCACACTGCGGGGAGAAGAAGGGCTCTTTCTAACCTGATTAATTATTCCTCTTTAAAATGCCAATCTATCAGATGGAAAGCTAGGAACTAATGAGCTCGTGCTGACTGATGCTCCCTGGTCTGTTTGTTTAGCTCCTGGGATTCAGTACCTTGAAGAAGCTTTACTGCAGCCCCATTGGCCATGCCCCCCGGGCCGAGTCCTGTCATTCATCAGTGGAAGGCAGAGCTCCCTAATTTGTTGTTTCAGTTAGTAGAGATTTGGCTGTCATGATGGGAGGCAGGAGCTCTGGTCATCTTCAAGAGAGGAAATGAGAAAACTGGGCCCTGGCTTGTTGCAGATTCCCCAAATGAACGTCCTTGAGTACGTTCTGGGGAGCAGGCAGGGACAGGGGCTGCTGCTGACAATAGGAGGCCAGCACGTGGGCAAGGCGCTCTGTGAAACAAGATGGCAGATGGGTGGGGAGGGCAGCCTCGCACCCCAAGGGTGCCAAGCAGCAGAACTATGATGACGTTGTGCTCAGTGTACTCACCTCTAGAGGAAAGAGCTCGCATCCAGCCCAGCCAACCAAGCTCTCTCTATTTCAGTGGATTTTATGGCCTCGTTTGAAAAAAAAGCAAAGCAAAATCCAGGATTTGTGTCTCATTGAATTTTGAGAGTTGTGGTGGGAGGGAGCAGCGAGGATGTTTCTTTATTTTTGTCTTGGCCAATGACCAAGAGAACAGGCCACAGATGGCTTCCAGGGTGCTTGTTACTTGGTGCCCCTGTTAATAAACCCCCAGCCCCCAGCCCCCCACAGGCCTGCCAGGTAATGAAGGCCTGGGCCAGGCCTGGCCACACCAGGCCGGCCTCCCTGAGTCCTTCTGCCCCTAGTTGCCCTGCAGACACTGAGGACCTTCCAGGGCTCTTGTAAAGACCAAAGGAGGCAAGGAGAGTAAAGCACATAGTAGGTGCCATATCAGTATTAGCTGTCAGTGCAGTGCAATCAAATCCTTGGGGACAGCAGCTTATGGAGGAGCCAGCATCCAGCCACCATGCAGCAGGGGCAGCTGGAAGCCCAGGGGGCCCTCCAGAGAGCTGTGCAGAGGGTAGGCCCTGAGGAGCAGCTAGCCAGAGTTGCCTGGATGAGAGATCACTGAACCACCATGTGAATGGAGCAGGGGCTTCCTATAGGTGGTTGGAGACAGAGAGATGGGTTGGGAGAAAAGTGAGGCATGAACTCTGAATAGTGGACCAGAGGCAAAGATATGTAGGTGAAGCCAATGGCCCTCATATCCCTTGACCCCCAGTGCCTGTGGTCCTAGAGACTGCTGAAAGTGAACTCTTCCTCAGTTTGAGCTGAGAGCTTCTCTCTCTTCTAGTTGGAAAGGTCATTCCTCTCTTATGTTCTTTGGAATATTCTAACCCATTTAACTTATCTGATTTGGGTTTTCTGCTTCCTTTGACAAAGAAATGGGCCTCTGCCCCTAGGCTGAGCAAGTAAAGAAAGAGTATTTGGGGATGTCTCCTAGGACATGGTGTGTGCTCTCCCCAGCCATTCCCTGTGACTTCTGGAAGCAAATACATCTTCTCCCTTTTAAAGCCCTTCATAGCCCACTCCTTCCTACCTTGCCAATCTTACTAGACCTCCCTCCCTTCCAATGCCCTACAGTCCAATGACACTGAACTCCTTGTCTCCTGAACATGACATTCCATCTCTCAATGCCAGAAATTTTCACCGACTTCCTTCCATGCCTGGAACTCTCCCTCCTCCTCTCTCCCTCTTGGCTTCCTTCAAAACTAGTGAAAGTCTCAAGAAGCCCTTACAGACCACCTTTAATGCTAGGACCTTCCTCCTGACATTGTTTCTGCCTTATCCTTTGTGCAACTATCCTTGTGCATAGGACTTGGCACACTGCTTCCCCTCTTAGGTTCTAAGCTCCTTGAAAGCAGGCATTGGTTTTGTCTTTCCTTAGCTCCCCAGTGCCTGGAATGTCGTATATGCATAACAAATTCTTGTTGATTCCCAGTGGTTGTCATGATATAACCAGAAAAGATAGCACAATTGTTCATCACAGAAGACTGAGACTATTCTGGATACTGGGAGGTATTAATTTTTTCCCATCTACTTGGTTTTACTGCTTATGATAAACCTATTCATTCCTTTAGCCTTGTGAATCTTTGTGCTTGCAAGGGGAGCTGACTGGCAACTAACTATATATTAGGTAGGGGGAAGGGAGTTGAGCTGCTGAAGTTTTAAGGATGTCTGGGTAGAGCAAATAAGCCATAGAAATAGAAGCCCCACCCCCACTACAGAACAGTTACATAGGTAAGATATAGGTATAGATGCTGAGTGTGTAAGATGTAGCTTAAGGGTTGCGTGGATACACAGAACCTGGGATCTGTCCCACTTTTGCATCTCTCTCAGTGGCAGCAGCCTAGTGGCTCCTGGAACATCTGCTCTGGGCAGTCTCTCTTCCTGCCTCCAGAATGTTCAACCAGATTGATACGGATCCACTGGAGCTCAAATAGTTCTAGTCTAGGGGGTCTGATCCTGAGTGGTTCCAAATGGGGGGCCATCTCCAGCTGTCCTGATCTATATCTGGCCACTGGACCCAGGTGGCTCTGGAGGTGAAAGTGAGGCTGGTGGCTGCACAGCCCTGCCTCACTTAGATACAACTCACTTGCAAGTCATGGCGTCACCTTCTTGAGGTCAGGGTCCTCTTGAGAAAGAAGGACTAACAACAAACAAACGGTTCCGAACGCAGGCTACTTTCGTGGCTCTCATCTGGGATGAGAGCTCGTAGCTTAGCCCTTCCCACCACTCCTCCTTCCCCAACCACCAGGGCTGCCCCAAAAGCATAGCCTTCTTGGTCTTCACAACGTGGTAAAGGTCTGGCAGCGTCTTGCCTTGTGGTGGGTGTAGACATCAAGAGCCTCCACTTTCATTCCAGTAGGAAACCTGGCTCTCTTCCCCTCTCTGCTGACTGTGTGCCTCCTTCCTGCCTTCTTTTTTTTGTTTGTTTGTTTGTTTTTTGCAGGGTTGGGAGGGAGGGAAATGGGGGAGGGGAGTTTGAATCGTAAAATCCTGTGCAGCTTACCACACTATCTTGAGCAAGAGGGCAGGGGAGAGAAAAGCTGAACTCATTCCCCACCCACCCAGCCCACAGCTCCAGGAGGGGCAGATCTGATGGCCCAGCCAGATCTGCAAACATTCAGGATGTTCAGACTTAGCTAGCTCCCTTGCTCTCTCTCCAAGTATTCTGCAGGCTCGTTTTCTCCTCAATAATGGTTCAGTTTGGGTTTTGCTGTTCTCTGGGGTGGCTTTATCATTTCAAGCTTCTCCTCAACACTTCAAGATTTCTTTTTCCATGTATTGCTTGGTGCTTTTGAACCAGGATCCTCAGACATGTTTAGGATGCTGTAGATACACACACGTGTACATATGTGTGTATCTGTGTACATGTGTATCTGTGTGTGATCACAAAAGCAAAAGAACAACAGAACACAGGGCCTGAAGGTAGCATGCGCAATGAACTGAGGCCTCTGGCAGATGTCTGCCCTGTGTCCTTTGTGCATTCTGACACGGCTGGTTCAGCTGGGTGCAATTTCCTTTCTGACAGATGAAATCGAGCACAAGCAAATGCAAAATTCCCATTATGCTCAAACTGTTCCTTATTTTCTCTGTTGCACTGGGGGAAAGAACCAGGTTTCAATAGCAGAGCTACCTGTATTTGGGTGGAGGTGGACACCAGCTACCCAAACTCCTTTGTTCCCTCTCAGCTGAGAAGCAGCAAGCCTTCCTTCCATCCAAGCTCCATTTCATATCAGTAGGATACAGTTCTCTTCCTCTAGGATGGCAGGTTCAAGCCTGGGGGCACTTGCTGGGGGCCCCTCATGATCTAAAGTGCTTTGGCAGCAAGAGAAGTTGGCTTCTGGCTCTGGTCTTGTGTCTAGAAGCTCCAAGAAATGAACCATAGCTTCAGCTGATTCATGTCTACACCCTGCTTCCTACATTCTATCCATCATCCTCATCCCTTCTCCTCATGTGCATGCCTGCATCTACACACAAGTGTACACACATATGTGTACACGCACACATGCACGTGTGTGTGCACACTCACACTCAGACAGAAATCTTGGACTCTGCTCTTAAGACCCTGGGCTCTAATAGAAGAGCCCTGTCTTACCCAGAAGGTGTAGGAGTCACTTCCCAGCCATTCCCAAACTATAACACCATGTGTGTCCCCTCCCTCTGAGGCCCCCTTTATGTGCTGTCCTCCCTGTCAGAAAGTGAGCTCTTTAATGATCAGGGTGGTCTTGTCTGCTTACATTTGGATAGCCAGTGCTGAGCCCAGTGCCTGGCACATAGCAAGCCCTTGATAATGCTTTATTTTACCTATTAGTTAATCAGGGAAGGAGGTCTTCTCCATGCCCATGTACCAGCAGCCTAATTGTGCCAAACCTTGTGTTTGAAAGGGGCTGTGTCTGAGGATGCTCCCTTCACCTGGAGTTCCAAGCTCTCAGGCTATGGAAAGTGCACCTGTGCTATGCAGCCCCTACCCCCTTTGGGGGCCTCTCCTCAGTCACACACTTTCTCTATTATTACCTCAGCTCATACTTTGGGAAGCACCTAGTCTCTCATGCCTCCAAAGCAACAGTATGGGAACATTGGTGTGTCCACCTCCGAAAGTGCTGGGCACCTCCATCCCCCAAAGGCTCCTCATCTTTCCCTCTGGGGATGTTGAAGGGACCCTTCTGATTAACCACCTCCACCCCCAGGTGGCCAAGATGATCCAGGGAAGACCGGCTCAGGTTCGTTGTTATGCAAGAAGATGGCAGTGATGGGGGTGGTCTCCTGGCTTTCTTACCAAGCACTGAGTCTCTCATAGCATCTGATCACTCAGCTCCATCTTCACCTCTGCTGGGCTTTTGTCCCAGACAGGTCCTCTTCCTGCCGTGCCAACCCCCTGTCCTTGGTCCTGGTCACAGCAGATAGCCTAATACCACAGTGCCCTCAGTCAAGGATTCATGGATCCCAGCCATTCTCAATCTCTGTTTGACTCTGCCCCAAAATTAAATGTCAGGGCAAGAAGGATTTTAATCTTCGAGTCCAAAACTGGGGGTGAGGGAGGGGCAGGGGGAAGTGTCCAGTCCAGTGTGCCACCAATGTACTGGGCGCCTCCTAGCTCTGCTCTCTCCTGTGATCTATTGCCTTCCATAAGTCTATGAAAAGCAAAGGGGAGGGGGAGGGTTCTGAGCTTCCTATCTGTATTCTACAAGGTGGGGGAATTGGAGCATGATCAAGAATGCTCCACTCTCCCTCCCTCGGTCCCAAAGTTCCATTGCATGGTACCCTGAAGCAGGTGGCAATCCATGTGAGAGAAGGAATTGGTATGGTTGCCTAGTCATATTTCAAGACCATTGCATAGAAAATGTGTATGTTGAGTGACTCCAGGGCATCATTTGGATTTGTTTTTTGCCAGCACCTTCATGATGTACAGGTGTAGGTAGCTCACCTGGTCCTAGGACAGCAGACACAAGAAGTGATAAAGAAAGGCCCTATTCTCCTCCACCTCTGCCCTCAACAAAGGGTCCCTAAAGGTTGGAACTGAGCCCTGCACACTCTGAAAATGAGATCTCAGTCACCTCAGGGCTGAAGAACTAGGTCACCACCATAGGAGTTGGGAAACATCAAACAAGTGTCCTCAATTATCTCTCCACTAGGGATCTCCTTCCTGAGGCCCTGAGATATTCCCTGGTCTGTGCGCTTCCAGGCAGATTCCCTGCCCAACCCCACTGGCTTCTTGCTTCCTAAGAACTGATCAGAGGAAGAGGAGGAGAAGAGACATCATCAGTTCTGAAGCCTCCCTAAGGGCTGCCTGAGAGATGGAACTGAAAAACAATGACCCCCTTTCTGAACAGCTCTGATTGTTAGGAAGCTTTTCATAACATCAAACTGAAAGTCACCTCTTCTCCAAGTCCCCCCTCCCACTCTCCTGTCCTAATTCTACCTTCTGGGACCACACAGAACGAGGCCGATAATCCTTCGTTCACATACCTGGAAACAGCTCTCATGTTCTTCTTTCAGCCAGATTCTCTTCCTCCAGATGCTCTCCCCAGCTTTTCAATGTCTTTCCTGAACTGAACACAAGACTCCAGATGAGGACAGGGTGGGGGAATGATGTGCTCGTTAGTCCTCAAAGCTGAGAACCCACACTAGGGTTTCCCTTCAAAGATATGAATTGCTGTGGATGTGTTCCCTGGCTTTCGTCTCAACAGTAAATGGGTTTTCATTGAGGTCTGGAACTGGAAAAAAAATCTTGGAGATCACATAATCTCACTCTCCCAATTTCCCCAATATCTTCTAATTCACTACTTTTCTTTCCATGATCAAAAATTTCATCATCAAGGACCTGACCTCCTGGACTAGGCTGGTTCTTAGAAAACAGTCTGTATTTTGCCTATTGATCCTTTAAATGGAAAATGTTGTCCAATGACCAGCAAGAGAACATGTCACTGGAGGGGCTGAATCCCAGGCATCTTCACATTCTTGCTATAAAGAAACCAGGAAGAAAGGAGGGCATTGCAACTCAATGGGAGGTTGGCTCCAGGGGTCCTTGGAGGATCCAAGAAAGGAGCTGGTAGAGAGGGTTTTAGCATAAGTCCTGAAGCCATGAACATGCACTCCCTGCGAATCAAAATGGTTTTATTCCGTGTTTTTCTGTCCTGAACACCTAACATATACAGTTATCCCTTCCACGTTGGGGGTGGGGAGAGAGGGGCATAGCACCCCACCCCATGATCTGGGAAATCCACATAAAATGTTTTGGCTCTCCCTTCATACCAGAGAAGAGGTCTGAATTTTTTTCTTTTTCTTTTATGGGGTGTTTACAATACCTTATTGTACAATTTGGGTTAAGTATTAGGTCATAGACTACACAGTGTTAATTAAAAATACTAGCCTTTGTGTGTCATCTGCTGGCTTTTGCATTCTTTTCACAAAATTTAACTTTTTACTTGTTTTTACTTTTAAAAGGAAATTGTGTATATTTTTAAATAAATTCTGAATGTTACATATATTAAGAGATAAAATATGTTGTTATTATCCAATACTATACACACATTTCCTGTATTTCTGCATTTCTCCACTTTTTCTCTGCCATCTGCTGGCCTTCATGTGTCATCTGTGGCTTCTGCTAAATTCCCCCAAATCCCATTTAATTTCTTATGCCGACCCATATATAAAAATCATGACGGGGGTGATGGCAAAATTCGCCAAGTGGCAGGGATAACTGTAAACAATGTTTGATGATTCATTATTCCATGGGACGTCCAGTCACCCTGGATTGAAGTATTAATGATAATTATAATAGCCTCTGCACCAACATTAGATTATGAGATCATAGGGGTACAATCAGAAAAACCTCAGATATGGTCTAATCCAAGTCCCTCATTTGACAGATGAGGAAACGTCTTAACTGAGGTGCAAGGAGGTGACCTATGTGTCCGAGGCCCCACAGCTAGGATTGGAATCTAGATTCTCTGACTGGCTGGCCCAGAACCAATGCTCTGTGAAATGTGCTAATGATCCCTGCCATCTTTGCCTTCCAGGGCCATGGCAAGGCTCCAGTGAGATACTGCATGGAGGGTTCTTTGCTGACCTCAGAAACTCTACCCAGAGGGTTGATAAGAAGCTGGGATTCCTCTAGGCCTCCAGAGTTGCCAGCAAGTTTCTAGACAAGTCCAAATTGTCTCTTGCTTCCTTCCCTTGTCCCTGGAAGATGAGCTTAAGGTCAAAGGCTTAATCTCAGGATGGAAAGAGGAGGAAGGAAAGGCAGTCTGATCCGAGGACTTAAAGGGTAGACTGATCACAGTCAAGTTTGGCTGCCCTGAATAATAGAGACCAATCAGTCAAACAGCAAGTATTTCTTGAGCAACTAATACGTAATAGGCCCTATTCAAGAACTTGGTGATACAAAGACCAGGGAGCGCATAGTCTACTGTAGGAATATGCCACTTGAGAAGACAGAGAAATAAAAACGATAGACCAATAGTGGGACAATGTCGTGTAATGGTTAGAGATCCCCCCCTAGAGTGAAGAAGAACTGCGTTCTCTTTTTCCTCAGACTCCTACCAACTGTCCATTGACCATGGGCACATTCACTTAACCTCTCGGCAGCCCAGCCAGCTCTCTAAGCTGCAGATCTGGGTTGGTGACAGTGGATTCCTCATCAGGGCTCCCTAAACCAGTGAGGTCACAGGCAAATGAAAAAGCACCAAGTCATTTTGGGGAGAGGGTGGGGGTGCTGCCATCAGCTGCAGGGTTCCCAAAGGGCTTCATGTAGGAAAGGGGCCTGAAGTGGGCTTGGAAGGGACATGAGGATTGAATTATAAAAGGTAGATGTGAGGAGGAGGAAGAGCATCCCAGACATGGGGGCAACCTGTGGAGAGGCAGGAAGGTGAGAGATAGAACTCTGTACAGGAGGGGAACAGGTTCACTTTGTCTGGTCCAGAGCATGTATTAAGGGAATTAGAATTGAGGCAGCCTGGAAAGGAAGCCAGGCTCTGATGGCCTTAGAACGACAAGCCAAGGACTGCCTTGTATCTCTCCCCATTAGGAGAGGATAGCTCACAGCGGCTGCTTCTGGCCTTTCGGCCCCTCGGGTGGTCACTGACTTCAGTACTTCAATGGCCCTGGGTTCTCAGGAGTGGAGGCTTACTCCTGACTCCCATCACAGCTCCTCTGCCCTTTCTAATCCTATGACATTCTTGTCCACATCTTTGCCTAAATCTGTCAGTGCATCTAGGTGGGTTAGCATTTGCTCATCCTTCGCTAGACACAATCCTCAGGACCATGGTCCCCCCGGCCAGGACCCTCCCTAGAGGCTTCAGCTCCTCCAGTATAGTGTCCTCTGATCTCAGTCTGTGGCTAGACCCCATCCTTCCTGTCCTCAACATCACCACCTGGTGACCAGACAAGAGGGCCCCAGTGTGTGCTCAGCCCGGGTAAAGACCCACTCTTTTTCAGCAGCCTGCCTCTGAAGGGGTCCTCCCCTCTCAGGGTCAGTGCAGACACCCAAGGGCTTTGCACACACTGGAAGATTGACTCCTGATTTTTTCCTTAGAGTCTTGGCTCTCTGTTCTCTTTCCCATCCACTAAGCTGGGCATCTCTCCTAGATTCAGGAGTCAGCCTCTAGCACAAGGAGTCCATCAACCCTCTTCATGCCCAGGGCTCACAATTTCTTTCCTGACCGTTTTCATTTTCTTTGTAGATTACATGTTAGGTAACTTTTTCCATTAAAAAATAAGTGTCTCCTAGACCATGAGGATGACGGGAACTGCTGCCTGACCCAGAAAACAATGGGAATTCTAGGGATCCCACGGAGCTGCCAATGGCTCCCCAGAACTTCCCTTCCAATTCTCTCCAGTTACCGTAATGTGCAAGGGGTTGAGTCTTCACTGGAAGGAGCCCATGGGGAACACACACCCCTGGGCTTGGGCACACATAGCTCATTTCGTTAGGGCAGGCACCCAGGGAAAGTCTTAAAACACAATTTTTTTTTTCAGATATTCAATTGTAAAAGACATTCATTTGAATCATCAGACTAAAGAAATGAAAACTTAGCTAGGCTTACTTTTTTAAATTAACAACTAAACTTTACTTCAAAAAGACAAAACTTTAAAAATAAGGCCCAAGATACTGCTTTTTCTTTGAGACATGGAGATGTGCCTGGAGCCGAGTCTGAGCCAGAGGGGCTTAGGGAACACTTCAGAAAAGCTGTCAGACTGAGAAGTGAAAGGAAATGGTTTTGGGAAGCCAAGTAGAAAGGGGTCTCCTGGTGGTCTCTGCTTGAATCACATTCCCATTTCTCCCCATCCGGCAAATGGCTGCAGCAAACCTCAGATGGGTTGCAGAATCTGAGAGGGGAGGAGTTCCGTTGCCTTGGCTTTCGTGGTTTCTGCCAATGGAGCGGCTGAGCACTGAGGAGTGTCTGTCTTTGAGAAGCATGTAGGTGAGAGCAGAGGTCTGGGAGAATTAGGGGACTGGCACCTCCCTCTGTGGTGTTCAGGGTTTGTGAGGGTTTTCTTGCATGTCCAAGTAGCCAGCAAGGTATGGTGACGAGAAAAGCAGGCAAATCCCAGCACTGAAGAGAGGGAGCCCTCATTTAGAAACCTTTCACCCAGTGTCCTCATGCGCCTGAAGAATTAGAGGACTGAAGGGGCCCACCACTGCATGAGTATCCTCATGTACACACACACAATTGCATACACTCTAAGCATCTTTTAAAGGACAGGTGTTTTTTGAATGACTTGCATGGGTCTAGAAAGAAGAGGAAAGGGAAGAAGAAAGGGAGAGGAGAGGAGAAGGGAAGGGAAGGGAGGAGAGGAAAGGAGAAAGAAGAGAAGGGAGAGAAGAAGAGAGGGGGAGAGAAGAAAGAAAGGGAAGGGAAGAGAGGAAGGAAGAAGAGGGGAGGAGGAAAGAAGAGGAGGGGAAAAGAGAAGGAAAGGTAAGGGAGGGGAGGAGAGGATGAAAAGGGAAAGGAAGAAGAGAGAAGAGAAGAGACTGGGGAGGGGAGAGGAGAAGAGACGGAGGAGAGGAGGGGAGGGGAGGGGAGAGGAGAGGAGAGGAGAGGAGA
>NW_027185761.1:76596253-76610466 GCF_028583685.1 Petaurus breviceps papuanus | reverse complement strand
GGAGGAGAGGGGAGGAGAGGGGAGTCATCCTAAACTTTAGGACATTCCCCAGATGGAGACAACTAATGTAATGAGTTTTTGCTTCACCATCCCATTTCAAGTTGGAGGGGGGACGGAATTAGCTTTGATCAAGAGCAAATTATATTGTGAAACAGAAAATCTGATTTGGTTTCTGCAATTATTGATTGATCTTTGTTTTCGACCTTAAAAGCCTTTCCCATCCCAGAAAGCTCACATGGGTACAGTTAACTATCTGTCTGCAGGCATTCCTCAAGGCCTATGGGCTGCCAAGTGGGATTTGCAATCTCTGATTTACTTTGGCTCAAAGAGAAAAGGCCCTGGTCACCCAACGTGAATGACACTGATGGATAGATAGCATGGGAACAGAAATGGCATTAGCATCGTCACATCTCAAGATGGTGGCAAATGGGAAGAAGAGAAAGGAAGGGGAAGTCTTCCAGCTTCACTCCCAATGGCAAATCAGGTTAACCCTCCCAACAGGAACTGAGCTCCAGCCCCCAAGAGAGCTCTTCAATGACCTTCTGACTGGCCTTGGGGAAGCTCTTCTGTTCTCCCGGGCCTGTGTTCTTCCAGTCATCAGCTGGACACTCAGAGGTTTTTACCTTTTTAGGAGGACTTCCTCGGCTTCTTCCATTCAGTCTCTGGGCAGTGCAGTCATATGGGCTGTAGTTGGCTCTTCTGTCATAAATGAAGGGACAGGCAGTGGTGGAGACTGCCTGCCCCCCATTCTTCTCATGGCTGATCCCCTAGACATCCCCAGCTTTGGAGTCACCTTGGAGTTGGCATCAGAAGCTTTCTCGGAAACACTCAATGAGCTTTGGGTGCAGCACTTCATCTGACCACGTTGAATGAACTCAGCCTTGATCTCCAGCAGCTTCAGGAGGAGGGGGAGGCTCTCCATCTAGGACCTGTCTGTTTTTGCTTTGTGTTTAACAAAGGGAAGGTGACCACAAATCCACACACAGCCTCCAGAAATGGCATCTGTATTATTGACCCTAAGCTTTCACAGACCTAGCCTTCCCTAACCAGTGAGCTCCCTCAACATGCCTCACATCCTTCTGAACCACCTAGGTGATACAGAGTGGTACAGAAAAGAGAACACTGACCTGGGAGTCAGAAGACCCAAGTTCTGACATATACTGGTCCCACCAACTGAGGCAAGTCCCTTCCTCTATATGGTCCTCAGCATCCTCCTCTATTAAATGAAGGAAAAATGACCCCTCGGGTCCATTCCAGCTGTAGAACCACAATGCTGTGATCCATTGTTGAGAATGCCCAAACCAGAAATGCTAATGAGCAGCCCTCTATCTCCAGTTCATACTAAATGGAGTGGGGGATCCTATTTCTAGTCCATTCTCTCCCCCTCCACTCTTCCTCAGATTACCTCCTGTAACAGGTCTGCATGTGTCTCGCAGAATGGCTGTGGAGGAGACACCTGCCAGGAATTTACTGGATTCTCCAATTTATGGCCATTATCAGAGCATTCAAAGAGGTTTCTGGAAAGAAGTCATCAAACACAGTTGTGCATTTGGCAAGTGGATCTCTCCCTCTCCCTGTCTCTCCTCTCTCTCTCCTCTCTTTCTGTCTCTCTGTCTGTCTCTCTGTCTCTGTCTCTGTCTCTGTCTCTCTGTCTCTCTCTGTCTCTCTCTTACACACACACACACACACACACACACACACACACACACTCACATTCACCCCTATGTGCGCATGCACATACATGCATGGGCACACACCCTCTTTGGTTTTAACCAGACAAATAATAAAAGGCAAGAGCATGTCCAGGGGTTGCTGGAAAGGGAATTCAGACAGATGCTGCTCTCATGCTCCTTGATGCAAGTTTTCATTGAATTTCAGATGCTGCTTAGCTGAAAACTCAGCTGCCAGTGTCCATTACCCTAAAGGCTGCCCACAGAATCTCAAGCTCTTCCCCACCAAACAAAGTGACCGATTCCATAGCGCTCCAGCAGCTCAACTCAGAAAATCCTCAAAGCTCAGATAAGAGTCACATGGGACCCCAGCCAGCACCTAGGCCAGCTCAGACCCATGTAAGACTCCCATCTACAGACCCTCCCCACTCCAAAGATCATCCAGCCTTGACCTGAAAATCTCCAGAAGCACGATCTGCTGCCTCCTGAGGTGGACCCTTTCACTCCAGGTTAAGGCTCTAATTGTGAGGAAGTTTCAAATGGACCGAAGCCTAAAATGCCTCCTTGCACCTCCTCCCACTCCCCTCTCCTCCCCTGGCCCCCCTCCTGGTTATGCTTTCAGAGGACTAGCAGGAAAAAAAAAAAACACTCCTGCCCAGGACAGCATCTCAGATGCTAAAAGACAGCTGTCATATCAGCCTCAAGCTTCTCTTCTCCAGCTCCTTCAAATGATCATATGGCATGGATTCGAGATCTTTCACTGTCCACTACATTCCATCTACTATCCAATGTATTAATTAATGTCCTTAACATGGTATTGGAGCTGGGCGGAACTTTAGAAACTATCGTCTAACACTTCAATTTACAAATGAGGAAACTGAGACCCTGAGAAAAGTTAAGTGACTTGCCCAGGGTCATACAGCCAGTCCATATCTGGGGTGAGATTTGAACTCAGGTCTTCCTATCTCCCAAGTCCAGACCTTTCTCCCCTACACTGTGCTGTCCTCGCTGAAGTGAAGCTGATCACCCAGAGGTGATCTGACCAGGGCAGACAGCAGAGGGGCTAGCTCTTCTCTTGTTTCTTGAGTGAGCCCAAGATCGGCTCCCGTGCTTAGCCTCCCATGTCTTAAGCCTTCAGTCCCTTGTAAGCTCCTGATCTTCACACGGCTGGGGAGCCGTAATTCCCCTAAAGACACTTGAAAGTCCATTTTTAGCCCAAAAATGATGTTCCATTTATCTCAATAGTTTTCCATCTTCTTTGTAGATTCGGCTCAGCCTGTCTCCATCCTATATGATGCTGACTCTGTCTCTCAGCATGTCAACCATCTTTTTCAGTTCAAAGTCAGATGAAATGTTATGGATGCGCTCATTCATGTCACTGATAAAAATGTTGCTGCCCAGCATGCCCTGGGCCAACTGCAGACCCCTGAGCAGATCCCTAGAGACTCCCTTCCAAGGTGGCTCCAAACCCTCAATGACCCTTCTTTGGTTTTGCCCATTAAGCCACTGATGAAAATGTCTACTTAGACTATCATCCATATGGCATCTCCCACCTCACCCACGTGAGTGACAGAGACACTGGATCCAGCCCTTGGCTAAAATCAAGGCATTTTCATCAGCTACATTTTAATAGGTCTGTCCAAAGAGGACCTGAGCTTCCTCTAGCTAAACCTGTTCGTTTTTTCTGTTTTGTTGATGTGTTTTTATTTTTCAATTCCAAATTCCTTCCCTACTTTCATCCCTCCTTCCATGCTTAGAAGGCAAGAAATGCAATGCCCTTTATACATATTGAAGTCATGCAAAACACATTTTTACATTAGCCATGTTGTGATAAACAGCAATGAAAATAATAAAATGAAAAAATATGCATTAAATCTGCACTCAGAGTTTTCTCCCTAGGAGTAGATAGCATCTTTCATCATGAATCCTTTGGAATTGCTATGAATCATTGTATCAATTGGTATCACAGTTGATGATCATTACAATCATTCCTGTAACTATGTAGAGTGTTCTAGTTTTGCTCACTTGACTTTGCATCAGTTCATAGAAGTCTCCTCAAGTTTTTTTCTAAAACCATCCCCTTCATCATTTCTTTTTTTTTGTCTTTAGATAATTTTTATTAATTTGTTTGTTTGCTTTTAGTTTACAAGATTCAATTCCACAATTCCTTGAGTTTCACATTTTGTCCCCTTCCCTCCACTCCCTCCCCCCCCCCCCCACCGCCATGGCGGCATACAGTCAAGTACAGGATCTGTAAATACTTGCACATCAGACATTAGTCAGGTTATAAAGATGGATTGTATCAAATGGAATGAAAAATGGTAAAGAGGAAATAAAACCAAAAAGGAAAAAGATCAGGTAGTTTGCTTCCATTTGGATATAAACTCAGTTCTTTCTGGTTCTTTCTCTGGATGTAGATATTTCTCTCCATTATGAGTCTTTTGGGATTGACTTATATCACTGCATTGCTGAGAAGAGTCCAGGCGATCAAAGCTGGTTGTCACACATACATCGTGTCTGTAATGGTGTACAAATTTCTCCTGGTTCTACTCTTCTCACTTAGCATCAGTTTGTATAAACCTCTCCAGGTAAATATGAAGTCCATCTGCTCCTCGTTTCTGATAGCACAACATGCATATACCACAACTTGTCCAGCCATTCCCCAATTGATGGGCACCCCCTTAATTTCCAATTCTTTGCTACCACAAAAAGAGCTGCTATAAATATTTTTGTAAATATGGGTCTATCTCCCACTTCTATGATTTCTTTTGGATATAACCCTAGGAGTGGTATTTCTGGGTCAAAGAATATGAAATTGTTTATAGCCCTTTGGGAATAATTCCAGATTGCTCTCCAGAAAGGTTGGATCAGTTCACAACTCCACCAGCAATGCATTAGTGTTCCAGTTTGCCCACATCCTCTCCAGCATTTGTCATTTTCCTGTTTTGTCATCTTAGCCAATCTGACTGGTGAGATGTGGTACCTCAGAGTTGTTTTGATTTGCATTTCTCTAATCAATAGTGAATTAGAGCATTTCTTCGTGTGCTTATAGATAGCTTTAATTTCTTTCTCTGAAAACTGCCTGTTCATATCCTTTGACCATTTATCAATTGGGGAATGACTTGTATTCTTATCAATTTGACTCAATTCTTTGTATATTTTAGAAATGAGTCCTTTGTCAGAGACATAGGTTGTAAAGATTCTTTCTCAATTTCCCACCTCCCTCTTAATCTTGGTTACATTGGCTTTGCTTGTACAGAAGCTTTTCAATTTAATGTAATCAAAATTATCCATTTTGCATTTTATAATGCTCTCTAATTCTTGTTTAGTCATAAAGTCTTTCCCTCTCCACAAATCTGACAGGTAAACTATTCCTTGTTTTCCAAGACTGCTTACAGTATCAACCTTTATACCTAGATAATGCACCCATTTAGACTTGATTTTGGTATATGGTGTTAGATAATGGTTTATGCCCAGTTTCTGCCATACTATATTCCAGTTTTCCCAGCAGTTTTTTGTCAAATAGTGAGTTCTTATCCCAAAAGCTGGGGTCTTGGGGTTTATCAAACAATAGATTACTATAGTTGACTTCTGAATCTCGTGTGCCTAATCTATTCCATCGATCCACTACTCTATTCCTCAATCAGTACCAAGTAGTTTTGAGGACTGCTGCTTTATAATACAGATAGAAATCTGGTATAGCTAGTCCACCTTCCCTAGCATTTCTTTTCATTAATTCCCTTGATATTCTGAACCATTTATTCTTCCAAATGAATTTTGTTTTTTTCTACCTCTATAAGGTATTTTTTCTACCTCTATAAAGTAGTTTTTTGGTAAATTAATTGGTATGGCACTAAATATATATATATATATATATATATATATATATATATGTATATATGGTTCCTTGATATTTGAGTTGTTTCTTTCTGGCCACTTGAAGTATGTTCTCTTTTACCTGGTAGTTCTTGAGTTTGGCCACAACATTTCGAGGACTTTTCAGTTTGGGATCTCTTTCAGGAGGTGTCCGGTGGATTCTCTCAATTTCTATTTTACCCTCAGGTTCTAGTATCTCAGGGCAGTTTTCCTTAATGAGCTCTTGGAGGATGTTGTCCAGGCTCATTTTTTCATCATGATTTGCTGGTAGGTCTATGATTCTCAGATTATCTCTCCTGGATCTGTTTTCCAGGTCATTTATTTTTCCATTGAGATATTTTACCTCTTTTACTAATTTTTCATTCTTATTGTTTTGTTTGACTAACTCTTGGTTCCTCATAGAGTTATTTGTTTCAATTTTGTTGATTCTAGTTTTTAGAAAATCATTTTCCTCGGTTAGTTTTTGGAGCTCTTTTTCCATATCGTACACTTTTCTTTTTAGGGGGCTGTTTTCTTCATTATAATGTTTTTCTAATTCTGCAATTTTGGTTTTGAAAGAATTATTCATTTTGTCTTCTATCTCTCTCATTTGGTTTTCAAATTTCCTTTTGAGCTCATTTAGGAGAGCTTTCTGTGCTTGGGACCCTTTCCCTGTTGATGTTTCAGCTGTGGGTGTGGAGTCCACATTGTCTCCCTCTGAGGTTGGTTCCTCCCTCTGAGGATAGTAGGACTCCAGAGTCTTTGTCTTTGTAGTCTGCTTTCTACCCATTTTGAGGCAGGGTCCTAGCCATGCCCTTCCTCTAGGATCCCAAGCCTTTACTGTAGAGGGTTTTGCCCTGGGGCAATAGTTACTATGGGGGGGGGGTGTGGTTGGAGCAGGTGGAGATCACTCTGCCATCCTGGTCTTTGGAGGTCCTGAAAGGGGCTTTTTTTTTTTTTCATTTCTGGGCTATGGAGTAGTAATCCCAGGAGTATTTGCTGTCCCAAACAGGGGCTCCTGCATTTGGTTCTTACCTTGGTCTTTCCAGTCCCAGCCCTTTGGTGATAGGCCTGGTAGTGGCCCTTGTGGTTGGTGGGACTTCCCCCAGAGTTGATCAGGCCTCTTCTCGGACTGCCTCTTCAGACCGAGCCTTCCGAGCCTGCCTCTGCCTAAACCTGTTCTTAACTGACACTTTTTCAGATTCACATTCTCTCTCTGTCCCACCTCCCTCCCTCCCCCAGACATGGCCCAACTAGATCTCCCTTAGGGATCCTGGGGTTCACCAGCCTTCTCTTTGTAAGACATTCTCCAAAGTCAGGACAAGCTCAGCTCTGTGACCGAGAGTTCACGACCACTCAGAAAACAATAACAAAACAAAAGTCCAGACTTTGCCACTCCCCGCTTTGCAGCCACTTTTCTGCCTCTCCCAGGTGAAGCTCATCCCCCTTCTCACCACCACCTGCCAGCCTCAACAGGCACCCCCTGCCTCAGCTTCCTCTTCCCTCTGATCAGAGGGCTAGAGGGCGGCGCACCCAACTCCTCCCAATGGCAGAAACTGGACTTGTCAGTCATCTGCCCTGCCTGATGTCCACAACGCAGAGCTAGGTGCTCCCCCTGGGTCCCTCCCATCAGAGTGGAAGCTCCTCGAGGGCAGGACTGTCTTTCATTTTATTAATTGTGTCCCCAGCACCTACCACTGTACCTGGTACACAATAAGTGCTTAATATGTGTTGATTGGATTAGATTGGGATTCCCTAGGCTGGCAATGCCTCTCCTGCTATTCAGAATTAGAACTCAGGGTGCCAGGTGTTCTCTTACTGTCTGATCCTGAGAATCTTGCTCAGTCCCCTCCAATCCCAAGGTCAGTATTCTTCATAGCAGAGGAAAAAAAACATAAGCAAATGGCTCTGCCTCACCTCTGCAGTCGGTCTGCCTCCTCCCATCCACCCTGAGTGATGGGCTGAGCATTTCTTTGAGCCTACTCTTTGGAGCAATACAGCTAGGGGGAGGGGAAGGGGAAGGAAGGGGAGGACAAAGGAAGGGGAAAGGGGAGGGGAGGGAAGAGGAAAGGAGAAGGGAGAGGACAAGGGAAGGGGAAAGGGAGAGGGGACGAGAAGGGGAGGGAAGGGGAAACGGGAAGGGGGAGGGGGGAGGGAAGAGGAAAGGGGAAAGGGGAAGGGGGAGGGAAGTAAGCCTCTGGCTTGTTCATTGGCATCTGGAGCGCTCCCAATTCTAGTACATGCTACATCTTTGTAGTCATTCTAATAACTGGAGATTATAGTAAGTCAAGGCATAGTTAGCCTAATCATAAGGAAAAACATGACTTCCACCAGTGTTTGGAGAGACACCACATGGCCTACCTAACTATCAGTCATCTATAAAAACAATGCATTGAAAAGTGCTTTGTAAACTCTGACATGCTGCATAGATGCTAGTTTTTATTATAATTATCTAGAATGTATTTATTGCTTACTATGTTAAGTATTTTCCTGCCCTCAGGGAGTTTACATTCCACTGGGGAAATAAAATATATTCACGGGCAGAAAAATTAAAGGATACATACAGAATAAATACAAAATGATGGGGGGGGTCAGTAATTAGGTAGCCATTGTAGAAGTCCAAGTGAGAGAAACTGAGGACCCACATTAGGATGGCCATGGTGTCAAGAGAGAAAAGGAGAAAAAGGAGAGGTGTGGAGGATGACCTGAGGTGGTGAAGGGGGATGACGAGGAGGATGGCTGTGCCTTCAACAGAAACAGAGAAGTCAGAAAGAGCAATGATTTGGGGGGAAGATAATGACTTTTCCCTGGGGTTCATTATGTTGGAGGGGTGGATCTCCCAGGCAGTTGGAGGAGCGGGGCGGGAGATCAGGAGAGAGGTGAGGGCTGGACATATCTAGAGTCATCTGCAGAAAGAAAGTAACTAGACCTAGGGAAACTGACCAGGTCAGCAAGTAAGAGTGGAGGGGAGCCTAGGCAAGAACCCTGGGGGATGTGGTCCCACAAGGGTCAGTCTGACAGCTTGACTGGGATAACACAAGAAAACTAACTTCTTTTTTTTCTGAGCAACCAGAATCAATTCATGTTCCAAAGGTAGAGCTTCCATGCCTTGTGCATGTATAAACTAAAAAAAGACAAAGAAATGGAAGGAATAAGCTCAAAGAAGCAAAATCATTTCTATTTGCAGGTAGTATAATGGCTTCAATGAAAATATTAATCAAAACAATGTATAAGTTCAGAAACTTAGCAGGATATAACATAAACCTCCAAAACCCAGCAGGAGACAGAAAAACAAATCCCATTCAATACAGTTACAAAATGTACATAAAATCTTATCATCCCCTTAACAATTTATACTCAGACTTCTTCATAACAAGAAATGAGAGTACCTAAATTAGTTAACAGATTTAATGTCATATTAAACTAAGATTACTTTATGGAATGAGATGCATGACAAAATTTATCTAAAGGGAAAAAAAGGCCAAGCATCTTCAGAGAAAATAATGCAAAGAAAAAAAATTTAATGGAAGAAAGAAGGCCTATTACCAGATCTCAAACTACAGTAAAAAGCAAAAATCAAAATATACTCTACTTTACTGCCTCATTCCTTCTCTTTCTCTCCCTGGAGACTTCCCTCCCTGAATCCTCAAATCCACCCTAGGAAGTGAGTAGGACAAATGTCATTGCACCCATTGTACAGATGAAAAGACAGGTTCAGAGTTGAAATAACCTGCCCAGGGTCACAGGACAGGTAAGAGGCAACTCCAGGACCCAGGATTCTGGACTCAAAATAACAAAATTTTGTATCTGGAAAGGACCCCCCCCCCAGTTCTAAGGAAGTGGGGGCCCAGGAAGAAGTGCTTGTCCAAGGTCTGTGGGTAGCCAGGGTGAGCCTTAACAGGCGGTCCTCTGCCCAAATCCAGTGTGCTGAAAGCATGCCAAATTACACCACGTGACCTCCAAAGTGCAGCAAAGCACACTCTACGGTGTGCTACTGATTGCTTTCCATAGAATCATCCAGACACTTGCCTCATGGGCCCTGCTCTCCTTGTGTGGACCTGGCCACTCAGCAGCATCCAAAAGGAGCCCCTTTTTTTACAGACACAGCCTCTGGTATGTTCCACAGTGCCAGTGGAATTTTTTGTTTTTTTAACTATAGGAGCATTAAGCTTTATGTAAGGAAAATTGACTGACCATTAGGGCGGCTTCACAGTAGAATGCACTGTCTGGAGAGGCAGTGGATGGGCATTTGTCGTTTATGCTGCAGACCAACCCTTTCTCAGATTAGGTTGGGCCTAATGTCCCACGACCCGGCTTGGCTCCTAGATTCTGTGATTTTGTGTTTCAAGGATAACAAACTCAGTCACATCCCAGGCTTGGCTTTGGAGCTAGCAGCTCTCTGGAGGTTTGTGGGGATCCCGGCTGGGAGGAAGAGGAAGAGCAGAATGATGTAGGCTGCTTCTCCGGCCCACCCCCGCCCCCACCCCCAGCCCATCCCCTCCCCGCCCCGCCGCCGGCCAGCCTGCCTGGGGACGTTACACTCAATTGCTGTTGTCCAGGCGGACCTAGGAGGATGGCTTCCCCTCACTGAGCCCACATATCACTCCAGACAGGGAAGTGGTGCGTCTGGTGCCCTTGGGGGCATCAGGGAGGCCAGGGAGGCCAGGCAGGGGCCGAGAGCACAGGAGCCCAAGTGATGGCGAGTAAGAGGGAATCTTCTGTCCTTCTCTTGCAGCTGCAGAAGTTGAAACGGTCACTTTCCTTCAAGACCAAAAGTTTGCGGAGTAAAAGTGCCGACAACTTCTTCCAAGGAACGGGCAGCGACGTGAAACTGCCGGCAGACGCGCTGCTCGAGATGCCCGCGGGCCGCGGCAGCCAGCCCCGCCTGGGCGCCACGCCCACCAGAGGGCGGCTGCAGCCCCCGGCCCACAGCGGAGCCCACGCCTTCCAGGAGCATGTCTTCAAGAAGCCCACCTTCTGTGACGCCTGCAGCCACATGATCGTAGGTAAGGCCTTGGCCAGTCCTCCGGCCATCGGGCAGCGAAGGTGGCAGTTCTTACCAAGGCCACGACTGGTCCCTGGCTGGGCCAGTGACGTGCTATTGCAAGGGAACGACTACTTGGGCTAGAAAGGTACTACTAAGACTGGGCCAGGGAGCATGGCGAGTCTGCCCTGTGGGGTACACGGGGCACAGGCACTGAGCTGGTGGCCATTGACCCTGCGTCCAGACTTCCTTGGCTGGTAAAAGGGCAAGATGGCCAGGGCCTCCTGTAGAACTGACGCATCTGTGACCTGTCCCTTCCTCCTCCCAGCAACCCTCTTCCGGCTACTCTGGCTGAGGTGCTAACCTGAAAGCTAAGGGTATGGACAGATGGACAGAAAGAGAGAGAGAAAGAGGCAGAGACAGAGAGGGAGACAGACAGGAGAAAGAAAGGGGGTGAGAGGAGGGAGGAGGAGAGAGAGAGAGAGAGACGACAGAGACAGAGGAGAGATGGAAAGGGGGAAGGGAGTTTCTCAAGGCAACTAGAAGCAAAGTGACTTACACACAGTAGTGACTGTCAGTGCAGGGTGTGAATACAGGTCTTCCGGCGTTCTAGACAAGCATCCCCTCTGCTTTGCCAGCTTCACTCTTTCATGAAGATGGGGCTTGGGGGCCAGAGCATCGAAGGCTCCTCCGGGATCAGAATGTGAGCTCCTTGAGGGTCAGGAGCTCCCCTAAAGTGCTTGCTAAGCCTCAAAGAGAGCCCTCCAAGTGCCAACTCTCTGCCAGGTGGTTTTGCCTTTCCTTGGATGCCTGGCACTTACTAAAGACCTACATCATTCTTGTTTCAACGAGGGAATTTGATTCTGCCTCTTCTAGCTTGAGAATTACCTTGTTGGAGAGAACCACTGAAAATGCTAGATAATGGGCAGCTAGGTGGTACAGTGGATAGAGCGCCAGCCCTGGAGTCAGGAAGGCCTGCGTTCAAGTGTGACCTTGACCACTTGACACTTACACTTACTAGCTGTGTGACCCTGGGCAAGTCACTTAACCCTGATTGTCCAGCCCCTCAAAAAAGTTATGAATAAGCATTGAGCAATAAGGCTGAAAGAGACCAGAAATTTGTACTGGATTGGAAATTAACATGAACCCTCCCACAGTGTCAGAGTGAGTGGAAAAAAAACCCAGCATCTCTTGAGCCTGAGCATATGGAGACACCCTCACCCCAATGACTCCTAGGTTCACAGATTACGGAGAGACCTCAGAGACCATCAAGTTCAGCCTGTATCTAAAGCAAAGTCCACACGACAGTAGCCATGACCTGGATCCATCCAGTCTTTGTTAGGGCTGCCCTTAAGCCCCCATGAAGTCCCTTCCACACTGCAATGAGGATCCACTGTGACTTGGTGTCCCTCCATTTCTCAGCAAAACACACACACACACACACACACACACACACACAGATACAAGACCTCCACAACAAAGAGGAGAGGCCCCACAGAATTTTCTCCCATAGAACAGGCTCAAGGTGGCTCTTCTAGAGAAAAGCCAAAAGGGAGGGGTTTGCAGACACGGTAACAGCCGCCAGGCCCCATGATCAGAGGCTACAGAGGCTGAGTGCAGTGTGACGGAGGGGACGACTGAAGCTAAATATTGAGAAAAGCTATGAGGTCTATGTAGTCACAAGAGCAGCTTCGAGGGGAAGCTGTCCACCCTCTCAGAGAGCCAGAGTCCCTGGAGATGTATAAAAATAGATGGCACAAAGCCCTAGAAAGAGTAGGAAGAGGGAAAAATATTCTGGAGCAGAGGACTGCTGATCTGCCTGCCCAGTCTGGAGCAGCCTGTCTCCTCTGCCACTGCATTCCCTGCACTGAGCCTCTGGGCTCTGCCAGCCTCCAGCAAGCTGCCTTCAGCAGACCTATGAGTACTCCTGGCACCCTGCTTTGGTTTTCTTTTCACTCCCTCAGGGGATGGACTCCCTCCTGTGAGCCTGAGACCAGTGGCTGAAACCAGCTAAAAGACGTGCTTATTTGTGTTTTAAAATGGAGCCGGTGTGATGGTTTCCCAGCTCACTTATGTACCCACCAGCTGTCACTGCTGCCCCTAACCAGGTATGGCCCAGGGAAATCCATCAGAGAGGAGGAAGATGGTGAGTGGACTCCACACCGGGAGAGAGGGTCACACTCTCTCTGGCTCTCAGAGAACAGCGTCCTCCGGCCCCAGCTCCATGTCTCTCAGGATGGCAGACTTCATCTCCTCAATCCAAGGGGTACAGGACAGGACAGCTTTATCCAATCTGAATAGGGCTCAAGCCCCCACCCACTAGGACAATTCCTCCCAGTCCAGTAGGTTTCATAAAGCCCTAGCCCTGTGAGGAAGGCAATGGAGTCCACCATACAGGCAAGCAGACAACCTTCTACTACATAAAATTATTACTCAGTGGACTATAATCATAAACATATTTTCACAACTGCAACACTGGCCATGTGTCTGAAACTTCTGCAGGAGGTAGCTAGTCTATAACAAGGGGCACAGCCTACATCCTGGCATCCCAGGGCAAGATGTAGCTCAACTCCGCCACCAAGAGCTATGACCAGTTCCACAGAGGGAGTCAACAAAGCTCCCCAGTGCAGAACTAGTAAATCTCTCCAGAGCAGTCAGTGGCCCTCTGGGCTCAGATGAAGATTCTTCCATAGGTCCAGCCCAGCACATCTGGGTGCTTTTTAGGTCTTTCCAGGTCAGGGACAAGTCTTTTCTATTTGATATCTTATCCCTGGGAGGGTCCTCTGGCTCATCACTCATAGAGCTGGACAATGGACACAAAGGCAGGCCCCAGCATGAAGACTACACCGACATTCTTCCCTCTCCTCTGTTCCTCTCTATATCCATCCATCCATCATTCCTCCATACCCTTAGTCCTCAGGCTAGCACCTTAGCCAGTAGTCTTAGGGGGATCTATGTCCTTTCTACTACATGGGCGATAACCCGACTCCTCTAGTCTCTGCCTCTTTCCTCTTGGTCTTTGCAACTTATGCTCTATGAGCAGGACCCATAGTTTGTCAGGGGGGACATTATGAGAACCACCACTATGCTGGCTGCATGATGGCCCTGACACACTGGGATGCCAAGCTCAAACAACAATTTGTTCAATGACTCTCCACCAACTTTCTTGTCTCTTTTTTTTTTAAAGCAATTGGGGTTAAGTAACTTGTGCAAGGTTACACGGCCAGTTATTTTGTGTGGGTGGTAAGTATCTGAGGCCAGAACTGATCCCGCGTCTCCTGACACCGGGGCCAGCACTCTTACTCACTGTGCCACCTGGCCGCCCCAACTTTCTTGTCTCTTAAAAGGGAAACATGGCCAGGGACTACTGTAGAAGTAGCAAGGGTTGACTTGAATCTGTGACCTATTGCTTCCTCTCCAGGCAACTCTCCTCAGACTACTCAGGCTGGGGTGATAACCTGAGAACTATGAATGAGTTATGAGCTATGAGAGGCATGAATGGATGGATAGATAGATAGATGATGGATGAATGGATAGATAAGTGAATGGATGGATGGATGGATGGATGGATGGATGGATGGATGGATGGATGGATGGATGGATGGATGGATGGACAGAGGGGCAGGCAGATAGACAGACAGACAGATAGATAGATAGATAGATAGATAGATAGATAGATAGATAGATAGATAGATAGATAGATA
>NW_027185761.1:76584692-76596243 GCF_028583685.1 Petaurus breviceps papuanus | reverse complement strand
GATAGATAGATAGATAGATAATAGGTAGGTGTGTAGATACTCATTTATTAAGCATTTATTATGCATCAGGCACTGTTAAGTACTATAGATGTAATATGACTTGCATCTGAAAGGTAAATTTATGCTCAAATTCATAGTGATTCTGCACTTAGAAGTGCAGTTGCTAAATGCCTTGTGCTTAGGCTCCTAGGCAGAAAACAAAACTCCAGCAAGGGGCTGGGGATTGAGCTCCTAGCACTGATTTAGGAAGGGTCCTCCTTTCCTGCGTGGCTCCCAGTGTATTTTCGTGACACACACAACAGAACACCTAGCAACACAAGGCCAGGGTTGACAGCAAGTGTTTCTGAGAAACAAGATGAAATCCAGCAAATGCATTCTTTACCAGGACAAATTTGAGAACAGCGCAAATGGAAATAAGGTGGGGATAGGGCAGGGCTCACCCATTGTTCCCCTCTTGTTCTTCCACCTTGTTTCTTTCCCCACTCCTGTTTCTGGTACACAAGTACCTGTGATAAAATACACATAGACCTCCAAGTCTGGCCATCCAGATGGAAGGCATCCCTCTCATGATCTTACAGAAGGGAACTGCAGGAGTGGACAGCATCCACTGCTGCTACAGTCTCCTGAGTTGTCATGGAATGACCACCATGCCTCTACCTTCTTCTTCTTCTTCTTCTTCTTCTTCTTCTTCTTCTTCTTCTTCTTCTTCTTCTTCTTCTTCTTCTTCTTCTTCTTCTTCTTCTTCTTCTTCTTCTTCTTCTTCTTCTTCTCTCTGTCTCTTTCTGTCTCTGTCTCTCTGTCTCTCTCCCCCTTTCTCTGTCTCTCTGTCTGTCTATGTCTGTCTCTCTTTGTTTCTCTCTGTCTCTCTCTGTCTTTCTGTCTCTGTCTGTTTCTCTCTCCCTCTGTCTCTCTCTGTCTCTCCCTCTGTCTGTCTGTCCCTCTGTCTCTTTGTCTCTCTCTCTGTCTCTCTCTCTCCCTTTGTCTCTCTCTCTGTCTGCTTCTCCTCCCCCCCTTCACTCCCAACAACAATGATCTCTTTGTATAGAATTTCAGAACGTCATCCCATGCCTAGAAGACCAAGGGCGTGGGAAGGGAGAATGAGATATGGACACCTTGGGTCTTGTCCCACTACGGGTCCCTGCTGCCTGTTCTCTCCCACGTGCCCCACCATAGCCATGGGTGAAAACCTGCCCTCTTCCACCACTGATCTTGCATTAGTTTCATCTCTTCCCAGTCTGGGGAGAAGCACAAGTCTCGGGGGTTGGGGGAGTCGGCCAGCCCTTTGCCGGGGGTCGCTCCATAGCTATAGATACAAGTGAATATGACAATCCTTGCCCTGAAAGAGCTTCCACTCTAATGGAGGAAGCTGGGAAATGTGGGGGTGGGCTCAGCAGCCTCTCTAGGACCTGCCTTGTCTCCTGCTCATTAACCCAATTAGTGCCATCTCAGGGTCCCACCCACAGCTCAAAGACACTCCTGCCATAACCACTGTGCCTTCACAGCCCAGCCCCCTCCTCATTCCTGAGAGTGCTTGGAGTGAGGGGGCCCCAGAACAAACACTGAGGCTGGCCATCCTCAGGATGGAGGTGCCCCCATGTCACAAGTGAAAGGGCTGTAATGACTGAGCTGTGCGTGCTGGGCATTGCCATCCTCATCAACCAAGCAGAAGGTCTTCCCTGTCAGCTGGCCCTTGAGGGTCCCTCGTTCCCATTTCAGGCATCCCTTTCTCTTTTTCTGAGTCAAGGTTTTCTCTTAAGAGATAGTAAGAGCCCCTGACTCTCAGGACCTGGGAACACAAATACCCCTCTTGTTACCTGACAACCTGGAACCCCATTCCCATATGACCCTGGATCTCTGTCCCATGTCACCCCATCCCCATGCCACCCTGGCCCCATGCCACCCTGGATCTCTGTTCCATGTCACCCCATCCCCATGCCACCCTGGAACTCTGTCCCATGTCACCCCATCCCCACATCACCCTGTCCCCATGCCATCCTGCCCCTTGCTACCCTGAAACTCTGTCCCATGTCACCCTGTCCCCATGCCACCCTGTCCCCATGCCACCCTGGAACTCTGTCCTATGTCACCCTGTCCCCATGCCACCTGGGATCTCTGTCCCATGTCACCCTGGCCCCACACCACCCATGTCACCTGGTCCCTGTCACCCAATCCCCACGTTGCTCTGTCCCCATGTTACCCCGTCTCTATGTTACCAGTTTAGCTGGATATAATGTGATAATCATAAAAACAAAACAAAAGACTGATGAAGACATACTGTGCAGTTTTGAAGCCAAGTAACTTTCCGTATTGAGTAAATGTTAAGTATGAACTACGCAGTTGATAAATATCCATTTCAACCCAAACTCTAAATTTCCTGCCTTATCTTGGATTCAGGATTCAGTTCTTGCCCCAATCAGAGAAGCAGCTGGCATTAAGGCCTAAAGGTGGTTCTTGTAAATCAGAAATGAAGTCTTGAGAGAAAACGATCTCCTCACTCCCGGCAATGACGACTTTCTTGCATTGGATTTGAGAGCCTTTCTCATACCTAGAAGATCAGGGGAGTGGGGAGGGAGATGAGACATGGCCGTCCTCAAGGTCCTGTTATGTGAAGTATTTGTACTGCTTGGGATGAGGTGCCTCACCCTCCCTGAGGGTCTTCAGTCAGAGGCCAGCATTCACCTGGCTGAGATTTTATAGAAGGAATTCTTGGTCAGGGCTGTGTTGGGCTCGGTGCCTTTGAGGGTCCCATTCAGGGAAATCTGAGAGGCTATGATTCTGTAACCTGAAGAGCACAGCTCTGTGATCCTCCCCCTGCCCCAGACTGAGGTGGTGTCAAAGAAAGCAGATGGTCCCATTTTCCAGGGCTAAGGGTTAGCAGAGTAGGGGAATGGCAGGCCAAGAGAGAAGAGGCCCAAGGGAGAGGCCAGAACATTCTTGAAGAGATTGGGAAGTCATCCTGAGGGGGTGTCAAAGGCACTGAATTTGGAGTGGGAAAGCCTGGGTCTGGAACCTGTCTCTGTGACGTGCTTCTGGGCCATAGTCTCCTCATCCACAAAGTGGTGGGGTTGCCATAGACAATCACTCATCTCCTTTCCCAGATTTAAACTCAATGATTCACTCATCAAGGCAATGTAAGAAAGTCATTGAGCCCAAGACCAGGGTGGTAGCCTGGGAGAATCCAAGGGCGCCTGACTCCCAAGACTGCAATGAGAGGCGAGAGCAGGTCGAGGGAGAGGGGAAGGGGCAGGAGAGGATGTTGTCCCGGGAATCTCCTAGTCTGGTATTTGGGTGAGGTGGAAGTGATCGTCGGGTGGATGGAGGGGGGACCAGAGGAGCTTGGGAAGCTTCATCCCATCCCAAGGGGATCAGCACTGAGGTAGAAGTAACTGAGGATGTGATGGAAGGAAGTCTGTGAGCCAGCACTAGTCATAAAGAAAGAGGAGGAAGATGTCCTGGAGGATGGAGGAGGGAGTTAGGGTACAAATGGTCAGCAGTCTCCACCCTCTAGCTTGCAAACGCACTTCCTAAACTGCATGAAGATTCTGACAGCAGCCCTTCTCCTGCCCTCTGCAAGCACAGGCTTGATGGCTGCTTGTCAGGTGCAGTGTAGACAAGTTACTGGGCTAGATGCTGCTGAGCTTCTCCCCGAGCAGCAGGAAGCTGGAGCCCCCTCAGAGAGGCTCTCCAGACCTCCCTGTTAAATTTTCGGTGTGAGCACATAGACTGTGGAAATCAGCAAATACCACAAATGAGGGCTTGGTTATTGTTCTGTTGATTTCTAGACTTAAGAGAGTGATGATGAAAATGTTAGCTATGCACATTAAACTTACAAAGTGAGCTGGGTGTACATTTTAGAAAAGTCGCTTGTTAAACATTGACTGGCTCATATTCAGCTCCGACATTCTGTGATTCTGGGAAACGTGAGTCTGTCCCATGGCCATTTCCATCTGCACTGGTATTCTTCCTAAGAACACTATTCCATCACAAATCCTTTGGTGTTACTGCAGCTGCCACAGAACAAGACCACAAACGAGTGGGTCATTCCGCAGTGTGTCAGCCTGCTTGTTTCTTTACCTAGACTGTGTGACCTTGAGTAAATGCATTCCTCTCTCTGCACCTGTAATGGGAATGCAAATTTGGAAGATCTTCCCTGCCCCTAGGCTAAAATGCACCTGAAGCCTGGGGAGGGAGGCTTGTTTTTCAGTAGATACTTCTTGATTGGCCAGTGAGTCAATAAGGTTGTTACATTCTCTGAGCCAGGAGAAGGCTATATAAGCCCTGATGTGTAGCTTTGTTTTGGGACTCACTTTGAAAAGTGTTCTGTGATTTGATCTGAATTCTGGGAAGCCGTTGTTGAGAGTCCCCCGGCTTTGAAAAACCCAGATGTGGAAACCCAGATGTTGACTGGGTATGGATGTAATGGTTGGACAGTTTGGAAAGCTGTCTACTTGATCTGTCTCTGTCTTGATAATTCTGCCTGTATATTTTGAAGTTCGGGGTGCTGACCTTTTTCCCCTGAACAAGGTAAACGATATATGGTCTGACTGATTAAAGTAAGCTTGTTAACCCGTTTTGAGCTGCTTTCCTTTAACAAAGCAGATCCAAGAACCTGTATGGGCAGCAAACCCTGAGGACGCACTTGGGGTGCTTGCTGCTACAGCACCTCAGTGTCTTTCCCCATAAAATGAGGGGATTGGTCCCTTGTGGCTCTGAAAGCCCAGGATTTTGACAGCCCAAAAGTCCCAGAGGGCCTGAGAGTTGCTACATGTCTTGCTTCCTGAAGATGAGAGAAACCATTTCCCCTAGAAAGGCTCCTGGGCCACTAGAGGAAGCATTCCTTCAGAAAGGGGACCATTCTACTGGGTGTCATGGAAGCGGAGGGGACATCACCATTAGAGCAAAGAGTCCACGTGGGAGGCCTAGTGTCTCCACAAACAAATCCTGGAGTCCAGAGCTGAGAGACAAGAGGAGAGGGAGGGTCTCCTCATCTGTGGCTGCTGAAGATACAAAGCAGGCAGCTCCCAGCCAAACACAGCCGATGCTGTTGGTCTCCTGCAGCAGCACAAGCCTCCTTCAAGAAAGCTTCAAGCCCAGCCATAGTCTGGCTTTTTCTCTTCGGAGAAGACAGCACCTCGAGCGAGCTCCCCAAAGGTATGAACCTGATACTCCCCTGCCTGGGATGGAGGCTGCTCTGCCCACTGCCCTGCCCGCTGCTCTGCCCTCACTCCCGAGGGAGGCTCCTTCTAGCCCCCTCCCTTCTCCTGGCCACCTTGACTTGGACATTTCTTCCAGGCATGCTGGGAAATGGAGGACTCTTCATTTTGGTTCGGTTTGGGGTTTTGTTTTTTTCCCACCGTCACTGTGGCGTCTGAAGCTGAGAACCCATGGCCTGCTCCCAGTGGTGGTTGTTGTCTTCCTGTTTGGTAGATAAATGGGTAGAAATTACAGGGAGACCAATTTGGACTCAACAGAAGGAAAAGCTTCCTGCCTGTCCAAGCCATCCCAAAGCTGCCTGGTGTGGCAGTGAGTGAGGCCCTCCCTCAGGACTCTGCTGAGAACATCCATGTGCCAAGGAGTGTAGTGGGCAGGACAGCCTCTGATGCCCCCTCCTCCATGTCAGACTTGGAGGTCATTCGTATGATCCCAACCACGAGTCTAGGAAAGGGCTGGGCATGTTATCCAAGGACCACCCTTTGAGGCAAATGTTCTCTCCATTTATAGAGGAAGAAGCTAAGACCTAGAGAGATCAGGTGACCTGCCCACTATGTGTGTCAGGATTTGAACACAGATCCCTGATCCAAGTCTAGCCCTCTTGTTTACCACCACCCCTCCATAGTAATCAGGGTAAGAGAAGTGTGCGGGGAGGAGGTCACCAAGGAGCCATTCCATTTTTTTTTCACAGTACTGGCTACCTGGCATTACAGATTGCCCAAATCTCAAACGAATCTAGAAAAATCAGTTAGGTGACTCAGAACCAAGTCCCTGTGATGAGGCCTAAAGGGTTAGACAAGTAGGGGAACCAGATATCTGGAGGGCCTGCCATGCTCCATGACATGGTGGTTCAAAGCCCAGAAGCAGACCTGGGCTACAGAGAGATGTGGGGCCTGTGCTGAGAGGCTGGCCCCTGGGAACAGAGGCATGATGGGGACCATGGCACAACCCAAAGCAGATCCCCGGAGTCTTCATGGAGAGCCAAGTTGTTGGGAGAACTACAGCTGAGCTTAAAGAATGACAGAGCCAGTTATCAAGGGTCAAGGAGCCATTGGGATTGGAACCAGCCTTGAGGATCCAACAGTAAGGGCTTGGGAAGAGCACCGGGAAGGGGCCTGGCTCAGCCCAGGCCTTCGGTTCTTAGGGCAGGCTCAAAAATGAACTGACCTGAACAGGGATGCCCCTGGGGCCTGTCAGCAGGTGGGATGTGGGCTCTCAGCTCAGAGGACATGCTCAAGGATGGGTGGGCCAACAACATCAGATGCAATCACCTTCCAAACAGATCTCTGCTTGTCCAGTGGCCACCCACTCTTGTTGAGGAACATCACCAAGAAAAGATCTGCCCCCGAATCCAGTGACACACAAATCCCACAGCCAATAAACAGCAGGATTGACCTGGTGGCTTCAAGGTGAAAGGCTGCGGACTCCAAATAAGAGCCTGAGCCAGTCCGTCTCCTACTATTTTTAAAAGCCAGTGGGGATGGGAGATGGAAGGAAGCAGAGGGAATTTTTCCACTAGCAGTCAGGCCCCGAAATAGGAAAGACCCACAGAGGCATTTATAAACAAAGAATACCATTAATGCTTTGAAGGAAGACAGGGGCTGGAGAAGTGACCATGAGAGGAAGGGTGGGAGGGCTCCAGGGGTCTCCCTTTTTTGGTGGCCCCTTGGGGTGTCCTTCGTGGGCTCAGCAAACGTGATGCTTCGAGCCAACACCCTGAGCTCCACTTTCCCAGAAAGCCCTGGAACCCCTCCAGGGATCCCACAGCCCTTCCAAGTGTGTCCTGGGTAAGGAGGGGGCTCTAAGGGGTTATTTTTAATCAATCTTCCATGACAAGGAGCTGGTATGATGGAAAATATGTTCCCTTTTTTCCTTTCACAGAAATCCCTAGAAATATTGACCCTGTGTCTTCTTCAGTGGAGCCAGGACACACAAAGAAAAGCGGGGTGATGGGAGTGGGGTGGCATCATGGGATGCTGGAGGAAAACCCTAAGTGGAGATTCAGGAAACCTCTTTCTGAACCTCAGCTCGGTTGTTTGAGGGTCCACTCAGTGACCCTGGGCAGGTCATTTCCCTTCCCTAGATCATGGTTTCCCATCTTTAAAGTGAGAAATGAGATGACTTCTCAGGTCTCTTCCAGCCCTGAACTATGCTCCGATTCCAGGATCAGGGTGGACCCCGGCTTGGGAATAAAAGCCAGTTCTCCCCTCTGCTTCCATGGTGGCAGTGTAGGGTCAAATGTAAGGAGTCCTTTGGGGGGAAAGTGGGCATCAGGGTGAGGGAGGCCCATGGGAGAAAGTCTAATTTGAGAATCTGCCTCCATTTTCATTTCCTCCCATTCTCACAGTTTTATTCGCCATCTCCTTCAGTGGAAACAAGACTGCTGCACCATCTTTTTTTTTTGCTTTTCCCAATGGCAGAGGCCTCCTCCCCTTCATCTTGGCCTCTCCTCCTTGGCCTCGCCTCCTCTGGTGCTGAGAGCCTCCTTTCACCAGAGCTTGGTGGGCGGGTGGTGGAAGGTTAAGGGGAAGGCAGTCTGTTCTGGATTTCCCAGCTCCCTTCCTATTCCTCTTCCCCTGGGCACTTGGCCTCCCCAGAGCTATTTCCCATATTCTCACTATTTCTGCCTAAGGGAATTCCTCCCTAGAACCAGAGAGGTCAGTGACAGTCAGATGCGGGGAGGGGTTTTATCTCCTTAACCCCAACCAAAGAGTGGCCTTTTTATTTAAGAAGGAATTCAGAACTAACGACTAAAAGTCCAGTACAGTTGGAGTGCCCTCCTACAGACAGGGCAGGAGGAACAGGGAGCAGGTCGAAGTGTGGGGGGACCCCAGAGGAAAAAATGTCCCTCCAGTAGCCAAGGTTCCCTACGGGTGCAGGGGGTTGGACCACCAGTCACAGGCTACAGTTAAGGTGAGACTTAGGGGGTTTAGAAAGGTGAGGTGGGAGGGGGAAAGGGACAAGCGTTTATCAGACACCCACTGTGCGCTCACTATGCCAGTATTATCTCATTTGGCCCTCACAACAACCCTGAGAGGCAGATACTGCCATTATCCCTATTTTACAGTTGAGGAAACTGAGGCAGGGTGGGAGGCCAGGACTGCACAGCTGGTAAGGCAGGATTTGAACTCAGGTGTTCCTGAATTATGGTCCAGTGCTCTCTGGCCACATCTCCACCCAGCTGCAGTGGTTGAAACGTGGTCTCAAGGAGAGCAAGGAAGGTGCCATGTCAGCCTCGAGGGGAGGTACCTCCCAGCTTTACCTCGCACGGATACTCAGCTTGAGAAATTCACACTGGCCTTCATCCTGATGAATCATGAGAGAATTGAACTTGCTACAGCCACAGTGACCCTGGGCAAGTCATTTAACCTCCGTGTGCCTCTGTTTTCCCATCTGTCAAGTGAGGGAGTTGAATTCAGTGGCTTTCAAGATCCCTTCCAGATCTAAGGGGGCACCTACAGATCTCAGTGGGTAGAGCTTGGGGCCAGGAATCAGGAAGACCTGAGTTCAAGTTCAGACTCAGAAGCTTAGTAGCTTCGTGACCCTGGGCAAGTCCCGTAACCTCTGTTTGCCTCAGCTTTCTCATCTGTAAAATGGGGAAAACAATCACCTCTCCCTCTCAGGGCTGTGAGGATGAAAACAGACAGTACTGGAGAACGCTGGCTGCGCTCAATGTTTGACGAACAGTGAATGCTATCCGAATGTCAGCCACTGTTACTGTTATTTAATATTCTTCTCTTACCTGTGACCCTGAAGCACACTCACTCCGTGCTGGGCACTGCGCTTGCACAAAGAAGCCTCCTGTGCTGTTGTGGCTGAGGAGGGGCGGAGGCCGGGCCGGGGCTTCAGCAGCAGACACAGGCTGAGGGTCAGACCCTCGAGGGACCTGGGACCCCTCGAGTCTTTCAGCAGGGGCATGACGTGATCTGGAACCCGTAGAGCCTGAAGGGCCTGGCCTGGGGGGCTGAGGGCACCGTAGTCCCTACTGAAGAAACTTGTGATAACACTAATGACGCTCAAGAGTAAAGGGTGTGTTCTTCCTCTGTGGGCTGGATTAGGAGGGAAGGCTCAGACGCCAAAGACGGCCCTGGGAGGCAAGTGGGTGGGAGCCCCTGGCGTCAGCTTATGGAGAAAGATCCCAAGGGTTACACACCCCAGTCCGGGGCAGACCCCGGGCCTGCAGCGCACGGTGCCCTGGTGCATGAGGGGGGTCAGTCTGACCCCAGCGCCAATGTTGGCAGCTCCTCCGTGGCTGTGTACGGACAACAGACACTCCACTCTGCTGCCAATCGCAGGGCTGCCCCACCCAGTGAGAGCCCGCACATCCTCCAGCTCAGGGCTCCCGGAGCCACCCTGGCCTATAACAAACTTTTCCCGCTGTCTTTGGCAGGGGGCAATGCCAAGCAGGGTCTGCGCTGCAAAGCGTGCAAGATGAGTCTCCACCACAAGTGTGCAGATGGCCTTGGACCCCAGCGCTGCATGGGCAAACTGGTAAGCTGGGCTCAGGTCCAGGGCGCCGGAAAACCTGCTCAGCCCTGGACTGGCATCTCAACAGCCCTGTGAACTGACTGCTGATATTATACCCATTTCACAGATGGGGAAGCTGAAGTGAGGCGAGTGGCCCACGGTGGCACACACAGTAAGAGTCTGAGGCAGGATTGTAAATCTTTCTTCCTCCACGCCCAGGCTCTATCCGCCAGGCCCCTGGGCTGTGCCCAAAGGCACAAGCTCAAGGCACCTCCCTCTTGGTCCTGGATATAGGTCCCCAATATAGCCAGGCTGATCTCGTGACGTGGGGGGAGCTTTATCCCCCGGCGGGAAAGGGGGTCATTGAACTTCAAAGGGCTGCCCCTATCCCAGACGTGGGGTGCAGGGAGAAGGAAGAGAAGAGACACAGGCCAGCTGGCCGCTTAGCCTCCCGGGGACCCACGGCCACTTGCTACTTCAGGCCAGGCAGGACCTGTCCAGTCTTAGGTACTCGGGTCAATCCAGCTTGGCCAAATGGCCCCCAGGAACCTTGTTTTCCCTTTGGTAAGAAGAGAGCCGAAGGAAGGGGGGCTTCTGGGGCTCAGCAGCAGCCCAGAGCAGAGACAGGGTCGGCGCTCCCGGGGTCCGGGTTGGTCTGGCCTGCACCAGTGACATTAAGGCCTTCTCTGTTTCTCCAGCCCAAGGGGTTCCGGCGCTACTACAGCTCCCCCTTACTCATCCAGGAGCAGTTTGGGTGCATCAGAGAAGTCATGCCCATTGGTGAGTGGTGAGCAGGCCTGGGCTGCCGGGAGGGCCCCCTGCGGGTCCGGGGCTTCCTTCGGGTCCCCCCCCCCCTTGCAGGTCCGGCCCCCCGCTGGGCGGTCCCTCTGCTTGGTGGGCCCCCTACAGGTCCTGCCCAGTCACGCCCTAACAGTGGTGTCCTTCTCCATAGTATTCCCCAGTCCCCCAAATCAGGGCTTTCCTTGGCCAAGGGCTAAAGAAGTGCAGTCTCTGAACCCTCCATCATCCCTCACCCTCTTCCTTGGGGAAAGCACCCGAACAGGTCAAGCTTTCTTGTTTTCATCTCTGTCACATGCCTCCTGCTTTTCTCCCAGCTGTCCCAATGTCTCAGTGTCATGCTTTTGTACTCTGGGGCATTTTCTAAAGCCCCAAATCCAGGAGACCTGGATTCAGGGAGTTCAGCACCTTCCATTACAGATGAAAAGAGAAAGCTGATTGGAGAAAGAGAGGATTAGACATGAGACGAAAGAGAGAAAGTCACCCTGAGCCTGGGGTTAGGAAGGGCCCAGAACCAGAGGTTGAGACGGGTGTCCCAGTGCCCGCCAGCATTCCATGGACATCAGTCACTTGTGCCCAGCGCATGCCCACCAGAGATGGGGCAAGGCCAGGGCTGGGGGAGTGGGGAGGAAGGAGCCCCTCAGGGACAGCCCCAGGCACCGTTTCTACTGCCCTTCCCAATGGGGAGATTGGGGAGGGCCTGATGGTTCCCCTCGTGGGTGCTTCCTGTGTTCTGTTGCAGCCTGTGGCAACAAGGTGGACCCAGTGTATGAGGCCCTCCGGTTTGGCACGTCCCTGGCACAGAAAACCAAGAAGGGAAGCTCAGGAAGCGGAGCCAGCTCTCCCAACCGGAACTCCGTAATCCTCCTCTTTCTCTGAAACTCTGGTCTTTCCTCTAATGATATTTGCTGACAATGCAGCTCAACATGCATTTATTAAGCACCTACCGTTTATTACCTATTTATGAAGCTAGGCACCAGACTAGGTGACAATGATACAGAGACTGGGAGGGAGGCAGAGGGAGAGACAGAGACAGAGAGAAAAGAGAAAAAGAGAGGGAGGGAGAGACAGAGGG
>NW_027185761.1:76583378-76584682 GCF_028583685.1 Petaurus breviceps papuanus | reverse complement strand
AAAGAGGGGAGGAAAGAGAGACAGGGAGAGAAGAGACAGAGAGAAAAAGAGGAAGAGAAAAAAGGGGAGGAGAGATGGGGGGAAGGAAGAGAGAGAGAGAGAATCTGTCCCAAGGAGTTGACATTCTCCTCAGAAAGGATTTAGTAAGCCAGGCAGCTGTATTTCGGAGCCCAAGTTTCTGAGGGTACATCTTCAATGAACTCCCAAATGCCTTCGGGGTTGTTTGCAAGGGGTCCTCACTGCTTCCAACCAGAAACAAACCACCAACCCCAAGACTCCTGTGGCGGATTGTCTGCCACAGCCGAGGAGATGAGAACGCTCTCCCTGCCGGATTTGACCCCCATGCAATGGCCCCTCAGTGACCCGCCTTGCCCACTTGTGCCTTGCACCCACACCCCACACCTCCCCCGCCCCAGCACGGCTGTCACTTTCAGCCTTCCCTTTCCCCCTCCTCATCTCCACAGTGGACATGCTAGAGCTGGGCTTGGTGTAGCAGTCAGAAGACCTGGGTTTAAATCTCAGCCCCATCACTTATTAGCCTTATGACCTTGGACAAGTCTTTTCCCCTCTCCGATCCTGTTTCCTCTTTTGTAAAATGAGGGTAATCATACTAACACTGCCACCCTGCTTCGGGAATAGGAGTTATCATTATTGCCTGCCCGTCCTTCAAGGCCCCACTCGGACCCTGCCTCCACGGTTAGAATTTCTCTTGGTCTGCCCAGGTGCACGCCTACCCTCCGCCATCAGCTCACTCTTTTACTAGCTCTGATTTACCTGGTAGATGTTTTAATCTCTCCCTACCAGGCTGAAAGTACACCTATCTTAGGCACCTATAAGTTTCGTCAGTACCCAGCACAGAGTAGGAGCTTGTTGAACGAATGAACGATTCAGAATGCACAAACCACATTGGTGTGATTCAGGGAAACCTCGGGCAGAAACTGGGCCTGGGCTCAGGTCAAGTCCAGGCGCAGAGGACACGCGGTGTGGAAGGCCCTCGGGCCGGCCTTAGCCCTCGAGCCTCCTTACTCAGAGGCTCTAGGACGGGCAGCAGGGTTCCCGGGCTCTCTTCGGGGTGCGCCGAGGGCTGCCCGGAATCGCGCCGTCATCGATCAGACCCGCTCCGGCGCTGGGCTCTGCACCCTCCCCAGGGGTCTGAGCCAGAGCTCAACCATCAGCTGGGTGAGCAGCCCAAAGCACCACGGGGCAGTTTAGCCAAGCAAGCATTTGCCCTGTGTGCGGCAGGCATTTCTCCCTCTAGATGTCCAAATAGTCCTGGAATTTCAAATCTCTAAGGTGTTTATTCA
>NW_027185761.1:76583028-76583368 GCF_028583685.1 Petaurus breviceps papuanus | reverse complement strand
ATAGATAGATAGATAGATAGATAGATAGATAGATAGATAGATAGATATTCCCCCTCTAACCCTCCCTCCTAACCAAAGCCAACCGCCAAGTTCTGCTCGAATAGTCCCTCCTCTCTGCAGAGGAGGGAAAGTGTGGCTGCTCGTCCATCTTCCTGAGCCAGCCATTCAGCGTCAAGATGCCTTTGCCGGCGTTTCCATTTACATCATCGTATCCTCCATCTGCACCACTCTGCTGGTTCTGCCTGCTCCACTCTACATCAGTTCATCTAAGTCTTCCCTTGCTTCTCTGACTTTGTCCTCTGCTTCATTTCTTCCTGCTCAGTAATAAACCATTCCATAT
>NW_027185761.1:76565228-76583018 GCF_028583685.1 Petaurus breviceps papuanus | reverse complement strand
CTTCAGTTGATACCAGGTCTCCCAACCTCAGGCTACCCATTAGAATTTCTCATCAGGTTTTCTGATTTGTTGGGTAAGTGCCATACCCAGAGGGAGACCAAGGGTGAGAGACTCGTGGCCCAAACTATGACTAGTGACGAGGCTGCTTGTGATGAAATAAAAAAGAAAAAGCGAATGCTCCCCTTCCATTCTAGGGGGAGGAGGACCGAGGGCCCAGCCACCCTTTGGAATGATTCTGCACTTCCGTTTAGAGGGGAAACTTCTCCTGCCCAGGGGTTCCTGCTGCTGGGACCCATTGAAACAGCAACCCCCATGTCTAAAATTATTCTGGCTCATGAGCAAAGAAGGGGACTGTTTTGTTCTCTACCTGCATGACTGGGGGCCCAGGGAGATAGAGACCCACCCCCAGGTACCACTCTTCCCTGCAGTCAGGCTGCCTAACAGATAGACTGAGCTTTCCCGGGGCCAGGGGCCAGCACTGCAGGCCCAACCAATGCCCCAGTAGACCTGAGATGGACTGACATGAAGCATTTGTTCATTTTGCTGAAATATCATTAATGTCTCCAGCCAGCAACAAGGGCCTGAGGCTTCTCTTCCCTGGACCAGGCTGTGGTCCGGGCCTGGCTCACCCTCCTCTCTCTTCTCATAGATCTCAGACCTTGGAGAGGTCCCAGAGGAAGTGCCTGGAGTATTCTTTGAGCCAAGCAGGAGACGTAGCAACAGTGGTGAGCAGAAAGGAGGGGGTGGGGCTGGTCGGAGGTATACCAGGACTGCCTGAGTAGCAAGGAGGGGTGCAGGGGCAGGGGTCTTTTGGACCCACTTCAGGTACTAAGCCACACTGACCGGGTGGGCTCTTCATCAATCTATCGGTCGTAGGAAAGATGCTTATGCAGTCACCCAGCCACCTCCATGACATGTCCCCCCAAATTCTTTGGGTGTAACTTCTGATTTCCCCAATCCCCCCACTTCAGAGCCTAGTGATTCTGTCAGCCAAGGAGTCAACATTCACTTACTGTACTTTGCTTCCATGACTGTATTTCCTTAAAATTGGGCTAAATCATTAAGGCATACTACCTAGAAACAAGTCATTCCCAGAGATGGGGGATGAAGAACATCATGTGTGGGGGAGAGTAAACAGACTGGTTTGGTTGGACAAGGGCTGGACTACAGAGAACATGAAGGGGAACAGGGTCCAGCAGCCTGGGAAGAAGGGCTGGAGCCAGGCTGTTTGTATTTTGTGTTTGATCCTAGGGGCACTAGGGAGTCAGTGGGGCTTCATGAGCAGGAGAGTGACCTTTTGGACCTGCTCTTTAAGAGAGTCACTGGGCAGTCTTGTAGAGGACAGAGACAAGACAGGAAGGCCAGTTTGCCATTGCAATAGTGCAGGTAGAGGTGAGGAGGGGGAGGTGGGTGTGAATATGCTACAACATTATTGCTAATTGAAAACAAACTCTAACCTAACTCTGTAAGTACAAAGCAAGTGAAAATAACACTTGGGGCAGGGGAGGGGATTGGGGGATGGATTTTTTCCCCACTATCCCTTTCCTTCAGATTAGGAGATTCAAGAAAATGGCTTAGAGCCTAAACAAGAACAGAGAGAAATGTGAAGCTGTAATTCAGAGGCTGGCTGCCCCCACCCCCTCATGGGAGCTCAAACCTGGCCCCCACATTTAGAAGAGCTGCTTATCTGGGAGCGGAAGTCCTCCAGAGAAGGAAGATCCCAGGGGCCACCAGGAGGTTGGGCAGGGTGGCCGTGGTGGCTGAGGGCTCTGCAGCCTGGCTGTGGTCCCAAGGCTTTGGTATGTGATCTCTCCCCTCCACAGTGTTTACATATCCAGAAAATGGCTCCGATGATGTCAGAGAAGACTCAAGGACCACAGATGGCCCAGTATTTACCAAAGTAAGGGAAAAGTGCATCCTTTGGGGCATCTGGGGGGTTCTTCAGAAAACAGAGATTTTTGAGGGGGTTGTCATTGGAAGGAGACTGGGCATGGTAAAGTGACACCTCCATCTAGGGCCCTGCCCCCTGCATGGAGGCTCTCAGGGGTCTGCCTCATGGGTGGGGTCCTCTGAGCACCCCAGGAAGCACCAAAGCCCACCCAAAGACCAGTGGTGAGGTAGAGGAGAGGGCCAGCAAGCCCCAGGCTCGCCTCCACATTTGGTCCTTTGGGGCCAACCAAGGAGGCCTCATTTCTACTGTGCTGAGGCGGCAGACATCCCCAGGCAGTGTCTGCCTCTGGGTCCATGAAGCAGTTACAACCCAGCCCTCCAGGCTGGCTGAGCAATCAGCAAGTATTGATTAAGCCCCTACTGTGTGCCAGGCCCTATTCTAGGCACCAGGGACACAAAGTCAAAAACCAAAATAATCCCTGCCCTCAGGAAAGAAAAGCAATATGGATGAGGGCACAGGTGTAGCAAACTGGGCCCAGGGCCCAGATCCCCCTGGGGTTTCACTGGCATAAGGAATTCCTGATGAGAACACCCCCCCTGCCAAGGCAGATGGAGTACCTGGTCTGAACCTTACATGCAAACCAGATACAAGGTCATGGGGAAGTGGCAGGTGTGGCACCAGCAACCAGGGATGAGGAAGTTGGAACTTGAATGTAAAGGTGAAAGGGGCATAGCTGGGACAAATGTTGGATGGAAGGAACAGCAACAGGCCCTCATGGCTAGACCAGAGTGCTCCAAGGGAAATACGATGGGGAACATAAGTCAAAGCCAGATTGTGGACAGCCCTAGAGGCCCAGTGGGTCAGCTAGCCCCTTCTCCTGGGTAGTATGGCTATTGTCCACTCTGCCCTGTAACTCCTGGAGGCCGAGAACCCCACCTGAGTTTTGGCTGTGTCACCAACAGCACTCACACTGGACCTCACACACAGGGACCAGGGTAAGGGCTAGACCCAGGATTTTATTGACATACAAAACTCCAAATGAGAAAAATCCCTCTACCAGTGCAGGTTGGTGCTTCCTCTAAAGTGTAAGCGTTACAGAGCATTGCCTAGACTGGACGATGGGACCTTGAGTGACTAGCCCAGGAACATGGGGGCAGTGTGTGCCAAAGTAGCATTTGAAACCAGAGTTTCTTGGCTTTGAGATTCTCCCTCTATCTATGCCCATCAGTGATACTCCCTGGGCATAGGAGGTACCCACTAAGTGTTTGCTGGGTGGATGGATAGAAGGAAGGAAGGATGGACGGATGGATGGATGGATGGATGGATGGACGGATGGATGGACGGATGGATGGACGGACAGATGGACGGACGGACGGATGGACGGATGGATGGATGGATGGATGGATGATAATGGCAGAATGAGTGGATGACTGAATGAAGGAATGAGGGAAATGCCAGTTCCTCAGCCTTGGGTCCTGATATCATATCCCTGCCAGATAGTGGACAGGAAACAACCCAGTCAAGCCATTCTCCTGAAAAGACTAGATAGTCTTCCCTCTCCGCTCCCCAGCAGATGCTCATCCAACATACATTAACTGAGCCTCTTGACCCGGGCCTTTCCCTGCTCCTGGTGCCCCAGTCATCCTGCCCCATCAAACAGTGTCTAAGGTTACAAGGCTTGGGAACCTGCCCATGTCTGAGGCCTAAGATAGGTCCACATGGAGGTCCTCCCTTTACCTACCAGACACCCATTTGCAGGGCTCTTGTCCAGGGGTCAAAGAAAAAAGAAATGCACTGATTACTGGGCACTTTGACCTCTTTCTGAACTGGAAGAGCTTTCTTCTGCACCCCCTCCCTGAACCAGCCCTCCACTTTAGTGGGCATCTTGGGGGCAAGCGATCATGGCACATCCCAAAGGGGAAGAGTAGAGTCCTTCCCAGGGAACAGAGGCCTGCAGTTAGGCAGCCTTGAGAAGGCCTGAAAGGGAGGGGCACCGTCACTCTCCTTCCTTTCCCTCTCTTCTCTCCCACCTGACAGGGGCCTCTGCACAAAGACACCGCACAGACCAGCACCTACGTTGCCTTGTACAAATTTGTCCCCCAGGAGAATGAAGACCTGGAAATGAGGTAAGAAAGGTCCGGGCTTTCCTGGGAAGGAGGAAAAACCACCTGACTGGGTCTCCCCCACAGATCTGAGTTCATTCAGGACTCACCTAAGCCACCAGCAGGCCCAAATCAAAGCTATTGTAAGCTCACAAAATGGCAGACAAAAGAGTCCAAATCTCTTGCCCTGCTGGAGGGACCCCGGACAGAAGGGAATTCTAGGCAGCTTTCAGACCCACAAAGCCCAGTGGCCCATGGACAGGTCAGCACTGACCACAGATCTGGGGAGGCTGATAAGGGACAGTCAGTGATGTGCTCATCTCTCTGTGGCAAGTGAAAAGCTGTTTGTCTCTTTTCCCATCAAGACCAGAAGACATGAGTAAGTCTCAGGAGAAGATTTATGGATTTTCCAGCCATGTTTCTGCAGGAAAGGGGTGATTCTTCCAGGCCAGATGGGACCCTTTGGGGCTTGTCCTTTCTTCCTCAGAAGATAATGGGAAGTTAATTAGCAATTAAAGCTACTGAAATTCTCTGGGGGTGCTGGCTTCTGGAAAAGTGGAGCATGGGAAAATTCCCTCCCACGCTGGCTCAAGGCCAGCATCCTCAGCTATGAGGCCCCGTGTGAAGGACCATGAATAATTCACAAAGCCTCCCCACCCCCTCCCTCACACGCACTCATGTCTTGGCCCCGACTTCTCTTTGATTCTTGAGATTCACCCAGATCATCCCCACTCTCTCTCTCCTCCCTCTCTGTCTCTGTCTCTGTCTTTCTCTCAATCTTGATCTGTCTCTTATTCTTTCCCTTCTCCCCCTTCCTTTCTCCTCCCCTCCCCCCATCCTCCATTTCTTTCCTCTGGTGATTACCTCTTTTCTCTGTGACTTCCTCCAAGCTTCTCAGAAGGAAGAAGACTTGGCTGACAGGGTCACTGTGGGATTCCTGAGGTCCCAGGCCCTCTTGTCACCAACCGTTACTCCACCTGACAAAGGTGAACCCTCACTGGGCAGTGAGAGCTGAAATGTAGCCAAGTTCTCTGAAATCAGGCTGCTTGCTGCTGTTGGCTTGGGCCAGGATCAGGACTGCTGACCTAGAGAATGGAGAGCAGCATCTTTGGTGGGATGTGCAGGCTTCTAGAACATTTGGCTGAATGGCCATGGAGAGGAGCTGTGTGACCGTGACTGAGCTCCTGCTCCAAGGCATGATTTTAGATGGAGAGGGCGCCCTTGGGAGGCAACATGGTCCTGGCCCTGGCCCTGAGGGCTCTCCTGCCTTCCCCCCCCCGCCCCTTGTGTCCCAGCTGAAGCCCAGCACTCATGTAGCGAAGACTCCTGGCCTTAGCGCCCATCCCAAAGGTGGGAGGAAAGGAGGATGGGAAAGCTCAGGGGGACGGAAGAGACAGCCCCTGCCTCACTGACCTCCAGCAGTCACTACCACCTCCCTGAATAAATACAAAGTCCTCTGTCTGGGGTTCAAGGCCCTCTCCTGCCCTCCCATCCACCTTGGTCCACTGGGTCCACTCCATGCACTCTATGATCCAGAGGCGCTGACTACTGGCTGTTCCTGGCCCTGAATGTTCTTCCTCCTCTGTTCTGTGTCTTAGTACCCCTGACTTCCTTCAAGACTCAACTCCAATCCCACCTTGAGCAGGACTTTCCTGGTCTCCCTCTCCCCCATGCCAGCGTCTTCCCTCTGTGGATCTCTTCCGTCTCTTCTGCAGGAAGCTCGAATAGACCTATCCATGTGCACGCTTCTTCCCCTTTGGAGTGGACACTCTTAGAGGGCAGACACTGGGTTTGGCCTTGGGAATTTTTGCCTTTCTTCATATTCCCATTTCTCAGCACTGGGCCCCCAGCTTAATAAATACCTGCTAAGTGCTGTTCCCTGATTGGCTGACTCTCCAGCCAGAGTTCGTCTGACTTCGGGATTCATCCTTTTACCCTGCAGTCCCCAGGATGACATGTCTCCACCTCCCAACACACCATATACACACATCCCACCTCGTCTTCATTGTGAATAATGGTGGTGGTAGCCATTGGAGCAGATTTAACAGAAGACCTCCTTGAAGTGAATAACCTTAGTACCAACCAAGACTTCAGCCCAACCTTCACCTGGGGCTCTTCCATTTGCATAAATGTGGATTCGTCCAGGTAGTCCTGCCCAAGCCACTAGGAAGCTCCCCTGTGCTTGTCCAGGCCTCTTGGTACCAGGTATAGACATGGAGAACTCAGAAAAAGCCAGAGTTAGAACACAAGAACAGGGGGAGGTTAGTACTAAACACACGGATGCCTGCTAAGAATGTCTAGGATTTCTAGAGAAACTTAAGGTCCACCAAGCACTTCACATTATCTCATTTGATCCTCACAACAGCCCTAGGAGGTAGGTGCAATTATCCCCATTTTACAGATAAGGAAACTGAGTCCAAAAAGGGTTAATGACTTGCTTGGGGTCACATGGCTCCTAAGTGAGTCAGGATTCAAACTCAGGTCTTACTGACTCCAGATCCAGCATGCTTTGCACTGAGCCATCTAGTGGCCAAGAAGAAGGTAGGTGCTGAATCGAGCAATGTTCCCAGGCTCAAAAAAAGATGACAGAACCTGCAAGGGAGAGAGGTGACACCACCTTAGAAATCCCTCTTTATGGCAGCTCTCTCCAAGAATCTCAAAATGCATCATCAATTACATACATGCAAAATGCATCAATTACAGGCACGCAAAATGCATCAGTTACAGGCACGCAAAATGCATCATCAACTACATGCATAAAAAATGCATCAGTTACTGATGTACAAAATGCATCACTTACATACATGCAAAATGCATCATCAATTATTTAATTATGGGCTCTTTGACTCAGGTAGAGACAAGAGTGACAGATACAAGCCTGTAGTGAGCCATTCCCTCTAAACCTGAAGACACCCCCACGTGGCTGCTCACCGTGTGAAGCCTGCTTCATGTACCTGCCCACCACAGTCCGATGGCTCTTGGGCTCCTCAAGATATGACCAGAACAGGAAGCCCAGAGGGCGCCAGCTGTTGGGTCCAGCCTGTGCTTCTGAACCAACTGCCCCTGCCCCATCAGGGTGGAGTCTATAGGTCCACCGTAGTTCTTCCTCCTAGAAGCCATTGGAGAAGCTAGTGAGAAAGCCTCCGCTTGAACCTATGGCTTGCGCTCCTCATTATGGCTGAGCCGCCAATGGATGGCCATCGTGCAGTGAGCCAATGGGGAAGCACAGGGCTGTGCCTGTCCCTCTGCTTGCGTCTGCTCTGGGGGAGGGGATGAGCCAGCTCCACGCGGGCCCTCAGTGGCCAGCCCCCCACATTACATGGCGCAGACTCAGGCTTCCGTCCTTCCCACCCTGTTTCAAACATGATTTGTGTGTGAGTTCTCAGACTCAGCCCATCATATCTCCACATATTCAGTTTGAATTTACAAATGGAGACCTAGAAAGGAGATAATTTATGGGCAAAGAAACGAGCGCTCCCCCTTTCCCTCCCCCCCCCCCACACACACACACACACTCAGGTTTTCTATTGTGCATCCAGGGGTAGGGAATAGAAATTCCCCAGACCGTGGCCGCCGCTGCCTTCCAACCGGGCAAGGAGAGCCTCGCTCAGCCATCCCTGTGTGCCTGGACTTCTGCCTCTCCAGGTCCGGGGGGCTCTGGCTACGCAGGCTCCCAATGCGAGTCTAGTCGAGGGCTCGTGCACAATGTCTGCCGCTGGATCAGGCTCCGTGGGAGGTTCTTTGCCCAGGAACAGGGGATGTCTCAACAGATTAGTCAACTGGAGGGAAGCGCTGACCTGAGATAAAGACCAAAGCCCTCCCCTAAGGCATCATACCATCAGCTGGCAGCTCGGAAACGTGGTGCTCCCAGGATGTCCCAGAGGGCAGCACTCCATGGCGGGTCTTACTGTGGATCTCTGGTAACCGTGGGTGTTAATTAGCAGGAGATCACAGTGGGTGGTGAGGAGGACCAGCTCCCATCTGTCACAGGTGTTCTCGTGACCACAGGCAGGTCTGGTCATTGTCTGAATCCCCTGGAGATCATGGGCCCTGGCCTGTGCCTCCTGAGTCAAAGGGCCTTTCTCTCTTTCCTTCCAGACCAGGAGATGTGGTCACTGTCCTCGAGGACTCCAACGAAGACTGGTGGAAGGTGGAGTATTTCCATTCCCTTCTTTTGCTGGTCATTTGCTATATTTCTCAGCAACCTGAAGAAGATGGATTCATGTTCCTCTCCACCTTGCAGGGGAAGATTCAAGACCGAACTGGGTTTTTTCCTGCCAATTTTGTTCAGCGTGTGCAGCCAGATGAGAAGATTTTCAAGTGCATCCAGACCTTCATTGGCTGCAGAGAACAGGGACAGATCACCCTGAAGGAGAACCAGGTGAGTGAGCAGCAGAGCCCCCAGGAGAGGAGAGCCTGCCTTGGCGATCCCATGAGAGGATTTGGAACAGGCAGCAGGTGGTGAAGGTGCTTAATGGTGATGGGTAGTGTTTAGCAAAGCACTCTACAAATATTATTTCATTTAATCCTCATGACAACCCTGGGAAGAAGCTGCTGTTAGTATCTCCATCTTACAGATAAGGACCCTGAGGCAGACAGAGGTCAGGAGACTTGACCAGGGTCCCACAGCTAGTTGGCATATGTCAGCTAAGGGCTCTCCTGCAGCCCCTAGCTGCCTCTCTGTACGTCCACCCTGACCCTAGTCATCTGAGGAGGTGAGGAAGGCAGGGCGGCACCTGGGGATGGTGTCGGACGAGTCACGAAGGGCTGGTTCTGAAGCTCTGGGTCCTCCATGCCCTCCCTGAAAGGGTTTCTATGAAGCTTCAATGAGTGAATGAACAGAAAGTGCTTCCAGGCACCGTGGAGCCATCAGACATGGCCAGTAGCAGCAGCAGTTCCGAAGCTGTCACTGCCGCTCCCAGCAGCCTTGGGCCTCAGGCCTCCCCACAGCCTTTCCAAGGCAGCTGCTTTGGGGAATAAAGCGTCTCCTGTCCAGCTTGCCCACCAGCCTTCTTACCAAGCTTGGCTCTGAATGACACTGAGCGCTTCAGAAAGACCCCTCCTCATCACAGGCCCCATGGTGGAGACCCCTGAGGGGATCCTGGCCTGGTTGGTGCAGGGTTCAGTCCTGAAGACAGCACCCAAGGAATCCTGGGAAGGGAAAAGCCAGAGCTGAGATGCTGCTCCCTCTTCCTGCCATCTCCTGCTCTGGCTCCCAGATGACTTTCCTTTCTGGCCAGGGGTAAACCTTAGATTGCTAGAAACAAAGGCACATTGTGCAGGCTTGGCACCTCTGTTTGGGTCCACCTGGAGGCCCTTTTGGTTTTCCTCTCCCCAGTACATCAGAGACGAGGCAGCAGGATCCAGGAATCACCTGCTCTGATTTTCTCCAGGTGCTTTAATTTCCTTCCTTTCCCTTGAAATTTGGAGGTTGGCATCCCACGCTTCCTTCTCTGGCCCCAGCTGCCCAGACCTCTCCTTGAGCTCAGCCATTGGGAGCAGGTTGCCATCTGCTTCAGAATACCCATTTCAAGCTACCCTGGTTCTCACAGATTCATTCCTTTGCCCAGCCACAAGGTACAGACCAGGGAGACAGTTCTCCCTGAGCCTGAGGCTGCTAGCAAAGGGAGGGCAGATGTCTGTGTGAGACCGTGAGAGAGCGGACACAGGCAAAGCTGAAACAGAGAGCTGGGCGTGGTGGTCCTAGGCCACAAAAGGAGTGCAGTCTGGAGCAAAGGACCCAGGGAGAGACTGAGAGATGGGGTTGCTACCTGTCCTGGGGAACCAGCCTCTTTGGGACTCCATCTGGGTCATCATAGCCAACTCCAGCATAGACTCTCACTATTGTGGCCACAATGGGAACTCCCCCTCCCTGAAAGAACCCCCCCACCCCTTTCCTTCTGTTCTGGGTCAGGCTCTCAGGACTGAGTTTCAGAGCCTAAGAAAAGCCATGTGTGCTTTGGGGAGGATACAGGGAGCTGGAGGGTCCAGCAGGGAGTCAAGTGGTCCTGGGGAGCCCCCCGCAAATCCCAGCCCCACTCCACCTCTTTGGTCCATGAGCCCACCTCCAGGTCCAGGGCCCTCATGCCCTCCAGAGATATTGTCATGTCCTCTGAGTGGTTGCCATAGAAACACATAAGACTTTTATGAGGAACAGGATTTGTCATCACAAGATGTCCAGAAGCTTCAGGTTTTCCCAAATTGCCCTGCTCATTATATGGAAATGAGCAGCTTATATAATAACCAATCCCTGGGGCTGGCTGGTTCTCTCTGCTATGCAAACAAAGCAGCCTTGGGAGCTGTGGTGCTGGTCAGTTTAGTCAAACTCAACCCTTAATGAACCCCTGCCCTGTACCAGAAACGGCGCTTGGTGTGGGGTTCCAAGGATGAAATAACCCATCTGATCTCAGGGGCTTACCTCCTGCTGGGTGAGGTAGGGGATGCTGTGTACACAGTGTAGTCTAATACATGGGACAGTGTGGTGGGGCCAAGGGGAGATCCCGACAGAGGGCTCTGGGAGAATAGAAGGCAGGAGGGACAAAGGAAAGTCTCCTGGAAAAGATGGCAGCTGAACTGAGCCCTGGAGGCTTTGGGGTGGGCCATGAAGAAAAGGCAGGATGGAGGAGGTTATCCTTAAACAAAAAAGCCATGGGAATGTGCCAGAGTGGCCTGACAACATCTGTGACCTCAACTCTTCAGCCAGAGTCCCAAGCAAAACCTTTGTGTGAATGAACTTCTTGGAGCTCTGACTTAGAGCTGTTGTCCCAGTCCTTTCATATTGGAGGGGAGGGGGAAGGCCACACCCGGTAGTAAAGAAGAGAGCCAGATTCCCCAATGCCCCCCCAGTCCCTACCTCACCCCCCATCATTCCCTGACCTCCCTACCCCAGCAAAACTCACGGACTGTGGAATGGGTTTGAGGCAAGGACTTTGTCGAGAGTCAAGCAGCCCAGGGAGTAGAGAGAGAGCTGCCCTCAGGTGTTTAGAACATGAGCCTCAGGTCACCTCAGGTGACCTTGGACAAGTCTTTTAACTTCTCAGAAACCCTGGGCCGTTCTAAGACTGCAGCCATCTGTGCTAGTGGAGGGCAGGCCCTGCATCAGTTGAACCAGAGATCCAGTTCAAAATGGCCAAAACTTTCTCATCCTACTGGAGGGCATGTTTGCACCCCGTGAATTTGGAACAAGATGGATCCAGCCAGACTTAGCTGGGAATCCATGATCTCGGCAGGGGCACACCCCCTCCCCTTCTCATCATAGTCACCTCTGGCCTGTGGTTTTGCTACCAATGCTCCCCACCAGGAAGGGGGCCCAGCCATCCTGCCAGGGGCTTACCTTGTGGTCTCCTGACCAACGGATCCCGTGAGCTGCCCGGGCAAGCCCCGGCCCTTGTCCTCCTGTTCCAGGACTGCATCCCTCCATTCAGCTTCTCTGGCGTCATTCTTTGATGTAAACAGACTGATGCTAAAAAGCTGGGTCTGTGGTTGGGTATCAGAAGGAGGCCACTCAAAGCTCTGCACCCCGTCCCCACGTCCCCAAGGCAGGCCAAGCTACCCTCCTGCTCCTGCTCAGCTCTGGGCCCAGCTCTGTCCCCACAGGCCCGGGATCTGCTACTGTCTGCTCAGCAGCAAGCCCTCAAGTGAGACACTGTCCAATCGGCCACCAATTTGCTTTCACGATGTTTTTTAAAGATTCCAACCCCTGAGCAGAAAACCTGCATTTATAGACTATAATTATGACCTGTTTTGAGGGGGGGCTGTATTTTGTGCTCCCCACACTGTTGGGCCTGGATTTGCACCAGCTGTTAGTCAAATGACAGGCAACGTTAGTCTGTTCTCTCCACATGAGAGTCAAAGTGGTTCATGGAACCCACAGTGACCGGTGATACTTGAAATTAGGCCATGTGCCTCAGAGGCCCTTAGAACCTAGAAAATATCCATCCCATTTATGATTCAGAAAGGGCCGCCATTCAGGCCAAAGTTCCACAGGCAAAGCAATGCAAAAGGAAGAGGCCACTCTGGGGCCTTCGAACTCCAATCCCCTCCAGCAAATATAGGGTCAATCCATCCAGGGGTGGCAAGGTGCCATGAGAGTCAGCCCTCTGCAGGTGAAGTAGGTGCCCCTGCTTGACCACACCCTCTCATTACAAGCAGCTCTTCTCTAAGGCCTCCTCTCCACTCTCTAGAGAAGACCCAGCCAATGCCCTGAAGACCATTCTCAAGGTCTGTGAACATTCTATGGGTCCTAGTGTGGCCTGTGCCCCCAGTAATGTTCTCCCTTTCTTTCCCACAAGTCAGCAGGGGCAGGAGGTTTGTTAATTCCACTACCCCACGGCTTGCCCATGACATTAACCCTTCATAGAATGTGGCACCCCATGATTTCCAGCCTTCCAGCATCACCACAAGAGATTATCATGAAGGTGAGGCCTTCCAGATACTGGCCATTGACAGAATCGGTGTCTGGAAGTGAGGAGGTGAGACTTCCTCTCCCTGACATGGTCAGAGCCTGTCTGTGCACAGACACTTACAGCACCATGCTAGAAGGGTGGTGACTGGCTGGAGGGGCTCCATATTTCAGCCTTACTCACTAGTGTGGATTCAGTTCTGCTCACACCCAGCCCAGAAAGTCAAGGTCGAGTGCCCAAGCTCACTCTTCTGGGCTTCTCTTCTCCCATTCCTCCAATGTCTTCCCCTGCACCCAATGGTGCCTGGAGGGGGCTACCAGTCACTGAGCCTTCCTTCTTCCTCCCTTTGAATTCAGATCTGTGTGGCCTCAGAAGAAGGACAGGACGGCTTCATCAAGGTCTGCAGCGGCAGAAAGAAGGGCCTGGTGCCTCTGGACATCCTAGAAAACATCTGATTTCTGTGCCCCTCTTTGTGCAGTGAAAACCTTGGCTGGTGATGGCCAACAGTCTCTTCATATGGACACTATCGGTTCTGATGACCCCCAGGGGACAGTGAGAATGTGAATGATCACACACACACACACACACACACACACAGGCACGCACACACACAAACACACACACATACATACACACAGGCACACACACAAACACGCACATACACAGGCACACACACAAACATGCACACACACATACAACCACACACACACACACATATCAGGCTGTTGAACAGCAATAGCAACATCAGAATGGTAACAGGACAGAGGCTTTGTTGAGGAAATGTACTTGGTCTCCCACTGGGTGTGAACAGAGACTGGGGGTGATGCCCTTCACAGGAAGAAATTGGGGGAGGGGAACAGGAAGCAGCTGGAATGTAAACATACTTATCTGAAAGATGTCTGTGTGTCTGGTTCCTGAGGCAGCCCTGTGCTACCTGGGCCCCAGACCGTCAACTCTGTCCTTCTCTGGACTGAGGACAGGCTGATGCTTTGGGTCCAATGTGACATGAGCCCTGGCTTTCTGTCCACAGTGTTAGTCAAACAGTGGAGCATTTTGAACTGTGGCCAGTCTCACCAGGAAGCAGCTTAGAGCCCACCAATGTGAGACAACTGGCTCTAGAATCGCATGTTGTCAGAGTGTCAGGAGATACAGTGGCCCATTGGGGTCTTCTCTGTCTCTGTCTCTCTCTGTCTGTGTGTGTGTGTGTCTCTCTCTCTGTCTCTCTCTCTCTGTCTCTGTCTCTGTGTGTGTGTGTCTCTCTCTCTGTCTCTTCCTCCTTCCTCCTCTCTCCCCTCTCTCTCACTCTGTCTCTGTCTCTCTGTCTCTCTCTCTCTCTGTCTCTGTCTCTCCCTCCTTCCTCCTCTCACCCCCCTCACTCTGTCTCCGTCTCTCTGTCTCTCTCTGTGTCTCTCTCTGTCTCTCTGTCTCTCCCTCCTTCCTCCTCTCCCCCCCCTCTCTCTCACTCTGTCTCTGTCTCTCTGTCTCTCTCTGTCTCTCTTTCTCTCTCTCTCCTTTCTCAATGTATAGTATATTACATGACTTTGATGCCTTGTATCTTATACCCATCAAACCCAGAGGAGACATCTGTTCCAGAAGGTCTCTCCTTCCTTCCTTATTCTACTTTTCCCACAGGTGGAGAGAATTACACAGACAGATTTGGAGATGCCATCTATCTAGTGATGGTTGGGTGAAGGGAGACTTTATTTAGTATCAGAAAGAATTCATTTTCTTCATTCTCCTTGGGTTCAAAACCAGGCAACCGCCCAGGGGCCATGAGGTGGAGAGTCAGGACATCTGGTGAAATCCCTTTTTGTTCCCAGCACCCTCACCTCCATTGGGCAGAGAGCCTGGCACTTGTGTGGGGTTCTTAGGCCTGTCAGATTCAAGGATCAGAGTCAGGGTTTAGAAGGAGCCAAATCTGGGCTTGCCAAACCAAAATCCCTACTTCCCTAGGACCATTTACTATAACCTCCCTGGTGGGGAAAGGAGCTGCTACCATCCTTCTTCCCTCAGAAGCCAGAGGGGCTAAGAGGGGCCCATTCAATGTCTCCTCTTCCCTTCTCCCACCCCACCAAAGGCTAGAGTTCACATGGATGTATGTCTCCCCCTTCACTCTCTTTGCATCCCAGCCCAATTTGTAGCATCTAGCTAAAGAAGAAGGTGAACTCTAATCCACAATGGCCTTGAAATCAATGTCAGTTTGACTTATTTTGATACAAATCAATAAAGCAATTAAAGTGACTGCCCGGCGGCTTCTATCCTGCCCACTGACATGTAGCTTTTCAGAACCAAAGCCCGACTGTCTCCAGTGATGTCTCTTCTTCATTATGGCCTGGGACTGAACAGGAGATGGGGATGGGTGGGAGGCTTCTCGCTCTTTCTTTGAATGCCTTACCCTCACTTCTGAGGCAGCCCTGAGTGCCCTCCTTGCCGAAGATGGGGGTGCCATAAATGGGGGTCCAGGAAACACATGGACTTCCCCAAGGCAGGAGGAGATGCATTCGCCTGAAAACTGAATGTCTGAAGACCAACACTGATTGCCTCTAACTCAGTGTTCTATTTAATAATAAAAAATACTCTTTGGTATGAGAACAGCCTGTGTCCTGGCTTCTTCTTGAATTCCAGTGGGATACACTTTGAGCTGGTGGCCAAGAAAAGGCCAGGCTTTAATGGTAGCAGCGTGCCCACTTTGCCCTTCTCTTTATCTTTCAACAAATGACACCCATCCAGACTACAAAGTCATTCACCCAAGTGGTACGTGGCAGGGGCAGGGTATGATTCCAGGTCCAGGGTTCTTCCCACATATGGCTCCAGCCATGGGGTAGGAGGAGGTGGGGGGGACTAGCCAACATGGGGGCCCAGCCAGGGAGGGCCTGGGAAAGAGCATGGCCATCCTCTCCTCTCTAAAATGCCTCTACTCTTCGCCCATAGACCCCTTGTAAGAGACTGGGAGACTGTGGGGTCCCCTGGTATCCAGGCTGCATCCAACAGCATCAGTCACAGCCCATCTCCACCTCTACAGCTTTGTAGCTTCTGGCCATGCCTCCCCTTGGGTCCTCCATTCAGGAGGTCTTCTTTCCTCTGGGTCTTGCAGCACTAGAGAGTGACCAGCACAGCCCTCATATTGTCTAGCCGAGGTCTCAACTTCTTGCCACATCATCAGCCCACCTCCACAATCACACATGTCCCTGAAACTCTCTGGCATCACTTCTTGTGTCCAAGTCTTAAGATGGGCAGAGAAGCTGGGATGAGTGAATAGAAAGAGAACATGGGAGCATAATGGAGTAAAGGATTCCTTTGGTGGCTAGTGACTGACCTAGTGGGCATTCCCACCCAGCACTAAGGGAGCACCCCTGCCTCCAGCCCTGGAGAGAATGGCCATCTACAGAATGCAGAAGCCAAGCTTTGGGGGCTGTGCCTCTCATGAGTGAGCTGGGTGGTCCTTGGAGACCCAGGCTAATACTAGGCCTTTCCAGTCATTCTTGGCATCCTTGTGCAGGCCCTCACTATCTCTCCTGTTAGGATATATATTCCTAGAGAATAAGGATCATTTATTCTTTGTCTTCTTCATAAATTTGCCCCAGTACCTAGCACTCAGCGAGCACTTCATGAATCTTGATTGGGTAATTTAATTGCTTCTGGTACAGCTTCTAAGGATGCCATGAGGAGGAACCAGAGAATGCAGGACTTGTCCAGCCAGCCCAAAGGGCTAGGGATTGATCAATGTCAACTGGTTTTTTCTTGGCCATACCTTCAGTCTCCAATGCTCTCATAGAGCTGTGAGCCTGTTATGAAAACATGACGTCAACCATAAAGAGAGTTCCACACTTCCTGCCCCAGTTTACTGAACTGAAATCTAGTTTATTGAATAAGTGAACCGGAGGATCTTGTATTCTCTGCTCCTGTCAGTCGATTGTGTGAATCTAAAGAGGGGATACAGCAGCGGAATTCATGTCTCTACAATCAAACAACCTCTATGACCTCAGACAAGTCCCCTGGCCCCTCTTTGAGAAATGAGGTCAGACTCTGGGGCTCTTTCCTGCTCTGCATTTCTCATTCTCTGTCACTGGTCACTTGGAAAAGCACCTTGCTCTCTTTTCCCCTTTCATCAAGGATGCCTCTTCTTCTTCTGTAGCACATCTGTCTTAGAGGATAACGAAGCTGCCCATTGTGGTTGTGATTATTTCTACCAACCCCTCTTTCAGATAGCACAAAAAGAAATCCTTTAACTAAAACTTTGGAAATGGTGTCGTGTCAAGCTCAAATCCTCTGCCTGTGCTTGGCTCGAGCTGGCTGCCTAGCGCATCTTCATCTTCTGGTGCTGGTAGGCATGACAAATGGACGATATGGGATATCACACAAGAAGCAGTGTCTGTGACAGGGAAAGCCAGTGGGCTGGTCATGGGGAGAAGCCATGGGACCACAAGGGTGGAGAGATGCTTGGGAAGCACCTGCCTGATGGAGTCAGGAAAAGAACTCAGACCCAGTGAGGGGGATGGAGAAGGGGTGGTTACAGGGGCAGAAGCAGACCCATAGGGAGTTTTCCACAAGCCTCAGTCACAAAGTCCCCAGGCAAGGATTCCAGGAAGATGCCCACCTTGGCATTGCCCAGGCAAAAGAATTGGCCTGACAAAAACTGTATTAGTGAGCCTGGGGACAGAGGACCTCAGAGGAAAGCTGGCCCTGGGCACCATCTCCCTTTACCTGATCCTGCCCAGGACCACTAGTGCTAAGTGCATGGAGCCTTTGTAGGATCAGGAAAGAGATTATCCTATTAAAGTGACAGAGGAGCGTGTTGAATCCTGGGCAAGGATGAGCAGAGATGGTCGCAGACTGTAACTCAAGCAGGTGATAAAGAGAGCCTGGAATCCTGAAACAGCCTAGGAGCAAGGCAAACAGACAAGAGTGACCCACTGGGCTATGACAAAGGCAGCCATGCTCATCAGCATGGGAGAAGTACACCCAAGCTCCTGAGGGGCATGACTTTGGCCAGCAAATCAAGAGTTTGATTCCAGCAGATCCCAAAGTGGACACAAGAAATTTGGTGTTAGTTGGTAATTCTGAGCATTTTGACAACTCCATTTCCACAAATAGCCCTTCCCCCTGCCTGAAAGACCCACATGCCCTCTGACTCCAATTCACTGCCAGGGACTAAGGAGACTGACCGAAAAACTTCATCAAACCAACTATCGGGAGTGCGCCGCCAGGGGGACAAATTCCTTAGAGGAGAGAGGGAGAGACAGACAGAGAGACAGAAAAACAGACACAGAGACAGAGAGAATAGACAGAGACAGCCAGAAAGGCAAAAAAGGAGACAGAGACAGAAAGATAAAAAGACAGAGAGATGCAGATAGATAGATAGATAGATAGATAGATAGATAGATAGATAGATAGA
>NW_027185761.1:76519640-76565218 GCF_028583685.1 Petaurus breviceps papuanus | reverse complement strand
GATAGATAGATAGACAGACACTCATACAGATAGACCTCTGAGACTCCAGGCTGCTCTTGAAGGCTGTTAGTGGCAGGGAAGGTGCTGAACAGCATTGGTAGAGAGTTCCTTGTGCCAAGATTATAGGTCCAGACCAAAAAGTTAAGTCTTGTACTCCCGTTGCTAAGCTTGGCTAAAAGGGGAGGAAAGAAAGGATGAAAAGACTTAAAAAGGAACAATATATGCCAAATCAGCTCAGAAAACAAGGCTTCTTCCCTTCCTTCCCTTCTTTCCTCCCTCTTTTTTCTTTTCTTCTATTTTTCTTTCTTTCCTTCCTCCTTTTTTGTTTTTCTTTCCTTCTTTCTTTCCATGTTTCCTTCCTTCCTTTTTTCTTTCTTTTTTCTTCCTCTCTTATTTCTTTCTGTTCTTCCTCTCCCCCAGATATGGAGCACTCCAAGTTTCCACATATAAATTTCAGGTCTCAAAGATCTCAAATACCAGAAAGTCCCACCAGCAACCAAAGGAGTGTTGAGCTTCCTGACGTGTAGTAGGTGCTTAAGACATGCTTCTGGCATGATTGTTGGATGATGGATTATCTATCTCCAACATCGTGGCCACCCCCCATCACTAGTTCCACCCACTCCCTTCCCACCAATGTGTACTTGCTAAGTGTAAGGCAAGGAGCCATATGACCAGAGATGCTTGAAGAGCAAGGCCTCATCACAATGCTGGCTCTGTGCTATAGACTCATTTCTTGACTGCCCCCCACTATGCTGTTGCTCTCAGATAACAGCCGCACTGGCCCTAGAGAGGCTGCCAAGAGGGGAACATGCAAAAGAACAGCTGACCTGGGCTCTGCACAGAGGTCATCCCATACAATCCCTCCCACACCATCAAACATGACAGGGCTGCTACCATCCACGCAACCCCAGCAGTGCTGAAGAGCCCACCAGAGAGCCCAGAGAACAGAGCCAGGATCGATGGGGCAATGTCATGGAAAGGCAGGTGTAGACCCAAACCAGACTGCATCACAATGAGGGCAGCCCAAAGGTGGAACAGGATGTCTTGGGAGGCATTGGGTCCCTCCTTCTTGGAGGTCTGTAGGCATAGGCTGGATAGCCAGTTAGTGATGGGGAGGCAAACCTTAAAGCACCTGAGAAATGTCTGTTAGTCTGAGGATCAGAGATCTAGACCTGAAGATAACCTCCAAGGCCTCCAAGTCCTGCTTAATTTTAGAGATGAGGAAATGAAGTCCTAGGGAAGTGAAGATGGTTTTACAAGGTTGCAGAGGTGATAAACATCAAAGGTAAGCTTGGACCCAGGTGCTCTGATCAAAATCAGATCAGCCCCTTCTACTGGACCTCTGTGCTGGGGTGGATGAGAAACGGTCCTGGGACAATCAGGCAGCCAATTTGTTTGGGACTGATTCCTAATGTTTGTGGTCATGTCAATTGTAGGGGCGTCCTTGTTCAGGCTGAGCCAGCTGACCTCAGTTGCTCCTGCACTAAGACTCTTCGGAGAGTCCTGGAGCCACCTCTGGAGACAGGAAGGTGGGAGCTGGACTGGGGTCAGAGTCAGGGCCAGAGGGCTTCATGGCAAGGTGCCTAACACAAGAGTGACCCAAATACACCTACACGGGGACAGATGGAAAGGGCTGTGCATTCAAAAGACCTGGAGAGATATGGGTTGTGTGTCCTTATCCTCACCGAGGTGATGTCATAATGATCACCACTAATACTCTCAGACACTAATGCCGTCTTCAGGGAAGGCAGCTCACGCCCTTTGCTTTCTGCCAAAGTCACCCGGACACCTCCCAGCCCGAGGTAAAGAAGGGCTTCGGAGCCACCTGCCTGGCAAAGCTCTCTTGCAGAGTTCTCAAGGCTCTGCCTCTCAGAGGCCACGAGGGGGCGCCAGAGTTCAACTCTTGTCTCAGACATTTCCTAGCTACATGCCCCTGGCCAAGGTACTTAGCCTCGCTAGGACTCAGCTCCCACCTGGCAGGGCTCTTGTGAGGATTCAATAAGGTGACTTTTGTGAGTTTCTGGCCGTGGTTTCTCTCAGCCCTGAGAGTCACACCTTCTGATGTCCCATCCTGCCCCTGCTTTTGCTTATCCTGCTGCTGCTGTTCCTTCTGGCCCAGGAAGTGCCTCTTTTAGAAGCAGACTACCTAGTGCGCTGACTAGTCCTGAGGCACAACATTATCCTCTCTGTTGGCAGTGGTCACTAGACCTCTACCCCAGCTGACACCAAAAGACAGCTATGGCTTTACTTAGCCCCTCAACTAAAGGCTGTTTCCCAACTCTTAGGTCTAGCTGAATGAAGGCAGATGGGCTCCTTTCACCCCTCCCCAAAGATGCTCACCCCTCCCACCAACACCTCCCACTGAGGCTCTCTTAAGACTGGGGCCAACACACACACACACACACACACACACACACACACACACACACTTTTCCATTTGTTCCTTCAATTCCCATCATGCCATTGTCTTAAAGTTTTTTCTAGCCTCAAAAAAAAACACTAGAAACCCCAATTTCCTTAACCATAAAATGTAGATAAACCTAACTCACATAGGTCCTGTATTTTGTTCAATTTAAAGCAATAGAGACATTTGAATCATCGTCAAAACAATCATTCATTAAAGACCTGCTATGTGCTAGGTGCTGGGCTAGGTATCCAGGCACACAAAGAATGCAACAATCCTTTCTCTCAAGTAATTTCCAATCCATTGAGGGAGACAGGCACTTGTAGGAATACATACAGAAGGAATCAGAAGATTAGGGGGCCGATTGAGATGATCAGTACAAGGGTGAAGGGATTGATGGAGCAAATCCACTATGCCAACCTACTTAAGTTGAGAAGATGCTCCACCCTGGACCTTTGTCAAGAGAGAACAACCAATCAGTCAGACACGCGTGAGTGAAGAAGTCCTAAACAACTCTACTGAACCTTAAAGACCACGAGATGAACTGGAGTATTGCCACATAAAAAGCAGGCTGGGATTAGTTGAGGAAAAATGGAAAACCTCTTACACAGCCAAGCCATTCAGAAACTGGGGGCATTTGCAGCTTGGTGGCAGGAGCCTCCAGCCAAGCTCTGTGACAGAATTGCTCGAGGGGTGGGAGGAGGAGAAGATGGCACCTTAACCTCAGACTCTCCTCCTTGGCCAAAGGAAGTCCTGATACACTTCAGAGGAACAGAGAATTTCACCTTTTTCATGGAGGTCCAAGAAGTATCCCATGGCTAGCAGTGGCCAGCAGCAATGGCTGCATTGGGAGCCAATAACAAACTAAACACGCTGAGGAAAGGCAGGCTCCAGGTTCTGCACCAACCCGAAGGGGACACCTGGAGGAGAGTCACCCCCTTTACCACATGTGCCTTGAAGGAAGAGGGATGAGGGGCCGCCAGGATGAATGGATGGAGACAAGAAATGGAGCCTCACAAGTTAGCAGCCAAGAGAAGGCCATATTGGCAGCGTTGGTGCCGGGGAGTTACAGCTTTCTTCTGCCGTGGCGATGCCAAGGCGGACAGACTGTAATGAGATCCTGAGTGGTAAAGTGTTCTATTTGTAACAGTAAAACCCCTGGGATTGCTCATATCCCCCTTGATGGGGTTCATTATTGAGAGATTCCATAAAGAGCTAGAAGCATTTTGGAAGCCAACCATCTAATGCAACCTTCTCATTTTACAGATGGGGAAACCGAGACAAAGTTAAGTAGTTTGCCCAAAGTCACATGGTCAAAAGAAAGAGCAAGGATTTTAACAGAGATCCTCTAACTTTTTTTGCATTTTTTTGAAGGGCAATTGGAGTTAAGTAACTTGCCCAAGGTTACATGGCTAGTATTTTTGTGTGGGTGTTAAGTGTCTTGAGGCCGGAACCGAACTCAGGACCTCCTGACTCCGGGGCCAGCGCTTTACTCACTGCACCACCTAGACGCCCGATCCTCTAACTTCTGATTGAAATCACTTTCTGCTAAAACCCAGGGATTCTCATAGCCTTGGAGATAGTACAAGTCAGAAAGCCTCCCTCAAGAAAAGGCAAAACTAGTCATTAAAAGTCTGACACAAAAAATCAATTGATGGGTCATGTATTAGCCCTATCCCTCAAAGACTAGTATAATTGCACATTAGAATCACTGAACTGGCTTCTAGACTAGAAGTGGGACCAAGGGCAAGACATTTGATCTCTCTGGCTCTCAGTTTCTTCATCTATAAAATGGGAACAATCATAATAGCCACCTTGCCCCCCAGGGTTGTTCTGAGGATCAGATAAGACCTGCTTTGTAAACCTTAACAGGCTCCCTAAATGCCGGGTATGTCAATGATCATAAAATGCTTTCTCTTTCAGGAAGCTCCTGAAAGATGGCTGTTTCATAGTTACAGAGTTGGTCACCAGCTGGCCTCCCTGGCCATCTCCTCTCAGGCCTCACTGACCATAGCTGCTCATTCACTGGCCCTGCTGCTGGGCCCTGGGCAGACCTCCTTCCCAACCTACCTCAGGGATCCTTTCTGCTTACAAGGACCTTTTCTTGGAAATGCTCAAAACATGTTTTCTGAGATGAAATCAGACCTTCAAGGGTCACTCTGCTTAGTATGTGCTAAATCACAGGCAGCACCATAGCCCTAGATTGTGGGGACTTGGAGTTGGGGGAAGGGGCACAGCTCATCCCTGCAGAGTCCTAGTAGGGCACAACAACCATAAAGTAGAGAGTGTAGCCCACTGATCAGTGGGGCCACAAGTCCATAGGGCCTGCCATGCTGCTGTCAGGGGGTGGGGGAAGGGAAGAGAACCAAGGGGTCCAGGTCGCAAGTCCTCGGTCCTGAGAGTCCTAGCCTAAGCCCATTGGAAGGCACCTCCCTCCGGCTGCCCTCATTACTTAATTTCTCCGTTCACATGGCACCTTAAAATTTCCTGGAGTCCAGAGGCAGAGTCAAGATGGTGAAGTAGAAACAAGACTTCTGAGGGGTTCCAGCTCTCACTTCCAATTCATGTAAAAGGTGACTCTAAAGAAACTTTGGAGATACAGAACCCACAAAATGACACATAGAAGCTATCCTCCCACTGAAGACAGCCCGGCAGGCTGGCAGGAAGTGGCCAGCACACTGGAAGCTGACCCTGGCCCCCCTCAAGCCTGAGGTTTTAGCCGCAGGGCAGGCCTGACCAGCTGCTGGCTGGAGGGACTTCAGATCACCAGCAGCTGTAGTGGTTTCCAAAATTATCAACACATAGATGCCAAGGAAAAAGTGAGAGGTCAGTGCAGTGTTGACTTTGGGATCTAGTAGTTGGGAGTGTGGGTCGGCCTCTGCCCCTGGGGCAAGAAGTCTCTGAGGAGCCACGGCCATTCAGCCACTGCCATGTGACAGCTTCAGCTCCTGGTCTGCAGTTTGTAGGGGGACCAAGAGACCAGTCTGAGGGGTAATTGCTCTTGCTTTAACCTGCTTGCATCTGGATTGTGGTCTAGGGTGGAGGTCCTGGGGTGTGCGGCCAGCTTGCCAGAGAGTGTGGACACTTCAGAGAGGACACCCAACTAATACCTTCAGCAGCTGAGAAAACCCCAGCATTTGGTATGAAGATCCCCTGTTTGGTATCAGAGTACTACTGTGGAAAAAATCCCAAAAGTCAAGTAATTAAGTGGCAACATGAGCAAGTAAAGGAAGCAAAGAAAACAGATCAACCCAACTTTGCACTCCTATTTTGGGAACAAAAAGGATCAAAGCATAGAACAGGAGGAAGACAGTGAAGTCAGAACTCCTGCACCAAAAGCTTCCAAGAAAAATAAGAGCTGGTTACAAGCCATAGATAACCTTAACAAGGATTTTGAAAATCAAATAAGAGAAATGGAGGAAAAATTGGGAAGAGAAATGAGAATGATGCAAGAAAATTATTAAATGAGAGTCAACAACCTGACTGAAGAAAATAACACCTTAAAAATAGACTAACTCAAATGGCAAAAGAGGCTCAAAAGGCAATGAGGAGAAGAATGTCGAATTTGCCAGATGGGAAAGGAATCTCAAAAGCTCACTAAAGAGAATCATTCCTTCAGAATTAGATTGGAGCAAATGGAAGAATAGTGACTTTATGAGAAATCAAAATACTGTTAAACAGATCAAAACAAATGAAAAAATAGAAGGCAATGTGAAATATCTCATTGGGAAACCCACTGACCTGGAAAATAGATCCAGGAGAGATAATTTAAAAATTATTGGACTACCTAAAAGCCATGATCAAAAAAAGAACCTAGAAATCATACTTCAAGAAATTCTCAAGCAAAATTACCCTGATGTTTTAGAACAAGAGGGCAAAATAGAGATTGAAAAAATCCACCAATCACCTCCTGAAAAAAAGATCCCAAAAAGAAAACTCCTAGGATTATTATAGCCAGGTTCTGGAATTCCCAGATCAAGGAGAAAATATTACAAGCAGCCAGGAAGAAACAATTTGAATATTGTGGAAACCCCATCAGGATAACACAGGATCTGGCAGCTTCTACACTGAGGGATCAAAGGGCTTGGAATATGATATTCCAGAGGTCAAAGGAGCTGGGATTAAAACCAAGGATGACCTACCCAGCAAAACTGAGTATAATGTTTCAGGGGGAAATATGGTCATTCAGTGGAATAGAGGACTTTCGAGCACTCTTGATGAAAAAAACAGAGTTGAATAGAAAATTTGACATTCAGATACAAGAAGCAAGAGAAGCATGAGAAGGTAAACAGGGAAAAGAAATCATAAGGAACTTATCAAAGTTGAGCTATTTACATTCTTACATGGAAAAACGATAATTGTAACTTATGAAACTTTTCTCAGTATGAAAATAGTTAAAGGGAACAGAAATGTGTGTATACATACATACTTATATATGTCTATATAGAAGGGTATATGGGCATATGAATACATTATGTGAATGTGTGTATATATGTGTACAGGTATACATAGATAGAGGGCACAGGACCAATTTAAAAGGAAGGGATGATACTTAAAAGGTGATATAAAAGGTAATACTTAAGAGGTGAGAGAGGAATATAATGAGAGGAGATGGGGAGAGACAGAATGGGGTAAACTATCTCATATAGAAAAGGCAAGGGAAAATGGTTACAATGGAGGGGAAGAACAGGAAGGCAAAAGGGAATGGGTCAACATTATTCTCATTGAATTAGGCTTAGGGAGGGAATGACATACACATTAACTAGGGTATCTCACCCTGCAGCAGAGTAGGGGGGAAGGGTATGAGAGGGGGGATGATGGAAGGGAGGGCAGGCTGGGGGGGAGGGCAGTTGGAAGCACCCACTTTTGAAAAGGGATGGGATCAAAGTAGAGAATAGAACAAGTGGGAGGTGGGATAGGAGGGAGGGAAATATAGTCAGTCTTTTACAATATATCCACCATGGAAATGTTTTGCTTAGCTACACATGTACAATCTATACTGAACTGCTTATCTTCCCAGTAAGGTGGGTGACAAGGGAGGAAAGGAATGAATCTTTAATTCAAAGTTTTAAAATCAAATGTTTAAATATAAATATATATATATATATTATTGATATTATTTTACATGTAAAAATTAGACATACAGACACTGGGGCATAGAGATCCACAGTGCCCTACTGGAAAGTTGGAGGGGGTATGGGAGAAGATATGGGATAGAGCAGATTGGAAGAGGGGATATTTTGGGGCTGTGGGTAGGGGAAAAATGGGGAGAAAATTTGTAACTCAAAATCTTTCAGAAATGAATGATGTAAACTAGAAGTTAATAAAGCATTTGATTTAAAAAATAAAATAAAATTTCCTGGGGTCAGGAACATGGTAGTGAATCTAGGACACAGGTAAAAGTGTTGACTGAGTTCAAATCCAGCCTTGGACACTGAGTAGCCAGATGACTTTAGGCAAGTGTAATGGGAATGTAAATTTTAAGATCTTCCCTGTCCCTAGGCTAAAGTGCACCTGGAGCCTGGGGTGGGAGGCTTGTTTTTCAGTAGATACTTCTTGATTGACCAGTGAGTCAATAAGATTGTTACATTCTCTGAGCCAGGAGAAGGCTATATAAGCCCTGATGTGTAGCTTTGTTTTGGGGGCTCACTTTGAGAAGTGTTCTGTGATTTGATCTGGATTCTGGGAAGCCATTGTTGAGAGCCCCCCCTTGGCTTTGAAAAACCCAGATGTTGAAACCCAGATGTTGATTTGCTATGGATGTAATGGTTGGACAGTTTGGAAACTGTCTACTTGATCTGTTTCTCTGTCTTGATAATTCTGTCTGTATATTCTTAAGTTCAGGGTGCTGACCGTTTTCCCCTGAAGTAGGTAAACAATACATATGTTTGATTGATTAAAGTAAGCTTGTTAACCCATTTTGAGTTGCTTTCCCTTAACAAAGCAGATCTAAGAACCTGTGTGAGCAGCCACCCTGGGGACGCTGGGGTGCTTGCTGCTACAGCAAGTCACTTAACCTCTGCTTTCCTCAGTTTCTTCATCTGTAAACTGGGGATAATAATGGTAACTTCTCAGGGTTGATGAAATGAGTTGGTGCCATATAATGGTCATTCTCTTCCTTATCTAAAGTCATCCTTTTTTTGACAGTGGAATTTGGGTAGAAGTAGATGAATGGGGCAGCCTCCTGGGCAGGGAAGACTGCTTATGTCCTTCTGTGGCAAGGCCTTGTGCCATCTGGCAACATAGGAGAGAGACCTTGGGAGCCCAGGCTAGACTTATCCTGGCCTTTTGGACCAGGAATGGGAGCTTTATCCTCCCCCAGCAGGGCCCAGGCATCTGGAAAAGCTCAGAGCCAGGAAGCCCTTCAGTCTGAGGGTGGAAACCCTTGGAGGCAGCATGTCCTGGGAGAGAGGCCAGAGCAGTGACCTCAGGTCCAGGGGGGCCCTTGGGGGCTCAGACTTTTAGGCCAGGACCTTGGACTAGTCCTGGGCTCCCTTATAAACAAACAAACCACTGGCATTTAAAATTATATCGTTACATAGCCCCAACATGCCTTGAACTTTCCATGGTCACCACATGGCCCTTCTTGAGAGCAGGAGGGGCTGGAGCTCCTGAGCTCCCAAAAATAAGGATTTGAACTCTGAACCTGGAATTATTGGAGATATGAGGGAGGGAAAAGACTATGTCTTTCCCCCGACTCCAAGATGTCCCCAAACCACAGGATTGCTTGTCATCTAGAAGGCATCCTGTCATGGCAAAGTAGAGAGAGCTTGGAGCTGGAATCAGGAAGCCCCAAGTGCAAATCTGGCCTCACACACTTACTAGCTAGGTGACCTTGGGGAAGTCACTGCCCCTCCTCCACTTCCTCCCCCCTTCAGTTTTCTCATCTAAAAAGTGGAGCCAATACTAGCTCCTCTCTCCCCGTTGTTGCTCAAATCAAATGAGACTGTACTTATAAAGTGCTTAGCACAGGGTCCTACCTGTGATAGGTTCTTAATAAATATGTATCCCCCCCCTTTCTGCTTCAGATCTCCAATTCTGCCCCAGTTCTTCCCTCTGGCACCACCTGGTCCTTAGCTCACCTGGCTTCATGCACCCAGCCTCCCCTCCCGTCCTCATTCCTGGGCTAGGGGAGGGTTTGGTTCATCTGGAGGTGCCTTCACAGCTTGGGCCTCCCTCAATCTCCAGGGGCCTTCCCAGGGGCCAGGCTGTATGGAGGAAGAGGGAATTCAAATAAAATCCCTTAATCCTTCTACAACTCAGTTTCTCCCCTTGGAAAAGCCATTTGCTGCTTTGCCTCTGCAGAGCCCATTTATGACCAGCTTGGAGACGTCAGGCCAGAAGGCAATGCCCTAGTCGCTTGATTCAGACTCTCTACTCCAGGGTACAATCACTGTAGTCTTGTTCCCTGAGAAATGCTGTTAAGTGGAAATGTTTGATCATGAGTCCTGAGCAAATTCCCTGCTCTCACACTTAGCCAACTCACCCTGGACAGCTCACTTAACCTCATGTGGCAAAGGGATGAGTCCTGTTCCATTGGGCCCCAGAGCACAAAACTATGAAGGGGGGAGGCTGGGTGAGTGCTTGCAAAGAGACAGATTCAGGTTCAATGTTGGGAAAAGCTTCCCCACAGTGAAAGCTGTCTCAGAATGGGATGGGCTTCGGGAGAGGCGGTGAGCTCCCTGTCCTTGGAGGTCTCCAGCCATTGGGGATGTCCGAGTGAGCCTCCTTTCAGGTAAGGTGGGACTAGAGGCTGTGAGGTCTCCGCCAGCTCCAAGCTGGACTTGATTACCTGTGAAATCCCTATGCAGGTCACCTTTGTTTTTCTTTTTAAGAGAGCAAGTGCTGAATTTACCCACTAATGGAGGCATCAAAATGAAGATGAGAAGACTGGTCCAGGATAAATGAGGTGTGTCCAAGTGTCTTGGAGACAGCCTGTTTTCCAGAGCTAAGTTCCAACAAGCAGGCTGTGCCCCGAGCTTGGCACAATAATCCTTTGGATTCTAGATAATGTCACCTTCTGGAAAAGTGTGTTGCTTGGATCAGCACCAGGTGTTCCCTGAGGGATTCAGCTTCCCCATTTCCCGAGTCATCTATCACATGTTCACAGTGAGGTCACTGAGAAGAGAAGTCCACTGGCTCCTTCACTGCAGATACAATGTTAACCGGGTCTTTAGCAACCTCACCAAGAGACTGTTTGGGTCATGTTCAAAGAGGTTGGGGTATCCTAGTAATGAGAAGCTACCGATCACCTACACTTCTTTGCTGCTTATCATGCCCTTCTCTGGGGAGAAAGAAATTACCAGTTCCATACCTGGCTTTCAGCATATAATGGTCACTTCCTTTCCTACGCCCTTTGAGAGTTAGGCTAGAGCCAAAGGTGGGCTGATCTGTCAGGAATCCGAGGCAGGGTGGAATGAAGTCCTGGAGTCCGACTCCTCAGGGAGAAAGCAAGCAGTCTCAGTCCCAAATCCAGGACAGGTGAAGGACAGGGCCTGGCTAGCTACTCGTATATGAGTGGGGCAAAGGCCTGGCATTTGGGAGAAATCAAAGGGGTGCTCTGGAAGAAATCTTCTGCAGCACTTCATGGAAAGCAGCTTTGGTCATTTTTTGGATCAGCTCACGTTTCTGGGCACATTACACTGGCTGTAAAAAGAGCTTCAGCTCTGGAGTTGGTCCAGGCTCTGAAGCTCCTGTCACTTCTGGCCTGGAGGATCTCAGGCAAGCATCAGAGCAGTCTGGCGCTCACGCGCAGGGCCCACGGGGTTATGGCACTCTCACGGGTCTTTAAGATTTGCTAATCCCTTTGCCTGTATGACCTCACAGATCATAGTCGTAACCTAGAGGCAGCTGCTGTATTATCCCCATTTTTCAGGAAAGGAAACTGAGAGGCTGGGTTGTAGCTAGCAAGGGTCTGAGGCAGGATTTGAACCAGTTTTACTGACTCCGAATCTCGCACTCCATCCTCTAAGCCATCTTTCTATAAACTGACTAATACCTGTTTCCCCCATAGGTCAGATTGTTAGGGAGTAACACCATGCCAATCAGGCTACATTCATCTCCCTGACTAGACTATGCAAAATGTTGGCCCTGCTGTTTCTGGAAGGTTCTGACATGCAGAAGTGACAGATAAGTGAGCACCTAGGACAGCTCAGGACTCTCTCCTCTGGAGGAACAAGTCTAGGCCAGCACATCGGCCAACGGCCAACGAGGAGTGGGGCTCATGAGCCAAGTCTGTCATTCAGAGATTGGCAGAAATGGAAAACCTGCTGCCTTAGGGTAATTCTCTCTTTGTCCAAATAGGCCAGTTTCTCTTCCTCCTCAGTCCCAAAATAAGGCCTGCCCTTCCCTTTTGCCATCTTCAGATTATATCAAAGCTTGGTTTATTTGGCCACCACTGAATAATATGAATGGGGATAAATTGGTGTTCCCTGGTCACCTCTGCTTCCCTACTATCTAATGCACAGAGTTGTGTGTCTTAGTTTTCCACAAGGAAGGAGGGCATCTGAGGAAGGCCTCATGGGTCTGGCACCATCCAGAGGGTGCTGTACTCCTGGCGCTACCATGGAGGGGGCAAGTGTCTCTGGCCAGCTCTCACTGTTCCATCCTTTGCATGGAATTCAAGAGCCAAATCAGGAATAGAAGTCAGTCAGAAGGTAGCCAAAATGTTAGTCACTGTTAGATCATAAAGAGAAAGTTCTGGTGAAGATGATGGCAGGAAAGGTCATAATAGAGGACAAATTTCCCTCTTATACTCCAATAATGCTTTAAACAGGACATCAGATCACACAACAAGAGAAATCCAAAAAGAAATGACAGTAAGCTCTCCTTCCTCCAGCCTAGGACTGTACCAAAGACATTTTAAGGTGTAGGCACAGAGATACACCAAGCAAGCCAAGTGAATGAGCCAGAAGCTAGAGCTCTGACCAGGAAAGCCTTGTTGGAGGCCAAGAAGACTGCAGTAGGGGCCCCAGCTGACCAGGCACAGATGCCCCAATGAGGACAGAACACCTCAGCAGAGCCCAGATTCCACAGAGGAAATGGGGGCCTGAAGCAGCCCCCTGCCCAGTGATACTCCATGGGAAAATGGAAGACCCAGGCAGTACCCTGGCCAGGGAGAGCAGATCACAGAGCTTGACCAAGAACCCATGTAGGGCATTTTGCACATCTTAAAGAGTTACACAAATGCTTCTTCCTGTCATTGTTATTACCATCACTCAGAACACAAACATACCAAGAGATCTGGGTACCAGAGGAAGAAGCCAGAAAACTGAGAGCGGGAGGAAACAGAGCTCACCCCACCCAAGAGCACAGAAGTGGGCAGAGCCTTGTCCCAGGAGGAACTGATGGTAGAGATGTGAATAAACAGCGCAAAAACTTAAAAACCATAAAGAAATATGGATCAAAATAGGCCCAAGACATAAACCCAGATGAAGAGAGAGAAACTCAGGGCTAAGTACCAGCAGAGCCTCTGGGGGAGAGCATTCAGTCCCAGGAACCACAGGGGCACTTGGAGAGAATGAAGCAAGACATTTTAAAAATAAAATAAAAGCTCAAGGAAAAAGTGGGAAGAAAAATAAACACCATAAAACAGAAGAGAGAAAACTTTACCCAAGCAGTGGAGCTCTGAAAATTAAAATAAACCAAACACAACTTGATTCCATGAAATAACAAGAAACATTCGAATAAAATCAAAAGACAAGGTTAGAACTAAGGTTAGACCAGAAGAAGAAAGATGTGTGAGGTATCCACTACCAAAAGAATCGGGTGACTCCATAAAACCCATAACAAGCCCCAGAACAGATAATCTCATTTTTCCTTCACCACAACCTAGAGGTAGCTGCTACATTATCCCCATTTTACAGGTAAGGAAACTGAGAGGCTGAGTTGCAGCTAGTAAGTGTCTGAGGCAGGATTTGAACCAAAGTCTTCCTGAATCCAGATCCAGAACCCTATCCTCTGTGCCACCTTCTTATAAACTGATGAAGGATAAAAATGTTGGCATTTTGAGTAGATGTCTGCCCAAAGTAATTTATTAGTTAAATAAAGCTAATTTCCATATTTCTGCTTATCAAGTGAGTGATTCAAAACTGAGTAGTTCCCCATGCCTTTGGAAAGCTCTCACCACTGGCCATTTTAGAACTGGGGTTCATAATATCCCCAGTGATCACCAAAATGCCACAGCAGGATAGATCAGAGTTACAAAGACAAGGCTGCCAGTCTGCTTACTTCACCTAAAGACAACAGTGTCTTAAAATCTGGGGCTCGTGGGGAATTGTGTCCTCACAGTCATTGTCTCTCTTTTCCCACTCCCGCCTCGAATTCCTCTTTCATCCTGGTCAAAGGGGAGCACAAGCTCTGCTTCCATTCACTGAAGTGAGTGAAGATTTCTTCCTTCTCTTAGTCTGATGACTGCTCTAGTTACTGCGGGGCGGGGGGGGGGAGGGCTGTTCTTCCTGAGTCCATCAGTTGGGTGGGAGCCTCAGGATAGGTTAAAAACTGTTTATTTTTAGAATTAGAATTTTAGAATTCAGAGTAGGGCCTTGTTTTAGAATTGATAGTTTAAGAGACAAACAAGGTTTTCGCATTCAGATGGGACCAAGGACTCTAAACTACTATAATGTCCCAATATTTTAGGACACAATTCAATGTGTAGCCTAAATGAGGCAACAGGGTGGAGGGAGTTATGGCATCTGCTTTCACAAACGCTGTATTTCAAGAAATCATAAATTAAAAACACCTAGATCTTTTAGAACGAATGAGCAACAAATAGAAACACCCACCACTCATTTTGAAAAAGAAAATTCAAAATGAAAACTCCCAAGAATGCCATGGTCAAGATCCAGAACTTCCAAGTCAAAGAAAAAGTGCTGCATGCACCGAGGAACCCAGTCCGGATCAGGGAAGACCTGGCACTAGGTTCTGGCTGTTGTCCAGTCGTTTCAGGCATGTCCAACTCTTCAGGACCTCACTTGGAGTTTTCTTGGCAAACACACTGTGGTGGTCTGCCATCTCCTTCTCCTGGCAGTAGATATTTGACTCTAAAGAAGAGAAAAATCCTAGAATGTGATATTCCACAAGACAAAAGCTAAAGGCTCTCTCTATGTCTCTCTTTCTCTCTCTGTCTGTCACACACACACACACACACACACACACACACACACACACACACCTTACCCTGCGACACCCAGTATACTCCTACAAGGACTTTCAATGACTTCTGATGAAAAGACAGTAGAAGCTTTCAATTGCACACACAAGGGTGAAGATAAACATAGAAGGTAAATATATTGGAGCAACTGAGAGGAACTAAACAATGGTGAAATGTTTATCTTCTAATGCAGAAGGAAGAGACAATGGTCCCCTCAGAATCCTGATGTGTTCTGGAGTCACCAAGGGAATTAAATAAAACAGAAGGCCTGGATGCTTGGATGCTCTGAAGAAAAGAAACAAAAGTGATGGAAAAGGAAGGTAACAGAAAAAAGAAGGAAGTAGAGCTTACAATGTCACACAATTGAAATATGTGAAAAAAGGATGGGGTAAGAGAAGCAGGCCTAATAAGAACCTCACCTGTATCTTTATGTGACAGAGAGACCAGCTGGAAAATAACAAAGTTAAAGATGAAAGGAATAGGGAGAAATTACTTCTGAATTACAGCTTGTCTAGAAAATGATGCTCCATCAAAAATCAGTTACAGCATCACAGAACCACATTACGTCAGAGCTAGGAAGGACCTTAGGACTTACCTACTCCAGTCCTGAGCTTACAGTAAAATGCCCCTGTGTATACCACACACACACACACACACACACACACCAAGTGGTCAACCAGCCTCTGCTGGAAGACCTCCAAGGAGGGGAAACCTGCAACCTCTCAAGGCAGCACCCCACTACAAGCCAGATCCCATGGTGAGGGAGGTTTTCAATTCAATCCAATAAATATTTATTAAGTGCCTACTGTGTGCCAGGAACTATACCAAGCACAGAGATACAAAAAGAGGCAAAATACAGTTCCTGCCCTCAAGGAGCTTACAATCTAACGGAAAGATAAACAACAAGCAAATATATACAAAGCAAGCTCTATATAGGATAAATAGGCAAGAATGAAGAGAGGTGGGGTGGCTAGGTGGTGAGTGAATAGGGCACTGGCCCTGGAGTCAGGAGGACCTGAGTTCAAATCTGGCCTCTGACACTTACTAGCTATGTGACTCTGGGAAACTTAAAAAAAGAGGTTACTAAAAAAGTGGTCTGCCTCAATTTCCTTATCTATAAAATGGGTGTACTGCCTCCCCAGATTCTTGTATCAAATATATAGTGTTTTTAAAGCCCTATGTTAACTGCTAATTATTGATATCACCACGAGCACTGTCGTTATTGTTATATGGCATGGACCTGTCCTGGCTTCTTGTCCTGCTCACACTCCAATTAATTTCCTTCCAAAAATGTGGGGCCCCCTATAACTGAGCACAGTACTCCAGGAGGGATGGGGGGGGGCGCTCCTTGGGGGCAGCATCACACTACAGAGACACTTGGTTCCAGACGATGTCCAGGCCCCAGACCAACAATTCCCCTCCCTCCCCTGTGGGAGATGCCTGGCAGCACATTGCCACGACCCTTCCTACTCCAGAACACACCCCCTCAGGCCCTCATCTCACCAATCTCCCAGGACCTGACATCACCTGCCAGTGTGGTGTGGTCCAAGGACACCTGAGTTTGAGGCCAACCTTCAGCACTCACTAGATGACTAGTCAGGGACATTGGCTCAGCTCTCTCATCTGCAAAATGTGAATCCCATTAGAGTAGTTTCTTTACAGGTTCATTTCAAGAACCAAATGAGATAAATGTAGGCAAAGTGGTTTTCAGGCCTCTAAGTGGCACTGAAATGTCAGCTGTTATCATTCTCCAAATGTCATTTCTTCCCCCTTAGAGTCTGCTACCAAATGGAAATCCCTGCAGTGTGCTTCGGCTGCCATGGCAGACAGCCCCAAGATCTGCAGGTAAAGGAAGCCCATGGAGAGGGGAAGGGGAGCAGGGAGCAGGAGGTGGAAGTGGGAGACAGGTATTCACTGAGGCCTCTGACTCACCTCTCCCAGATGATGCTTTGGGCTTTCTCACAGAGGGTCTCAGAGCAGTTCATGAGCTCTTCCCTACAGCCACAGAAGAAAGCAAATGGATTTTACGATTCTCGTTTTCAAAAGCAAGAGGATGAGAGACATACTAAATGATTTCCCATGAGTCTTATGGAAGACACAAGAAATGGAGGCCAACCTGGTGAGGAGATGCTCCCTGCCCCAGCCTCTTGCTTTCAAGCAGCCTGGATTTTCCACTTGGACACACTGGGTCCACATAGTCATCGAGCCCACAGGAAGCATGGAAGGCTGAGGGATGAGTCAGCATTCTCACACTACAAGTGGGAGACAAGCCAGACTGTGAACCGTCAGCAGCCAGACCTTGGTGAATGGAATTATGGGACCAATGAGAGAACGTCCAAGGGCTAAGCCCCTGCGAGGGCTTAGGCCTGGGCTCAGACCCCTCCAAGATTCCATTTCCTCCTCAGCAAGATGGAGATAATGATACCTGATGAACCGACCTCGCAACAGTCAACACCAAGATGACTGGATTAAGTGTTAAGGTGGTCTTGTCTTTCATTTCATGACCAGCATGCAAACATTGGTCTGACCACTCACCACACCTGTCCCTCCTCCCCCTCCCCCTCCTTCCTCTCCTCCTCCTCCTCCCTCTCCTTCCCCTCCCCCTCCTCCCCCTCCTTCTCATCCTACTACTACTACTACCACCTAACACGTGTATAGTGCTTTAAGGTTTACAAAGTACTCTACAAATATCTCGTTTTATCTCACTGCTACCTGAATAATAGATGTCATTATTATCCTCCCCATTTTACAGTTGAAGAAACTGAGGTAAATAGAGGTTAAATGTCTTGCCCAGGAACCAACAGCTAGTAAGTGTCTGAAGTCAGATTTGAGTCCAGGTCTTCCTGACTCCAGGATCAAGGTTCCATCCACTATGGCGCCACCAAGCTGCCTCTAATGACTATCAAGTACTTTTGTTCTCTCCACAATGCCTAAAAATTATTTTTTTCAGTTTGTTTAGGGCTGAAGATGCTGCATTAGTGGGTCTGGTATTGCCATAACTGTTCCTTATCCCCTTGGCAGATAAACAATGATCCTCAGTATCAAGATGTCTCTTATTGGTGACTGGGGTGGGGAGGGGGAATAGAATAAAATATGAAAGCATTTATTAGCTGGGGCAGCTTTGCCCAAAGATTTTGGGGCCTAGGGCAGGAAATCTCTCTCTCTCTCTCTCTCTCTCTCTCTCTCTCTCTCTCTCTCTCTCTCTCTGTTTCTTTCTCTGTGTCTCTGTCTCTGTGTCTCTGTCTCTTTGTCTCTCTCTGTCTCTGTCTGTCTCTCAGCAAATCAGTGTTAAGTGACTTACCCATGGTCACACAGCTTACTAGCTGTCTAAGGTCTTACTTAGTGTCTAAGGCCAAATTTGAACTCAGGTCCTCCTGACTCCAGTGCTAGTGAGAAAATCTCTTGCTGGTGACAAAATGCCTACCCAGGTTTGGAGAGATCAGAGACTTCTCTTTCTGAGGATGTGAGTACTCTGCTTTTTATAAAAGAACTATAGCTGAAAATCTCTGAGTTTGAGGCTAATAGAGCCCTGACACAGCCCACTCTTCTGATGAGAAAGAGGAAGCTCCACCATAGAGGACTTGAGATGAAGCCAGGAGCTAGAGGGAGAGAGAGACTCCAGAACGTCCTGCCCAGTGAAGCCAAATCTAGGGCCACAGCAGTGACCAGGGGAGCAGGGGAGCCGTAGCAAGTCTCTAGTATTTAGTATAGTGCCTGGTACATAGTAGGATCTTAATAAAAGCTTATTAACTGACCAAGTGTGCTGCAGTTGATTATTTGGGCCCAAGTTAAACATTACACATGTCACTCTGAGTAGATTGGCTAACATCTTTTTGGATCCTGACTCTGTCTCCCCACATAGAAATGAATGAATGTAATGTCAAGTACTTTCTGTGTGTCAAGAATTGGCCTAATTGCTGTTTCTCCTAGCTTTTCCCAGATTCCCCACATTGGGTAAACATAACCATGATCTGAGTCCTGAGCAACAATGCTGACCACAAGAAGGTCAAGGCCAAGGTCCTGCAGCTTAATTCTATAGAGTGCTCTCCAGCTTGATGGGGCCATTAGTTATGTGTGTTCATTCATCTGGCTCTGCATCTGCCCAATCATCCTATCATGCAGCCCACAGCAGGCTACCTAATGCTACCTCAGTCATCTCATGGCACAGTGCAAAGGATGCTGGAATTAAATACCGAGAAAGAAGTTCAAATCCCAGCATGGTCCCTTGGTGCCTGGGTTGTCGAGGGCCAGTCTCTGACCCAGTCCAGGGTTTCTCCCAAGCCAGCTCCCCGTGAAGGCTATATTATATCTTAAGATTGGCTCACCATCTCTTCCTGACTTGCAGGAGTCTAGGACGTGATGACTGCACAGTGACCCAGACATAGAGGCATGCAAGGGGAAAAGGACATTAAAACATGGACTTATGTAAGTGAACAAGGACGTTAAACATTCTCTCCTGGGAACCTAAGAGATAATTGTTTTACATTCATGATATAAACCCTGTTCTCTGATCAATAAATGGGAACTGCTGTGACAGAACCTGCCTGGCTCGTGGCTCATCATTCCGCACTCTTCAGCTCGGCCCACGCCCATTGTGATGCAGGCATCACCAGGTGACCTTGGTCAAGTTACCGCTCCTCTTCCTTATTAAAATGAGGGGGTTGGACTAAGGTCTCATCCAAGTCTAAGCTTATGGTTGCCTGACCTATCCCTAGAATTACTTTGATTTTTAAACTACATTTTGTTTCCTTCTCCTTCCCTCTCTCTCCCCTCTCAGACACCATTCCCCTATAACAACGTGATCCTGTTTTTAAAGGAACATGAGGGAACTTTGTCATTCTGCTCTTATGAAGAATTGTGAGGTAGAAGAAAATATGATGAGATGGATTTGGAACCAGTCAAATTGCCAGAATGGTCATTAACGTAAAGTTTTATGTCAACTTGAAGAGAGGTCTTGAAGTGTCCCGGGAGTCTGGGACACTTCACAAGGTTACTAGTGACTTGGATAAAGGCTTAAATGGCATGTCCCTCTACGTGGTAGATGGCACAAAGTAGGAGCGGTCATCATGAATGAGTCGGTGTCCAAAAAGGGGTTCATGGGCTGAAACCAAACTAATCCAATCAAATGAAATTCAAAAGGGATAAATATCAAATCCCCAAGGACAAGGTCAGGGATGCAGGACCAGAGAGCAGTTCATCAGGAAACTATCTGAAGGTTTCCATGGATGGCACAGTTCAGTGTGAGACAGCAACATGCTGTGAGGAAGCAAATGGGATCTTGTGTTACCTTAAGAGACCTCGCTTCTGAGAATCAGGAATCAATAGTCCTTCTGTGTTCTTCCCTAGTCAGACCCTATCTTGATCAATGAGGTCAGTCCTGAGGCCACACATCAGGGAGGACTTTGGTGAGATGGGAAATGTCCAGTGGAGGACAGTCAGGACATCAAAGGGTTCAAGTCATGCCTCAGAAGGATGATTGAAGGAACTGGAAATAGTTAACCTGGAGAAGAGAAGGCTTAGGAAGGAGAATGATAATAACAATAGTGAGGAGGAGGATGGTGGTCACTAGCATTTATAGAGCTCCCGGAGGTTCCAAAGTGCCTTACAGGTGCTATGTCATTTGCTCAATACTGGGCTCAAGAGGAATGAAGGGGAATGCCCCAGGGAAGAAGTGCTAGATTTGTTTTGCTTGGCCTCAGAAGACAGGACTAGGAACAATAGGTGGATGACCAAAAGGAGAGATTTTAAGCCAGACGTAAGGAAAAGCTTCTCAACTAAATGGAGCTACATGGAGCTCACGAGAGGTGCTCAAGGAGGTAAGGGGTAAACCGCACCCCCCCCCACTAGAGGCCATCAAGCAAAGACTGGATGACTGCTTGGGAGGAGCGTTGTTCGGGTATAGATTAGATTAGATGGACATAGAGATCCCTGCTCCTGTTATATCGGTGGGTTTTGAATGAGTCCATGGATGTGAGGTCCATTTGGCTGCTACATCTGTTACCCCATTGACCACCAGGATTGATTTGGCAAATCTGGCTGGTTAAGTGGGTGTCTCCTTCCTCACTCACCTCTCATGTGAATCCCTCCCAAAGCTGCATACTCAGGAGATGGAGCCAAGATGGCAGAGTGAATGAATGAAGCATGGAAGCCAATGACTTTATGAGAAATCAAGAAACAATAAAACGAAATGAAAGAATGAAAAAAATAGAAGACAATGTGAAATATCTCTTTGGAAAAACAAGTGAGATAATTCAAAATTTATTGAACAACTTAGACAACATCTTTCAAAAAATTATCAAGGAAAACTGTCCTTCTAGAACCAGAAGGTAAAATATAAATTAAAATAATCCAATGATCACCTCCTGAAAGAGATCCCAAAGTGAAACTCCCAGGAATATTATAGCCAAATCCAAAATTTCACAGGTCAAAGAGAAAATATTACAATCAACCAAAAAGAAACAATTCAAGTGTTGTGGAGCCACAGTCATGATAGCACAAGATTTAGGAGCATCTGTGTTAAAGGATAAGAGGACTTGGAATATGATAAACTGGAGGGTAAAGGAGCTAGGATTACAACCAAGAATCACTTACCCAGTAAAACAGAATATAATCCTTCAGGGAAAAAAAATGATATTCAATGGGATAGAACACTTTCAAGCATTCTTGATGAAAATACCAGAACTGAATAAAAATTTTCATCTTCAAATACAAGCTCAAAAGAAGCATGAAAATATAAACAAGAAAAGGAAATCACAAAGGACTTAATAAGGTTAAAACATTTATATTCCTACATGGGAAGATATTTGTAACTCAGACATTTCTCATTATTAGGGTAGTTAGAAGGACTATATATAGATAAAGAGCACAGGTGTGAGTTGAATATGATGAGATGATATCTAAAATATAAAATTAATGGGTGAGAGAGGAATGTACTGGGAGAAAGAGAAAGGGGGAATTAGAATGGGATAGATTATCTCACATAAAAGAGGAAAGAAAGAGCTATCACAGTGGAAGAGAATGGGGGGAAGTGAGTGAACCTTATTCTCAAAACACAAACTCAGAAGAAGACAACAGTGTCAAAAGACCTACATGTGAAATTTTAAATGGGAATGTGAATTGGTCTCATGCCCAAAAAGTCCTCTTGGAAGAGTTTAGAAAGGATTTCAAAAATCAAGTGAGAAGCAGGAAAAAATTGGGAAAAGAAATGAGTTATGCAGGAAAATTATGGGGAAAGAGTCAACAGCTTGGAAAAGGAAGTATAAAAATTGACTAAAGAAAACAACTCTTTAAAAATAGAATTGGCCAAATGGAAAAAGAGATACAAAAGCAAACTGAAGAAAGTAATTCTTTCAAAATTAGAATTGGGTAAGTGGAAGTTAATGACTCTCTAAGACATCAAGAATAAGTCAAAGAAAATCAAAAGAATGAAAAAATAGAAGAAAATGTAAATACCTCACTGGAAAAATAACTGACATAGAAAATAGATCGAGGAGAAATAATTTAAGAAAAATTGAACTACCAAAAAGTCATGATCTAAAAAAAAAGCCTACACAGCATCCTTCAAGAAATTATCAAGAGGGGCGGCCAGGTAGCACAGCAAGTAAGAGCACCAGCTCCAGTGTCAGGACGACCTGGAGATCGAATCCCTGGCTCAGACACTTAGCACCCACCCAGAAACACCTGGCCATGTAACCTTGAGCAAGTTACTTAACCCCAATTGCTTAGGGGCGGCCAGGTGGCTCAGTGAGTAAGAGCACCAGCTCCAGTGTCAGGATGACCTGGATCAAATCCGGGCTCAGATACTCAGCACCACACCAAGAAATAACTGGTCGTGTAACCTTGAGCAAGTTACTTAACCCCGATTGCTTTAAAAAAAAAAAAAGAAATTATCAAGAAAAAAATATCAAAGAAAATTATCCTAGAACCAGAGGGTAAGAGAGTCATTGAATCATCAAAGAATCCAGCAGTCACCTCCTGAAAGAAATCAGAAAATGAAAACTTCAAGAAATAGTGTAGCCAAATTCCAAAACTATTAAGTCAAGGAGAAAATACTGAAAGCAAACAGAAAGAAATAATTCAAATATCAAGGAATCACAGTCAGGATTACACAAGACTTAGCTTCTACATTATAGGATATAAAATAAACCCACATAAATCATCATTTCGATATATTACCAACAAAGTCCAGAAGCAAATTATAGAGAAGAAAAGAGAAATTCCATTTAAAATAAATGTAGACAATATAAAATATTTGGGAGTCCGCCTTCCAAGACAAACCCAAGAACTACGGTATATGAACACAATTACAAAACATTTTTCACAAAAATAAAGTCATACCTAAACAACTGGAAAAATATCAATTGCTCATGGGGAGGGAGAATTATTATAATAAAAATTACAATTCTACTTAAATGAATTTACTTATGCAGCACCATACCAATCAAACAACCAAAAACTTATGTTGTGGAGCTAGAAAAAATAACAAAATTCATCTGGAAGAGCAAAAGGTCAAGACTATCAAGGGAATTAATGAAGAAAAAAAAGCAAAGAAAGGTAGCCTAGCCATACCAGATCTAAAACTATATTATAAAGTGGCAATTGCCAAAGCTATTTGGTACTGGCTAAGAAACAGAATGTTGGATCAATGGAATAGGTTAAGTACACAAGACACAGTAGTAAATAATTATAGTAATCTACTGTTTGATAAACCCAAAGACTCCAGTTTCTGGGATAAGAACTCACTATCTGACAAAAGCTGCTGGGAAAACTGGAAAATAGTATGACAGAATCTAGGCCTAGACCAACCTCTCTTACTCAGATAAGGTCAAAATGGGTACATGATTTAGACATAAAGGGTGATACCATAAGCAAATAAGGAGAGCAAGGAATAATTTACCTGTCATATCTATGGAGAAGGGAAGAATTTATAACCAAACAAGAGATAGAGAACATTATGAAATACAAAATGGATAATTTTGATTACATCAAATTAAAAATGTTTTACACAAACAAAACCAATGCAACCAAGATTAGAAGGAAATCAGAAAGCTGGGGAACAATTTTTACAGCCAGTATCGCTGATAAAGCCTTCATTTCTAAAATATATAGAGAACTGAGTCAAATTTATAAGAATACAAGTCATTCCCCAGTTGATAAATGGACAGAGAATAAAGAAATTAAAGCTATCTATAGTCATATAAAAAAAAAAAACAACTCTGAGACACCACCTGACACTTATCAGATTGGCCAATATGACAGAAAAGGAAAATTATAACTGTTGGAGAATATGTGGGAAAATGCATTGTTGGTGGAGTTGTAAACTGCTTCAACTATTCTGGAGAGCAATCTGGAACCGTGCCCAAAGGGCTATAAAACTGTGCATACCCCTTGATCCAGCAATAAATACCACTACCAGGTCAATGTCCCAAGGAGATCATAAAAATGGGGAAAAGACTCACATGTACAAAAATATTTATAGCAGCTTTTTTGTGGTGGCAAAGAATTGGAAATGGAGAGGATGTCCATCAACTGGGGAATGACTGAACAAGTTGTGATATACGAGTGCAATGGAATACTGTTGTTCCGTAAGAAATGATGAGCAGGCAGACTTCAGAAATACTTAAACGAACTGATACGGAGTGAAGGGAGCAGAACCAGGGGCACATTGTGCACAGTGAAAGCAACATTGTGTGATGAGCAGCGAAGACAGACTCGGCCCTTCTCAGCAATACGATGACACAGGCAAGTCCCAAAGGCTGGCGATGGCAAACGCCGCCCACAGCCAGAGAGAGGACTGTGGAGTCTGAATGCAGAGTGAAGCACATTCCTGGCTCTTTCTTCACTTTTTCTTCCTCACAGCTTTGCCCCTTGTTCTGATTCTTCTTTCACAACATGACTGTATATGTATGACCTAAATCATGTTTCTTGTTGTCTTGGGAAGGGAGGAGGGAAGATAGGGAGGGAAAAACTTGGAACTCAAAATCTTACAAAAATAAATGTTGACACAATTTTCTTTATGTGGGATTGGAAAAAAATAAGATAACATAAAACTCAGGGGAGAAAAAGAAATGATGAAGCCTGGAGAAGAGGAGAATTCAAGATGTGAAAGCTGAGTTCCAGTACTTTAAAAGATTATCTTAAGGGAAAGGGATTGGATTTGCTCTGCTTGGACAGAGGACAGAACCAGCAATAATGGGTGGACATTATAAAAATGCAGATTTAGACCTGATGGCAAGACAACCTTCCTCACCATGAGAACTGCCCAAGTATGGAAGGGGCTGCTTCAGGAGATGTGTGGTGCCCCCTCCACCAGGCTCAGGGAGGGTAAGAATTTATTGCAATAAGTGTATGGACGAAGTTACCCAAAGATTCTCATTCCATCAGATTGAACTCCAGCATCTCTGTGGTCCCTCCCACCTCAGATAGTCTGTAATTCTGCTGGTCTGAGTCATGCAGGCCCACAGTGAGAAGACAACGGGCTGGCTAAAGCAGGGATCCAGGGGGGTAGGGCTCAGACCTTAGAGAACACGCACAACAACCAACATCAACAAGGACAATGACATTAACAAAGCGCTTTCCATCCATTATCTTGCCTGAGCAGCCCAACGAGCTCAGGACTGCAAGGGCTATTATCCCCATTTTATAGGTGAAAGACATACTTATTTATGATAATAAATACTTATTCAGACACTTAATAAATGACTTAGATGGTATTCAAACCGAGGTGTCTACTGGCCCCAAGTCCACTGCTCTCTCAACCCCCACTCCCATACTACCTATGCACTAAATGGAAAAAAGGAAGAAGGGAGGAAAGGAGAGAAGAAAGGAGGGAAGGAGGAAAGGAAGGAAGGAGGGAAGGAAGGAAGGAGGAAAGGGAGGAAGGAAGGAAGGAAGGAAGGAAGGAAGGAAGGAAGGAAGGAAGGAAGGAAGGAAGTAGAGAGGGAGAGAGGGAGGGAGAGAGGGAACAGGAGGGAACACTCTGGACTGGCCCCAGAAATCAAATGGGATGGACAAGGGTTAAGAAAGAAAGAAAGGCTAAGAAAAAGGTCTTTCAGACCTCATCAGAACTGGATGGTTTCTAGTCTTTCGTGTCAGAGCCTCCAGATGCACAGGACCAAGGAAACAAAATAGCCTCTTGTTAGCATGGGAGAGTTCTCTTTCCTGAAAAAAGCAGGGAAGGGCATCCCACCTCTATGTCCCCAGTCCCTTCACAGAGGAACAGGCAGTCATGGGACAAAGCAGGGGAAGAAACAGCAGCAAAACTTCTGATGTAGAAGATTCTGAGACATTGGACCCTGTTCTATGAGAATGGTGAAGTGGTCCACATGGATGCTGGGTCTTCTCATGTCCCTGTCTGTCAGGTCTGTCATTCATAAACACGTCTTGCCTGCCCTGCCCTGCCTTGTCCTGCCCTGCCTCCACAGGGAGCCAGAGCCCTTGCCATTCTCACAGTGGTTAAAGATTAAATTATTTCATAGACAAATTGGTTGTTTCCACATTTGGCGTGGGGCTGACTTTGAGTCCTGACATTCTGTCATCACCTTTAATGAGATATCGACCTCCTTGCAATCCAGGCAGAAAGTTCCACTATGTCAGTGAGACTGAAAAATCCTCTGAGACTTTAGCCCCTGGTCTTCAGAAAGGAAGCTAATGAAAGGACCCAGGTGGGGGGAGCCTATCAGGCCGAGACAAGGCATGCCCCTCCCCGTCAGCCTGCAGGGGACTTTCCACCGAGCATGCAATGCTTCTCCAATAGCCGTCCTTCTGTTCTTGTGCCAGAATAACTGTTCCAAGGAATGCTGTCCCCTTCAGCCTCTAGGCATCTGCTCAGAATCCTGCCGGATGACCAGGGCAGCTGCCTGTCTCCAGCATGAGAGGAGGGAGGCACCTGGTACCCTTAGCCACATATCAGCATATCTTTGCCATCTGGTCTCATAGAAATGTACCAGTGAGGAAAGGAGAATGGTTCTGGGGCCAGGGTGCAGACCCAGACGGTCTCTCAAGACCCCGATGGGAGTAGGGAGGTCCCTGTTGCCAGCACCCCGCCCCCAGCCCCTCCCTCTGGGCTTCATCATCACCTGACTACAGGTGTGTCTGGTCCGAGTCCAGAGCAGGCACAGCCGGGAGAGGTGCACGCCGCCTGGGCTGATGTGGCTCAGCCCCGCCATCTGATGGCGTGGGCTCTGCAGAGCAAAAGCCTGAGCTGGGAGCAAACCAAGGAAGGAGCTTGGCGCTGCTGGTTGGCAGGCTCGTTCTCAGGGAGCTCTGGGCCATCGGCATCATGCTGCGGCCAAGCCAGCGCCCGGGCGCGCCCTCTTCTTCCTTGGGCTTCCAAGCAGCCGGAAGCAGCCCGAGGCAGCTCCTGCAGGGCCGGCTCCCAGCGGGAGCGTTCACTCAAGAGCCTGCTCAGGGCCAGGCACCGGACGAGCTGCAGAGACAAAAGCGAGCCCTTCCCTGAGCTCCCGGCGCTGACCTTGGACAGGGGCGAGCGTGTGCGAGCGTGTGCATGCGTGTGCGAGCGTGTGCATGCGTGTGCGAGCGTGTGCATGCGTGTGCGAGCGTGTGCGAGCGTGTGCATGCGTGTGCGTGTACAGAAGCAAGCCACGGCCACTCGCAGGGCAGCGAGGGAGGGGCTCCATGGTGCACAGAGCCCTGGGCGTGCAGACACGAGGCCCTGAGCTCAAAGCCGCCCTCAGACGCTTGCAACTAGCTCAGGAGCCCCAGGTGAGGCAGGTCACCGCTGGCGGCCTCAGTTTCCTTCTGTTAAAGTGGAAGCGAGACTAGCACCTCCCTCCTGGGGCTGGTGAGAACATCCAATGAGATCACATTTCAAAGGCGCTTATCACAACACTCGGCATATAGTAGGTGCTTAATAAATGCTCATTTACTTTCTTCCTTCAGTCCACCCATCCTTCCTTAAAAGACAGGCAGAGGCCACCCCAATCCCATGAAGCAGGCTGCACGGCAGCTTGAGGTAACTGCGCCACCTGCTGGTGAGCCTCTGAAAGCCCCCGACGGCGCTCCCGGGACATGAGGAGCCATCAAGGCGTTTGAGGGGCAGGTGAGTCTGCTCCAGGGGGAGCCAAGAGCCGAGGCCTTTTCCGCTGTCGGAAAACAAAGGAGAAGGAGCCCAAGAAAGGCCGTCGTCCTACTAGGAATAGCAGCTGCCATTCATCTAGCCACGGAAGGTTTGAAGAGCTATTCACGCATTTTTCTCCTTGGCTTCTCCAACAGCTCTGGTGGGAGGGGGTCATGCACAATCAGCCCAGGAAGACGGGCTTCTGTCCCAAAGAGAGGCGGGTGCATTTCTTCCGGGAGGCACTAGGGAGCCCTGGCTCTTCTCCAGGGCTGTGGTCAGATCTGAACTTGGAGACTGTTTTGACAGCTGGGGGGAGAGTGGATGGGCAGTAGGGAGACCCCCAGGACCCGGTAGTCTGGCAAGCTACAACAAACTGGCCCCTCACCTTGTCCTTCTCTGGACATTTAATGCAACGAGGCTTCACAGGAGAAGGGCAGATGGGACAATGTCCCAGATATCTCCACACCCTGGCTCGTGCATTCAGACTGCAAGGAGAAGGGGAGCAAGACCCCACTGGGTCTGGAGTTGGCTGATTTTGGGGAGGTGGCAACCCATGGAAGTAGCTAGATCCCCACCTTTCCCAACCATGTCCCTCTTGAACTCTCTGGCCCAGCCCATCACAGTTAAAGAAATCCAGTCCCTGGAGGGCAGAGCCGAGATGGCAGAGAAAAGGCAGGGACTCTTCTGCACTCTGCCAAATTCCTCTCCAAACAACTTTAAATAATGCCTGAAAACAAATTCTGGAGCGGCAGCACCCACAATTTCCCATCCCAAGACAATCAAAGTCAGCAAGAAAGGCTTATTGCACCAGGGTGAGAGTGGAATGAAGTCCAGAACAGGCAACAGTCGAGCAAGCCAGCAACAGATCTTGGGGGCAACTGAACTGGCAGCTCTGGAGCTCTCAGCCCACAGACTGGCAGGGGGTTGGACAGCTGCTCAGAAGGAGATGTCAGGGGTCCTTTTGCTGATACTAGATGCAGGACTCCATTGCACTGCCCATACTTGAATCTGGGTCACAATCCTAGGTTGAGGAGATCTAGCACATCAGAGCTTGAGACCATAGGTGAACCCAGGATGGGAAAGAATGCTTGTGGTCATGCACAGACCAGATTGGAAGCCAGGGGAATAGTAAACAACCCCCTCCTCAAATCATGCCACCTTGGAAAAAACCCTAGAACTAGCTCTGAAAACACCTGCACAAAAAGACTTGAAGCTTGGGGTAGCTTCACCTCCATCCCAGGAGAAGAGCCCGACTTTTACATACAGTTAAAAGTCAAGAAATAGGCTGGGGAAAAATGAGCAAACAGCAACCAAAAAACCTGATCATAGAAACTTAACATGGTGACAGGGAAGATCAAAACACCAATTCAGAAGACAACAAAGTTAAAATTGCTACATTCAAAGATCCTCCCCAAGAAAAATGTGAATTGATCTCAGGCCCAAAAAGAATTCCTGGGTCAACTAGGTGGCCCAGTGAATAGAGCACCAGCCCTGGAGTCAAGAGGTTCAAATCCAGCTTCAGATACTTAACACTTACTAGCCTCGTAACCTTGGGCAAGTCACTTAACCCCAATTGTCCTGCCTTCCCCCTCCAAAAAGAAAAAAAAAAGTGCTCAAAAAGGATTTTAACAATCAAATAAGAAAGGTAGAGAAATAATTAGAAAAGAAATGAAGGATGCAAGAAAATCATGGTAAAGGACATACAAAAAATGCCAAAGAAAATAACACCTTAAAAAAAAACAGAATGGGGGCGGCCAGGTGGCTCAGCGAGTAAGAGCACTGGCTCCAGTGTTGAGAAGACCTGGAGATCAAATCCCGGGCTCAGACACTTAGCACCCACCCAGAAACACCTGGCCGTGTAACCTTGAGCAAGTTACTTAACCCCAATTGCTTAGGGGCGGCCAGGTGGCTCAGCGAGTAAGAGCACCGGCTCCAGTGTCAGGATGACCTGGATCAAATCCAGGCTCAGATACTCAGCACCACACTCAGAAATAATAACTGGCTGTGTAACCTTGAGCAAGTTACTTAACCCTAATTGCTTAAAAAAAAAACAGAATAGGTCAAATGGTAGAAGAAGCACAAAAATTCACTGAAGAAAAACTCCTTAAATATTAGAACTGGCCAAATGGAAAAGGAGGCACAAAAGCTCACAAAAGAAAATAATTCCTTAAATATTAGAATTGAGTAAGTGGAAGCTAATGACTCCGTGAGACATCAGGAAACAATTTTTTAAAGTCCAAAGAATTTTTAAGAGAAAAAAAATGTGAAAAATAAACAACTGACCTGGAAAAATAGATTGAAGAGAGAGAATTAAGAATTATTGGACTACCTGAAAGTCATGATAAAAAAAAAAGAATATAGACATCATCTTTCAGGAAATTATCAAGGAAAACTGCCCCAGTGTTCTAGAACCAGAAGGTAAAATAGAAATTGAAAGAATCTGACAAACACCTCCTTTAAAAAATCCCAAAATGTAAACTCCAAGGAATATTATAGCCAAATCCCAGAGCTCCCAGGTCAAGGATAAAGAAGAACAAGCAGCCAGGAAGAAACAACTTAAATATAGTGGAGTCACAGTCAGAAACCAAGATTTAGGTTATTCTATATTAAAGAATCAGAGGGCTTGGAGTATGATATTCTGGAGGGCAAAGAAGCTAGGCTAACAACCAAGAATCACCCACCCAGCAAGAGTGAGTATAATCCTTCCAGGGGAAATCTGACATTTAATAAAACTGGGGACTTTCAAGCATTCCTGATGAGAAAATGAAAGCCAAATTTTTAAAATTTAACTTTTAGATACAAGACTCAAGAGAAGCATAAGAAGATAATGAGGAAAGAGAAATCCTAAGAGTTTCAATAAGATTAAATTGTTTATTTTCCTATATGGGAAAATGATACTTGTAACTCCTGAGAACTTTCTCATTATTAAAGAATACAAAGGGCATTTAGAAAGGGCACTTAGAAAGAATACACATACACAGGGGAGGCTAGGTGGTACAGTGAATAGAGCACTGGCCCTGAAGTCAAAAGGACCGGAGTTCAAATCCAATATCAGACACTTAATACTTACTAGCCATGTGGCCTTGGGCAAGTCACTTAACCCCAATTGCCCTGCCCTCCCCCCTGCAAAAAAAAATTTTTTTAATTTAAAAAAAAGAATACACATACACAGAGGGCACAGGTGTGAATTGAATATAATGGGATGATATCTAAGAAATTAAATTAAAGGATGAGAAAGAGGAATGTATTGGGAGAATAGGAAAAGAAGAAGTAGAATGGGGTAAATCATGTCACATAAAAGAGGCATGAAAGAGTGTTTACAGTGGAGGGGAAGATGAGGGAGATGAGGGAAAGGTGCTTGAGCCTTACTCTTATCAGAATTGGTCAAATAAGGAATAATACACACACTCAGCTGGGTATAGAAATCTATCTCACCCTACAGAAAAGTAGAAGGGAAATGGGATAAAAGAAGGGGGTGTGATAGAAGGGAAGGCAGATTGTGAGAGGCGATGGTTGAAAGGAAAACATTTTTAAGTATGTACAGGGTGAAAGGAGAGAGTAGAGTAAATGGGATTGATTGGGGGGAGGGGGGAAAGAATATAGATGGTAATACACAGTAATCATAACTGTGAAAAAATTTGTACTGTTTCTCTGCTAATGGCCTCATTTCTCAAATATTTAGAGAATTTGAGTCAAATTTGTAAAAATACAAGTCATTCCCCAGTTGATAAATGGTCAAAGGATATGAACAGTCAGTTTTCAGAGGAAAAAAATTAAAGCTATCTATAATCATATGAAAATGCTATAAATCACTACTGGTTAGAGAAATGTAAATTAAAACAACTCTGAGGTACCACCTCACACCTATCAGATTGGTTAACATGACTGAAAAAGAAAATGGCAAATGTTGGATGTAGAGTGGGATGTAGGAAAATTGAGATACTAATGCACTGTTGGTGGAGTTGTGAACTGATTCAACTCTTCTGGAGAGCAATTTGGAACTATGTCCTAAAGGGCTATAAAAATTATGCATACACTTTGATCCTGCAATACCACTACTAGGTCTATTTCCCAAAGAGATTTTTTTATGTAAAAGGATCTATATGTACAAAAATATTTATAGGAGCTCTTTTTGTAATGGCAAAGAATTGGAAGTTGAGGGGATGACCATCAATTGGGAAATGGCTGAACAAGTTACGGTGTATGATTTTGATGGAATACTATTGTTCTTTAAGAAGTGATACACAGGATTCCTTCAGAAAAGCCTGGAAAGGCTTACATAAACAGATGCAGAGTAAAATGAGCATTGTGCATAATAACAGCACTGTCATATGATGATCAACTGTGAATGACTTAGTTCTTCTCAGCATGACAATGATCCAAGACAATTCCAAAGGACCCATAATAAAAAATGCTCTCCACCTCCAGAGAAAGAACTGATGTTGTCTGAATGTGGATCAAAGCAAACTTTTTTTTTACTTTATGCTTTGTTTTCTTTTACAAGACTAATATTGAAACATGTTTTGCTTTACTGCACATATATAAGCTATATCCAATTGTTTACCTCTCAATGAGGGAGCAGGGGAGGGAGAGAATTTGGAACTCAATTTTTCAAAAAATGAACATTAAAATAGTTTTTTTACATGTAATTGGAAAAATAAATATTTTTTTAAAAGAAACTAAGTTTATATGGGCCTGGTAGGCTTTAGCCCTGAGTTCTTCCTCTTCCCTGGCCACCACTGCCCTGTATGCATTGTCTGTCCTTAGAATGGGAGCTCCTTGAGGGCAGGGACTGTTTTGCGTGTTTGTACTTGTATCCCCAGTGCTTAGCACAGTGCCTGGCATACATCAAGCACTCAATAAATGCTTTTCCATTCATTCATCTGTTCTGTTTGTTACTCACACATGGCAATCCATCTTCCGTCTCTGTGCCTTTGCCCTGGTCATCCCCCCATGCCTGGAGTGCACTCTATCTTTACTCCTGCCTCAGAGACTCTCTCTTCCTTCAAGACACAACTCAACATGAAGCCTTTTCTGATGCCCCCCTACTGCCTGCTAGAGCCCCCTTTTACTGAACTCCCATCTATTTATCTGGCCTGCTTCTCTCTAGTACATGCTGTATACACTTATGTAGTATAGATTTATACGTGCACTTGCTCTCTACCGCAGAAGGATGTCAGCTCCCAAAGGGCAGAGCCTGTTTCATTCTTTGGACTTCTATCACCAGCACCTGACACATAGAGAGCCCTTCATAAACACTGATTGATTGACTCTGGGTAATTCATTTTTATTCTGAATGTTTTCTCTTCTATGAAATGTGTCCATTACAGTTTATGGAGAGTTATTAAAAGGAAAGGGAATATTTGTAGCAGCTCTTTTTGTCGTGGCTAAGAATTGGAAATTGAGGGGATATCCATCAATTGAGAATGGCTAAACATGTTATAGTATATAATTGTGATGGAATGTTATTGTGTTATAAGAAATGATGAGCAGGTGGATTTCAGAAAAACCTGGAAAGATTTACATGAACAGATGCAAAGTGAAGTGAGCAGAACCAGGAGAACATTGTACACAGTGACAGGAACATTGCACAATGAAGACTATGAATGATTTAGCTATTCTCAGCAAGACAATGATCCAAGACAATCCCAAAAGACTCAATCCTAAAAGGATAGCACAGTGAAATATGCTATCTCCAGAGAAAGAACTGATGGTGTCTGAATACCAACTGAAACAGACTATTTTTCACTTTCCTTCTTTCTTTTTTCTCTTGTTTTCTTTCTTTTTTTGTTGTTCAAGTCTTCTTGTAGAAAATAACTAATACGGAAATGTTTTATATGATTGCACATGTATAACCTATATCAGATTGCTTACTGTTTCAGGGAAGGGAAAGGGGATGGGAGGAGGGATAGAATTTGGAACTCAAAATTTTTTTTAAAAAGCCACCAAATTTTAAAAATTGTTTTAACTTATAAATGGGGAAAATAAAAGATTATTTTTAAAAAGAGGGAAGGAAAGGTAAGCATTTTTATAGCATTTACTATGTGCTAAGTGCATTTGATCTCATTTGAAATAAGAGCTCTTTCCAGTTTGGTGGGATTGCCAGGCTTGCCCTCACCACCAGCACTGGCACAGGTTTTTTTGAGCCTTTCTCCTGCCCATCACCACAAGGCTGGCCACCAAGACAGGATTACTTGTGGCTGCAACAGAGCGGAATCCAGCTGGCTCTCTTGGGGTCAAAGGGCAGAACCAGGAGCAATAAAGGAAGGTTCAGTGTGGCAGAATTAGGCTCAGTGTCTGAGAAAACTTCTAACACAGGTTTGCACTAGAGGATAGGAAGCCTAGGGATGTGGTGGCCTCCTCTTGAGGCAAACACGGGATGAATGCCTCTCTGGGATGCTGGAGAAGAGACTCCTGTCCAGGAAGAGGTGGGACTCGATGGCCTCTGACGTCCCATCCAGCCTCCAGACCCTGAGAGTCAGTGACCTTGCCTCCTGAAGAAGGGCGAGGCTATGCTTGGTGGCAGGTGAGGAGAGTCAGGGCAGCAAATTGCGAGATGGTTTGAAAGCCACACTGGGGCTCCCAGCTTCATGCCTTGGGACTGGCTATCCCTCTGACCTGCAACGCTCTCCCCCCTCCCCTCTACTTCTTGGAATTCCCAACTCCCTCCAAGATTCAGCTGAAGCGCTGCCTTCTCCATAGACTTTGCCAGGTTTTTCCAGCTGCCAGCTCCGCGCTCTGGAAAGTTCCTTTTCAGCCACCTTTTGTCCATCAGTAAATCCCGCAACAAGCAACGGTTTAGCACCTGCGGTGTGACAAGCACCGGACAGACAAAGGCAAAGGGCTCTGTCGGAGCTCACGCTGCAAGGGGGAGACATGCAAACAATTGATTCAAACACCCAGAGACAGGAACTAAGGAGGACTGTGAGGTTTCAGCTGGAGGATGAGGGAGAGCATCCCAGTGAAAAGGCCCAGAGCGGAGGTGGGGGCCCAGCAAATTGTCTAGGTTACCTGGGCACGGACGCCTTGTCTCCCCCATTAAAGCGTGAGCTCCCGGAGAGCAGGGGCGGAGGCATTCTTGTCCGGGCCTGGCCCAGAGAAGTGGTCGAAAGCTGATGATGCCCCATCGGGGCACAGGGAGCACTCAGCCCAGTGCAAAGGCGCCAAGGTCAAAGAAGTTCCCGCTTGTTCCAAGGACAGCAATTTGGGGTTGGGAGAGGGAGAGGAGGAACATCGAATCGTGCTCCTACCCAGGAAAGGACTGAGGGCCGAGCAGCAAGAAGACCGGCTTAAGAGTGGCCTCCAAGGGCTCATCGCGCCGCCAACGCCTCTCAGTATCAGCAATGATTCTGTACCTGGAGGACAGAAGGAGCCCTGCAGCCTCCTGGAAGGGAGGAGGGCAGATCGGGGAGGGGGAGGGGAGGGGGGAGAAGGAAGCTAAGCAGAAGCCACACTGAGCTCTCATGAAACGCTTTATTCCCCAGAGTCCCTGATAGTGTCACTGCGCTGTGGCTCTCGTGCAGCTTTGAAGCCTTGGTTTGGGGTTTTCCTAATCAGCACTAACTTTCACACATTACACCATGAAGTTCATTACAAAGGGGAAACAAACACATGTTATTCTGTAACAATTACAGTAACAAAGTCATCACCGAGGTTATTTGTATATTTGAAAAGCCACCAGTTTCAAATACTTAAAATATACCAAAAAAAAAAAATCAAACATTTGTGAGGTGCCTGTTAGGTACAAGGCACTGGGACGTGAGGATAGGCCAGGAAGCCTGCTTTCAAGGGGCTTACCATCCGCTGGGGAGCGTGGAAGAGACAGGCATGTGAGGAGGAAGACCGGGATGTCTGCGCTGTCGCCGAATCTGAATTTCTCCGTGTCTCTCTCCCCTCCCTCTCTCTTCTCTCTGTCTGTCTTGGTCTCTCTTTCTCCCTCTGTCTGTGTGTGTGTCTCCCCCCTCCCTGTCTTCTCTTTCATTGTCTCTCCATCTTTCTCCCCCTTCTCCCCTTTCTCTCTCCCTTTTCCTGACCCGTTTTTTGTCTCTCTCTCTCCAAACACATACATGCACCTAACAATTCCCTCATCCATCTCTGCCTCTGTGGGTTTGTCTGTTGCTTCCTCTGAGCCCTGCCTTCTAGGCTGCTCACAAACACACAGCAGGCCCCTCTCCCCTATGTGTCTCCTTGCAGGACGCTCTTGCCCTGGCTCCAGGCGGGGAGCTCACTGGCAGCTGGCACTTGTGCCTGCAGGCGAACAGGGCTCGCCTTCCCAGTAGCCTTGATCCATGGATGCTCAAGAACTTGGTGGGCTGTGTAGCGCTTCTTGGGGTCCACTACCAGCAGTTGGCGCACCAGGTCCTTGGCAGCTGTTGGAGAATCACAGAGAAAAGAAAAGACAAGGTAAATGGAAGACTTCCCCCTGGAATGTGAGGAATCTCCTGCGGACTGAGATTCCCAGAAGCGTCACTTGTCCTGTTTGGTGACTTGTCCCAGGTCACACAGCTGACAAGTGTCTGAGGCAGAATTCAGACCTAGGTTTTCCTGACTCCTCTCCCAGAATGCTCCCTGCTTCCTTCCCTTGATTACAAGCATTGGAATCCCCCCTCACAGCTTCCAGACTCCACCTTAATTCCAGAGGTCCCCAACTGTTCTGAGGCGTCTGTTGGTCTGGTCATGCAATGACTCTCTGTGTGTGTGAGTGTGTGTGTCTCTCTCACACACACATACATGCACATATAGTTAGATACTTGTACATATATGTACATCCATGCTTACATGCACATACTTGTACAAACATGCGCCCACTTACACATGCTCGTGTGCACATGCACACTTACACACACACATTATGCATCATATTGCTCTGCCCAATTCTTTACTTTCTTTTACAAGCTGAAGAAGCAGGCATCTCAGTCAGTCAGTTTCAGATAAAACTCCAATCAGGAAAGGACTATGAATTAGAGAATCCAGTCTTCTGCTCCCCTAATAGCCCATCTGGCCCTGCCCCTTATGCCTTTCAGAGCTTCCTGTGCCCCCAATCCTGCCCCCATTTGAAAGAAAGAGCCTTCTAAATCTTTGATCACTAGCCATTTGGGAATTGTAAGATCAGGGAGGTCAAGCTGGAGGGCCCTCAAAGGCCTCTGGTCCAACCACCTCATTCTTTTCTTTTTTTTTTTTTGCTTTTTGGAGGGCAGTTGGGGTTAAGTGACTTGCCCAAGGTCACAGTTAGTAAATGTCAAGTGTCTGAGGCTAGATTTGAACTCAGGTCCTCCTGACTCCAGAACTGGTGCTCTATTGCGCCACCTAACTGCCCCTAACCCCCTCATTCTAAAGGTAAAAAGAGTAAGGCCCAGGGACACCTGGTGACCACCCAACGACAAACTAAGTGCACTAAGTGCCCACAGTGGGAAGCAAGGTGCACTTTGCCCCCTACAGAATCTGGGGTAAGTCTATTTTCAAGTCCTAAGACAGTTGTAACAGAGGGCCTAACTTGTGTCTTTGCCCTCCTCAGTGGGCACATCCCCCACACTACAGCCTCCCCCTACTGTCCCCTCCCCCAGGGCAGCTTTGTTCACGTTCTGCCCTAGGTCCACCACAGGAGACTTGTCCTCCCCAGGGCTGCATCAGCCAGCCCATCTGGCAGTCTCACTGTTCTTCTAATCACTTGTTTCTTCAGTGAGAACCCTTAACCCACTCTCTGAGATGGTGTCTGCCCCAGAAATGGGCTATAGCCAACATGAAGCCCCCCACCACCTCTCCATGGCCCTCAAAGTAACTAGGTTGTCAGGGACAGTGGTATCACCACTGAAAATGGGGGCTAAAAAGATAGGTTTGGGGACTGAGGAGCAGCCCGTTCTTCTAGTGCTGAGATCTGGACCCACTTCACTGTCTCTTTGCAGGACCTGTCCCAGACATACGGACTGACAGGCTAACTCACAGACTAACCCTCCAATTTTGTCAGGCTGGACAAGAGGTCGGCTTCATTCATTCATCAGTTCCCATGTAGATGGTTTTGTTCCTTAGAGTGATTCTAGGTCACTGAGGAAGCTCAGTAATGTTCTGGGACCTGGGGGACCCCCCCCCCTCATCCTCATGGCATCCAGGCCTCCTGGGTGGCAGCTGGGACAAGCAGAGGTCTCCCCAAGCTGCACTTTGCTTGATGTTAATAAGAATAGGTTCTATTATTAGAGACCAAAGCAGGACACACTTTCCAGAGGCTTCCTGAACTATGTCACAAGAATCCCATAAAGATAAACCATTAGGGGAATCAGTTTTGTTCCCCAGGATGAGCCCCTTCTTTGGGAGCTGAAATTCCTCTCAGATGGCTTTGGGCCAGCAGGAAAAGCTTCATGGCAGTGGGTGCACAGAGGGGCTCAGCTTTGGGGGCCGGGGACCCACAGCTCCCTCCCTTATTCCCTCTCATAGCCCCCACGATGGCTACGTCTCTCACTTACCCTCTGAGATGTTGTCCCAGTAGGGACTAAGGAAGTCGAAATGCCCCTGCTGAATGATAGCGAACAGTTCCTCCTGGTCTCTCTCCTGGCTACGGAAGGGAGGGAAGCCACACAGCAGGATGTAGAGAATCACTCCGGCTGCCCACATGTCCACCTCTAGCCCATACCCTGGGGAAGAAAGAACAGAAAGGCTGAGATGGTTCCACACCAAGATCAGCCCCTGGCATTGGGAAGAAAGAGAAGAAGCCAGGGGCACACACAGCCCAGCCTTTGCCACCTAGATCTGGGCTGAGAAGACAAAGAAAAAGGAGGTGGGAAGGCTGTCTCCACTCTCCTCCTTGGGGCTGCCCTCCACTCTTGTCTTCACTCTGCTGCCCAATTTCTCCAGCTCCTGCGTTTGCCAGCTGCCCACCTGCCAACCTTCCCATTCATTCCTCAGTCTACTGCACTTTTGAAGCTTCTCCCACCATGGTCAACCCTGGAGAGGCCAAGTTCAATGTGTTTTCTTCAGCCTCTCTCTTCCCCACTCTCTGCAGGATTGCACAGATAGTGAGGCTTATTTGCTCCTAGAAACACAGTCATCTCCCAGTCATGATGATGCCACAATTTCCTGGTTCCTTCCTCCCTCTCTGGCCTCTCTTCTACCTCCTTAGCCAATTCCATATCCTCCTCTGACCTCCTAAGGTCAGCAGGGCTTCATCAAAGACAAGTCAGGCCAGATGAGTCAGGTCAGATGGCAGGTGCCTCCTCCCCCTAGAAGCAAAGCTGTCAGACACAGACCAAACAAAACTTCTCATCCCTGGACTCCTTCATGAGCCCAATGAAGAGATGGGTTCAATGAGAGTAAAACTCAGCAAATTCAAAGAGGATGAATCAGCCAACAGTATCTATTATATGCCTACTATGTGGCAGGAGGGCAGCCAGGTAGTACAGTGGATAAAGTGCCAGAGCTGGAGTCAGGAAGACTCATGTTCCTGAGTTCAAATCCAGCCTCAGTCACTGACTAGCTGCGTCACCCTAAGCAAGTCACTTCACCCTGTTTGTCTCCATTTCCTCAACTGTAAAATGATCTGGAGAAGGAAATGGCAAACCAGTCCAGAGTCTCTGCCAAGAAAACCCTAAATGGGGTCACAAAGAAGTGGGACTGAAAGATGACTGAACATCAGTAAAATGTGCCAGGAAATGTGCAAGACACTGGGGATATAAAGAGAAAAGGGAAGCTGTGGGGTCCTGCCTTCAAGGGGCTTACTCTCTAGCTAGAGGAAACAACTCAGGTATACAGAAATATGCAGAATCTATGCAAAGCACAGACTGTGGTCATGGAATCTTAACAAAAGGGTAAACTGAGGCAGATCCTCGCAAAAGATAACATTTATTAGCAAAGGCATGCTACCTGTCAATAAATGGGACCATGGCTTGTCTCTATTCATGCCAAAGATCCTGAGCAAAAGGACAGTTCCCCTTTTATGGGTTTTGGGGAGCACAGAACAAAGTGTGGGCGACATCACGGGATTGAGGACAGCATGACTAGGTACACAGTTTGGTAATGGGGGCTCCCAATGGCCCCTCTTCTTCTCCCATGAGGCTAAGAACGCCTCATTCTTCGAGTCCAGTTGGGAGATAGAAGCCCAGATTTTTGGAGAACAAACCAGACACCCTTGAAGGGTGGTCTGAGGTAAAGATCTCAGGCCCAACCCCCTTCTTTCTACAAGATTAGCAAAAACCCCTGAAGGCAAGAATAGCTCAGCAATTAGCAGAAGAGCTGGAGTTCTAGAATTAACCCACTTGTGGCCAGCTGAATTCTGCACAATTCTGTTCAGAGACAAAGAGCCAGGACTTGGGAAGTTACCGGACAAAGTTGATGATTTGTAAATAGGATACATGACCTTCTACCTTCTCCATCCTCCCTTTGATCAGTGAGATATAATGGGCTTCTCTCTTTGATCATTATCAACAGCAGGGGGTCAAACAGGTACTAAATACCAGGGGAGAGGCTAACTCTGAGGAAACCAGAGGCGTCTTGTCTCCTAGAAGGTGACATGCCCAAAGCCTTGAAGGAAATGAGGGATGCCTGGCCTGCCGCTAGGAAGGCAGCATGATGTGGCAGATGGGAGGGCTTTGGAGTCCAGGGTCCTAGATTCGAATTCTGGCTCTGCCCTTTATCCCCTGCATGACTTTAGACAAGTCATTTCCCATTCTCTGGAGGAAGTCCCTCATATATAAAATGAGGGGGATTCGAGAGATGGCCTCTGGGATCCTTTCAGCTTCATGCTTGGGATCCTCTGATTCCAAGAGGAAGAAATGAGGAGGGAGCATGGGGACCCAGCCCAGAGACCAGCATGGGATCTGGGACAGGAAGCATTGTCAGATGGCTGGACCGTAGTAGGTGTGAAGGGGGATAAGCGATGGGGAGCCCATGGACAGAGCCAGGCTGAGATTGGCCAGACCTGAACCCATAGGATGGATGGATGTGCACCTGAGAAAGGTCTCTAGTGTTGTGCCCTCAGGCTCGGGGCTATTTAGTGGTTCAACAGGGCCTCAATCCAGATACACAGTCAGCACACTTACAGACAGAACACAGGTGTGGGCAGGTGTGGGCTGTTTGTGAGAAGGCTAAAGTGAAGATGTGTTTGGGGAACCAGAAGGAGTCTAAAGAAGCATCAAAACATCCCCTGTCATCACCCTTCTTACCATCATGACCTTGGGACTCAGAAGCATCTGGATGGGCAAGAATCTCGAGTCCTCCCAATTTCCCTGTCGTGGTCCCTACACGGGTCGAGTTTCCCAACTGGGGAACCCAGGGGCTTTCTTTCATCTTCCACAATCTGTCACTGCTTCCATCCAATGCACAAGCTTTTGTGAGAGCCCCTCCTGGCTCACCCCAACTTGCCACCCCCCCCCTGGGGTGAGCCATTCCCCTCCCCCCTGGGGTGAGCCATCCCTCCCTCTCTGGTCTGGACCTCACACACACACACACACTGATAATCGCTCCTGCCAATCTTCCTAAAGCCCCAATTTCATCAGCCATGCTCCTGCTCACTGCCCCCCCCTGGCTCCCTCCAGTCCCCATATCAAGTTCAAATTCTTCCCACTTGGCCTTCAAGGCTCTTCATCAATTAAGCAGCCTCATTTCCTACCACTCAAAACACACTCTGCCATATTCAGCCTGGTCTGCAAGGTCCCTGGACACAGCTGTGCTCATTCCGGTCTCTGGGCCCAGCCCTCCCTGTCTCCTCAGCCTCCACAAACCCTACTCATGACATCTGGGAAAGGGAAACAGATGAGCCCATCCTGAGCCCCAAACTAAAGAAGTCTGGGACCTTCCAGGAGGAAAGATCTTTCTCCTTCATCTTCAGACATGGCCTCTGAGTCAGGGGCAAAGGAAGAGCTGTACCCTGGCTCCCCAAACATCTTCCTCCACCCAGCTCAGCCCAACAGTTTGTTCTCAAGGGTGCGGCAGGTTCAAGAGGCACCCCCAGCCCAGTCACCTCCCAGGCCTCCTCCAAAACAGTCTGACTTCACCAGAAGCTCTGACAATTTTGCAGCAACAGCCACTGAAGGCAGCTGGGATCCCTGGGGAGGGGACGGGTGGGAAGCCTAGAGCGCCAGCTCAGGACATGGAGCACACATCACAGCTGTCTCCTCTTTACCTTTCTCCGAGAGAATTTCCGGGGCCACGTAGGTAGGTGTCCCACACACTGTAAATAAAGGCTTGACCACGTGTTTGGCGAGGCCAAAGTCAGCCAGCTTCAAGGTGCTGGATTTGTCCGGATTTCTTTGGACCTGTGGTGAAACAAAGTCTACTCAATACAACGTCATTTATTCTATACCTACCATGTGCAAGACATGGGCTCCCTACAAGAAGCCACGTGTGGAGAGGGCCTGCCAGAAAGGGGGCAGGACGGTAAAGTCAGGGATCTGGATACAGGGACACACCAGGCTGCCTCTCAACAATAGAATCCGGAGCCACATTAGGAAATGAGGCAGGCCCAGGGCCAGACGCCACACCAGGGAGAGCAGTGATGGACACATCAGTGTCAAACACCTGGCAAACATCTCCATCTCCTCCCACAAACTCACTCCTAGCAGGCATTAGGGAAGGGCATCTGAACTGTTAGAGGGTCATCTAGTTCCCTCCTTTTATAGAGGATGCAACTGAGACCCAGAGAGAAAGGACTTGCCCAGGGTCACACAGCTAGAAAATGTCTGTGGCAGGATTTGAATGCAGGACTCATGACCAGACTATTTCCACTACATGATACTGCTTCCTGTTACACAGTAGGGCAGCTAGGTGGCACCATAGTGCATAGAGCACTAGGCCTGGAGTCAGGAACACCTGAGTTCAAATCCAAGTCCAGACACTTACTAGCTGTGTGACCCTAGTCAAGTCATGTAACCCTGTTTGCCTCTGCAAAGTGATCTGGAGAAGGCAATGGCCAACCACTCCAGTATCTTTGCTGAGACGACCCCAAATGGGGTCACAGAGAGTCAGACACGACTGAAATAACTGACCAACAAAAATTCACAGCAAATTAGACAGGCTGGAGACAGATGTGGGGAAGCCTCTGTGAGGGCAGGCCTGGCTTCTCAGAGTCAGACACTGGCAGTCTGTGTCTACCACCCTGGGGCTCAGTGCCTTTCTTTTTGTCTAGCCCCAGATTTCACTGGTGTATGGGCAACTGCCAGAGTGGAGCCCCAGGGCAGGGGCAGCCTGGACAGCTCCAGAGGAGGACAGTGAGTGATAGAGGATGGCTGCGGTAGAGAGTTTGCAGAGGGGAGTTATGGGATGTGGACAGGGGGGATGCTGGGAAATGTTTAACAACCAGTTTTCCAAAACAAAAGTATGCACAGCATGCTTTTAAGTTTATTGGCATTTTGTCCTTTGCTTTCTTAAGTCTAGACTCTAGACAATTAACAAAACCATCAAACAAGCCCTGACTTCTGAAGTCTAAATGCTCACAGTGAACATTTAATAATCAGCTCTCCCACCCTGGACATGATGGCCTGTGCCCTCCTAGCCTGAGCTGCCAACATCTTGGCCAATCTCTCATTTTACAGAGATTCACTGAGGGAGCAAATAGGGAAGTGGACCAGAATTCAACCAGAATCTTTGCTCCCTCTCCAGCATACGCTTCCTTGCTCCAGACAAGCAAGGACATTTGCTACTCATGCCCAAACTTTTCTTCATCTGGAATGCTACACCCCTGTAGCAACAACCACACTGACATCCCCAGGGTGGCTGCTAGCACAGCTTCCTAGATCTGCTTTACTAAGAAAGATAGTTGTTCAAGGGGTCAGCAATCTTTTTAATGACATTCAGTAGTTCAGGGGAAAATCAGCCCCCTGAACTTCAGAGAAAATCCAAACAAAGAAAATAGAGAAAATGCAAGCAGAGAAATAAAGGCCAACAGACAGGGCTTCTAACTGTCTGAGAAATTAGCACAGACCAACAGACAGAGCCAACTATCTGACCAAGGCAATGCATGCACAGTTACCAGAGAGAGACACACCAACCTCTGGGCTTTTGAAGGCTGGGGGCTCTTTAACGGCTACCCAGAGTCTCATCTGGTCAAATCACAGGAAGGCTCTTCCAATGAGCGAGCCCCAAAGCAAAATGCTACCTCAGAGTGTATCTGTACCCTTCTTCAGAGCCAGAGGGCACTGTGTGACTCTGGGCCTAATCAGACATTAACAAAAGGTGTGAAAGCCTTTCCACAGCAAGCCTCCCTTAGGGTGGGAGGGGAAGATTTTAGAGCCCATCAACATTACAACCCCTCAGCATCTGCTAGTCTAAATCCTGGTCACCCCTGTGTCCCAGCTCAGACAGCTCTCGGCCAAAGCCTTCCCTGACCCTCCCCACCACATGGAGAGTCCCTCTTAGGACTTTAGAGGTCATTCCTTCTCTCCTGCAGGGAGTCCTCCTGGAACATTGCTCTGCCTCACTGAAGGCCTCCAGTGATGGGGAGCTCACTGCCCAGTAAGGCGATCCCTTCCCTTGTGGGATCACTCCCATCATGAGACTTTCCTAAGCTGCTTTCCCTGGTTTCCACTCACTACTGCTAGTTCTGTCCACAAAAATCAAGGGAAAGGAGTCTTCCGCCCAACAGCCCCTCAAATATTGGAGGCAGCTTTGGCCATTCCTGCCTCCATTACACACACCCTGCATACACTGCCCGAGGCCAGTGATTCCCAGACTAAGGGCTGAGGAAGCTTTAGATCAATCTGTGCCCCCACAACAGTAACTTGAATCCTGATTTCCAGTGCCCTTGGAGGCTGCTGGGGCTAATGGCATTCACATTCACCTGCTGAGTCCACAATCCTCTAGGGGCATCTTGCATTTTCTCAATCAACACTGGCTAAGGGAATGACCATCAGAGGAAGGGAGGGCTCAACTTCTAGGCATGAAGAAGAGCCTGGGACCCAGGAGCCTGGGCAGGATTTCCCCAGGGCACATGGGCACTTTTCTCTCTGCTGCCCAGTAGCCTTCCACCTAATAGAGGATTATTGAATGTGATTCAGTTTGGATCGATGGAATGATTCAAATAAGATGCAGGGGTGGGCACTGTGAGCTGTTTTCATCTCCTAGCCTTTAGAAGAGCTCCAGGAACACGGTAGGCACAGGACCACTTAGACATTGAAATCCTGGCATCTGGTCACAAGATGGAAGCATATGCCTGCCCAGAAGATGTGATCAGCCCAGGTCAGGCCAGCTCAGGCTGGCTCAGCCCAGACTGGGAGGCTTGTCCAGGATGTTCATTCCCATCTTCCCCACAGCCAACCACTAGAGACCCTCCCTCATATGCGCCCCACCCCCAAGCCACTGTGGACCCCACCCAGATTTCCCCCTCAATGGAAGATGGCCCCATCCTCTGTCCCATATCTTGTGGGGTCTTATTTTCAGCTTCCAGCCAGGGTTTAAAGGATCTGAGATACTAATTCATGATAGTGTCAATGACTAGTACCAGTTTGCTAACAAGAAATCAGTAACCAGAACGGTGGGCTCAGCTGCCCCTCTGTCAGTCAGGGGAAGAACCTTTGGGTTTCCAAGAACTCCATGGATACATTTGGCTTTTCCAGATCCCAGAGTTCAATAGGTTTGACCCTCCCTCCCCACCCCCCCATTGAATAGCCATGTATGAAATGTTTACTATGCCCATCTTGTGAAGCATTATGGCATCATGGATAGATGGCAGGCCTTGGAGTCGGGCAGACAAGGGCCAGTAACCAAGGATGACTATCAGGGCATGGCACAGTTCTGCCAAAATAATGTTGAGAATGCCAAAGCTCAGGAAATGCTCAGGTTGGCCATATAAAGTGGGGGAGGGGAACAAGAAGGAGGAATATTCGTATGTGAAAGAGAGACAGACAGGAAAGAGAGACAGGGACAGAGAGACAGACAGAGAGAAGAGAGACAGAGACAGAGAGATAGACAGGAAAGAGAGACAGGGACAGAGATAGACAGAGAGAAGACAGACAGAGACAGAGAGA
>NW_027185761.1:76485543-76519540 GCF_028583685.1 Petaurus breviceps papuanus | reverse complement strand
AGACAGAGAGAATAGAGACAGAGAACTAGGTTAGAAGAAAAAGGGACCCTGTGCTTGGGGTAGGCAGGATCATGACAAATGAAACCAGAGAGAAGGCAGAGATGCTCAGATCCTTTTTGCTTCTGCTTTACCAAAGAGAATAAATCTGGGAAAGGGCAGAGCACCCTGGGCTAAGATTAGCAAGGAGACATTAGGAGAACATCTGACCCCCCCCCAATAAAATCAAGCCAAAAGTTCAAAAAATCAGCTTCATACTAGAAAGCAGCTTTCTGACAAAGATTTCAGGGTCTGAATGGCCCACCAGCTCCGTGCGAGCCGGTAGTGGAATGCGAGTACCAAAGAAGCTAATGTCCTGTGGGGCTGCATTAACAAGAAGGAACAGAAAGTCACTGTGCGCTGCCCTGTCACACCACATCTGGGCACTAGGGTCCTCTGGGTACCATGGTTTAAGGAGGGTATCGATGAGCTGAAGAATGTCAAGAGAAGGACAATGAAAACAGGGGAGGGCCTCGGGCCTGAGGTCAATGGTGATCAGCCAAAGGAAGGGGGGGGGGCCTCAGGGAGGACCCAAGATCTGTCTTTGGGCTGGAAAGGACCATCCCAGGGAGGGATCAGTCCATTCTATTTGGGCCCAGAATACAGAGCTGGGGGGACTTCCCAGGGGCAGATTGAGGCTTGAGGTCAGGAAAACCTCCCTAGCCACAGAGCTGTCCTGAAGGGGTGAGTCCCTCCCACCCTGGTCTTGGAGCAGAGGCCGGATGAGCACGTGTCCGAGATGGTCAGAGTGAGGTTTCCTTCTAGACATGGGCTGAAGGCTCCTTCTAGCGGGAAAATGTGACTGTGACTGATGGAAACTTTCTCCTTTGTGAAGGAAGAAAGACGCAGGCGTGCCAGCTCTGCCCATCTCTCAAAAACTCAAGAACGCCAACCTCCTCTGCACCTAAGGCCACAAATGTAAGGGGGATGGTAATGTCCTAGTGAAGAGGAGGGCCCAGTGTTACATCTAGTCAGTCAGCCAGCACTTCTTAAGCTCCCACTGTGGGCCAGGCACAGTGCTAAGTGCCGCTGCTTGTCTCCGGCTATTGCTGCCGAATCAGAGCCCCCAATCTCTAACCCGCCTCGCCCACCTCGCCCGCCCCAACTCCATTCTTCTGAGAACTGGCCCCACGGAGGATTCCAGCCATTAGTTCAATGAACAAGCCTTTAGGTTTCTTTGACTAGAAGGTCAGGATGGGTGCCATCTACAAGCACTCTAACTCATTGTTCCTGGACGTAAATCACCAGAGACGCATGCCGAAGAAAGGACTCATCCTCCTTATTGCCTCTGCTGTCCATAGGTCATAAACTTCCCAAGCAGCTCCAGTGGATGCCCCTCCAGGTCTTCCCATTCTGCATGGGTGGTCCTAATTGTCTCCAATGCTGGGCACAGCCATGAGTAGAAGCTGAGCGTCTGCGGCCCAGGAGAGGAGGTTGGATCCCAAGAGCTGCTTGGGGAGTTCAGTGAAGGACTGACAGGTCAGAAGGTCAGCCCACTCCCACTTCTGGACTGGCATTCTAGGCCTACCTGCCTAAAAGCTAGGGCCTGCCCCACTGCAGGCTCACAGAAGGAATCTCTCCTGCTCCTCAGTCAGCCGTTGAACGAGCACTGTTCCATTGGGCTCTAAACCTGAGCAAGCCTCATGGAAGGGGCAGCAGATGGTGTGGGAGAAGAGGTAGCTTCATCTCTTCAGCACAGAAAGGCCATGAGACAGCAAGGTGGCCCACAGCTGAGGGATCAAGGCTAAGAAGCAGAGAGACTACCAGGTCCCAAAGGCCAGCCGACACCCTGCTGTCAGGGTTAGTGGTGGCAAATTCTGTGAATATGAGAAGCGGTGCTGTCAGGCATAGAGGGCTGGTGTAGGGGCCAGAAGGATCCAGGTTCAAGTCTTACCTGTGATGCATACAAGATGGGTGAACTCCAGGCCAGGGTCAGGAGAAGACAGACAGCTGCCCCGCCCAGCACCTGCTCCAGACCCACTGGGGATAAGTCAGACTGGTGATACTTTGATCTTTAGACTCAGAGGAAAGGGTTTTTAGCTCATCTCAACTACTGATCCACCTACACACGCCCAGAGGAGGTAAAGAGCTGGTGGGCCTCTGGGTGGACATGCCACGGGAGCCAAAAGCCCAACTCTGCTACATCCAAGGAATGGTGTCTGACTAAATGTCCAAGCACTGCCAGTCTGACTGGTCCCCAGAGGCTCTGGTCAGCCACAGGACAGCGTGCTTTCCCGGGTTCTGGCTAATAGCAGAGTAAAACGAGGCTGTGTGCTTGCTCCCAGGCTTTGTAGCACCATGTTTTCAGATGCCTTGAATGAGGATTCACATGGCCTCATGGTCAGCCACGGCACTGATGGCAAATTATTTCACTTGAAAAGGCTCCAAGCCAAGACTAAAGTGGAGGGAGAGTTGGGGCCTGGCTTTCTGTTGGCAGATGCCTGTGCACTCAATGCAGCCTCTGAGGCTGAGATGCAGCCAAGGGTGGATCCGTTTTCTGCTGCTTGTGCTCATCTTGGCCTGACAATGAGCACCAAGAAAAGAGAGATGCTTTCCCGTCCATATGTGGAGCCATCAGTTACAGTAAATGGAGAGGTTCTGAATGCTGTGGATGAATGCTCTCACCTTGGCAGGGCACTCTCCAGGGATGTGCACATTGATGATGAGGCTGCCACACTCATGGCCAGAGCTGACTCAGTGTTTGGGAGGCTCCAAAGGAAAGTAAGGGAGAGAAGAGGCGTTAGACTGAAGGCCTGCTGACCTCCTTGTTGTAAGCCTGTGAGACCTAGAGGGTCTGCCAGCTCTGTGCCAGGAAATGGAATCGCTTCCATTTGAATTGTCTTAGGAAGATTCTAAAGATCACCTGGCAGGAGAAGGTATCAGACACCAAGGTCCTCTCTCAAGCTGACCTGCTTAGCCTTCCAACTCTACTGCACAGTCACTCCGATGGGCCAGCCACGGCACTCGAATGTCAAAAGTACATCTGCCTGAAAGACTACTTTAGAAGAGCTCACCCAAGGTCAGAAAAAGTGATACCAGGACATTCCCAAGGTTTCTCTGAAGAACTTTGGAATGGGTGGTGAGACATGGGAGACGCCAGCACAGGAGCACTCAGCACCATGTGCCCATGTCAGAGATGGCGCTGTGCTCGATGAGGGGGCAGAAGGATAGCTCAAAAGAAGAGCAATATGTGCACCTTTAAGACATCTTCACCCCAAATGTTCACATGGACTATTTGTACCCGACCTGTGGCAGAGTCTTCCGAGCTCCATTGGTCTGATCAGCCACAGTCAGACACTCTGGACCCTGACCCAACACAGTGATGCCATTTCGGTCCTCTTGATGCACGCAGGGCATCTTTCCACCATACTAGCTAGATTTCTCCCTTTTGTGAGTGGGGGGCAGATGAGGGAGAGGCTCCCTGTATTATGAAATCATGGTGTGAGAGAATGGTCGACAGGAGAGACCAGGCAAGAGACAAGGGTCAGGCTCCTGGAATTTCCAGCCAAACAACTGCCCAAAACATGATGGGGTGAAGGGGCTAGAGCAGACAGAAATAAGGAGATGTACTTGGTGCCTCATTTTGCTTTACTTAATTCCTCCTCTTGGCTCCAGACAGAAACAGCAGGGGGCAACAGATGACATGACATCCCAACTTAGAATCGGGAACCAAGGTTCAGGTGCTGCCTCTGCTACTAACAGAGTTATCACGGATAGATCATTTCCCCTCCTGAACCTAAGCTTCCTTATCTGTAGTGCCTGCCTCACAGGGATTTGGGAATGATCAAATGAGGTCATGAGCATCAAGCACCATTGGAAATCTCCTATTATGAGGAAGGTCTTTATGGATGGTGGGGGGAGATAATTGAGAAATGGTAGTGACCTCCCCCCATCCAAGGAAAGTTAAAAGTATAAGCAAAACCTTTTCCCCTCCCAAAGCCTCAGTCCAAGAGAGCACGTGCCTCCTGTAGCCTCCTGCCCAGTAGCCACACACATTCCCACCCCCACTCCCCAGCTCTGGACTCACCAGGAGGTTTTCTGGCTTGAGGTCTCGGTGGACAATCTTCTGGTCATGCATGTGCACCAATGCCTTGCACAGGTCTGTGATCATACAAGCAGCATCGTGCTCAGTGAACTTCACATTCTCAACGATGGCATCAAAGAGGTCCCCGCCACGGACATACTCCAGGATCAGGTAGATTTCAGTGGCAGTCTCATAGACCTCGTGCAGCTTCACAATGTTGGGGTGAGACAGGCTGCGGATGATGAGAATCTCGCTGTCCACGATGTCCTCCTTGCCCTTGAGCTTGGCCTTGTCGATGATCTTCATGGCATAATCCCGCTGGCTGTGCAGGTGCCTGCACTCCTTGACCACTGCGAAATTCCCATCCCCGATGACCTTGCCAACCTCATAATGAGCTCCCACATCTGCCTTGTTGACCTCGGCCAGTCTCGGCATCTTGCCCGCCATTATCTTGGCCTCCTTGTCTGCCCTGTTGAGGGCCGCCTCCCCAGCAGGCATCCACCTGCCTCCCTGGGGGCAGCCCTTCTGATCCTTCTCCTCCTTCTCCATGTCTGGGCTTCTTGGGGACCTCTGCGCTGAGGCCTGGCACTCACGCAGCAGCCAGCCACTCTGCCTGGGTCTGGAGGTGCTCCTCGGATCGCTCTTGGGCTCTCTCAGCCCTGCCTCTGGTTTGGGCTCAGTTTCCCCACCTTCCCTTCTGACTCTGGCTGCTGCTGGTGGCTCAGGATGCTCGTGGCCCTCCAAGTCCCTTCTCTCTTTCTTCTCCATGATCTTGTTGGGTCTTTCCAGCTCCAGGCTGGGTGTCCTGGGGCTGCTCCTCCAGCTCTCCCCCTTCCACCGGACTTCCTCCCCAGCTGGAGAAGTTCCCCGCAGAGGTCCCCTGCAGCTCTTCATCCTCACCATCCTTTCTGGATGAGAGCTATGGCCCTTCCCCAGGTCCAGCTCGCTGCTGCCCAGAGAGAGCTCTGCGCGCCTCTGCCGAGTGCTGCGAAGGGCCCTCTCTTGCTTACACTTCTCACACCTGACGATCTCCCCAGAGCTCTTCTCCACCTGGCTGTCCCGGTGCTTCTCTCCACTGGAGCGGACCTCCTCCTGTCCAGTCTTCTTGTCTGGCCTTCCACGCTGCTCAGGGACCCACTTCTTCTGGGTCCGCAGCCTCTCCTCAGGGCCCAGCTGGACCTGCGTTTTCCCCTCGGGCTGGGCACCTGGCTTGGGGAAGGAGGCCTGGCTCGAGCTCTTGGTGCTGTCTGCCTCCCCAAGGTGCTGCTCGGCCTTGGACGCCTTGCTGCCCAGCTTGCTCTTCAGCCGTGGCGAGGAGGCCCAGCTGGGCTGCATCAGAGTGAGGGCGTGGGCTTTGCCAGCGGAGAGCTCCTCCATGGCCGTCTGGATGCTCCTCAGGGTCAGCGGCTCTCTTCCCATGGCAATGAAGGCATCTCCTTCCCGGAAGAAGTCGGACACGCTCTTGACTTCCTTGCCTTTCAGGCTGTACAGTTTCCTCACACGGTCATTCTTCCAGCGAGGGAAGCCCAAGGCTTCCGAGATGTCTGCCATCAGCTGCTCCAAGGTCTGCACGGACCTCCTGTTCAGCAGCAGGGTGATCTTCCTGAGGGGGTGGCCCCCCGGCTTCACCACGGTCACCACCCTGGGCTTCATGGGACTGTTTTCCACGTGCACAGGACGGCAACCACTCTGGGGGCTGAACACAGGGCACACAGACCTCTGCGTCCCCACCACAGGTTTCCCACAGTGGCCTTCTCGACCCACAGGCACACATGAGCCCTGTAGCCGTCTCTCCGTTATTCTCGAGCTCAAGTACTTTAAAGAATGGTCAAGGCCCCCTCGGTGTCCTGAAACAAAGGAAAGGAAAACAGGTTGTCATTCAAGGCCTATTCCAAAAAATATTCTTGTTTTTGGTGGCAAGGGGAGGCCTCTTCTGTTCCTGTCTTCTCTGTGGTGCTACACTCAGGAAGCCTAAGACTTTAGCGGCAGCTGTGATGGGGAAGAAGGATTGGCATTGAGATCAAGTTCCCAGGTTTTTCCAACCCCCAACTCCTACCACCAGAGTCAGCTTGGCCTCCTTGGCCTCTCCCAGATGGAGGCTCTTCTGGCCATCACATCGGGTATCTAGACAGGCTCCATCTTCAAGGGTCCTCCATTCACAAGGCCTATACCTGTGAGAACATCACCGCCTAAGGAGTCAGGTCGATGTGCCTGAAGGTCCCACCCAAATAATGGCAGCACGTGGGCCCACTCTGGAGCTTTGGGGTGTTACCCACCCCTACCATCAGCACCCCTCCTCTTGACTTCCCACTTAGCACCCCAAGGAGAGCCTGGCCTCAGCTGCAAGGCCTCTTCACTAGAATAGAGCTGGACCACCAGGGTCCCCACCATCACTGACATCCACCATCCTCATTGTTCCCACTGATGTGGCACTTGAGGGCTGACAAAGCCCTTCTGATGCTCTCTGGTGGGCGAGGTCTGCAGCTTAAACATTCTAAAATGATTTCTAGTGATTTTTTAGTTATGTGAATATGGGTATTTGGGAGGAGAAGCTACTACAGAAAAACTGGAAATAAAATAGATGCCCCATTGATTGGGGAATGGCTGAACACATCATGGCTGGGAACCATCATCATCAACAACAAAGATGAGGAATTCCAAGAAGCCTGGGGAGAACGTGGCTGCCAAGGCAGAGGGCCAGAGACTGGGAACTTTCCTAGATAAGAAACAATCCTCGCTTGGCCAGGTGGGCAGCGTTTTAGAGGCAGCCGCACGATGGGCAGGCTCTGAAAAGGACTTGGTTTATCTTGAGATTAAAGTGGCTTTTGAAGCAAGAGACTTTCACTGAAATTTGGGCAAGGCGGACAAAGGCAGCAGAGGGAAGAGACCTGGACAGAGAAGCAGAGGACCCAACGAGCTCGTCTCAGGTAAGAACAGAGTGGCGGGGGAAGCAGCAGCAGTAATCGGACTGGTCATAGTCATAGTCATGATGAATAATCACTCTACTGTAATATTATTGTGTTGTATCTTATTATAAGAGTATATTAATTAATAATGACAATAATAGTGTTTAAATGGCACTTTAAGGTTTGCAAAGAGCTTCCCAAATATTAGATCATTTGATCTTCACAACCACCCTGGAGACAGGTGTAAAATGCTACCCATTTTACACTTCATGAAACTGAGACACAGGGTGACTGGTCCAGGGTCCCACAGCTAGTGAGCAGTCTCACCCACCATGCTACCTAGGTGAAGAGCAGCGGACAATCGCTTATGGCTGTTGAAAGGACTTCCAGTCACTAGCTGATCTCCCCCCCCCCCGTGACTGCCCCAGCCCCATCCAGCCTAGGCCTCATTTAAATATCATCCTAGGCTTCTTTACTACTAGATAACTAATAATAAATCTAAGCCACTAATAATGGCTTTGCCAAAGGCCCAAATAAACTCTCACCTTCTACAGGAAGCCTCCCCCAGCCCCTCTTAATTCTAGGGCTTTTCCACTGTTGACTGTTTCCTATTCATCCTGCATAGACCTTGCTTCATCCATCTTTGTTTCCATGCTGTCTCCCCCATTAGATGGCAAGCACCTTGAGGGCAGAGTATCTTTTTCCTCTTTTTGTATCCCTGGCACAGCACAAGGCCCAGCCCACAGTGGGTAATTAATAAATGTGTATTGATTGATCAACCTAAGATTACAGGTTGAAGATTGAAATCAAAAGGAGGGAAATTAACACAGGGAAGAAACTTTCCTGATGTTGCTTTGCTGTGGACACTGAGATGATTAAGGAGGGTTTCTGAAAGGCTGATGACTTCTGAGAATGCTGCAGTGCTCATAACTGCCTAGACCGCCTTTGAAACTGGGGAGAGAAACATTTCAAGGAGACAAACCAGTAGCCGAATGAGGAATGAGAGGCAGTGTGTTTGTCCCTGGATGTCCTGTATGTGGCCTGGTATCACATACCCTCACCTCAGAGGTGTCTCCAAACTCGTGCAGAGTGGAGTAGTGAGACCAAAAAAACTACAGGCACAGGGTCACTAGGGATGGTAGCAGTCTCCGACAAGCACCCAGCTCTGATGAATTCTGGACACTCTGGGTCCTCGGGGACTATGGAGAAGCCTCTTCTCCTCTCAGTAGAGAGAGGGCTGCAGATGCAGAAGGCATAGAACCTGGCTGCAGGGGCACAGGTCGTGTGGGAGGGCTTTGCTTCAATGTGGTTGGGCCATGATTTGTTCTGATGTTGGGGGAAGGGACAGGAAAAGGGGAAGTGGTCATAGTGTCAAAACAAACAATCCAAGCTGTGGCTGTGGCCCCAACAACAGCCACGCCCAGATGGGTAACAAGATGCAGTAGGCATGGCGGGGGAATATTTGGCCATTTTCATCCCATCTCACCCTCTCCTTTGACATAGAGGTCCTGAAAACAAAAGGAAGGGACTTGTTCAAGGTCATCCATCTAGAAGATGGCAGAGACACAGCTGGGACCCAAGGCTCCCAGACTCCTGGTCCTCAGATCAGGCCTGCCTATTCAAGGTTAGGTAGAAGCTGTCCTTAGGCAGTAACCAGGCCTCGCTATGAGAGGTGTGATGGCTGAAAACAGAAGACTGCTGGGTGCAAGTGATCGAAGAGATGGGGGGCCCCCAAAATGAGCGCCAGTTCTTTGCCATTTCAGTTGTCGCTCCCCCCCCCCACTCCTGTCACCCAGCTGGCAGCATGGCTTAGGGACTGAACACCCACCAAAAGATCAGAAGTGACAAGTGACACTACCCTGTGTCACTTCTGACTGCCAAGGCTTTGGGTTCACACCAGGCAATCACGACAGAATTCTGGGCCCGGCTCTGGGGCGCAGGGAGTAACTAGGCTCAGCTGTTCATTTACTAGAAAGAGACAGGACACGCATTCCATTCACAGGGAAATAGTAAAAAGTCACTTAGAAGAGTTTTCAAAGTTTCCAGAGAATGATGGACTCAGGACGTGGTCAATGTGGAAATCTCTATTTGTTAGGAGGGTTTGTTCCTCTGTTTTTTCTCTTGGGGCAGAGCAGGAGAGAAAGAAAATAGATTTGTATTCATTGAAAAAAATAAAATTGAGTTTTTAAAAATTTCACCAAAGTTGAACCTGAGAGTTTCCACAACATGCTTTGTGTTCACAGGCCTCCACAGACATGTCAAGAGCTTGGGACTTAAAAATAGAAGCCAAGAAAAGGCCAGGATATGGGGCGGCAGGTGGCACAGTGAGTAAGAGCACCAGCCCCAGAGTCGGGATGACTTGGTATCGAATCCGGGCTCAGACACTTAGCACCCACCCAGAGACACCTGGCTGTGTAACCTTGAGCAAGTTACTTAACCCCAATTACTTAGGGGCGGCCAGGTGGCTCAGCGAGTAAGAGCACTGGCTCCAGTGTCGGGATGACCTGGGATCGAATCCAGGCTCAGACACTCAGCACCACACGCAGAAATAATAATAACTGGCCATGTAACCTTGAGCAAGCTACTTAACCCCAATTGCTTAAATAAAAAAAAAAAAGAAAGAAAAGGCCAGGATATGTTTCTGTAGAGTTCTAAGGTTTGCAGAGTCCTTTACAAGCATGATCTTGATCAGTCCTTACAACAACCCTGTGACATAGGCTTTATTATTATCCCCATTTGACAGATGAGAAACTGAGGTTGACAATTCTCATCATCCCCATTTCATAAGCAAATTGATGCTTAGAGACTTGCCCGGGGCCACACTGGCAGTAAGGATCAGGGCCACCTTCAAGCCGAGGCCTCTCCTGGCTGTCTCTTATACATCAAAGGCTCATTTCTGGGAGCAGTCTGTGCAATTGGTCTCATGCCACACACACATCAGGGACCATCCATGTATTTCTCTCTTCCCAGATGGAGCTTCAAGATGGTACACCCATCTTCCCCTGCCCAGGCTGGCTGTCACAGGGCCATCTGAATAACCTCTCCCAAGGGGCTCCCCCAAGTGTGCACTGGCCTGAAGGAACATTGGGGAGTGAATTCTGGGGCTCTCTAAATTATCCCTGACACCCCTGGGAGGACTTGTCATGAGCAGGAAAACCTCTGGCCAGGCTCTGGGGGCAAGAGGATATCAGACTGAATGGTGCCCTACCACCCAGCTGACTGTCAAGGATGCAGAACCAATGGAAAACAAGGACACGCTTGATGGGCAAATATATGTGCAAGGCCCAAGTTCTGAGGAAAATAGAGTGGCCTGGGAGAGGATCAGAAGGGAAGGGCTTCCCTCCCCACTCTTACCCTGCATCTGGCCTTTGGCTCAGAACCGCGAAGGCAGGTTGAGAACATGGGAAGAGTCCTTCCTCTCCAGCCTGCTGGCCACTTCAGGCAGTCCTGGGGAGCAGCCCCACTGGCGGGGAGCTGGGGGTCAGTAGCAGAACAAGGTCTGCATCCCCTGTAGAGGCAGATTCAGGGCAGCTGTGAGAGGAAGGGAGCCCACCACAAGTCCACCAGTCTGGAAAGGTGGCCCATTGGTGGAAGCCAGTGTTTCTCAGGAATTCTGAGAAGGCTCCATAAACCTTCTCTTCATCAGCATTTGCTTGTCCGAGCTTGTGAGGGGAAGGGGCTACCCTGGACTTGAAGGTGCCCTTGTGGGAGAGCTCCTACCCTCTGCATTGTCTGGTGCAGAGGCTCCGACGGGCCTCTTCTGATCTGTTTGGTTATTGACCAGGATAAATGGGTTTCTTTTCTACCTATTATGTTCTGTGTGCCTTCATTGCAGAATACACCGCCCCCCCCCCCACTTTCCTGCTTCCTTCGCATGCGTGGTCTTCCCCTTTAGGTTATAAACTCCTTCAGTGCAGAGATTGTCTTTCTCTCAGGGCTTAGCACAGTACTTGGCACATAGTAGGTGCTTAATAAATGTTTATTGTATTGAATTGTCTGAGGGAAAGGAGTCAAGCTATGGATGTAAACATTGGGGTCCTCCTATTCGCCCCAATAACATTTGAGGAGCAGATAGACATCACTCTAGCCCAGTACCCCCTCTCTCTGAGGAAAGCAGAGTGTAGCCTCTGGCCCCTGCCCTTCAACTTCCCCTCCGGGCAGGAATTAAAGCCTCTTCTGGAGAGAAGAGACTGGGGCTGACTGGTCTACCTCTCTTTGAGCAAGACAATGACATCTCCATGCTATACACACAAGCCAGCTCTCACCACGTGGGGACTCTCACTACATATGTATTTATACATGAGAGGCAGCATGGTAAGATGGACAAGAAGCTGGTCTTGGATGCAAGGGTCCAGGTTCAAATCCTGCATCTGACACACCGGAGCCTGGGAAAGATCCAAAGCCCCTGGGTGCTCTGGCACTTGGCTCCAAGACATCATAGAGAGGATGTCAACTTCCATTGGCAGAGTTTCCTAAACCAATGAAGCCATAACTCCACTTCCTGTCTTACACACAGATATATGTGCAAATGTCTGTGTATTTATACACTGGGGAAATGTCTTTTATAGGTCACATGACTTAGGTACTAGCCAGAATTATTGGGGGAGGAGAAACAGTCAAGCGAATGCCCAAAACAAGAAAGGATTGTTCTCATTTTACAGAAAAGGAAACAGACAGAGAGGAGTCCCACTTGGTGAGTGTTGGAGACAAGCCTCCCATCTCTGACACAAATCCTACCCTACACTGCCCCTCCCATGGCTGTGTGAGTACTAATCATGTAAGCATAGCTTTGATATTCAACCGTCACAAGTCACGGGCAACACTGAGGTCATTTTCTTCAGGTACAAAAAAGAGATGTAGAGAGACATAAGTCTCTCTGGTCCTCATGGAGCTCACTGGGCAAATCTGGGATGTCTCTGTCATTATTAATTCATCCCTGCCCCCAGCATTCTCACTGCTTTGGTCAAAGGAGATACTCTCATCATGGTTCTAGGAATTAATGAGTGAATGAAAGTATGCATGAATGAATTAGGAGCATTTATTAAGCCCTAACTATGTGCCAAGCCCTGCTAAGAGCTGGAAATACAAATACAAAAATGAGATGGCCCCTCCCCTCACAGAGTTTACACTGTAATGGTAGAGACAGCCCATGTAGGGAAGTGGTGGTCAAGGAAAGGCTAAAGATGAGAAAGTCAATTAGCACAGTGTCTCCTAAGGCAGAGGAAATGGTGAATGATCACCCTTCCCAGAGCTGGAGATGGAAAGGAAGAAGGCCAGGAGGGGGGCAAGGAGTGGTGTCTGGGGTGAAGCTGAGGCAGCACCATGCTGTAAGTGCCTCCACAATGGTCCAGCTCCTCCCGGGCAGGGGCAGGGCCAACCCAAGCCTTCTCTCACCAGCGTCTGCTTTGCAGTTTCTTTTTTCTAGTAGAATCTGCTCATAATGCTAGAGAGGGAGTGGGGTGGGCAGGACTCCCATAATACACTCTCTGACTTGTCAGTTGTCCTTCTGTCCTGTCCCAAAGTCCTCCTGTCCATAGTTCTCTCTCCTGCCAGTGTTCTCTCCCTAACATATTTGTCTGACCATGCCTTGTTTGCATTAACCACTCTTTACCAAACAGAATAAAAACTCTTTCACTTAACATTCAGGTTCCCCACAGTCTGGCCTCAAACAGGCTTGTATGCCCCTGAGTACACTCTACCTTCCCACCAAAAGAGACCATTTCTGGTTCCAGCCCCTTTGCCCTTGCACCCATTGGCCCCTGGAAGGCTACAATCCTTTCACCCAACTAAATAAATCATGCAACCAGAAATACATCACAAAAATGGATTTTTTTGTCACAACAACTCATGAAGCCACCTATGAAGTCATGGAGGGCACTAGGGTGCCAATACATGTAAGGTCCCTATGAGCAGGGACCTCATGAAGGCTCATGGTTCACTGGGACATGACCTCGAGCCATTTTGCACTGGGCTCCAGCAGAAAAGTGAAAGAGGCTTCTCCATGGCACTCTGACAGCAGCCCAGGAGGGGCCAAAGGACGAGAGAAGGGGACCCAGGCAGAAGATGCAAAATGGGTCATGAGTCATAGCTGGAGGAGGAAGGGGCTGCCTCCCCACCCCATCCTTGAAGCACAATGGAGGGGTCAACCATTACAACAGATGTTCAGTCTTTCCCCTTGACCCCATCCATCAGGGAAGAGGTCCCCTTAGTTTCCTGGGCTCTAAAATCTGGGTGAACACATTCTCAAGGACTGAACACTGTACCTGAAGGCAGGGCCACTCATTCCCCTTCTGGGCATCTCTCACACAGTACCTGGTACATCCCAGGGCACAAGAGCTTGGCACAAAAAAAGTTGTTAAATGCACAAACAAGTCTTCAAGCCACGATATGACCCACAAGGAAGTGGCCCTGAGCACCCATCTCTAACAACCACAAATAATTGAAGGGCTGCTCCTTTCCAGGCCCCCTAAATAGACCCAACTAGTCAGAAGGAAATCAAGTGTGCCTCACTCACCTGGAGTAACGTCTGTACCCAAGGTATTGGGAGCACAGTTCTGCCCCTTGAGTGGCACCATCTTATTGAGAGAAAATTGATGTTAGAATGGCTACAGAGAATGAGCCAATGCAGAGAAGCAGAGAGAGCCTCACTCGGAGTCAGGACGACCTGGGCTCAAGTTCCACCATTGACACTTGCTGGTTTCAGGATAGTGGATAAATCACTCCACTTCTAGTGCCTCAGTTTCCCCAGGACACCCCTCAGAGACTGTTGAGGCCGAATGAGGAGAGCTCTGCAAACTTCAAAGAGGTGTCTCAATGTGAGCTTTTCTTTATGTAATCACTTTTTGTATATTTGGAAAATACAGACTAAGCAAAATGAAAATTAGTCTTTGGAAAATTATAATAAGAACTGGCGTTTCTATTGGCCCTTTGCAGTTGACAAAATCCCACGACAACCCTGGCAGGGAGTTGCTATGATCATCACCGCTTTACAGATGAGGAAATTGAGGCTGAAAGACCAAGAGACATAGCCAGAGTCACAAAGCTAGTAAGTGTCTGTGGCAGGATTCGAACTCAGGTCTTGCTGATAACCAGTACCAGCTAGCATCTGGGAGAAGTTGAGTGCATCAGGAAAGTGACAACAGAGACCAGACGGCATCGTGGGTAGAGAGCAGCCTCGAACTGAAGGACCCTGCCTGGGCACCAGCTCACCTCTGGAACAGCATCAAAAAGTCACATGATGTCTCAGTGCCTCAACAGCTCTGAAATGCTCCAAGATGAAAGGAAGGGCAGGGAGGCCAGGTGGCGCAGTGAGTAAGAGTGGCAGCCCCAGAGTCAGGAGATCCAGGATCGGTTCTGGCCTCGGATACAAATAACTGGCCGTGTAGCCTCGAGCAAGTTACTTAACCCCGATTGCTGCTTGGTGGAAAATGGACACAACAGCTTCTACCTCGAAGGTTGCTGGGAGGACCAAGGGAGGCCATAGATATATTGTAAAATACTTGGAGCTCCAAATAGACATGAACTATTGTGATTGTCCCTGAGGTCCTTTTCCCAGTGGCTCATCCCTCCTTTCAGGTCCTGTGACCTCGGGGAGCAGACACTTACTCACTTCTCTTATCTTTGAACTTCATCTCCTCATGTCAGATATTCCCATGATCCCTCAGTCACTCACACAGCACCCGCCCCTTTAGGACTTAGCGGCTCCTAACAATTAGTGCCTCTCTCTCTTCTTTGACTGATAGATGGATTTTTCAAAGTCTCCATTGCTTCCTGGCTCTGCCGTGATGTATTTTCAGTCCCCGGGGGCTGATGCATTTAAAGATTTAATTTACTATTTCAGCCACTCAAGCATCACTGTGGATCTCATGTCCTGCCTCATTTATTAACAGCTGTATTTTGGAAAGGGTATATTTAAACTGCTTTCTTCATCATCCAAGCTTTCGATCACTCTGCTCCCACCTACATGTCTTGTCTTTTCTCCTCCAATTTTCTCACTCCCTTCCTCGGCACTAGTCACTTACACCTCCCATCTGCTCATTTTCTTTTTCCCCACTTCCTGCTCTAGTCCACCTTATTTTTCCCAGGACCCTTGAGAGCTTCCCACCCATTAATGTCAAGTTAATCATCCTAAAACACAGGTCTGACCACGTCACTCCCCTTCTCAGAGACCTACTGTGGCTCCCCATTGCTTCAACCCTCATGTTGACATTTACAATCCAGCTCCCATTTACTCTTCTGACCCCCTTTATCTACTTTACCTTCCAGTCAAACTGACCCACTAGCTGATCTCCAGTTCAACCTTCTATCTCCCACCTCAGTGCCTTTGCACTGGCTGTCCCCCATACTTAATATGCCATCCCTCCTCATAGCCTCCTGTGGAGCCCCTTGCTTCCTTCAAGGTTCCAATCAAGGGATACTCCCTATCAAAAAATCTTCCCTGATGACCTAGAAGGGAGGGTTGTGGCCTTCCTCAAATTACTTGATGTTTACCAATTTGTGGACATGTTGTTTCTACCTGTGAAGGTAAGCCACTGGAGGGCAGGGGCTAGGTTTTTCTCTATCTCTGTATCTCCAGAACCTCTTGTGGTGCCTTGTCCATAGAAGGAACTTCACAAATACCTTTCTTGCTGCCTTTGGACCGCTCCCTACTCTCCTCCCCACCTTCTTCCTTGTTCACTCCCATGTTTTTCACACTATGCTCAAAGGCCCACTGATGCCAAGCTGACTAAGGACAAAGGCACTACTCTCACCTTCCTGTTGTTTATTGTCTTTCCTCCTTATGAGCATCTCTTCCTTCTGTGTCTTGTGCATTGTTCAGCCTAAGCAGAAGCAGGGCCAATGGACCTGCCAGGTGCCATTTATGATTTAGTGTGTTTGGTAAAGGAGGAGTGTCCAAACAGACATGCTAGGGTCCAGGCAAGCCATAGTCTGGCTTCTTGTACTATTGGATTGGCAAATTGGTGACTTTAGTGCTACTTTTTTCTAATGTGAATGCTTAAATGGCAGTATTTACCCAAAAGCCAATGTTTCCCAGCCCACCTACCTCCTTTCTCTCCACTTAACTCAGGTGAGCTGCTTGGTCTCTCGTTGGATGACGGAAACAACAGTGTGAGGGGGCAGAAATGCCCAAGCTCCAGCAACGGAGCCTCCCCTGTCCATCTCCCAGGTGCTTTGAGGATGCAAACTCCCCAGCCCGGGCCATTCGGCCCGTGTTGCTTCAGAGCTGACTTCTGTGTGACCTCGATGGATTCCTTCCCCCTCCAAAGCATCGGTCTGCAGAATAGACCAGCTCTATCAGGAGGTCCTTTGGGAATCCCATCCACTTTGGCTTGGCACATGGGAGCTTGCATATTCCCTCCCTGCACCACCCCATCTCACCATGCTGCCTACCTCCCCAAAGGGGCAGCCCCAACCCACATTCCACTAGGTCATGGAATGCCAGTCCCCTGCACCCTCCCTCCTGTCCAGGTGAGGCTCTGACACAGCCAGGGGTTCGTGAAGAGGCTTCTTGGGGAGAGTTTCCTCTCTAAGGCCCTTAGAGTCTACATCTAAATCTGAGTGTACTAGCAGAAGCCTTCCCAGCTACACATATGCCAGCATCCCTCACAAATCTCTGCTTGACTTGTGTTTTTATAGAGCGTTAAGGTTTGCAAAGAGTGTCCCCTGTGAGACAGGGGTAAAAACATTCTCATCCCCCCCTCCCGTATTAAATATAAGGATGCAGAGGCCAGCATCCTGCCCAGAGTGGGTGAGCCCACATCTCTCCAGCTCCATTGCTGCATCAGAGTTTCTGTTTTAGGGACCACTTTTTGGCAAGTACTCTGTTAGGTTGGATGTCTCTAGAGGAAGGTGACCATAATGGGGAGAGGCCTGGAGAAGATGACATGGGAGGAAGGATAGCACCATGTCCAGTTAGAATGGGGTGCTGGAAGCAACCCTGGATCGAGGATCAGAAGACCTGTATTCCCTGCCTCTGACCACCTGTGTGACTACATGAGTCACTCAACCACCTGTCAAGTGAGGGAATTAGGTTAGATGGGCTCTAAGGCCTGTTAGGATTGGTCAGACAAAATGGGTGTGTTTCATCTAGAGCAGAAAAGAAGGATCTCAGAAGGGCCTTCAGGCTTTGGAAGGGCTACTGGGTGGGAGAGGAATTCAGTGATGTGCTCTGCATGGCCCCAGAGGGAGGCTGCTCAGAAGCACCATTTGGATTCAATATAAGGAAACTCCCCCAATGGAACACCCATCCCCAAAGGTCCTGCAAGCACAGGCTGAATGACAATCCATTGGGCATGTCATCCCTAAGGTCCTTGCTCAGGCCCAGAATGACTGTTGCTGTCCCCACTGGTTCTGGGGATCTCTAAGTTGAAGGCAGCTGCCCATCATGCCCATCCCATTGAGAAACATCACCTCCAAAAACAACCCACACTGCGGTTCCAATTCAGACAGAGAGAATCCTCTTCGAGGGCACTGTCATTGCCTAGGTTAAAGGATAGGGACCAGGACACAGACCAGTGATGGCTGGAGGGAAATGCTGGAAAGCATCATTCCACATTCACATCCGACTTGAAAGGTCATGCTCCTTCCTGCCTCGAATCCTTGGGGTCCACACCACACATGCCCGACCTGTGCCAGAAGCACTTAGCTTTGTTTTTCCAGTCTCTGAGATGGAGATGACTCACTGAGCATTAGGGAAGCAAGGGGCCTCAGAGATCATCTGAGAAAACTCCAGAGAGAAGCCGCCCCAAGCAGCCTTGGTGCTCATCCAGCCCACGGAGCCTCCTTTCTGGTACCTGGGACAGCTCCGGGGGCCACTGGGAGCCAGAAGTCAAGCACAGCTAACTGACCCGTGCCTGGCTAACCCGATGAGTGACCTAACTTCCTCCTCACTGTGATACATGTCAGCCTCTCCAGAGACAAACCAAGTAACCAGAGAAGGGCCTTTAGGGATGCCTGGGGAAGAGGAGCTTTTAAAAAAAACCTCCCAATCCAGCCCCTGCCCTCAAGTGCTTAGAATTCAGAGAGAAGGACAGGTTGGGGGCGGGGGGGTGGGGGGGGACAAAACTTACTCAGTTTGGAAATCAGTAGGTTTGGCCTTCTTGGGCTCCAGGAAACGGGACTGAACTTTGACACACACACACACACACACACACACACACACACACTGGCCCAGGCCTGCACCCACCTTCTTGTGGCATCACCAGCATGCCACAGCACTGAGATCGGACACTTCGGAAAGCCCACAGGGCTGCCCCATGCCAGGAGGGCACACCCCAACCCCATGGCTCTCCCATGTTCTCTTCTGGGTGCAGAGAAGCATTTCTGGCAATAACTACTATGTTAGCCCAGCTGAGTGTCACAGCCACCCTCCACCCAACCCAGGAACACATACCAGGGCATGTGCTATGAGGGCAAGGCAGATGGAAGAGGGTGGCAAACTGATCAGAGAACTGGCCTGGGTGACAAAGAACAGTCAGGTCCTGGGGCCAAAGAACTGGAGGGGAGCTAAGAGGCAGCTCAAGCAGTCTGACCTCCCTCATTTTACAAACAAGAAAACTGAGGCCCAGAGAAGGGTTGTATGGGTGGTTAGAGGCAAGGCCAGAATTGGAACCCAGCTCCTCTCACTCCATTTCCAGCTGTTTCTCCACTGACTGCACAGCCTTCCAGAGAACCGACGGTCACTTGTCAGGCTTGGGCAAATCACTTACAATGTCTGAACCTGCTTCTTCTGTGAACTGAGGATAATAATGACAATGGCACGCCCCCTCTCTGCTTCACAGGGTCATCAAAGGTCTCAAATGAACCACACCCTGACATCGGTCGTGGAAGGTGAGGCCACCTCCCAGACAGGCTCATGTCCCTCCACTCAGTCCCCAGAGGCAAGTACAGGATGCCTAAGGAAGGGGCTGACTGCTTCCCAGCTTGGCCAAAGGAAAACCCTGGCCCATGTTTAATCATTCAAGAAACATTTATCCAGCACCTACTATGTGCCAGGAGAGATGCAAAGACAAAATAAAGAAATCCCCGTCCTCAGGGAGCTTTCAATTCTCTAACAGACGCTGGGAAAGCTACTCCTGACAATTGCTGCTGCCCCTGTAGGAGCTCTCATCACCGAAGGAAAGCAGCCCAGGAAATCCAAAACTCAAGGACAATGAATTCTCTCAAACATTCATAACCTGTGTGCTTGGAGCTCTGGCCCTGGCCAAGGTGGGCCACCATTTTGTTACTTTTTCTTCTGTCACTGAGGAATGGAATGTCTGTTCCCTGAGTGCAGGGAATGTTGAATTCTTGGTTTCTCTGCACCTCAGCATCTGTCACTCATCAAGCACTGGCTAAATGAGGGATCACAACCTAAAGTCAGTGGTCTGAGCTTTGCTATCCACATTTCATAACATGTAAAGCAGGCTGGTGCCCAAGACAGACCCAAATCCCTTGTCAAGGCTGCAGAAATTCCCAATGTTGAAACTTCTAGCCTGTCACTGACAGGTCACCGTGTCCAAGGTATACAACAAGCCCAAGCCAGGATGCCTCAAGGCAGCTTGGAAACATGAGCCTCTGGTTCCTTCAGCAAATGAGTTGTCAGCTGGTGTGAGTTAATTATAGGTGAAAACTTAACTGCAGCCTCTCCAGACATGACAAAGCCAGAGCCCAGGTGTGTTCCCATTGCCAAGGGAGCCACTGTGGAAAGTTGCAATTTCCATTGTTTCCCGAAGGTGGCAAATCTGCCAAGATTCCATTCTGGAGCCCAGGGCTTAGCCAGCCTTGATGGCAACACCTTTGCCCTTTGACAGACAGCTCAGTCAGGAATACCAAGGCTCTCTGGGGCACCAGGACATATAATTTCTATGGAAAGGATGGGCAGAGTAGGCCCAGAGAAGGAGACCACCACTTGTGTGCTGTTCATGAGAAGGATGTCTTGACTGGCCTTCCAAGAGGAGATGGCAGATTACCTGTCACCAGGAAGATACAGTCAACCTGTGAGCTACTTGCCATTGGCCACATGGCCCCTGGCCTTTAGACACCATCCAGGTCAGACCCTCATTGTACTAAGGAGGACACTGGGGGGGGGGTCCAAGAGGAGAAAGGGACCTGCCCAGCAGGTCCAGTTACAACTCAGCCCTTCTCTTGTTTCTGTGGAGGCGTTCCTAGACCCCATGCTGGGTTAAAGACCAACTTCAAGTCAGTTCTGTTGCCTTTGTGGAGCACAGCTCAAGGATCCACTCCAGAGAAGTAGGCGCAGATCTTGTTCCCTTCAGAGAGTCACTGGTTCTGCAGGAAGGGCAACTGAGTTCAATCTCACCAATGACCCTTTACTATCTAGTGGTCCTTGGCAAAATGCTTAACCAGCCTCCTGGGCCTCCATTTGCTCCTCTGAGAAGTGGAGAATCTGAACTCAATGGCCTTTGAGGTCCCTTCCCTCTGTGATCCCGTGATCCCCCACTTTCATTTCTCAGCAGCTTCTCCTCCATTCCTCTCCATCCCCCCATCCAGAGAGATCTCTGTCAAAGTCTGCCTTCAGGGCAGCCTCCCTCTTTCTCAAGAAATTTGGCATCTGGTCCACAGTCTTTCCTCTGCTCCCCAATTAGTGTTTCATCCTCAAGGGTGCCAATATGCAAGGTAATGTCCCCTCAGGCACCCCAGCCTCCTCCACTCCTCTGCCCACTTCCTTCTTCACTCCACCTCAGCCCCTGCCACCTAGAGATAGGTGGTGTCCTCGCTGTCACCATCACCCCACTCCTGGCCCCAAACTCCCGAATCCCTCCCTCAGAGCACAGCCACCTGTCCTTTCTGCCTTCTCTCTGTCTTACTTCTCCTAGCCTCTAGACTCACTCCTGCCCTCACCTCACCTTCCTCCCTTCAGACCCCATTGTTGACCAGCTGAACCAAGTATTCTTCTACGTCACCGGATCAGCTCTCCCTTGTCCTTCCATGCTGCCAGTCCTCAACCCTGGATGCCCCTGACCACCACTGTCCACCCACCATGCCACAGAAGCCACTCCAAGACCTGTCATCTCATCACAGCTGGGCCCTCATTGGCATCCTGCATAATGTTTATCCCGGCGTTCTCCACAGCAGCTGTCCCAAAGCTTCTCTCTACAGATGTCCTCACCTCCTACTTTACTGAGAAAACTGACACCATCTTCTGTGAGTGCGCACATCTCCCCTACGTCATCTCTCCCTCCTCTCCAGCTTTGGATGAAGAAGTGGCCTTTCTCTTCACCGAGGCTTCTCTCCTGGTGTCTCCCTTCTCCTCTCTCCTCCAGGAGTTTATCCAATCAACTGTCCCCCTCTCTCTCATCTCCAGTCTCTCCCTTTCATCATCGTTAACAGCAAGCATTAAAGTGCCTACTACGTACCAACTCTAGAGATGCAAAGAAAAGCAGAAACATGGTCCCTGCCTTCAAAGAGCTCACAGTCTAGTAGGAGAGACAACATGCAAATAGCCGTGTCCAAACAAGACCTATAACAATACAAATGGCGAGGCTCTCGGAGGGGAGGCACTAGCATTAGAGGGGACCAGGAAAGGCCCCTTGGAGAAGAGGGGATTTGAGCCGAGTCGTGAGGGAAGCCAGGAGGTGGAGGCAAGGGCAGGGAGCATTCCAGGAGTGGGAGCAGCCATGCAAAGACTCTAGCAGGAAATGGGGTATCTCATGCCAGGAAGAACAAAACCGCTATTCTAGGACACAGCAATGACAGTAAAGTGGAAGAAGAGAGAAACATGGAACAAGGGCAGGGTGGAAAAGGCTTTCAAAGCCAATGAGGATTTGACATTTGATCTGGAGGCAGGCACTACAGGAGCCATGAAGCTGACTGAAGGGGGAGCAGGACATGGTCAGGTCTGTGCTTTTGGAAGATCTTCGGCAGTGGAGTGGAGGAAGAACTAGAGCTAAGAGAGGCTTGAGACAGGGAGACCCTTCCCCAACACTCATGGGAGCCCAGACCTTAAAGTGGCCCCAACGTCCAGCAGGAATCCTTATTATCTACAAGATAATCAACAAACTCCTCAGCCCTGCATTGAGGGCCCTCCATTGAATCTCCCCCGCCTTCACAGTCTTATCTCATACGTTCTTCTTCTAATTATTGTGTTCTGGGCAAACAGGACTACTCATTGTTCTCTTCATTCAGCCCTCCATCTCTCCCGGGTCCACCTTCTCACATGCCATTGCTCTGACCCAGGTGCCCTCTCTCCTCTCCTCTGCCTCTCAGAATCCTTGACTTTAGGGGTCACCTCCTCCATGAAGCCCTCGCCAATGCCCCATTTGTCAATGCTTTCTCCCATACCAAATGACCTGGTGTTACTGGGCTGGCTCCAGGTTGTATATTCTGCAAACACTCCCAGAATGGAAGATCTCTGAGAGCAGGGCTGTTCCATGTTCATCTTTGTAGCTCCCTTACCTAGCACAATGCTTTGTGCTTAATAAATGTGTCCAATTGAATTGAATTGAATGTGGCATGGCTTCTAGCCCCCCCCACCTCACCACCCTAGCCACCCTCTTTGGGTCATGCAATATTCCTCCTCAACTATGGCAACCCAAACTCCACACAATCCTCCATCGGCAGGCTGATCTGAGTAGCACACAGTGGGGCCGTTGTCCGCTAACTGAGAAGCATGGACTCTGTGCCAGGCCCAGTGCTGGCCGCACTACCTCTCCTAATCCAGCCTAAGTGGACGTTGAGTATAGTGGCTGCCATGTCACACTGCTGACCCATTGGAACTTGAAGATGTCTAAAGCCATCAGATTTCTCTGGGCACAGCTTCCTTGGGATGCACTGATACCTTTTCTTTTTTGTAATTCCAAACTCTCTGTGTGTTTTTGTTAAATTTCTTCTGACTTCATTCCATAACTAAGGATATAGATTCTTTTGCCCAATTAGCTGTTCTCCCACCCCCATGTTATCTGCAAATTTAATAGCTCTGCCATCTCTCTCTTCATCTAGCGTCATCAACAAAAAAATGTTGAATAGCACAGACTCAAGCACAGATCCCTGGAGCATTCCTCTGGAGACCCCCTTCCCATTGGTATCAAACCATCAACAGCTCCTCTTTGTGATCATCATTCAACCATTTGTACATCCACCAAAATTCACCATTATCTGGCCCCTACCTCACCATCTTTTCTAGAAGAATAGCAAGAAGAACTGCCAAAAACTTTGCTGGTATCTAGGCAAGCTATATCAATGGCATTGCCCTGATCTTCCAGGCTAGTCATTCTGTCAAAAAATGCAACAAGGTTAGGTGAGCACAACCCATTCTTGGTGACATCCCACTGGTGTCACCCACTAATGATGATCCCACCAATCACCATTTCCTTTTCTAAGTACTCACAAACCATCCCTTTGGTAGCATGCTTTGAAATCTTCACAGATATCCAAGTATCATGGCTTCAAGTTTACAGACTCCATTCTCTTCCCTTTTCTGAAAATCAGGAGAGCCTTTGTCCTCCACTCCAGTTTCTGCACAATCTTCATTTCTCTGAGTTACACTGCCAAAGAGCACATATCCATAGTCTTTCAGGACCATTAACAGCTCCTTAGCAATCTCATCTACCATCTCTTTCAGTCCCCTAGGACACAGGTCATCCGGGTGGGACACTTAAGCATGTCAATGGCAACTAGGCACTCTCTTCCAATCTCTTTGGCCATCTTAGCCATAAACAAGGACCTAGCAACCATTTTTGTTCCATCTTGCCAGTCCAACAGTCATTCTCACTGACTCATATTATGAAGCATAAAGGAGAGGAGGGCAGCTCTACCCTCAAAGAGCTCACAAAAGGGGGAAGGGAAGCCTTTCTGTCCTCAGCAGCCACCCCAGGCCTCAGCTCAGTCAGCATGCATGTAGGATAAGGGTTAAAGCATCTTTAATGCTATCTCCACAGGGCTGAGGCACTCTTTGGCATTTGGTTACCTGTCCTTGTTCCATGAGTCTCTTTATAAGCTAAAGTAATAATATTTGTCACGTTGACCTCACAGGGTTGTTATGAGCTTCAGATAAAGTAGTACATAAAATGCTTTGCAAGCCTGAAAACACTCTAGAAATGCCAATGACTTGTGTATGTCTCCCTCTAGGCCAGTCAGGCTGTAGGACACACCATTGTTTGCATTTAAGCCAGTCTCTATCTCCACTGTTCTTTCCCTTTTCAGTTGCTCAATTTCCCAAAATTTCCTAACTTTTCTAGTTCAACATACTCCTCCAGGCCCCTTTTAATGAGCTCAGCTCCTTCCAAATGAGGCATCCCCTCCCCAGCCCCTGCCAGCCTTGGGTCTCATTCCTGATCCCCAAGGCTCAGCCATCACTATCAAGTCAGGTTTGCTGCCCTGGGTTAGACTTTCTAGTTCACTTCATTTGTTGCCCAGACTTTGTCCACTTGTGTATAGACATTTGAGGCCATTCCTTTTATCACTGTTTCTTTTATTGGGCTTTCTTTCCTCTGAATTAATTATCCTCACTATCTCTACTGTGTAGGTGCTGCTTTCTAGGGTGTCAGACCATGACAGATCCATGTGGGCAGCTTTCCCCTCCCCCACCCTATTCAATGTAAAACCCCCTTAATCAGATTGCTAAGACTGAGACAAAGCACAATTGTATTGGTCTTCTTTATGTGCATGGCCCATCACTCTTACATTTTAAGTTGCCTTTCAGAAATTTCAATCTTGCCCATCAGAAGGGAAATGGCTAAATAAGCTGTGGTATATGATTATAATGGGACATTATTGTGCTACAAGAAATGACAAGCAGGGTGATTTCAGAAAAAAGACCTGGACAGACTTATATGAACTGATGCGAAGTGAAGTAAACAGAACCAAGGAAACATCATACACAATAACAGCAACATTTTTCAATGAAGAACTGTGAACGACTTAACTATTCTCAGCAATACAATGTTCCAAGAAAATCCCAAAGGACTAATGATGATGAAACAGATAAATCGTCTCTAAAGAAAGAGCTGATATTGTCTGAATACGGCCTGAAGCAGCCTAGTTTTCACTTTCTTTCTTCCATGTTTCTTTTTCTTTTTATTCAAGTCTTTTTATACAAAATTACCGTATAACCTATATCTGATTGCTTCCCATTTCGGGGAGGGAGGAGGGAAGGAAGGGAAGGAAGGGAAGGATAGATAGAATTTAGAACTCAAAACTTTAAATAAAAATGTTAAAAAAATTGGGAAAAAAGAAATGTTAATCTTGTTCTCAGACACCACCTTCTTCACCACCTGTTCCCTTCCTCCGGAATCCATTTCTCTCCTCCAAAGCCCCTACCTTCCATTGGCAGCAGTGACAAAACACCACCTGGGACCACAAATTTTTCAGTTTCTGGTGCAGCACTTCACAGTCCTTGGCAAAGTTTCATTAACACCCTCCTTAACTCCACATAGACAAATAACATACTGGGAAAGGACTGGAAAATGTTCTCACTGTGTAGACATAGACAAAAGCAGGTTGTGTCTATGAATCCCAAGTCACTGCCCCTCTCTGGGCCTCAGCAAGATGGGGGATATATTAATTAGATGGTCTCTAATGTCCCTCTACATTCCAAAGCTAGGATTCAGTGGGCACTGGGGGCATTTTCTGACACTTTCTTCCCCTTCTGACTTTAACATCCACTTAACTTCTCATAACAAGATTGGTGCTTTGGAGCTAAAAGGGACTGAGGAGTCACCTAACCCAGCCCTCTTGTTTTTACCAAGAATGGAACATGGAGTGCCCAGAGACATCAAGTGTCTTTCCCATGGCCACACAGCTATCAAGAGGAAGATGTGATAATCTGAACCCAGGGCCACTAGCTCCAAAGCCAAGGTTTCCCCACTGTTCAGTGTTGCTTCCCCTCCCTCTTCTTGAACTTATCTGACTTGTGCTTTGTAGCTCTTTGAATTGGACTAGCTTGAAACACTTTTGCTCCCAAAGGGACCTGAGCTGGCCCTTCCATGGAAGGGCCCCTTTGGAGCCCCTGGCTCTAAACCCTGGCTGTTTGGGCAATGGATGATGCACACCCGCCCTTCCCAACAGGTGGTCAAATGGAAGGCAAAGCTGTATTCCATATGTCAGTTTTAGTAAGTCATTTACACCAAGCAGGAATATAAATTGACAATTAAAAATGAAATCTCCAGCATCATCCCTTGGGCTAACCCATGGTATTTTTGAAGAAACCAGCAGGAAGTTAGATTTGGGGCTGGGTCTTGCTCTCTGTCATTCCTCTATTCCAGAGTTTTTATCCCATGTTTCCATCTTACCTGCTGAGTAATTAATCAGAGATGGCTGGCCCTGCTTGCAGGCTGTTTGGTCCCCTGAGTGCAGCTGCACATATCTGGCAAGGCCAGAGGCTTGTTAGGAAGCGATCCTTTACTGCCCTCCCAAACTAAAGGCAAAGAACATGGCAGAAGCAATGGCAAAAGGGAGTTTGGACCAAGAACCTCCCCCAAACACTGGAGCCTTGGAATTCAAAGGGGAAAAGGAAAAAATCATGCTGGGTACCTGAGGGAGGAGTTATTCCCAGAAGCCATGACAATAGACCAAAAACAAGAGGCCATCTAGAGAGGAGCACAGTGGGGAGAGGGGTCTGGGGCAAAGACTTCCAGCTGATCTGTTTGTCTCCCACAGACATGGCCAGAACCCAGTGTGTAGCCAATTAAACTTGTTACCTGTGAGATTTGAAGTCACCTCACCCCCACAGTTTCCTCATTTGTAAAAAGTGAGGAGGGGACTCAATGGCCTCTGAAGTCCCTCCTGCCTATAAATCTTTAATCCTATGAGCCATTCACCTCTCTACAAATGCATGCTGGCAATTCTGTGTGTAGGAGACATCAGTTTCAGACTGGTTCCCATTAGCTGTGGCCCTGATACAAGTGGACTGGCCTTAAGTCACCCCATGGGGCTAGGTTAGATCCAGATCCATACTTCCCAAACTGTGTGTCTAGGGCCACATACTGTGCCAGCAATCAGCTCCTAGCTGGCTTTTCCCCATCCCTCAGGCTCCTCTGCTATGGAAACAGCCAGCAAGGCTGTCCAGTGCTGCCCCAAGCTCAGAATCTTCCTCCCATCCCCCAGTTCAGCATATGTCCTTCCACACATTGAAACCAGAGATTCTGGCTGAGCTTGGGTAAGTAGCATCTAGGGTGCCACTTCTGTGCCTCTCTAGTCCAGAAGCCATTAGACAGCTCTCCTTTATTCTTAACTACATTTTATACTTTACTGGACCCATGACTTCATCACTGCTGGAATGTCCTCCAATGGTCCACATCCAGATCATACCCTGCTTTCTCATATTGAATAACTCTTGGCCATGTCATCCTGCCCTGTCAAATATCCACAGGGGCTCCTCATGCATCCCTAAATGCTGGAGGGCTTCCTTCAAAGCTCCAGATATTTCAAAGGATGGGGTGGGATGGGATGGGATGGGATGGGGTGGGATGGGATGGGATGAGGTGGGATGGGATGGGATGGGATGGGATGAGGTGGGATGGGATGGGATGGGATGGGATAGGATGGTGTAGGATGAGATGTGGTGGGATGGGATGGGACGGGATGATATAGGATGAGATGGAGTGGGATGGGATGGGATAGGATGGGATGGGATAGGATGGGATGGGGTGGGATGGGGTGGGATGGGATGGGATAGGCAAGAATAGGATGGGATGGAAAAGTATTTTATCAAGAATGCCAAGTCCTGGACTGATCACTAAGTAGGGATTCAAAGAGAAAGTTGCAGTTTCTACTCTCAAGGAGCTCACATTCTAGACAGACTCAGAGGAGGGTTCCTCCTCAGGAAAGAGAGAAAGACCATTCATTGGCTCACAGGTACCAAAGCATGGTAGATGACAAAGGTCATGTGTCCTTAGGGTCACACCCAGCTATTCATTGGTTATCCTTGGTTTCTCTCATCTGAAAAAGGAAAAAGTTGGGCTAGACAACCTCAGGGATGCCTTCTAGCTCTAGCCTGTGACCCTTGCTCCAGCTACAGGACTCACATAGCATATTTCATTTTACACTTTTCAACGACTTCTTCTCCCTCTTACAGCCATATATATGGCAAGGTGGATCAAGGTAGTCTGGAACAGCCTCCCACCCACTGTCGAGCAGAGCTCTGCAGGCCCCTCCATTCCATATTCAATGGCTACTGAGGGCACTTTTCTTTCTTTTTTTTAAAGCAATCGGGGTTAAGTAACTTGCTCAAGGTTACATGGCCAGGTGTTTCTGGGTGGTGAGGGCACTTTTCAAGCAGTGGCATTTGCTAGAGGGGAAACCACAAAGGGACATTTTTAAATTCTGAAGCATCCCTGCCCTTTCCAATTCAGAGGGAGATGGATCATATTCCATTCCTGCTAGGTGGGAGAAGAGTATAGCTTGTGTGGGACAATTCCAAAAATTACCAAGAGACTTCAGGAATGAAGATCTTCTCTCCCCCCCCCCCATTTTCTACTTCCTTCTTTCATCCTGCTGCCCCCACTCTTCAGCTCAAACCCAGGGAGCCCTTTTCTTCCTGTCTTGCTTCTGCACGGCCATCCCGGGCCAGAGTTTTTTCAAGTCTAAATAAAGTTCACGTTATGCTGGCTGGGCCTTTTTAGCATTTTCTTCCTTTAGGTTCCTTCAGTCTTTCCCCATCAGATACTTCATGGTGAGACAAAGTGACATTTAACAGTCACTTAAAATGCTGAAAACACACACACACACACACACACACACACACACACACACACACTCCATAGTCCCCATCTCCTGGGAAGAAACTGAAAGCCTAAACTCTCTGACCATGCCAATTTCTTCACTGTGGTACTTGTCTGGGTCCCAGATGTTCAGGCTAGTCAATTAAGCTGGGGAGCCCCAGGCCTGAAGAAGCCCCTGGGACACACTACAGCAGCAGGTTTAACAATCATCCCGTTCAGTCCCCAGTCCCCACCTCCACCATTCCCTTCCTAGACGCCTGGCAACCTCTACCCCTATGTACTGTCCAGAGGCAAGAAAGGATTTCTGCCTACTTCCTTCGGGGCTAGCTAACCATGACCCCGGCCCTGCCTCAGGCTCGCCTCATAAGAACCTTGGACAGCGCCCATGGCCCTCTGCGCTACACAGGTCCCAGCTGGAGTTTCCTCTGCCCTCCCCACTAAGGCGCCAAGAGCCACAGGAGAACGTTCGTAGCCCCTGGAAGAGGCAACAAAGAGAATGGGCCGAGAAGCCGGATTTCTGGGTTGGGAGTCCATGGGTCTGCCTGACACCCAAAAAATACAGGCTTCCTCCCTGGAGCGTCCCCGACGGCGGCCGGAACTAAAGGTTTGGAACCCCACCCAGCCCCGGCTAAAGGCCCTGACTTGGACTAAGAATGCCTCCACTACCCTGACCCGGACCTGGACCCGGACCCGGATCACTCCAGCCCAGACCGTAGCTCCTTCGGAGGGCACTGGACTGGAAGAAGCTGGACAGAGGCAGCCTCCGCAGGCGCCCGCCCTCGAGGTGCGGAAGAACTTACCGGGGCCAGGCCGAGGGCCGCCGCCAGGAGGGTGTCCTGGGGCGGGCAGCGGGGGCGGCGGCGGCGCCGCGGGCATGGCGAGACCCTTCCCTGCACGGGGGGCTGCTCGGGCTGAAAGGCTGATGCTAGGCAGGGGGCGCGGAGGCGCCAGTCAGGCGGGAGAGCTTCAGGAGGATGCCTAAGTGAGTGAGGAGGCGGCGACGGCCTCGGACCGAGAAACTGGCCTCGTCCAGGGTATGGGTGGAGGAGGATGCGCTGAGCCTCCTTGCCTCCTGGCAGCCCAAGGGCCAGCGAGTTCTTCTTTCTCCTCCTCCTCCTCTTCCTCTTCCCCCTGCCTCTCCTCCTCCTCCTTCTCTGACGGCTCCGCCCGCCGGGAGCACAGCCCTCGGGCCGCGGGAGTGGCTCTTAGCAACGGCACCGGCGGCAATCGCCAAGGCTCCCTCCTCCTCTCTCCTCTCCCTCCTCTTCTCTGCTCCTGCTTCTCTCTCTCCTCGCTCCTCCCCGAGTCCTCCCGCCCGCCCGCGGCGTTTCCTTGGATGGGGGCGATTGAGGTCCGGCCCCGCCCTGGGCTGGGACTTCCACCCCCACCCCCGCCACACACTCCCACTTCCCAACCTCCGACGACCCTGACACCTGGGACACCAACCCACAACCCCTCCAAGCCCCAGATCTCCAACGACTGGGACAGCGGGGAGATCAAGTCCACCCCCTCCAACTCTCAGGGCCCCCCACGCCCACCTCCCAACGACCTGGGCATCTGGTAGATGTCTCCCCCCGTCCCCAATACTTGGGTTACCTCACCCCCACCCCACGGCCGGGCACAGGGCGATCCCTGGGGAACCACTTCTCCCCTTGCCCAGTCCTTAACCCCACCCCGCTAGACGCCCTAGCAGTCGGCATACCGCCCGGCGCCCCTACGCCAGCGTTAAGGGTGGCTACAAGTAGGGAGACCACCCCCCTCCCCTTCGATCAGGACACCGGGGCTACAACAGAGAGACTGTTCGGACTCAGACACACACGCCCTAAACACTAGTGTAACCACGGCCACAAGACGCACACCCCTCCCAGCTCCGTGACCCAGACATCGGCTGCACCAAGGAGCCCACCCACCCACGCACGAACACAAGCGCGCATGCACACACCGCAGATCCCGATGGAACTGAAGTTCCATTTCTCCCCTCACATCCCAGATGCCAGTGTCCCCTTCTTGAGATCTCCAAACTCCCGTGGGCAGCAAAAGGGGGAGGGAGGAGGGGAGGGCCAGATGACCAGCTGCCTGCAGTGGACACTTGACCCAGCCTCTCAGTGGCCCTTTCTCTCCATTTCCTTCAGCAAAAACAGAAAAGAAATCTCCCTTTGCTTTCGTTGCTGCCTTCTCTAGCCGGGGTCCCCTTCCTCGGCCTCTTTACCCTTCTCCTTGCCTCTGTCTCTTTCACACAAGCTGGCACCATTCCACTAGGACACAGGGGTCTCTCCTCCATTCCTCCAGACTGCTTTGCTCCCACCTCAAGGAAGCTTCATCCTCCCAGGCCTTGAGACACAGGTGCACCCCAATCTTGACTCAATCCAGCTTAATCCTCCCCTATTCACCTGACCTCCTTGAAAGCACTGGGGACAGACTTTCAATTTTCCTTCTAACTCCATGATTTTCTCCATATTCGTCACTCGTCCTGCCTTGGCTGCCTCACATGGGTAGGGCTCTGAAGCCAAGACCAGTCCAGAAAGCCAAGGGGAACCGAGTGATGGCAAGTCATGAAAAGTTCTGCCCTCAGCTGTCAAGAGACATCCAGGACAAGAAGGCAGGAAATCTCGGATGGGCAGCCGTCTCCACAGGTGGAAGGATGGGCAGTGCTCAGCATGAAGATTCTGCTCAGAAACAGCCCAAGACAGATCTTGGGAAGGCAACAACTCTGCTCTTAGTGCCACTGAGTCAGGGAGAGGGGCACTAGAGGGATTTCAAGAGGCAAAGGGGAAAAGGGAGAGAACTCTGCAAAGTCTACCACCATGATGGGAGAGGGAATGGAAGGTGTGAGGAACAGCAGGTTGACCTGTTTGGCTGGACCTTAGAGTGTGTCCAGGGAAATAATGAAGTCAATTCCGTCAGTCTTGCTGTTCAGTCCCGTCCGACTTTTGTTCATGAAGTTTTCTTGACAAAGCTACTGGAATGGTTCTCCACTGCACCCCCATTTTACAGATGAGGAACTGAAGCAAACAGGTCTAAGTAACTTGCCCAGGGTCACACAGCTAGTAAGTGCCTGAGACTGCATTTGAACTCAGATCTTCCTGAGTCCTCGTCCAGCACTCTATTACACTACCTAGTGTCAACCAGACCAAACTGGCCTCTAACCTGTGGATGACTGGAGCTGAACAGAGACAAGAGAGTCAGGAATCAAACAGAAGTTTAATTTCCACATGTGTCAGGGGCCTGGGCCCAGTGCGGAGGACTCAAGGCAGTGTGGGGAGATCTCAATACTTCTACCAATGACTGAACAATGAGCAGTAACCCTTACAAGGGGGGTAACAGCAAAAATGAGACAAGTTTGACTCATGGCCAGAACATGGGTACCACAGGTGCTACTCTGAGCTCAGAGAATAGCTGGTGCTGGTCAAAGCAATACAATAGTTATATCTTTTTTCCAGAGGGTGGGATCATCCAAATGGTGACCTCAAGGGATTGTTGTTATGTCAAGCTCAGGACACAGTCTGCTTACTGAGGCTTAGCTCTGGAAAACAGAGCGTCTCCTAATATCTTGACATTTCCCCCTTTTGGCCAAAGGGAGGGGTCTGAATGAACCCCTCCCCTTCTGGCCAGTAAAGGAGAGGCAAGTATAAGCCAAGATGCCACAAAAGACTAGTTGATCCAGGATGAGCATTTTTACTCTAGGAGATCAGTTTCTTGAGGAATTCTACTGAGGAAGTATGTTCCAGGTATCATCGCTAGCCATTGTCTGCTTGCAAGCAGAAGGAGGGGCAAGAATGTAGAAAGAAAATACTGACACATGCTTGAATCGGGGCCTTGGTGGCTGGGCACATAACAAAAGAGAAGAGGAGAAAAAACTGGGCCAGTATACTCAGCCCTCATCCAGAATCTGGGGACAGGTCTCTCATCTGGATGTTGGCTGCGTCTAGGTCCCTCCTAGATGAACCTTGAGGTACCTGGAGGGTTCTGCCATCTACTCAGGAGCAGGAGCTTTCTTCAGATAATCCAGGAGTCTACACCCACAAGTCTGGCCACTGTGGAATACTCAGAAGGACCTGGTAGGGGCCCTTAGAAACAATGATTGAATGATCAGTACAGGGCCAGTTTTCCGATAAGAAAACTCCTTGCATCAATCTTTGGATGTGAGCTTCTAGTCCACATAATATAGGTCCTTAAGTTAAGAGTTTCTAAATGACACATAGAGATGATCTAGTTTCCCAGCCACACAGGACTAGGTTCAAACAATGCAATAAAGTTTTTCTCAAAGTTCCCATGAATACATAATTACATTAAGTCAGGTACAGATCAAACTACTTTAGGGTCTCACAATGGACTAGTTCTGAGAAGGGAGATTTCCACATCACCAAGGTAACCAAGAAAGCTTAAACATGACTAAAATCAAGTCTCCTTGTATTCTAGTGACCCAGGTTCTGCGATGGAGTAAATAAGGAAAGTGGGGCATCTGTGAGGAGAGAAGATGGAAGCAGGAAAGTGGGGGAGGTTTATGGGCAACAGAAAACACTGAGTCAGCTTTCCAAAAATGCCTGCTCTTTTCTGGGTCTAAGTTAGGCACTTGGGGAAGCTGCTTTCCCTCCACTGAAATGCCACTCTCGTGGTACCTCCCTGCCCCAGACCCCTCCAATGCCTCAGTGAGAACAGTCTTTGGCAGGTTCAACACAAGACTGCATAAACTTCAAGGATGGGCTGGGTGATGGAGCACCAGCTGAGTTCAATCCAGAAAAGTTCGTTACCAGGTGATCAGTCTGGGGAATGGAGGTTCTGTGCCACAGAACCTAGGGAAACGGCCTTCGTACAAGGGGTAAGGAGAAACTAGTGTCTCATGGATGGAATCATGGTTCTTTTGAGGCACTTGAGTTAGTTACAACTTTCAGGCCACTAGGACAGTTTTGAGAGGTTCCTCAAATTCCAGGACCAGCAGCACCACCCTGAAGGATCTGAGCTCACAATTTGGGGAAAAGACTCCAAAAGGCCACATTCTCTTTGGCTCATTGTTGTCTCTCCTCAAAACCCAGCTTCAGACCCCTGCAGGTCCCTAAATGTGAGGTTACATAAATGTCGGTAGCAGGGTCCCCAGCTCCCATACATCTATGGTAAAACACACAGCGCACAGCACACAGGCAATCCCCACAATTCTCCTTCCTCTCCAGTAGGGCCCACTCTTATATCTGAGTCCTAGATTCCCTTTGCCTTAACACCATCCCATGGCTGAGCCTCCCTTCCAGAGAGAATTGAACTTGGGAGTGTAAGACAATTAAATGATATTATGGAGAATCCTTAGTTCTACTGTACCAAGTCTTTTGACATTTTTTCTAGACTTATAGTATGACCCTGTGGGGTCTCAGTTTCCTTTT
>NW_027185761.1:76481825-76485143 GCF_028583685.1 Petaurus breviceps papuanus | reverse complement strand
TGCCTGAAGGGAATGCAGGCACTAGGCATACAAAGACAGAAGTAAAAAAGTGCCTGACATCAAGAAGCTTACATTCTAACAGGAGAGACAATGTGTGTGTCTAAGTAAATACAGGACATATACAAAGTAGATCTAAGGTAACCTTGGGTTGAAGAGAGGCACTAGCAGCTGGGAAATAGTAGTGGGGAGAGGAAGGGTCAGGAAAGTTGTCCTATAGACTGTCATAAGACAAAAAGTATTAGACCTCGAAGGGCCCATTGAGGTCAGCTAGTCTAACCCCAATCAGTCAATCAGTGGTTGCTTGTGGGGAGAGCATGGGCAGATTTCAGTTCTGTCTTTATAACCCCAATGCCTGGAACATATTATATATTTCAAGATGTTTGCTGAATGGAACTAAATTCCATTTGTGGGTGAGGGCACTGATGCCCAGAGAATTAAAAGGATTCATCCATGGGTATAAAGGCAAGAGGAGAGTCAAAAAGAGAATCCAGGTGTCCTGGGTGTCAATCATTGGTAAGTTTGGAGAAAGCCATTTGAATTGAATGATGAGGCTGGCAGTCAGACTGGGGGATGTTAAAGAGTGAGAGGAAGGGAAAAGATGTGGGATAGCAGCTAGTGGGGGTGGAAGGAACAAGTGAAAGTTCGGTGAGGATGGCAGAGGCATGGTCATGTCTTGCAGGCAGTAGGAAAGAAGCCAGTCAGGAGGGAGAGACTGAAGCTATTCTCTGAAGACTTTCCCAGCTCCAACAACCCATGATTCTCAGCTCCTCCCTCCACTCTGACACCAGATTCTGACTACAGTGGGTTGGGGTCAGTTAGGCAAGGGGACTCACCATGAAACCAGCCATGATGCGCCGTGGTACCACAATAAACTCATGTGGAAGGTTTGGAGAAGTCACCAAAGCTCAGAGATGCCCAATCTGGGGCTGACAGCAACCCCTGCTCTCCCTCCCTCTCTCCCTTGTGTTCCTAAGACCTCTGCTTAGACCTGCTGTGTACCTTGCAGGGCTGTTGTGGGGAAAGCACTCCACAAACTTGAAAGTGCCACAGAAATTGCTGTGTTATCATTATTCTCCCATCAGTACAAGTGATCAAAAGTGCTCATGGGAGAACAGTAACCAAAAGTTGGCTTGTGTGGCATGATCTGAAGAATCTGGGTTAAATGCGCTGCAGCTTTCCCTGGATACAGAATCCTGTTTTAAGTGCATCTGCTTATTTCTAGTGTCTGCTGGAGGTGCCATCTGGCCTTCTTCTGATGCCCAGAAATCTGTCACTTTGAGTGGAATGCTCAAGAGCACAGTAAGGATTTCCACAACGCAGCAGCCCAAGCACACTGGTTCAATGAGGTGGCCTCAGGGAGAGCTTCTTGTCCACAGACACTTCCCAACTCTCCAGGGGGCTGAAAACTCCCTATGTCCTGAATCCCAGGATCCTTCAGGCCAGCACATCCCAAAGGAAGCTGCTGGAGGCCCCTTGCCTCGGCTCTGACTGGACAACCCACACTAAGGGTTTCTGTCTAGGCTGGGAAGCCAGACAGCTACTCTCCTCCATTTATAGGGTCAGAGTTGAAGTCTCCAGATTCTTCTGTGACTCCAGGAGAGAACACTGAATAATATCGGGCTTCCCAGGGAGAGTCCCCTGCAAGAGAAAATTTCTCATCCTTCTCAAATTATCTTCTATTGACTTTTCTGTGCCCATGTTCCATCCTCCCTGTAGAATGGAAGGTCCTGGAGACCAGGGACTAAAATGTTCCTTTTGTCTTTGTACCCCCAGGACCCTGCATGCAGTAGGCACCTAATCAATGCTTGTTGGATTGAGCTGGATGCTCCTTTCCTAACTAGATTCTCTTTCAAACAGCTCCCCTGTGCCTCAACTCTATACTGACTCCCTGCTGTCTCCATGCTGACAGCATTCTCACACTCACACTCCAAGTTATTCCGGGATGCTGAGGACAGACTCACTGAGGGCAGCTCCAGGATCTCTCACTATGTCTTCATTGCCTTGAGCTCAGGGTCCCTTGAAACCTGATAATTTCTTACATATGAAAGTACTAATACAAACTTCTGACTCACAGTAAGAGGAGGGTTATTTCTTCATACACATCCACCTCTGCCCCTTGTACAGGTGGCCCGAAGGTCTGTCCCAGATCTCAATCTATGATCGTGTGTGTGTGTGTGTGTATCTATATATAGATATATGGTTATAAATAGTACCAGGTGACATGGGATGAGTGCGACAGGCAGCAAAGGACATCATAAATGGGTAGAAAAAGGGGGTTTAATTTGAACAATTGCCATGGAAACCATGAATAGAAACCCAGCTCTGGTTTCCTTACACTCAGTTAGATCTGGGGGGTTGGAGTGGGGGGTGCTACTCCCCAGTGTTCTCAGTCTCACTCTTGGAAGCAGATTGATTTGGTTCCTTCCCTGCCTGTTCTCTCCCTGTAAGTGGCCAGATCCAAGGTGGTGGCTCAGATCCACACCTCATCATATGCTGCTTGCCATCACTGGGGCAGAGAGTACCCAGGTCAAAGGTGGTCTACATCCCCATTCACAAGATGGAACCAAAGTCCTAAATTCAATGTCACGGGGCGGGGGGCAGGGGGGTGTTTATTCATTCAATAAAAAGACATCTTCTTGACAATGTGAAATATCTCATTGGAAAAACCACTGACCTGGAAAACGGATCCAGGAGAGATAATTCAAAAATTACTGGACTACCTGAAAGCCATGATCAAAAAAAGAGCCTAGATTTTTTCTTTCAAGAAATTAACAAGGAAAACTGTCCTGATATTCTAGAACCAGAGTGTAAAATAGAAATTAAAAGAATCCACTGTTTACTTCTTGAAAGAGATCCCAAAAGAAAAACTCCTAGGAATATTGTAGTCAAATTCCAGAGTTCCCAGGTCAAGGAGAAAATATTGCAAGCATCCAGAAAGAAACAATTTGAGTATTGTGGAAACACAATCAGGATGACACAAAATCTAGCAGCTTCTACATTAAGGGATCAGAAGGCTTGGAATATGATATTCTGGAGGTCCAAGGAGTTAGGATTAAAACTAAGAATCATCTATCCAGCAAAACTGAGTACAATGCTTCAAGGAGAAAATGGATATTCAATGAAATAGAAAACTTTCAAGCATTCTTGATGAAAAGACCAGGGCTGAATAGAAAATCTGACTCTCAAATACAAGAATCAAGAGAAGCATGAAAAGGTAAACAGGAAAGAGAAATTGTAAGGGACTTGTTAAAGTTGAACTGTTTACATTTCTATGGAAAGATGATATTTGTAGCTCATGAGACCTTTCTCAGTATTAAG
>NW_027185761.1:76466787-76481725 GCF_028583685.1 Petaurus breviceps papuanus | reverse complement strand
GAGAGAGAGAGAGAGAGAGAGAGAGAGAGAGAGAGAGAGAGATGGCTGGCACAGGGTGAGTTAAATATGAAGGTATGATATCTAAAAAATAAAATTAAGGGTTGAGAAAGGAATATAGTGGGAGAAGGAGAAAGGGAGAGATAGAATGGAGTAAATTATCTCACATAAAAGATGCAAGAAAAAGGTTTTACAATGGAAGGAAAGAGGGGAGAGGGGAAAGGGAATGAGTGAACCGTATTCTCATCAGACTTGGCTTAAGGAAGGAATAATATACACACTCAATTGGGTTTCTAACCCTACAGGAGAGTAGGAGGGAAGGGGGTAAGAGGGAGGATGACAGAAAGGAGGGCAGATTGGGGGAGAGGGCAGTCAGAAGACACTTTTGAAAGGGACAAGGACAAAGGAGAAAATGGAATAAATGGGGGGAATAGGATGGAGGGAAATACAGTTAGTCTTTCACAACTTGGCTATTATGGACATGGTTTGCATAACTACACATGTATAACCTACATTGATTTTTTTATCTTCTCAATGAGGGTGGGTGGGAAGGGAAGAAGGGAGAGAATTTGGAACTCAAAGTTTTAAAAACAAATATTTAAAACTGTTATTACATGCAACTGGGAAATAAGATATACAGGCAATGGGGTATAGAAATCCATCTTGCCCTACAAGAAAGTAAAGGGGAAGGGGATAAGAGAAGAGTGGAGTGGGGTGATAGAAGGGAGGGCAGGCTGGGGGAAGGGGTAATCAGAATGTAAGCCATCTTGGGGTGGGGGAGGGGAGAGTTGAGGAGAAAATTTGGAATTCAAATTCTTATGAAAATGTATGTTGAAAAGTAAAAATAAATAGACATTTTTTTAATTGGAAAAGGAAAAAAGGTCCCAAAGGCCAAAACCAGAAGCAATTGTACAATGGTCAATTTAGGCTGGAGGTCAGGAAAACCTCTCTGGAATGTGTGCTGTCCAAAGGCACAACAGGGGCTGTTAAGGGAGTTGGGTTTGGAAACTGGATGACCATCTGTCCAGTGTGTGATGGTAGAGATTCTTTAGGGAGTTTGGGTTGGACCAGATGGCTGCTGAGGTCCCTCTCAACTCTTGAAATTCCATGGTTCCATCATTTACAATTCAATTGGCTTTGGAACATTTCATAAGTAACATCTTTCTCTGTGTCAAATATAGATTACACAAATTTCAAAAGTTTAGGTGCTGAGTGACCAGAAAAGAAAAAAGTGTGGATAGGTCTCAGAAGCCTACAAGATGGCAGCAAACCAATAACATTTGAATGCAACAGGGGAGGGGAGGGGAGAGGCTCAGGAGGTGGAGAGGGATTCTTCTCCAAGAGTCTGTCTCTCAAACTTCCTCTGTTATCAACCACTGCTTCCACCTCCAGTGTAATCTTGTGCCAACTCTGGCTGGTAGGGGCACTTCTAGGGGCTCTATTGACCTTTCCAAGTTCATGTGACCTGGCCAATTCCACCTCTGGAGTCCTGTTCACCTGAAATCAGAAAAGAACAAGCCCCAAGGCACCAAGTGGTCACACCACATGGCATCTGGGTGGGGAGATGGAGCTTGGGAACTAAGCTAGGTACTCACCAAAGGTCTTCCTCACTCACTGCCAGCAAGGAAAAGAGCGGAGAGGCCCGTAGAGGGAAGGTCTCACTTGTGAGTCCTCAGCCTCTCTGGCTACTCAGACAACCAGAAGACTTGCCATGGTCAGAAGGAGGTTCACCAGGCCTCCTCACCTGGTTGGACTGGAAGCAGGAAGAGAATACTTACACCTGTTCCTAGGACTGAAGCTTCAAGGACTGTCCTGCTCTTCCCACACTGGCCACTTCCTCCTGTCAGTTATGATGTTATCAATTTTCCTAGCTTCCAAGATCTAGACCTAATGGGGCTAACAAGGTCAGGCTTGGATTTAACTTGATAAGAACTCCTTGTTTTCATATGCCTTGGGCCTGGTATTCTCTGTTCACTGGCCCAAGAAGCAGTAGTCATTCTCTGAGTGGGCTGTACTAGAAGAACAGGCACCTGAAACTCTGTGAACAAGGTGGGCCCCCTCAGCCTTAGAAATGCACCATGGCTGATAAACACAAGACCATGCAGGCATTTCAACAACAAAGAAAAAAACAGTATAAAGAAATACATATGAACATACCTGCTTTTTCATTCTAACCACACAGATTCCTAACTGAAAACATGCAGATAAACAAACAAAAAAGCCCACGCATAAAGAAGGTATAGCATAAAGAAATCCATTAGCAGGAAACTTAGTGAGAAATGTTTGTTTTTAAACTTACTGCATGGCACAGTGACCTCACAGCCAGGAGTGCCCTGGCTCAAGACCTGCCTCAGACTCCCTCAGCTGTGCCATCCCAGAAGAGCACCTGGACCATTCTGTGCTCCAGCAAATCTCTCACACAATAAAACTCAGAGAAGAGACCTTCCTGGGGAATTCCCTCGGGCATGCAAGCCCAGGTCCTCTCTCTGCCCTGTCCCCACGAATAGTGGCTAGCAGGCTTCTAGCCGAGAGCAGGAGCTGGGCTGGCCTCTCCAACACACTGGCCCACACTCCTTGAGCAGAAAAGCAGAGACAGAGACGCTCTCTCGGTAACCATGGAGAAAACAAAAATAGGCATTCTCACACCTACTGTGTGCGTGCCAGACACCACACTAAACACTTCACAAACACGTCATCTGGTCCTCACAACAACCTTTCTAGATGTTCCCTATTTTACTATAGAGATAATGGAGACAAAGCAGGTCAAGTGACTGGCTCAGGGTCACACAGCTGGTAAGTGTCAAAAGTCAGGCCCGGGGCAGGACATCCCAGAGTGGGGAGGGGGAGAGAGAAAAGAGCTCTCCACGGGACAGCGACGGCACCAGGAGCAGACACCTCTGCGCTGCCTAGGAAGCGGCCTCGGGATCTCCTGCAGCTCTGAGGGTCTGGGGCTCTTCTTCCTGAGCAGCAGCTCTCACTTCCCCAGCTGATGGTAGAGAGGAGGACGTGGAAGGGGCTGCTCTAGGGCCCACCCAACATGCACTAACACAGGGTCTGCTTAAAGGCGACCAAGGAAGGAAGCATACCACCACCCGCCTGCTCCACTCTGGGCAGCTCTCACCGGCAGGAGGCCTTCTGACCTCAAGCAGAAATTGGCCTCTTTTCCACTCCCTCCTTCCCCCCTTGCTCTGGGTTCTCCCCTTGGGGACCAAATGGAACAAGAAGAATCCTCCTCCAGGGAGAGCCCTTCCCATCCTGGAAGTCAGCTCCCAGAATTGAAGGCAGCTGAGCATTTGCTTATAGGAAATAAAAAGTCTTGGAATACTTACTTGCTCGTTCACCCAGATGTTTCCCAAGGAAACAGTCCGTGGGGTTGGGGGTCAGCCAGCCCCTGGGCTTCCCTCTGCCCCTCTTAAGAAAGCCCCAAGGCTTCCCATCAAGAATGAACAAAAGAGACAAGAGGAAGGAAACTTTCTTTGCCATCTCAAGGCGTCTGTTCCTGTAGTTTCATCACCTTGAATAGGAGCCCTTTCAGGCCTCAAGTCTCCCTTCCCAGGTTCTAAATGTAAAACCACATGGAACAACTGACCCCAAGTCTATTGAGCACCAGGGCAGAATTTTCAAAGCTTGCACATTTCTCTGCTTATGAGATGGGAGACGGGGGAGGAGGAGAACTATGATCTAGTTCTGTGAAGAGGGGCAATGCTGGGAAACACCAGTGACCCGAATGGAGGGCCTGCTGCTCCAGGAGAGCCCCTGGGGCCCAGTGGCAGCACCCCATCATCTGCAGCTAAGTTATGGAGTCTTCAAGCTGGAAAGAGCCCCAGGGATCATCTCTTCTCCCATCAATAGCTGAGGAGGCCCAGGCTGTGGGAAGCACTCAGGACCTTTGCTTCTGCATATCTACTGAGTGGGATGGCTAAAGGGGGCAGAAAAGCACAAGGAATGCAGTAGGGCTAAGGGCAAAGGCAAACTCAGACACGCCCCTCCTCTATCTGGCCAGCTGCTGGCCATATCTCCCTAGACACACATCTCCCACCATCACATCACTCCTCTGAGTCAAGGCACTGGGCCTCCAGAAGGCCCTTCCTCTGAGCCCAGTCACTCCCTTTACTGGCCCTTATTGCTTTCACCCTACTGTGCCCTTTATTAGAATGATCCACAAACTTGACTTGTCCCCGTTCTACTCTGTAAACAACTTGAAGAAGAGCTTTGTTCAACTGGTCATTGGAGCAGGCATTTAATAAATATTTAGAGAATGGATGAATGAATGAATGAATGAATGAATGAATGAATGAATGAATGAATGAATCAAATAGTTTAAGCCATAATCGGACATCAGATTACCCAGCTGTCATGAGGGAGAGCCCAAGCAAGGCCAGGTTAGTCACCTCTCAGAAGGATCATCCTTCCTTTGGCTGGAGCCTCCATGCAGAGAGGTTCCAAGGAAAATCTCTCTTCACTAACTTGTGACCAAATCTGCCATCAAACACCCAAAAGAAAACTTTAAGATGATGATGTTAATGATGCCCAGGCATTAAATAATGCTGCTGGAGATTGTTGCCACAGAGAGCTGAACAAGAGGAAGAGAGCAGATAGCTGTCCAAATTAGCATCATCTCAGGGCACTGGATAGAATTTGGCTCCACTGACATCTGGGAAATTGTCCAAAGAGAGAATCTAAATAGGGCAGGAAATCCCAAGAGAAACCCAAGGGGCAATGAATGAGTGGCGATTCACAGCAGCCTTTCCAGCTCTGGATGAGGGAATTAGCCTAGACAACCAGCATGTCCAGGGAAGGCTCTGTGTTTCCACTGGAAAAAATGCCACCCAGCAGACCCTGGTCTTTGTGCATCAGCTTGTAGAATACCCTGACTCCTGCCTCATGGGCTCTCAAGGACGCTCTCTGCTTGGCTCAACTCAGTGGGACTAGTTTTCAGTAAACAAGCCCCCCTCATGCCCCATCTCCAGTTGTGCCTATCCTGAGGCCTGGGGGCTGCCCCACCAAGCAGGTGTGCTCTGTGGAAAGATGCCAGACAAGGCTATTACTGCAGACCCCAGGGAGCCTCTAAGGAGGCAGTGCTGCCAGCCTTTCAGTCCCTGCTCCCAGGAGGCTTCTGCATTCATTTCCCTCAACCCCTCCCTTGGAATGAGAAAATATTTGAACCCAATAGCAAGGAAGGTGTGCAGGGTCTGGAAGCTTGCCCTGCAGAGCCATCATTTGCTTAGACAACAACAGGGTCTGCATAAAGTGGAAATAGGAATGCCTCCATTTTCTTCTCCCTCCTTGATCTGTGTGAATGTGCCAAGGATAAGGCTGTCCTCCTGCCTCCTCCTCCTTTAGTGCTGCTCTCTCTACCCATCAGCTTTCCCCATCCCTCACCTCCTCTCTGAACCTTGGAGACCAGGAGTAACTTCAGGGCTGATGATAACAGAATACCCACAATGCCCTTGGAAGCTTGTTTTGTGCTTTGGGGGCCAAGCCAGATTCAGGAAGGCCCTTCTCGCTGAGGCTGAGCTCATCTGGGTGGCAGCAGGAGGAGTAGGCTGTACTGCACTCCCAGGTGCTCTCAGTTCTCCGGATGAGACCAGCTCCTTCCTACGACCATCAGACACAAAGAATTCAGATTCCTAGAAGTAAAGGAAGCAAAAGTCTAATTAGAAAGTCAGTCAGTCAAGCTAAAGACTAAGCTCCTACTAGGTGCTAGGCATTGTTCTAAGTTGTAGGGATACAAAAAGAGGCAAAAGCCGGTCCCTGTCCTCAAGGAATTCAGTCTCCTGAAAATCAGAAACAAGAGGGATTCGCTGCCAACCCCAATGGCATATGCAGTGTTTCTCTATTTGTTTTCAATCCTTAATAACCTTTTTTTTCACTATAAATATCACCAAAATGCTGCAGCAAACTTTCCTGATGATGAACACATGCAACAAAATTTAAAAACAATGTTTTAAATAGAGACCAAAGGGCTGCAAGAAAATGGAGAAGGGTAAGGTCACAATCAAAATTCCCCTCCAAAAGTGCCACAGATATACCAAAGAAGAAAAGTCATTCGCAACCTCCCCCAGAAGATTTAAAACCATCTAAAGTAATAAGCAGACCCAGGAAGACACAGTAAAAAAAAAAATTCACGTGAAGTAAAAAAAATTGGGCTAAAATGTCAGAAGAAAATATGCAGAAATAGCTTGAGTGGGAGCATTGGAAGCAAACCAAAAAATTGTTCAAGACACAAGGAATGAAAAGAAGAAAAGGAATCAGCAAGAAAATCATGAGATGAAATAAGGAAGGAGTAGAATTGTTACATGGGAAGGCAGAGGAGCAGGAAAGAGAGTTTAAGTGAAAGACAAACCAGAAAATAAGCAATAATTAGGAGCTATTTGGCCCAACTGTATGCCAATAAATCTGACAATCTAAGTGAAGTGGTTGAATATTTATGAAAATATAAATTGCTCAGATTAAAAGAAGAGGAAATAAAATACTTAAATAACCCTGTTTTAGAAAAAGAAATTGAACAAGCTATCAATGAACTTCCTAAGAAAAAATTTCTAGGGCCAGATGGATTTACAAGTGAATTCTGCTAAACATTTAAAGAATAGTTAATCCCAATAAACTATTTGGAAAAATAGGTGAAGGAGTTTTACCAAATTCCTTTTATGACACAAATGTGGTGCTGAGGGGTGACTAGGTGGCACAGTGAATAGAGCACCAGCCCTGGAGTTAGGACGACCTGATTTCAAATCCAGCCTCAGACACTTAACACAAAAACTAGCCATGTGACCTTGGGCAAGTCACTTAACCCCAACTGCGCTCCAAAAAGCAAAAAAAAAAAAAAGCGGTGCTGATACCTAAACCAGGAAGAGAGATATTGCTTATTTTAAGGAAAGAAAATTATAGATCAATTTCCCTAATGAATATTGATGAGAAAATTTTAAATAAAATACTAGCAAAGTCATTACAGCAATTTATCACAAAGATAATATACTATGACCAGATAGGATTTATCCCAGGAATGCAGGGCTGGTTCAATATTAGGAAAATTATCAGCATAATTGACCACATCCATAACAAAACCAATAGAAATTATATGATTATCTCAATAGAGGCAGAAAAAACTTAGGACAAAATATAGCACCCATTCCTATTAAAAAAAAAAACACTAGAAAACATAGGAATTAATGGAGTTTCTCTTAAAATGATAAGCAGTATCTCTCACAAACCATCAGCAAGCATTTTATGTCATGGGGATAAGCTAGAAGCTTAGCTAAAAAGATCAGGAGTGAAACAAGGATGCCCAATATCACCACTGTTATTCAATATTGTACTAGAAATGCTCACTTTAGCAATACCGTGTTTCCCCGATAATAAGACCTATCCCAAAAATAAGCCCTCCCTTTACTGTGTAAGATTTCTCTAAAATAAGCCCTCCCCCGAAAATAAGCCCTATTGAGATTGCTACTGTAGTGAAGGTGATCCCCTGCGCTACACGCTACATTACGGTACCCTCTGTATGCACCGTCCCCCCCCCATGAAACGCACGCCGCGCTCCGAGCTGCATCCAATCAGAGCTGCAGCAGTGAGCGCGTCATCCTGTTCTTCCCCAGTGATTTGCTTATTGAATAAAGGTACATTTTTTTGTTCACATTTACCTGTTTATTAAAATTGCTGTCAATGTTCATTAAAATAAGCCCTCCCCTGAAAATAAGCCCTCTGGGGTTTTTCTGTCCAAAAAAATTAATAAGACAGTGTCTTATTATCGGGGAAACACGGTAAGAGAAGAAAAAGAAACAGAAGAAATTAAAATAGGCAAAGAAAAAACAAAACTATCATGCTTCGCAGATGATATGATGATATACTTAGAAAACCCTAGGGAATCAACGAAAAACTACTTGAAACAATGACCAACTTTAGAAAAGTTGCAGGATAGAAAATAAACCCACATAAATCATCAGCCTTTCTATATATTACCAACAAATCCCAGCAGCAAGAGATAGAAAGAGAAATTCCATTTAAGATAACTGTAGGCTAGGTGACACAGTGAATAGATCACCAGCCCTGGAATCAGGAGGACCTGAGTTCAAATCTGACCTCAGACTCTTCACACAAAAACTATCTGTGTGACTTTGGGCAAGTCATTTAACCCCAACTGCCCGCCAAAAAGCAAAAAAAAAAAAAAAAAGAATTGTAAACAATATAAAATACTTGGCAGTTTACCTACTAAGACAAACCCAGGAACTATATGAACACAATGACCAAATACTTTTCACACAAAATCAGATCTAAACAATTGGAAAAATATCAATTACTCAAGGATAGGCTTAACTAATACAATAAAAACAATTATACATATATTAATTTACTTATTCATTACCATACCAATCAAACTACCAAAGAATTATTTTATAGAGCTAGAAAAAACAGTAACAAAATTCATCTGGAAGAACAAAAGGTCAATAATATAAAGGGAATTAATGAAAAACATGCAAAGTCAAGTGACCTAGTCATACTAGATCTAAAACTATATTATAAAGTGGAAATCATCAAACTATTTTGTTCTGGATAAGAAATAGAGTGGTGGATCAGTGGAATAAGTTAGATATGTAAGCTACAATAAGTCAATAACTATAGTAATCTACTGTTTGATAAATCCAAAGACTCCAGCTTCTCGGATAAGAGCTCACTATTTGACAAAAACTGCTAGGAAAAGTGGAAAATGGCATGACAGAAACTAGGCCTGGACCAACATCTCATACCCTATACCAAGATAAGATCAAAATGGGTGCATGATTTAGACATAAAAGGTGATACCATAAGCAAATTAGGAAAGCAAGACATAGTTTACCTGTCAGATCCAAGGAGAAGGAAAGAATTTATGACCAAACAAGAGATAGAGAACATTATGAAATGCAAAATAGATCATTTTGATTACATTAAATTAAAAAAAAAGTTTTGCATAAACAAAACCAATGCAACCAAAATTAGAAGGAAATCCCAGAAAGCTGGGAAACTATTTTTACAGCCCATATTTCTGATAAAGGCCTTATTTCTCAACTATATAGAGAACTGAGTCAAATTTATAAGAATACAGGTCATTCCCCAGTTGATAAATGGTCAAAAGATATGAACAGGCAGTTTTCAGATAAAGAAATTAAAGCTATCTATAGTCATAGGGAAAATGCTCTAAATCACTATTGATCAGAGAAATGCAAATTAAAACAACTCTGAAGTGCCACCTCATACCTATTAGATTAACTAATATGACAGAAAAGGAAAATTATAACTGTTGGAGAAGTGGGAAAATTAGAACAGTAATGCATTGTTAGTGGAGTTGTGAACTGATCCAACCATTGTGGAGAGCAATTGGAGCTATGCCCCAAGGGCTATAAAACTGTGCATACCCTTTGATCCAGCATTAACACTACTAGGTTTGCATCCCAAAGAGATCATCAAAAAGGGAAAAGGAGCCACAAGGACAAAAATATTTATAGCAGCCCTTTTTGTGGTGGCTAAGAATTAGACATTGAGGAGATGTCCATCAATTGGGGAAGAGTGGAACAAGTTGTGGTATGTGAACGTAATGGCGTTTCCTAAGAAATGATGAGCAGGCAGACTTTAGAAAAACATGGAAAGACTTAGATAAACTGATGCAAAGTGACATGAGCAGAACCAGAAGAGAGTTATCCACAACAACAGCAACACTGTGTGATCATTAGCTTTGATAGACTTAGCTCTTCTCAACAATGTAATGAATGACCCAAGACAATTCTAATTGATTCAATATGGAAAATGCCGCCCACATCCAGAGAAAGGCCCATGGAGTCTGAATACAGATACAAGGATACTATTTCCTCTTTTTTTGTTTTTTCTTTCTTGTGGTGTTTCCCTTTTATTTCCCTTTCACAACACGACTAATGTGGAAATAGGTTTAACATGACTGTACATGTATAAACTATAGCAGATTGCTTGTTGTCTTGGGAAAGGAAGAGGGAAGGGAGGGAGAAAAATTTGGAACTTACAATCTTACAAAAACGAATGTTGAAAACTGTTTATATGTAATTGGAAAAAATAGGATAAATCACATGGTTATTAACAGTGAAGGGGGGCAGGGATCGTGACTGAGGGAACAAAGTTAACTCATGGGAAAAACAGAGATTTGAGCTCATTGATCATATAGAGATTTTGTATTTTGGGGTAATTTTTGAGTATATTCAGGCCATGTCCACTAGACTGTTGTTGAACCTGGGGGCCAGCTGCTGCCACACGTGGGCCTGGGAGAGTTAGCAGGCTACCCATAGGTACCCACCAGATGGATAAGTAACTGATAGATCATAGGGAACCCTGCTCTCTCTGGAACAGCCGAGGGCTAGAACACAAGTCGGGGGTCACAGCTGTCACTAAACAGACCCCAGAGCCCACTATGTCTAGTCCTGCCCCTCCCCATCCCTCACCCACCCTATTACATATGCCAGAAGGGGAGAGTGGGCTAAGCGGCCTGGGGTGGAGACAAGGGAGAGACTCCTGTAAAAGATGACATGTCAGAAGGTGAGAAAGGTAATTAAGCAGGAGCATTCCAACACAGCCTTTCACCTCCCACCTAGACACCTGGACACAGCCCCCCCCCCATTTCCTTTAGAGTTTGGCTCAAGAACCCCCTCCCACATGGCACCTGTGCTGATCTCCGACTCCGGCCGAATGACCTGGCGTGTACATCGGACACCCATGCTGGATTTAGTTCTGTTCTCATACAGGGGACTCCCCTCTCCTTCCCCCGTATCATTGAGCCCTGGAGGGCAGGCCCTAGTCTGTTCTAGTCTCTGTGCCTTCAATGACTAGCACTTGTATCTTGCATGTAGTAGGCACTTAATAAATGCTTGAAGACTGAAGCCAGCAGTGTCCTGGGGGATAAGCAGGCTGTATGACACAGTGGACAGAGACCTGGATTTAAGGTCAAGAAGACCTTGGTCCACATCCAGCCTTTGTCTCTTACTAGTGGCCTGATTATGGGCAAGATATCGAACACCTCTTTAAGTGAGCCCAGTGGCATAGTGGCTGAGTGGGATCAGGAAGCCCTGAATTCAAATCCTGCCACAGGTGCTTCCTAGCTGGTGGCCCTGGACATGTCATCTCACCTTCCTCAGCCTCCTCATCTATAAAATGGGGGGGGGGGGAGGTGGGAGGGTGGGTAGCACCTACCTGCACAGCTGTTGTTGAAAGGTTCAAAGGAAATAAAGTCTGCAGAGTGCTTGCAGACCGGGAAGCCCACAGGCCCAACCGCTGTCCTTAGGACTGCAGCGTCTTCTGTCTGATGTGCTTTTCCAACAGCTGCCCTCTGGTGCCAAACACACCTCTGGCCTCTCAGACCGTGCCAGAGCAACTTCAGAGCAGAGCTCCACTCGGCAGGCCAGACCGACCTCTCTAATTTAGCACGCACACACGCACCTCTCTTCCGGAAACCCCTCAACATGCAGTGCCAGCAAGGAATCCGTGTGTTTCCTGCTTTCTGCCTGGCTGGGCACAAACCTCTCACTTTCCACCTGCCTGCACACAAGACATCTGGGTTTCTCGGAGAAATATCCCCACCTGGCTCCTCCCTGAGCCTTCTGTCATGAATGTAGACTGGGGAGGGGCTTTTCCCTCCACCTAGCCTTCCCTTTCCTTTCTCCACAGCCAGAGACAGAGGCCCCTATGTGGAAGCTGGGGTGGGGGTGGGCAGTCCTGGGGAAGGTCCACTAAAGCCCCAGGTGCCAACTTCCCTGCCCACTGCTGGCCCTGATTTCAGGTTCAAACTGAGGCAAAAAATAAATAAATAAAACCCTGGTGCAGACTGATTGGTGGAGCCAAAATTTGGAGGCTAAGTCTGTCGACCTGGCACCAAGGCTGACACCCACCCACCCCCAGCAAAATGACAGCATTTTCTTGAGTGGGCTTCACCCCCCTGGGCACGCCATCGGTCCTCCCTGCTTTCAGCACTGACTCTCTCCTCCAAATAAAGAACTCAAGGGCATCGTGTTGGCAGCAAAGTCCCAGCCTGATGGCAAAGCTGCTGTGAATCATGCAGTGAGCTCTGGGAAGCCCTGGCTGACCCAGAGGGCTGTGGAGCTCGGCCCAGTGGGTGGGATTTGTCCCCGTGATGTCCAAGATTACAGGTGAACAAGGAGCAGCAAGAGACCCTACCTTAAAAAGAGGCGCATTCACAGGAAAGGCGCGGACATCAGAAGGTGGGGCGCAAGTGCCCATACCAGAGAGAGGCCCATAACTCCACTCTTCAAGTCCGGGCAGTCACCTCTTTCTCCAGTGCTTTCCTGTTGGCTATCTCAATTAGAGCTGCCACCGCCCCAGGTGACTTTCCTGAAAAACCATGTTTTTCACAACCAGAATATAAACAGGCCCAGCATGAAAGTCCCCAGGCAGAAGCCAGTTTAGCCGCCTCTCTGGTTTTGTGCCCTGGAAAATCCAAATGCCCTGGGGCTCTGCTCCCCTCCTGCCTCCCATCTGTGAAGCCGGAGAAGGGCACCTGGAAGGCTGCTGACTCCCGCGCACCCCCGCTGGGCTTGCAGAAATACAACCAGCACCACTCTGCAGACTTCAGAAGAGTCCGGAAGCCCACTCCCACTCTCGGGGGCGCGCACTACTTCTGTCCTTCAGCCTTGGATACAAAGTACCAGCGCCATTTGGTTCGTCTACTCCTCCCCAATCCAGGAACCACAAAGCCTTGGTGGGATGGGGGCCTCTCCCTGGGGAGCAGGAGGCAGGGTGAGGACATTATGCAGCCTTTGCGCTAAGGATGCGGGTTATTTGTAATGCAAAAATTCCAGAGAAAGTGCATACCGCCGCAAGAGCATAGGTGAGAGGGCCTGGGTTCAAATCAAATCCTGTCTCTGATGCATATACCTGAACACGGACAGCTGACTTCACTCCGGTTTCCTCATCTCTAAAGGCAGCCTCCCCTGGTGTGCTCCCCCAGCTCACCGATATCAATCATGAGCCAGCCTTGATGAGTTTCCAGTGAGGTGTTTTCACTACGGTAGTAAAAATATTGGTACAGGGTACCCCGCCGCTACCAAAGTCTGTACTGCCGTCTCCCACGAGGATGAACAGGAGGCAGGAGAAAGTGGGCTCTGGCCAAGGACGAATGGCCTGGCGCCCCTAGAAATGCCTTCGCTGGGGTCGGGCGTGGACGAGACGGACCCTTCTCAATTTCCGTGCTCATGGAGTGGGTCACAGGGGTTCGGAGCTCAGAACCCTGGAGGTCGCGGTGACGCGGCATGACCATCACCCGACCTACCTCCGCGGCGGCCGTGTGGGTGGGGAGTGAATGCCGTGCAGGTGGCGGGCCCTGAGGGGACAAGGACCAGGGCAGGGGTTAGGGTGGAGGGAGATGCCCACCACCAAGAACGTTACCAGATAAGGAAGCGTTGCTGAGTGCCAGCCACAGAGACGGCCTGAAGGAGCCCTGAAGGCCAGGATCCATCAGGAAAGGGGAACAGGGTGCCTCCCTGGCTCCAGGAGCTCCAAGATGGACCGAGAGAGGGCGGGGGGGGGGGGGGGGGGGGGGAACCTTTTGTTTTTATGTCCCATTTATCTCAACATTGAGTCTCTGTGTGGTAGTGGATAAAATACTGGACTTAGGGTTGGGAAGACCTGAGTTCAAATCCTGCCTTGAACACTTACTGGTTGTGATTCTAGGCAAGTCACTTAATTTTTCCTTACCTGTAAAATTGGGGCACTGGCTCAATGGTTCCTTTCAGCTCAATATCCAAGATCCTGTGATCTAAATATAGTCCTTTCCCTCCCCAATGAGCCTTGCAGGTGAGTTTGAGACTGAACAAAGAACAGGGAGGACCTCACTGGGGAGGGAGCAGGGTGTGGGGTTTCTGCACTGGCAGATGGCCGCTTTTCACCCCAAGAATTCTTGGGGAGATGGTCTAGGTATGGAAGGACCAGGGCTGGGACTCCTTCCTTCAGTGGTCCTGGCACAACAGACCCTGTGGGTGTCCCAAGGGAGCAGGGGATCAGTCTGTTCCTTCCCCAAGGTCCCAGGCAGAGTCAGCCACCTTCCCAAAGAATCTCTGAAGATGAGGTGTCTAAAGAGCTCCCAGCCAGGCCTGGTGTTCAAGGTCACAGTCCTCGGGCAGAGACCTAGGTTCGAAATGGTCAGTGAAGCCTGAGGCAGCTTTCCTCAGATGCTCTGGAGGTACTGTCCAGGGCCTCTCCTGCCTCCACAGCAGATGACGGGCAACTTCCAAAACCCAAGCCCTGAGAGGAATGTGCCGACAGCACCACAAACTGTGACTATAAGTTCTGTGCAAATCATTCTGCCTGCAGCAGGTTACCAGGCTGGCCCCTGCCCCCGGGGTGGCTTGAAATAACAGGGGAAGAACAGTGCCTTTCAGATTTTCTCCAGCTGCTGGCTGTCAGACCTTCCCTGGAAACACCCCCACCCCCCAGGAGCCCCACCTCTCATCCCTGCTCGTCATAATTACCACAATTACCCTTTTTTTCTTTAAAAAGCAGTGAAAATTTCGACTGGAGCTCATTCCCATAGCTCATTCCCCCAAATTAACTGAACCATCCAAACACTGGGGAAAATGAACAAATCCTCCTGAGCCTTTTCTCCTCTCTCTCTGAGGAAATCTCTCTGAGGAAAACTACTTTTCTCCCTGGTCCAGCCTCAGGAAGAGGCCTCTAGGCTGGACCAGGCATCTGAGAAACGCAGACAGGAAGCGGGAAGCTCCCCCAGTCCGTGGCTGCTCTTCGAAGGGACAGGTCAGACCCTGTCCTCAGAAAGGCGAGGAGCAGTCTGAGGGTCCCCTGTCAGGGTGAGCCAGTCAAAGCATCTCGTTAGCAAGGCAAAATAGAAAGAGACATGGTGTCTTAAGTAGAGTGTGTGGGGGTGTATGTGTGTGAATGTTTATACATGTATGTACATATGTATGATACAGACATG
>NW_027185761.1:76408253-76466777 GCF_028583685.1 Petaurus breviceps papuanus | reverse complement strand
AAAAAAAATATTGGTGTATCTTTTTAAAATTCTATATCATCCCTGTCTTATACTAGACATTGCTAGAATTGACTCTGAACCGTATGGGAACTTTTATCGATGGCTACTTGGGGACTGAAAGGGCACCTTTGTGACCCATGTTTAACCGTCATCCAAAGTACGTGACTTTCAATGAACATGTGACCACATGAGAAAAAGTCCCTTGGAGAGGGACCAGGCGGCCAGCATGGCCCCTAAGAGGAGGGCTTACTTTGACCATCACTTTACTGCTCTGAAGAAACAGGTTCCAGTAACTGTACAAAGCCTGCCTGCCCCATTCAGTCAAAATTAAAAATACAGATTCAAAATCCACAGAACCAAATGTAAAAGAAACACGAACAATCGAGCTTTCAAAGTACGTCTCTGTAAGTTGGTAGCATTTCTACTTCTGAGTTATTAAAGCTTAAACCTGCATTAAGACTTTTGGGAAACCCTGCATTTCATGTATATTATATAGACAAATATACATGTATACAAAAAACTGTTGGTATGCACATGTAGTTATATTGTATGATGTCTAAGTATGTGTGCTTATGCTATACACATAAACATGATCTGGTATGTGAACATAACATGTACATGCATGTGGTTAGTTCTTGGGCCCTCCCTGGCTCTAATTGAATGTCGATAGCAGCTGTTTCTCTTTTGGCCAGCAACCCTGAGAGTCTTCCCCTGGCAGGTTGATTTTTTTTTATTATAAAGGGCCATTCTTTGACTCACTTCTTAAAGAGACCTTTTTGTTGAATGGGTATTACCTCACTCAAAATGAGAACCTGAAAAGAACTTAAAAGGGCCAGGGTGCATCCCGAGCCATCTCCAGCTGTCCTTTGGAATATCTGGCCACTGGCCCCCATGGCTCCAGAGGAGAAAGTGAGGCTGGTGACCTTGCACAGCCCTCTCTCACTTAAATCCAATTCACTTGCATATCATGGCATCACCTCCCAGATGTCACAGTCAGTCCTCTTTGAGGACAAAGACAAACCACACAATGTGTATGTGGATAAGTGTACGTATTGTGTTCAGATTGTACATGTAAATCTAGTGTGTATTACATATACATGTGTGTATTGTGTTCAGATTGTACATGTAAATCTAATGTGTGTTACATATACATGTATGTATTGTGTTCGGATTGTACGTGTAAATCTAGTGTGTGTTACATATACATGTAAGTATTGTGGTGTGCTTATATGTTCAGGTCACGTGTATATTGTATGTATATAACAATATTGTGCATGTATGTATAATATAGAAATATTTGTTCATATTTCATACATATAAATATAAACCTTGGGTTAGGAGGCTTATTCCTCCTTTACAGCTCCTTCAAGACTACTTTTTATCTGCTTTGAAATGTGGGGTGCTTGTCTCCTTCAGAAGGCAAGAAAAGCTTCCGTTTCATTTGTTTCCCCAATGCCCAGGGGCCTAATAAATGCATTTTGGTTGGCTGTCTGAAGATCGTAAAAGCACCTGCCCGCTTCTGCTCCCCCAAACACTGGAATGCTTCCTTGGTGGGTCTCCTTTTGCCAAAAAGATCTCCTTGGCTTGTGTTAGCCCAGCCCAGGATGCCCATCCCTTCAGTTCAGAATTGCCCTCCCCAGAAGTCCTCCCAGGTTTGGCACCTGCCAGGGAATCTCCCCTCCTGTTCCTTCCATACAAGGACACTTTGCTATTTCCCTGTGAGAGCATGTTGGAACAGTCATGTGTGCAGGGGGGAGGGGGCGGGCACAGTTGGTCTGTCCTGGTACTCTGGATTTGTTCAGACTCCTCAGCAGTCTCTCATTCCTTAGGAAGCCATGGCATAGGTGAGCTGACCCTGGAAAGGCCATAAGGGCCCTAAGGCCACCTGGGGAGACGTCCCCCTCCCAGTGCAGGCAGATCTAGGGCTGTGAGAACAAGAGACCCACAAAATCCACCTGTAGGTTTGGCCCCTGATCCCCAGGTCCCCACCTGGTGGATGGCTCCCAGACTTGCCTGTGGGATGGGAGCCAATGTCCTCTTGGCCGATTTGTGCAGCCAATGCCCTGCAGGTAGTAGGGGCCTAGTAAATGTGACCCAGCACGATTAGTGGGAGGGAGGGAGGGAGGGAGGGAGGGGCAGAGTTAGGGTTAGGGTCTATGCGCTCCCCACACCATGCACACATGGGCATGCCTCCCACTTGGAAGTATTGGAGTATTCTGAGGCACTCCCAACCTGGGACCCATGGCACACAGGCATCCAACTCCCAAGTCTGGACTCAGATGCCACAGGGCTTTCCTTTCTCTGGTGTGGCCACCAATTGCTTCTCAGAAGTGGGAAAACCAGCCACTCCATACTAGGGAGCCAGAGCTGGGCCCCACCCATCCCAGACCCATCGCGGTGAGGGATGCTGGGGGGGCTGAACATCAGGGTGAAAAGGCTATGCAGTTAAGAGGAACTCACCCTGGGTAACCCAGGCCTCCTCCCCTAGCACAAGTGCTGAAGTTCTGGGGGCCCAGGGAGTGGTGGCTGCCGGGCGGGGCTGACCAGGACACGGGTGCATTCCGTGAAAAGGGTCCGAAGCCTCTCTCGGCTTGGGGACCCAGTTAAGTTATGGGGCTGCACACAAGGCAAGAAGTCCCTATGAGGTCCCCCCCAATCCAGTGGGCGATGCCAACCCCACCCCAGACCAGCTCCCTCAGAGAGTGCCCCAGACCCATCACGTCGTCAATGAGCAGAGACCAGCCGGTAAAGAGAAACCATCTAGATTTATAAAAACTCGATATACAACAACATTTTTGTTTGGTTTTGTTTTTGGCAAGTGAAATCTATAAAAACATTTGGAACAAAACTGAGGACCAGAAAGAGACAGCTGCAGGGTCGGAAGGGCCGGCGGGAGGCCCCACGGAGGCAGCGAAGGACACAGTGGAGAGAAAGCGAATGGCCGAGGCCCACAGCCAGACAGAGCGCGGCTGAGGGTGCACACTGCCTCCCTTCCCTTCAGGCACTCAAGGCAAGCCGGCGGCGTCGCAAGCCGGCTCCTCTCCCCGCTGCGAGCCCCGGCCTGCTCAGCGAAGGGTGGGCCACCTTCGTCATCCGAGCCTGCACCGGACAGACGGACAGACAGACGGGTGGGCGTGGAGAGAGGACAGCGAGTCTGCTGGCCGGGAGGAACACTGGGGAGGAGAGGCAGCTTCGAGCTCCTTCAGAGAGGGCTTTGGGATTCTCCGCTCGAGGGGGCAGGGACTCGCCTTCATTAGTACCAGGGGTGGGCCACCGCCATAAGGCAGGCTGAGCCGCAGGGCGCGGGGCCTCACCCGGGAAAGGGCACAAGGAACCAGGACTCCACAGGACGGGGGAAGGACATTCCTGACCTAATGCTGAGGTAGGCGCGTCTCGGTCAGCTCGGGAATCTGAGGCCGGCTGGTGAGAGCGAGGAAAGGCAGACTTTTTTCCCAGAGAGGGCTGCCTAAGAGAGAACGTCGGGCCCCTGACCCTCTCCCCATGGCTCCGTGCAGCCCTCAGGGCGGTCCTGGGGGGGGGGGGGGGCGAGAGATGGAGATGGGCATCGGGAGGGCCAGGAGGGCACGGCTCCTGCTCCCGCCCCGGAGCTTCCCTGTGCCCAAGAAGAGCACAGCATGCATCGGGCATGGGGCGCCTTCTATTTACAAGCCGTGCCCGTGTGCCGCCGACACAGGGTGGGAAGGGCGGCGCCAGAGGCTGCTCCGGGGGACTGGGCCAAGCCGCGAGGGCCACCCATCTCCATCGTTCTCTGGTCCAGCGACACCTCAGGTGCAGGAGCCCCCCTTGGGCTTCCAGGAAGCCAGGCCTGTGGGAGTTTTGCTTGTGAGATCCCCTTCCTCAGCGGTAAAGGCGGGCAGGCGCGCAGGCGCTGGGCCCCAGAGAACAAAGCAAGAAACAGGTAAAAAGCAGAGGCCCGGCTGGCGTGTCTTTACACTATGTACACCCATCTGGCGAGGACGGGACCGGGGAGAGGCCGGGCGTCAGTATCTTCGGCGCCAGCCGCGATTCTTGGAGAACCTCTTGGGCCGGAGCTCCCCAAAGTCTTCTACTTCGTTCTCATACTCATTTTCCTGAACAATGCCTGAGGAAAGGGCAGAGACAGACTTTAGTGAGGGGGCCGCGGCCGCCAGGACGGCCTGCCAGAGCCCGCCACGAGTGCGCATCAGCCGGGGATGGGGCGGCACCCTTGGAGAGGGCGCAGGGCCTCGAGCACCTGCAGCCACCTGCGCGCACCACACAGACATGCACCTGCACCAGATGGCCCCTCACCACACGCGTACACAGACACCCACGCCACACCCATGCACACGCACATACCCACGCCCCACACACGCGTGTGCACATACACAACACATTTCCACACGTCTGGCATGCATCTTGCATTCTATGGCAAAGGTGTGGGCCAGCCGTGAACCTCCCGGGTTGTAAGGAAGGGTGAGCACGGGTGGGGCAGCCAGGCAGGATGAGGGGGCGCCGTGCAAAGCCGGGGGCAGCCTGGACATGCCAGGCGTGATGACCGCTGTGGGCCCTGAATGGTGTGAAATCACAATGGCGGACAAGAGGAAGGGCAATAGCCCATCCGGACTCGTGACAGCATTTATGCAGCACCTACTGTGTGCTCAACAACAACCTTGTGAGGAGCCCATTCTACAGCAGAGGAGACTGAAGCCGATAGAGGGGAAGCACCTTAGCCGGGGTCCCAGGCCCTGGCCCCAAAGAATGCGCCACCCTCCCTAGGCATGGCACAGTGGGTGCTCAGCCTCTCAGAAGCCCTTCTTCCCCTCCCCCCCGGTTATTGTTCTGCCACAGGGCAGGGCTGGGGATGCAAAAGGTGCCGCGACAAGCAGCCCAAGACCACGTGGTGTCAGCAGTTCACACGTCATCCCACTTGTGGCCAGGCTTCCGCCACCAAAGGGGAGGGGGCGACACGTGCCAGGGAGCGGCTCAGGAGGGGGTTCACAGCTGAGCCCAGAAGGGGGGCCCAGAGGCCCCAGATCCCAGCCTGGCAAGAAGAGACTGCCAAGGGGTGGTCAGCAGCCCCTAACCTCATGAAGGGGCTCTCGGGGACAAGTGATAGGCCCCCCATCTTTGGGGGCTTTAGCTCAGCCTGCCTGTGGCTGGCTGTCCCGCCCACACTGTGGCTACGGCTTCCTTTGCTCTACGCTGGTGGGGAACCTGGGGGTCTGATTCTCCTTCTTCATAGCTGGCAGCTGACATCGCTATCTGTTTCCATTTGTGATGCTCTGCGTTTCTGCTTAGCTCATTTAAAAAAAATGACTCCGAGGGGAGGCCCAAAGCTTCCTGACTCCCCCAGCGTCCCTGGCAGGAGAACCTCGAAGACTCCCCAGGGCTACGTCACTCCAGCTCGGGCAGTCGAGGACATCTCTCAGGTCTTGAGACCTGGGGTCATGACAGGGTCAAGGGCAGGGAGGAACCTCATCAGTCAATAGCCTTTATCAAGCACCTACTATGTGCCAGGCCCTGTACAAAGAATCTGACAGTCCCTGCGTTTGAGACCACATGTGCAAGCACATGTCTGTACGAAACAAAGACGGTCAGTGGGAGAGCACGGAGAGCATGGGAAACGTGCCACACCAGAGGGTACACTTGAGCAGAGCCATGTACCAAAGCAGGCGCGAGCGGAAGAGCCCTTTATGGCCAAGGTCTTTGTCTTTTCTGTGTCACAGACCCACTGGGCATGCCGTCGGAGGAAGCCATGGCCCCTTTCTCAGAATGTCCTTAAATACATACAATAAAATGAAGGGGATGACAAAGGAAATATTAAAACAAAAATTCACAGACCCAGGTTGAGCGGCAGTGTTGGAAGGATTGTGGGAAGAGATGTATACAAATACATTGTTGGTGGAGCTCTCAAATGGTATGGCCATTTTGGAAAGCCATGTGGAATTCTGCAGGTGAAGTGACTATAATGTCCACAGCTCTCAAGACTGGACTCAGCCCAAGGAAACCATCAATAAAAGCAAAGTCCCCATAGAGTCTAAAATACTAACAGCAGCACTTTTTGTGACAGCAAAGACCTGGAGACAGAGCAGACGCCCCCTCGAGTGGGCGATGGCTGAGCCACAGGGTCCATGAATGTAAAGGAGATGCTGCGTGTGACTGATATGGAGAATCCTGAGAAGAGCTCCATGACCCGCGGAGCCAAGGACACAGTGCGCACACGGCCACGCAGAGAAGGACCACGGACCAAGCGGGGAAGATCTCGCCGGCTTTCAGATTTTCTGTGGATTGGTGGGTTGTGCTGATTCTTCCCTTCTTTTTCTTTTTTGTCATTAAAAAAATACTATTTTTAATGTGATTAGATTGTAACCTCCCTGAGGGCAAGGCCTGCCTCTTTTTCTCATTTGGCACAACACACAGCACACAGTAGGTACTTTGGAATTGAATGTGGAATTGGGAGTGGGGAGGGGAGGGAGCCCCTGGGAAAGGAGGAAACCCCAGTAAATTCCTCCTCCAAAAAAATTCCTCCTCCTCCTCTCTCTGAGGCCTGACAGACCCAGGGAGGCTCCCCCCTCACAGGACCTGAGCCGTCCCAGGTGAAGGGGGCCTCACACACAGGCCCCTCCTTTCTGGAGGGGGTCAGACAGTAGCTTGGACACCACTGTCTCTGAGAACCCAAAGCAGGCAGCCTGTCTGTGCTCCCAGGCCCGAGTCTGCCCGGGGTCACTGCCTCCTCTGTGAACTCCCAGGATGGGCCAGAGGCAGCGCATTTGTCTCCAAAAAGCCAGTATACTGCCAAGTGGCAGGCAGACCTGACCGTCACCGGGTGGTGTTAGAGGCGGTAACACAGAAAGGGGGGATACCGGGGACAGGGGACTGACCTGCTGGCCGAGAGACCCGGGCTGAGAGACCAGAGACAGGTCACAACAGAGCTTCAGTTTACACATCTAAAAAACAGAGATCACCGAGTGCTGCCCCTTGGGTTACAGATGAGGAAACTGAGTCGGGGAAGGCCGGGGGGGGCGGGGCATACAACCATAGTCCGTTGCCTCTTGGCCCCAAGGGTGCTGTCCTGACAGCTCTCTACTCTCAAGTCCCACGCATGGCAGCAGGCACCGAACTCAAGGATGGGGGCCTGAGGGTGTCTTTTATGACGACTGTGTGGACTAGTAGATGGCAGGGGAGGAAACCACCAAGGGTCTGAGGTGCCTGTCCGTCTCCCGGACACACTCACCAGTCCCCTTTCCCTCTGACGTGACATGGCTTCCCCACACAAGGCTGGCGAGCGTGGGAAGAGGAATTTGATCTCAGATCTCCAGACACTAGGGCCCCCACCTCCAAGAAGAGACAGGGTCTAAGGGCAGGCTCTAATCTCTGTGTCCTTCAGGAACAGAAACCTTCACAAAGAAACTACCTTTTTAAAGTCCACTCCAAATAAATCCCCTTGAGATTCTGCAAGCAGGCACGGAGAGTGAGACTGTGGGAGGCCGGCAGCAGGCCGAGGCCATGGAGCCAGGCCTCCACACATGTCTCCCCTGGGCTTTTGCTGGTGTGAGGAACTCCCAGGTGAGGAAGCTCCCTCCACCACAGTCACAGCCACAATGTTCAGATCTGAGGCAGGCCCCAAACCCAGGCCCTGCTGGCTTTGAGGCCTGCTCTCCATCCACCACAATAATGTGCCTCTTGTGCCACTCAAGAGAAATGAAGAAACACCTACTACATCCGCTTCTGTGATAAAGAGGAAAACTTGTCATTCCAAGGGAGTTGCCCCTTGGCTTCCTGATGTTTTGACAAAGTGAGAGGCCAAGCCCCCCAACCCGGGCCTGACCTTCCTGTGCTCTGGGGACCCCTGCAAACCAAGTACCACAGAGATCGTGGAGGGGGCTGCAGGGAACAGAGACAGGCCTGGGGGCCTTCAAGGAGAACCCAAAGCTACATGACAAGCAGCCCAGGGGGCAGCTCCCCACCAACACGAGCACACACCCATAGCTTTGCCACCTGTGAGCTCACTGTCACTCCGCCCAACCTCCTGGAGACCAGCCCCCAACTGCTCCTTCCCCACACTGCCAGGGGATGCTGCTTGGCCAACCACCTCCTCACAGACCACACGTCTCCCTGTCTGGCCAACCTCGCCTTTGCAGCTGATCACTGACCTTTCACATCCTCTCGTAACCACTGCCTCACCTTCCTTTGTGCCAGATGTCCAGCTCACCTCTCTGCCCCTCCCAAATGGCCACAGGACTGACCCCCAGCTTTCTGGGCTCAGCCCTCCGCCCAGACCTCTCCCAGTCTCCACTGTCCACCTAGCCTTCACACCACCTCTATCCTCACACAAACAGCAGCCTCAGCTCCTTATCATCTCCACACATCGAGAGCAAGGCACAAAGTCACCTTTGTCCTAGCCCCAAGCCTACACCAGGGTGCTCACTGCAACTGGCATGGCATCTCGTGAGTGGTTCTGGGACAGTGGACACCTGCCAAGCCACTCACCCCCCATTTACTGATGGGGAAACTCAGCTGTCACCCTGTGAATCTTCGAGGTGCAGGGATGGACGGTCTCAGGCGTCCATCCAGCCGTCTCCATTCTGGTGCTGGAGCTTAGCTCCCCTCACCTGAAAGCCACTGATGTACGGCATCCTTACCTTCCTCTTTCAAACGGTCCTCCGTTTTCGTCAGCCACTTCCGAGCATCACTGACAGAACGGGTCAAAATGTTAACCAGCCTAGTCATCGTCTCCTCGGCTACAGAAACAAAAGCATGCAGGGTTTTAAGCACACAAGCAGGAGCAGGAATGTCGACACATGGCTCCCACACGCAACCCCCATGTGTGGCACTTTCGTGTGCCCCTGAGGAAACTCCTAGTGAGCTGCACCCGGCTGTGGCCTCCTCTAGCCAGAAGCCACGAAGCTCGGCCTCTGACCAACCGACCGACCAAAGGAGAAATTCTAGCTCAACAGATTTTTTAATAAACACACTATGGTAGTAAGGACTATAAGAAATCTCCCAAACCGAGGCTTCAGTTCCACAGACTGGCTCGGGGTAAGGAGGAAAATGACTCAACAGCCTGAATTCTGAACTTGAAAGCCGGCTTTGCCAAGTCTTACTGGGCCCTCCCAGACTCTCATCTACTGCTCCCTCACAGAGACTTCTGGAGTCAGCGCACTTTACTTTGTGTCTGGGAGGATCTGGGAGGTAAGCGGCAGAGAGACTAGTAGAAGTGAGAGCTTGAGAGAAGCTGAAGAGATTGAAGAGATTGCTGTGGCCAAGAAGGCAGAGAAGACAGTGAGAAAGGAGATGGAGAGATCTTCTTTTCTGAAGAAAGCGTTCTAACCTTTATCTTGCAAGGAGGGCTTTTCAGAAGACAATTTACTCGATTATCTTGAGAGGAATTGAATACTCAAGGCCTCAGAAAAGTCAACCAAGAGTGTGAAAGTTGGAGGTGACTCTGGTGTGACATCTCTCAGTCAGAACATTGCAAATCATTCCCTAAATCTATATTGTCATTTCATATTAACAAAGTGGATACATTAAGTCATTCTGATACTTAGTCATAAAGAAAATCAGCATTTAATATGTAAAGAAAAAAAGTTGCTGTTATCGGGAAAGAAAGTTTCTCACTGACATTGAATGAACAGGTTTGAGTCTTGAGCTAATTGATGAAGGAAAAAGAGGGTACTGAAACAAGAGGCCTGGGTGACGCCAGAGGCTCAGAAGAACCACATCTGGTAAGAGAAGAGGCCAGAGGCAGGCTGCCCTACGGTGGAGCAGCAGCAACGTCCAGCTGGATGGAGCTGGCGGGGCCTGGGGGGTGTGAAAAGCAAGCAAGCTTTTGTGTCCCCGTCTCTGCTCACACTCACACTAAGCGCCGCTTGCTTAGCTCAGCAAGGCTCCTGGTCTACTTTCCGTTCAGAGAGAATGAGCCGGGCCTGGGCCCTGGGCCGCAGAGTGGCTGAAGTCACACGAGCCCTTGGGGACGCTCCTGCTGGGCTCCTCAGCACGGCCCTCACTGCTCCTGCCAGGACCTCACGCGGAGTCCCAGCTCCCAGCCCCCACTGCCCGGCCCCAGCGGTGTCTCCCGGAGGCCACGGGCCTAGCCTTACCGTCAGCCCAGGCCTTCCTGCGGTAGACGTCCTCCACCGCGTCAGAGACCCTACTGATGTTCTCCAGGATCTTCCTCTGAAGAACCCTGCTGTGCTCCTTGGAGCCCAGGTGGCTGTCGGTCCAGGCACTCTGCTCGATGCTTCTCACCACCAGCTTGCCCTCGCCAATGGCCGGGTCCACCCTCACGCGGAAGAACTCCAGGTACCGCTGGTAGGCCGCATGCTTCTTCTGGTGGGCCTCGAGGTAGATGTGTTTCTCGTAGGACTCGCCAGCCTCAAAGTCGGGGCTCCCCTCTAGGATGTCCTTCTCCATGGCCTCGGCCTCTGCGGGCATCAGGGCTTCTGGCGCCTCGCCCTCGAAAGCCTCCCTCAGGCTGAGGTAGCTCTCCGGGCCCTGAAAGAACCTGACGCCACACAGGTCGCACTGCGTCCTGTCCACGTCGGCCCTCCTGAAGGTGCCGGCGCCCAGCTCGCGGGGCTCCTCCCAGCAGGGCTCCGTCCTGGCACACACCCGCCGCCGCCACCAGACGCAGAGGGAGACGACGAGGAAGACCCCCCTGAGCTTGCGGCGGGCGGAGATCTTCTGCAGCTGCTTGTGCCGTTTCTGGAAGACGATTTCGGCAAGCACATCTTCTCTGTCCTCCGGACACTCCTCGCGCTCGAACTCACCCTCCAGGTCGACCGTGAGAGATTCTGCGGGCTGCAGGCGCAGGAGGCGGCTCAGGTCGACCTCCTCAAAGTAGAGGCCGCGCACCACATCCCAGCGCCAGTAACAGTCCGTCAGGTACTCCTCGTCACGCTGGTAGAGCAGGTCCTGCAGAACTTCGGCCACCGCCTTCATGTCCGCGGCGGCCAGCACCCTGTCCATGGCCATCAGCAGCCGGTCGGGCACCTCCGAGGGGAACTCGGCTCGCATGAGCTTCAGCCGGCAGGCGATCTCCTGGAAGTGGCGGCAGAGGACGGGCCTGCAGCAGGGCCACAGGACCACGTCGGTGTTGACCAGCATGACGAGGCACAGTACCACGGCGCGTTCGGCCTCGCCCGACGCCACACGGCCGACGTCACCGAAGGCGTCCAGCAGGACGTCGAACTGGCCGTTCTCGCAGCCGCAGAGCACGCGGGCCAGGTAGGTGAGGTGGAAGCGGAAGGCGCGGATGGCGTGGTTCACATCCTTGGGCCTGTACTCCTGGATGATGGTGAAGACGTCGCCCAAATCCCTGTCCTGGTCCTTCTTGCCGAAGAGGTAGTCCCAGTAGTGTATGAGGGCGACATAGCTGCGCGGCAGGCAGAGCGGCACGCCCTTCCAGAGGCGCGCCAGCACAGCGCCGCAGTGCACGAACTGGAACTCCAGCAGCGCCAGCGTGTGCCCCACGGCGGGCACCAGGGGCTCCCTGCAGCGCCGCACCAGCACGTTCATGAAGCGGAAGAACAGCCGCTTGCAGTCCTCGGGGTTGCGGGACATGTACAGCCCGTCCAGGGAGCTCTGCAGCAGCCGGATGAAGCACAGGTGCGTCTTCTCCGCGTTCTCCACGTCCTTGTGGGGCATCAGCATGCCCCAGCGTCCCTCCACGCCCTTGACCCAGCCCCGTTCGTCAGGCCCCAGCGCCTGCACCTCCTGGCCATAGTCCTCCTCTACCTGGTGCAGCAGCTTCTCCAGCTCCTCAGGGTAGCCGGAGGCCAGCACCAAGGCCTGCATGGAGCTCAGCCAGAGGTCCGTGGACTCTCGCTGGCCACGGGGGTGCTCCTGCCTGAAGCGGAAGTGCACGTACTCCTTGAGGGCCATGCGGTAGGCCCGGTAGGACCAGCAGCTGGGCTGGAAGGTGCTGCGGCACGATAGGGGGTTTTCCGACAGGACCCTCTGGTGGAAGTGCTTGGGGAGGACCACGTCGAGGAAGGCCCTGCAGAGGCCATAGGCGTCGGTCGTCAGCAGGCGGTCCAGCTCCTCCAGCTCCTGCGCCAGCACCGCGGGGGACGTGCGCCTGGCCTCCAGCAGCAGCCCGTTGAGGGCAGCCAGGTGCATCCTCGACTGCACGATGGCCCTGGCCTCCCAGCGCCGCAGGGGCCGGTGGAAGTCCCCGCAGGCGGGATCCTTGCACCGCAGGCCGGCCACGAACCTCCCACAGATGCCAGGGTAGGTGGTGCCCAGGAGGTCCCGCGAGATGTCGCAAAGCCGTGTGAGCAGGTGCTTGGTCACGGCCAGCTTGACGCTGTCCACGGCCACCAGCAGGTGCTCCTTGACCCTCTTCTCTCGCAAGCCCGGGTTCAGCTCAAACAGGATCTTGAGGATAGGCCCGGGCTCGTTCTGGGCCACCTGGCAGTGCCAGGCGTCCACCTGCGCCAGGCCGAAGAACTCGAGGCAGCACTTGACCATCTCCTTCTCGGCGTTGTTGTTCGCCCGGGTGAGGGCCCTGACCGCATGCAGCAGCACCTCGAGGCCGCCAGGCGCCAAGGCCAGCAGCCTGTCAGGGCCCGGCCAGCAGTGGCGCATGGCCTCATAGAGGGCCTCCACCACGCCCGCGGGGTGGTTGAGGTGGATGAACTTGTAGAAGGCCACCTTGAGCCGCAGGAAGTCTTTGAGCAGGACGCCCTGCAGGAAGTAGGCCTCCGCGATGCCCGTGTGCTGCCTGGTCTGGTAGCAGAGCTCCAGGGCTTCCTTCAGGATGACCTTGGTGTCCTCCGTGGCGGAGCCCCGGGCCACGTTGAGGCGCGCCGCCTCCAGCAGGCAGGAGGCCTGGAAGTCCTTGTCGGCGGTGAGCCGCGAGGCCTCCAGGAGGAAGCCGTGCTGTTTCATGAGCAGGGCCGCCTCCTCCCGGCGGCCCTCCCCCTTCAGGAGGGCGGCAGCCTCGGCCAGGCGCTTGCGGGACTTGAGGAACACCAGCTGGTCCTCGGTGTCAAGCTTGGCAAGGACGGACATCATCTCCTTGATCTTGTTCAGGCTCAGGTACTTGGCGGCGGCCTCCAGGTAAAACTGGCTGGCGGAATAGGACAGTTTAGACACAGGCTGCATCCTGGCCCTCAGCATCTCCTCGTACCTGCAAGGCAAAAAGACACAAAGAACTGCTTACTAAGGACAGGCAGCCTGGCAGCCTCACCCCACCCCCGAGACGCCCCAGCCTCGCAGACAGACAACAAGAGGACAGCCCGGGCCGTCCAGATGACACACAATCTGCTGGGCAGACTGACAGACACACAGGCAGCCTCCAACCTCAGGAACAAACATCACAGGAGAACATCCCGGACCATCCACCCCACGCGACTTCCAGCCCAGGGGATGTCCACCCTGCGGGTCGTCCAGCCCAGGACATCCACCCCGCGGGACTTACAGCCCGGGGGCCATCCCCCCTGTGGGACGTCCAGCCCAGGCTGTCCACCCCATGGGACATCCAGATAACACTCAGCCTACTTAGACCAAGAGAAGGGGACAGAGAGGGCAGAGGGACAAGCCCGGTGTGGAAGCGCCTTGGCCACAGGCGCCTTTCGGCTTCTCCCTGGCACTGGCAGCACTCCATTTCAGTGTCCCCCGCACTCAGCCCAAGACCCGGCCCACACGAGAAGGCCTCAAGTCCTGCTGAAAGGTGGCTGCCACCGACCATCAGGCATACGGGGCCCAGCCCAGGGACCCAGACCTGCTCTATCCCCTACTTGGAAAATGCCTGATAATGAACTGTGACCCTCCACGGCTCTGCTTTCCACATGTCTCCCCAAGCATCACCGTACTGTGGTTATGATCACTTCCAGACGAGGAAACAGGCACAAGGAGAAATGACCTGCCCAGGGTCACACACAGCTCACTGAGTCCGAGGCTGGACTCCAGAGCAGGCTACTCCCTGGGCCACACTGGCCCTATGACTCAGGGCAGACAAGGATGGGGGCCTGGTATCCCCATGAGAGGAGCGTGCTAGGTTCCGCTCAGCCAGAGAGAACGGCTCTTGGATGCTCAGCCACATTATTTCCTGTTGGGATCCTCCTCTGTGGTACCTGCCTGAGCAGGCGCAGATGGCTTGGTGCTGGGTGGCCACCAGGGCCCACTCACCCCCTGCAGGGCTCTCACTCCCTTCTGAAGCTCAGCCTTTTTCCTCCCCACTAAAGTCTATCCTCTTGTCAAAGAGCAAGCAAGGCTGGTCATCATGGCCTGGGTTTTACTTGGTGCCTGAACTCAGGAGGCCCTGGCCCCTTTTCCAAATCCGTGTAGAATGGGGGGGTCCTGAGTCCTGAGGCTCTGTGATCGAGTGGGACTGTGTGACTTCACAAGGAGATTCAGGGAACCCCACGGGGAGCAGCCTCCATCCAGCCCGGGTACCCCACAGTGCCCCAGGGACAGCAGCCTGACACCCCTCCCACATTGGACATCTAGCCAGCTTCTGCGGGGCTGAGCTGTCCTGCTCCCCTGACATGCCCAAGCCAGCCAGGCCAGCCTGCCCTCCCCCCCCGCCCTCTGCCTTCTGCACTGAGCCCTGTTACCAATCACCAGAGAAGTGACTGCCCCGCAGTCCTGGGGGCTCCCCAGACCAAACCCCCACCCCCATAAGGACGGGAACTCCTCACTCAGTGGCTGGCAAACTGAAGGAGCTTAATAAGTGCTTTTTCATTCATTCCTCCAACATGTTTTAATCCGGGAGTCCCAGGCCGAGGTCCCTGGAAGACCCCAGCCAGTGGCATCTCTCCCTGACCCGAGGTCAGGGAAAAGACGGTGCTGTCTGCTGCCCAGGAAAGAAGTCAGTTCCTACTCTGGCACCCCAGGAAGGTCCGGGTTCTGGGTCCACCACTAACCAGAGAGGCCTTCCCCCATTCGCTGGGCGGGGGCTGGCTCAGCCCTGCTCCCCTTCCCATAGCGGATCCCCAGTGGTGGCGGGATGACCTTGGGCAAGTCCCTTCCTCTCTCTGGATCAGTTTCCTCATTTCTGAGGTGTTTGGGGACAGCCTCAGCGATCATGGGGTCTCCCCCCACTCAGAGTCCAGGGCTCGGGGGAGGCAATCGCCTCCCGCTGCTCCTGAGAGCAGGCGTCAGGCCGCGGGGCATAAAGGGTGAGAGCCACCATCCATCGCCCAGCTGCCCTCCCCGACACCGCGCTCTGGGGCTGGTGACATGACGCGCACACACGCCCACACGCACCATGTGAGAGGCAAGCAATGCGAATGGCATCAGCCCCATGTGACAGAACAGGGAAATGGAGGCTGGGAGAGATGACTTACCACGGTCTGTATGGCCACTATGCAGAGGAGACAGAGGAGAAACCGCGTCTTTGGGCTCCAAAGCTGGCGCCCTTTGCCCAGCACCGCTTGGAGCTGAGGGAACGAAGCTTCCAGAGAGAAGGGGGGCTGGAGGATCCATCAGAGAGCACGCGCACAGCGGGTGAGGCTCCCCTGGGAGCCCCAGACAAGCCCGCCCCGCGGCATCCGGGTGGTCACAGCCGGGTCATGTGACCCCCTGCAGCAAGGGCCCAGGGTCCCCCACGAGGGCGGGGCTCTCCTTTGAGAGGCACCTTAATTCCTGACTCTACCCTCCTCTCCCCGCTCCCCAGGGAGCCATCCCTTATGACAAAGAATGAAAAGAGAGAGAGAGAAAGCAGTTCAGTGAGACTAAGCCACACATGAAGCAAGTCTGACCGTGTATGCCATGCTCCGCACCCATGGCCCGCCCCCGCCCCAATCTCTGCGAGAAGGGAGGGAGAGATGCCTCTGGCCCCACTGTCGCGTACTCCCTCTGCATCAGCTCACACATACATGCATCAGCTGACCAGTCTTCCCACGCCTCTCTGCCTCCTTCGCACTCATGTCTCTTGGCGCAGAAATGCTCCATGACATGCATGGGCTACCACGCGCATGAGGGATGAGCCATTCCCTAACTGATAAGACATTTGAGGCAAGGACCCCCCCCCCGGGGCGCAACCTGAGCAGAATTCCCAACTGCACCCGATGGTGCGTGGGCACACCTGCCTTCCCAGAGCCATCCACCATCGGCTGTTCTGGCCAACGGGGTGTGAGGGCAGCCCTGGGGACTCTCCAACCGCTCTCTTCTTACCCTTACAGACACGGTACAAGCTTTGGGGCGGCTGCTAAAAGTCTGCGTTCTTCCTTTGAGAACTAGTCACATCCTCTGCCCGCCAAAACGTTGGGGAATGGCTATCGGATATCAGACCCCAATCACACACTGAATGCAAAGGTCTGCATTTTTCCCTCTCAACAGCTTTCCTTCTCATCCTAGCTGCACTGACTTTGTTCATGCACTCACACGCCTGTTAGCTTGTCTTTCAGGACCGCATCTGTCCCTTGTTGGGTTAAGAATTCTCCTCCTGGGGTGGCTAGGTGGCACGGTGAATAGAGCACCGGCTCTAGAGTCAAGAGGACCTGAGTTCAAATCTGGCCTCAGACACTTAACACAAAAACTAGCCGTGTGACCTTGGGCAAGTCACTTAACCCCAATTGCCCTGCCTTCCCCCTTCCAAAAAGCAAAAAATAAGAATTCTCTCAGATGGGCCAGGTGCCAGAGAGCACCCCTCTTCTAACTGGTCATACTATGCAGGTCATAGCATATCCCCACCACACCCATTCCTGACTCTGCCCAGATGGCAGCCACTGTTTGGACAGAGGCAGGAGCGTGTCAAAGGGAGAATGGCGGACGGCAACCCCACTGCCCCACCCCGAGCACAGCGGTCGCATGCAAAGGCCCAAGCAGGACCCCCCCGCCTCTCCACAGTCCTGCTGCTAGTGCTCTTGTAAACATGCGAGCTCCGGGACCAGAGCTCGGCTCCCGGCTCAAAGCAATGAATGGGCAGGGCCAGGGATGCAGGGCTCAGGGCGGCAGCAGGCCCCCACGGAGGAGAGGGGACACTCACACGCAGAACAGCAGCACCTACTTCTCCACGGCCTGCGCGGCCTCCTCGAAAAGCCCCTCCTGACAGTACATCTTGAGCGCGAGATCAAACTCCTGGATCTGCTCGAAGCAGCGGAAGGCATCCTTGTAGCACTGGCTCCTCTTGTAGAAGTAGGCGGCATCTTTGATCTGGGGCGGAGGGGGAGATGGCATGAGCAGCCATGAGTGCCCCCGGGCCCACTGCCCACGCCCTGCCCTCCCTGGCCCCTGCCACCAAAGTGGGGCCACACGACCCTGACTCCCGCTCTCCACAAGGGTCTGTCGGGACCGCTGCAGGGCCCTTCTCCCCTTCTGGGGCCCGGGGCCACAGCATCCCCACTCCTGCCTCTGGGCCTTTGCCCAGCCTGAGCCCCTGAGACAGCCCTGCCCCACTCCTGCCTTGGTCTTCTCTGCACACAGGTGTCTGCAGGTCAGCCTATCCCTGACCCGTGTGACTGTAAGCCCCTCCAGGGCAAGGACCCCTGTGTTCAGTACAGAGCCCAGGCCCATCAGTGACAGGCACCTCATCGGGGCTCTGCTGACCAGCTGCCCGAATCTCTCCTCCTCGTGCTGAGGGGCCAGCCAGGTACGTGTGGCAGGCCATGGGCCACATGGCCCCAGGAGGCCGCAGGGGCCCGGGACATCTGAGGCCACCCTCACCAGACACCAGGCTGCCACGCTCTGCTTCCCACGCCCCCAAGACAGAAAAGACACGTGCTGGGCACTGAGAGCCTTTCACAGCCTGGCTCCTTGTCGCTTTGCCAGGCAGGACCCCAGGCCGGGAGTGCCAGCACACACACACTAGACTTCAGTCCCGGGTGGCCGTTCCATACCTTTCCTAGCTTCTCACAGAGGAGGCCAGACAGTTGGAACTCCCGGGCGTAGCCCAGGCATTTCAGGGAGAGCTTGGGCTCCCCGCACTCCAGGTAGGTCTTGGCCAGCTCCAGGTACTCCATCTGCTTCTCCCTGGGGGCGGGCAGGAGAGGGGAAGGGGTGAGCGGCCCCCGTGGTCTGGCTCCCGTGGCCCACTCCCACCCCCCTGCCTCTGCCGGCTCCCTCACTTGGGGCTGACTTTCTTGGATTTCACGTTGAGGACTGCGTCATGGGCCAAGGCCAACTTCTCCTTATCGAAGGCGGCTCCCTTCTGGTAACACTTGGCTGCCACCTGGGGAGAGGAGCAGAGCCATGGGCAAGGAGGACGGTGCCCAGCCGGGCCCCCCGAAGGCGATAGCCTGCGCCGTTGGAGGCGCCCACCCTCTGCTTCTCAGGGCAGGACTACGGTGTGCCTTCTGGGGGGCCTGGCCGGGCCCGGGGGCACCTCCCCCTGCATGGTACCCGCTGCCCACACCCATGGGGAGGGCACCCAAAGGTTCCCTGCGTAATGGAGAATGCTTGCTCTCACCCCCGTGAAGGGAAGCCACGTTGCTCCCTGGTTCCTGTCAAACCCATTTCACAGATGGGGCCTAGCCAGGCTCAGGGAGCCTGGGGAAGACTAGCCCAGGCTGCTAGCGTGAGGGTACAGGAGAAAGCCTCTGGGCACATCAGATAATGGGATGAATCAGCTGACCGCAGAGCCCAGTCCCTGCTCCCCTTCTGGTGGTCTCCCCAAGGCAATGGGGCCCAGAGGCCATGGCCCATGGGGGCAGCACTCAGCCTTTGCCATGCCCAGGTCTGGGGTCCCATCGCCAAAGGCTCTTACACCACTACATGCAGGGGCCTGAGGCAGCTGGTCACATGGTGGATAGAGCCTGAGGCCTGGGATCAGGAAGGCCTGAGTTCAAATTCAGTCTCAGACATTCACTAGCTGTGGGAGCCTGGGAAGATCAGTCTAACCAGTTTACCTCAGTTTCCCTAACTATCAAGTGAGAGAACAACCACACTCCCCTCCTAGGTTGTCATGAAGACTAAGGATATGTTTGTGAAGGGCCAGCAGGCCCAGCACACAACAGACACTCGACAAACATTGAGCCCTCCCTGGTCTCATTCCCCCATGGGGAACCTGCCCTGCCCAAGGCCAGCGGGGACAGAGGTGAGCCAGGGCCCAAGCCCGCTTCCCCACCCATGGCACCATAGCCACAACCATCAGGGACAGGACTACGGCCTCCAGAAGGCTCCCTGCCAACATGTGGAGGCCTGCCGCCAGGCTGGGCCCAAGACCAACCTTGTGCCACATGGGGCAGCCCAAGGAGGTGCCACTGACCACCAGGGGCCTCTCTGGACCTCCTCTAACATGCCACAGGGTCAGCACAGCTGCCTACTGTCCTAAAGGCAGGCCTGACCCACTCTCTCGTGGTGCTGGGGAAACCAGGCTGGACCGGGATGGATGAATGGAGATCGTGCCAGCCCCGTGAGGCCCAGCCCTGCGGGATGACCACTGGGGGGTGAGTTCGCTGGCCGGGGGGAGCCTGGGAGACATGCACATGGGGCTCTGAAGTACCCGCCATGCAGCAGAGGGGAGAGAGACAATTCCAGGCTAGACCCCAGAGAGCCGTCAGGGGTCAGAATCCAGAACAAAGCAGACACCCAGGGAGCAGAGCCCTGCGTGGCAGGAGGGAGCAAGGGAACAGATAAATTGGTGCACAAGGGAATGAGTGAATGCCTGGCACATAGTAGGTGCCATATAAATGTCAGTTATCATTACTATGAATTAATGAATGAGTGAATGAATTAGTGTACAAGGCAACGAATGAGTGCCTGGTACACAGTAGGCGCCATGTCAGTTATTATAATTACTATGAATACATGAATGAGTGAATAAATGAATTAGTGTATGAGGGAATAACTGAATTGTCTGGCACACAGTAGGCACCATATAAACGTCAGTTATTATTGCTACTATGAATGAATGAGTGAATGAATTAGTGTACAAGGGAATGAATGAGTGCCTGGTACACAGTAGGCGCCATATGTCAGTTATTATAATTACTATAAATAAACGAATGAGTGAATAAATGAATTAGTGTATCAGGGAATGAATGAGTGCCTGGCACATAGTAGGCACCATATGAATATCAGTTATTAATTATCATTACTATAAACAAATGAATGAGTGAATAAATGAATTAGTGTAGGAGGGAATGGATGAGTGCCTGGCACATAGTAGGCGCCATATGAATGTTAGTTATTATCACTACTATGAATGAATGAATGAATAAGTCAATCAGTGTGCCAGGGAATGAGTGGGTGCCTGGCACCCAGGAAGAGAGGGGCCCTCCAGCCGCCAGGCTGGGCTGTGCCTCTCCCCGCTCGCGCCCCGCACCCTTTATGGGCTCTCTCCCTCTGGCACCCTCAGGACCCACCTTCCAGCACTGATGCTTGGCGTAGTAATCTCCCTGCACAACCCACTCCTCGGGAGTAGACGTCTTCACAAACATGCTGTCATCAAAGTCTGTACAGAAGCAAAGATGGTCATGGGCATCCTGTGCCCAGCTGGTGCCCCTCACCACTGTGGTCACCATGGGCCCACCAGGTGGAGGGGCAGAGGAACGGTGCCCAGGCCTGGCCCTGTCTTTCCAAGGGGCAGGGTGTGGGTCGGAGAGGGCTGAAGGGGCCTTAGCCCACGTGGCTTCAAGGCCATGCCACTCAGTTACCTCATTTTACAGAAATGGAAGGAGGCCCAGGGGAGGGAAGGGACCTGATCCAAGTCAGAGTAAGGGGGGATCAAGAATGGACACCTCTGGGCCCTATGGGGACTACAAAGCCAGGGCCTCTCCAGCCCAAGTGGCCAGAGATCTGTGAGGCTTATAAGGGTCAGCAGGGTGGCAAGCCTACCTCAAGCTGAGTCCCAGGGATGACAGAGTCCCTTCGGTGGGCACCTCCCCGTACCCCTAGCCTTCCCTTGGACCAGCCACGTGCACAGGGACAAGCTCTCATGGCAGGGGCCCTGGGGAAGGGGGCAGCGGCCAGAGGAGCCAAATTCTCCTCCCTGCTCCGGCCCTCTGATGACCCCTGGGGTCCTGGGCCAGGCCTCACCTTTGTTCTCATCAGTCTTGACCACTTGGACAAGGTCTCTCCTGATGAAATATCTGAAGGCGGGCGCCCGCTTATCCCTGTTCTCATCAAAGATCCAGAGGTTGACGCGGGCACGCGTGATGGCCGTGTACAGCTGTTTCAGCTCACCATTGAGAAGCTGCAAAATAAGGCACGGACCAGGAGTGAGCTCCGCAACAGACCCATCTGCCCCTGGAGAGAGGAAGCCTCTGGAGGGCAGGCGCTGGGGCTTGGCAGAGACCTGTGTGCTGATGCAACCGAGCCTTCCTCGTGAAGTCACTCCCAATGCCACCCATCTGACCATGTCTGCAGAGTGCGAGCCGAGAGCAGGCAGGTGTTTTGCCCCTGCTTCTATCTGTGGCACCCTGTCCTCTGCCCCCTGCAAGGCGAGGCTCCCCTCTCCTGCCAGGTCCCCCCACAAGCTGAAGGGCTGGAGAAGGGATGGGCCAAGAAAGGACCCGGCCAGGAACATCCATCTGTCCATCCAAAGGCAGCCCTGCCTCACACCCTCTGGAGGCTGGGCAGGCACCAAGACAGGAAGGAATCGGGCCCGGCCTTGAGGACTGATGGTGACTGGGCTGGCCCAGGGGCCCTGCTGGGGCCAGCTGCTGGCACAACATCCAAGGCGCTCACCTTGTAGGCCTCCATGTTGAGCAGCTGGGGACGGCTTGGAGACACATGCGGCCTCTCCAAGGACACTTCCACCAGAGGCCTGTTTTCCTCGTTGCGGTTCTCTGCTGAAGGTGTGAATGAGGAGATGATCTTCCACTCTTTGTATGCCTGTGTGATGACAGAAGGAACCCCTGCCACATGACACCAGCTGCCGGCCTCAGAGCAGCCTCCCAAGGGAGGCTGCCCCCAAGCCCAGCCCCGATGCCAGGTCAATCACCCAACTCCTTCTTGGAGCCCTACACCCTAGCCAACTGGGCACAGCTGAGAAAGGACTGGCCTAGCTATCCAGGAGATGAGAATGCAGGCCCCTGGGCAGGCTACCCCAGGCAGTGGCCACCCTGTATTTGTGAAGGGACTTTCCATACCAAGAGCTCCCTAAGCCACTGAGATCATAGCACTGCACCAAAACCAAACCCTAGACCTCAGTGCCACTATGCCCAGCCCCTCATGAGCCACGTCTGTTCCACGTGGCTCTCTGTCACTAAACCGTTGAGACCTCAGCAAAGACTGAGACCCAGGGGGACCTTTGTAAAGACTTGAGTGTGAGGGACCGTCCAGGGGTCCCCAGAGCACGCAGGAGGCTCTGAGGGTGTCAAGGATGAAGGACCCTCACATGACATAGTGGGACGCCTGGGTGTCCTTGGGGAGGGTGGCTGGAGTGTCTGTGTAGCTGGGACCCAGCTCTTGGGCGTGGTGCTGCTCCTGCCCTTTGGGAGGGGTCCTGTCCTTGTCCCGCCTCTCCCCACCCATCCCTGCCCAGATCTCCTCCTCCCTCTGTCCTGGAGTTATAAAAAGGAACATTTCCTGTGTGGCCTGTACGCCCTTTGGGCCTTTCTCTTCTAATAAACCTAGTTTCCACGTATGTTTTGTCAAGTTGTGACTGCCTGCTGACCTATCACATTCTCACGGATGGCCCCCCTCTACCCCTCGAGTCCTGATGCGGCCCCCAGGGTGAGGCTGACCTTCCCCTGCGCAGCGCCAGCAGCAGCCAAGCAGCAGGCCAGCCAGACCACCCAGCAGACAGAAGCTGGCACTAGAATTAGGGTCGTGGCACCTCTGGCAGACGCCATGACACAGGTGGGACCAGAAGAGCACATGATGCCCAAGACCAAGCTCCCCCAGGAACCAGCCCTAGGTCCTAGGACAGTAGAGGCCAAGAGACCCCAAAAGCACAGTATGGGCCAGGGCTCCCCTCCTCCTTTTCTTTAACTCTCTTTGCTGGGGGCAGCTCTCTGGGAGGGGCTGGGATAGGGCCAGCTGTGGGCCAGACCCTATGCCAAGCGCCCAGGGTTATGTGGACAAACACAGTCAACGTGACCCTCATCCTCAAGGAGTCTCCACTGTTGTCAGTTCCAAGCCACCTTTTCTGAGGAGGGGGTAGCAGAAGGATCCCCAGTCCTGATGCCACAGACCAAGAGGGTCAAGCTCCCCACTCCCTTGGCAGAAAGGGCTCCTGAGCTGGCCAATGCTGCTGAGCATAGCGATGGGGTTCACTGGACCTTCACTTGCTGGGTCTGAAGTCTCGGTTCAAATCCCCAGGCCATGGGTCAGATGAGGGGCCTCATCTGGCTCTGGACCAGGGTCTGAGCACACCGCACTTTCCCAGTAGGGCTTTGTGCAGGTCAGGACACTCTAGCAGAGACTGACCAGGAGGGCCAGAGAGAGGTCTGGCCCAAGAGCCCTGGGGCGAACCACCTCCCTGGCAACTTGAGCCCGCAGTGGGCACAGGACGGGGGCCTTCAGAGAGACCCCATCCCATGTGTAAAATGGCCAGAGGTAACAGGCATGGGGGCCAAGTGAAGCCTTCCTGCCAAAGCGGACAGGGTGAAGGACAATGACATCCAAAGAGGAGGCTGGTGACCAAGCGGCTACATCCAGAGTCCTGACAGATCCTGGCGCCAAGCAGACGGGCTGGACACGGCTCCCAAAGCGTCAGCAGTAGGCAGCAGGGAGGCACCACCACAAGATGATGGGCGTGGCCTGAGGTCCCTCCCATTCACCACACCCACCCACGAGAAGAGAACCTCAAATACCTCTGAGTCTGTGAAGAAATTGTACAAGAGAACATCATCAAACTCCAGGCCCTTGGCCTCATAAATGGTCAGCACCAGAGCCAAGCCCAGCTCCTCAGGGATCTTCTCTTTGGCTACATCGTTGGCAACAAGGATCACCTGCAGGGGAGACCAGCACAGCCAACAGGGCAGGGAGGGTCAAGGCCAAGAGAGCAGAGAAGAAAAGGCCCCTGCCTCAGGCAGCCATGCCTATGGGGAACAATATGGAGCTGGGGCTCAGCAGCACACATAATCAGTACCAGGGGCTGGGCCTGCTGAGACAAAGACACACAGCCTATCCTCAACAGACCTGCATTCTCCTGGGAGGAAGGTGTGGGTACATGGCAAACACACAGAGAAAAGAGACAGACGCAGACAGAGAGACAGAGAGAGGAGAGAGGAGGGGGAGAAGAGACGGAGAGACAGAGACAGAAAAAGCAAAGAGAGAAGACAGAGAGAGAGAAAGAGTAGAAAGAGGGGGGCAGAGAGAGGGAGAGGGAGAGAGGGAGACAGACAGACAGAAAAAGCAAAGACAGAAGACAGACAGAGAGTGGAGAGACAGAGAGAGGACAGAGGAGGAGGGGGGAAGAGAGAGAGAATGGCACCAGCTGTGTGGGCTCTGGGGAGGTACTTTAAGGGGCTCCAGGCCCCCAGGGCAGCTCTGAAAGGTGTGTCCAATGTCATCAATGCCAGGGGCTCATGGCCAAGCCCTGGGGCCATCACGGTGCATCAAAGGGAATACTCCTTATTTGTGGAGGTCAGAAACATGTGGGGAGGGATAAAGACATGTACACACAAAGCCCTCTGGACGTCTACATCTATCTGCGCACACGTTCATGGGAAGAGAAAAGCCAAGGCATCCTCCCAGTGCGGAGTCATAGGTGCACCCACGCATACACACAGATACGTGGGGATAGATGGAAGTGTGGGCGGGAGGGAGCCCTCCCCAGGTGAGCGGGGCAGGATGGCCTGCCTGGACAGGGACAGGGGATGGGTAATAAGGCTGAAAATTGGGAAGGTGGCACCAAGATGCAGAGTGCTCCTAGGCCGGGTTCGCTGCCCTGAGACCCTTCAAACCCTCCCAGGGGAAGAAAGCCATCCATCAAGAGACAGAGCTGTATTCTTTCCTCCACACCTCTGTCTGTGGAGGGGCCCTGCGCAGGGCTGACCAAGAGGACGCCCCCTCTCTGGAGGTGTGCCCACCGTGGCAGGGGAGTCCCTCCTAGCCCCGACAGATGTCAAGCACCAACACACCTGGTGGGCTCCAAACTCGATGGGCTGAGTCTTCCTTTTATTGCCTCGCAGTAAGATGGCCAGGTCACTGACACTGCAGGAGTCCAACACAGTGGGCTTGGGGCCGTCGAAAAGACCAGCATCCCTCGGGAGCCGATCGAAGGACTCGGGGAAGTAATGCTGCAGCAAGTCAACCACCCCCGAGGCCAGATTGAGGATTCCTGTGCCAGAAGGGAACCCCGTAAGGGAGGAAGGGCTGGTGGTGCCCACAGGGGCACCAGGCCCTGGAGTGCACCGGGCAGGGCCGTGGAGGGGGCATGTGTCCGGCCCCCCACCCCCCCACCTCATCTCACAGGATGAGGACCCCCAAGCCCAGGGAAGTGAAGGGACTGGCAGGGACCACAGGGAGAAGACCCCTCCTCCTTTCTCCACTCTCCAGCTGGGGCTGAGCCCTGGTCCCTCCCACCACCAGGGAGACATCCCTGCCACTCCCCTGAACACTGACCCCTCCTCCCAGGACACACCCTCCACACCCCTTTCAGGGCCTGATTCTCACCCTCCCTGGAACTGATGGCTGCATGTGGGTTTGTGTGCATGTGACTACAGCTGTGTCTGTGTGTCTGGCAGGCCCACGTGCACATGCTGGGGGGGGGGGGGGGTGAGTGCATGCATGGCTAGCCGTGTCAGCACGGTGCATGACCGCGTGTGCGCCCACGCACCTGAGTGGGAGCGGTAGTTCTGATAGAGCTGGTAGATGCGCTTCGGCTTACGCACAGGGCAGCGCTTCTTGTCTGTGCAGTTCTTGCTGGCGTAGTGGAAGAGGGAGCGCAGGTCGCTGAAGCGGAAGGCCACGCCCTTCATGATGCTCTGCGCCGTGTCGCCCGTGAGGAACATGGCATTGGGGTCGTTGATGCAGCGCATGAGCAGGGTCAGCTCAGCCTGCGTGAAGTCCTGGATCTCGTCGCCATAGAGCTCGTGGATAGACCAGGGCAGCGCGTGCAGCTTGGACAGCCGCTGGGACAGGTTGTATAGGACGTCCTCCTCGTCGAAGTAGCCCTGCTGTGAGCGGATGCGCTGATAGAGGCAGAAGAGCGCATAGATCTCACCACGGTCCTCCTTGAAGTTGGGCGAGCGCTTGCGGCCCAGCTTCTGGTAGGCCTCCTGAGTGAGCCGGCCCTGGGGGCAGCTCAGAGCCTCGAAGGAGCCCTTCAGGAAGGACTTGATCTCCTTCCACACCAGCGCCGGGTTGTACGGCGTCTTGCCCTTCACCATCTTGGACCACATCTCGTTGGCAAACACCTCGTAGGTCACGAACACGCGGGGGTCGTTCTCGCCGCCAGGCGCCTCCGCTGCCTTGTCCTCCTCGCCGTAGTCGCCGTCGCCGGCCCCGGCCTCGGCCTCCTCCTGCCAGTTGGGGATGGCGGCCTCCTCGTGCGTGGACCAGCCCAGGATGTTGCGCTTGAGGCTGCCATCCTCGTTCCGCAGGAAGAAGGGATTGGGCAGGGAGGCATCCAGCAGCAGCAGCAGCTGCCGCGAGGTCACGAACAGCGGGAAGCTCTCGTCCCTGACATCCTGCAGCCGGTGCACCGTGGGCTCCAACGGCCGGAAGTGGCTCGTGGCCTTGCTGGACTTGGTCAGCTCCACGAAGTTCCTCTGGACCTCCTGGCACAGCACATGGTTCTTGGTGACAAAGACCTGGCGCAGATGCTCCAGCCGGACGCCCTCCGCGGGCTCGCCCGCCTCGTCCCCGGGCTCCGCCGCCCCAGGAGGGTCCGGATCGGGGCCGCTGGACGATGACTCGTCCTCGGGCTCCTCCTCCACGCTGTCCGCCATCTCGGGCTCCAGGGGCCCCCCATCGTCGTCTTCGTCGTCCTCATCGCCGTCCAGGTCCTCTGCGGCCACATCCTCTTCCTCGGCCGCAGCTGCTTGGCCCGCCCTCTGGGGCCACACGTGCTTGGCCAGGAGCGGACTGCCTGCCCGGTCCGCCTTGTCCCAGTAGGAGTGGAAGCGCTTCCAGAGGCGGTACAGGCAGCACGTGGTCTTGCCGGTGCCACTGCGGCCGATGAGGATGATGGGCTCCGGCGGCCGCGGGTTGAGGTCGATGACGGCATACTCGAGCTCACCCACGCGGAAGGGGTACTCCGCGGGCGCTGTGCTGTCACTGATGATGTTGAGCGCCATGCTGGTGCTGAAACTGTGGAACTTCATGATGTTGTACTCGGTGGCCACAGCGCTGGCGGGCGGGAAGTACTCGGGCACCACGCGCTCGCGGTTCCTGCTGTCCGCGGCATCCTTGTCCTCCACATAGCAGCGGGGGATGCGCTTCTGGATCTTGAGGCCAGATGAGAGCTGGCCCGTGTGGATGCCCTTGAGCTTCTTGCGCAGGATGCAGGACAGGCCGCGGTTGTAGGCCGCGCAGATGGCCCTGATGGCGTCGTTCAGCTTGCAGTGGTCCAGGACGACGTCCCAGATGCGGATGATCTCTGTGTAGACGCCGCCTGACTTCTCCAGGGGGTGCGCTGCCCGCGCTGTGGCGATGATCTTCTCGGGGTTCTCGCTGCAGCGCGGCGAGAAGTCGATGGCCAGCTCCCAGAGCATGCGGGCACCCTTGTCCAGCTTGGCCTCGTACAGCCGGATGTCGCCGCGCAGGTGCCGCAGCCTCTTCTGCAGGCCCTGCGTCCACTCGCCATTGCCCAGGTGCTGGATGGCCAGGACGATCTTCTTCTTCAGCACCTGAGTGACCGCCTTGCTCGCCAGCTTCTTCAGCATCTCCGAAGTGCACTCGATCTCCCAGGTCATGTTGTCGAAGTCCTGCAGGTAGGCCTCCAGGCCCTGCCTGGGGGCCTCTCCCTCCTCCTCCACACCCTCCCCCTTCTCTTCCCCATTCACCACAGGCAGCAGGGGCTCCGCCTGTGGCTGGGGCCGGACATCCTCAACTTCTGCCTTGGGCAGCAAGCAAGGCTTCTCACCAAGCACCTCGCTTGGGCCATCCTCGGGTGATGCGCGGTCCTGGGGGCTCCCTTCCTCCATGGCCCCTGTGGGGGTGGGCTTGGGGCACAGGGGTGCGTCCTCGGGGCCCAGGGAGCCCAGTTCCATCTGCTGGATCAGGGCGATGATGGCCTGCACGAGGCTGTCCCGCAGGGTAAACGGCTTGCCACCCTCGGCCCCTGGCCCTGCGGCCCCTGGGGCCCGGCCCCTCTCCCTGCCATCGGGGGCCCGCCCGTCACCCCGCACAGTCCCGGGGGCCGCATCCCCCAGAGGGAGCCGGGTGGCAGAGCCCGCCGTGGCTGGGGCCCCGTTCTTCTGCTGCCGCGTGGGGCTGGCAGTCAGCGCTTTGAGAAGCCGCGGCGGGTGTGAGGAGACGAGGTCCAGCCGGCTCTTCTTGCGGTTCTCCGTCACAGCCTTGTTCCAGGTCAGCAGAAGGGAGTCATTCTTCTTGATGCGGTGCCGGACGTCCTTGCCCTGCTTGTTCTTGAGGCTGAAGTTGATGTCAAACCTGGCCAGCAGGCCCATCACCCTCCTGACGCGCTTCAGCATGCCCTTCTGGAAGATGATGTGCATCACCGTGTTCCCGTTGGCGTCCTGCGCGTTGGGGTCCAGGAAGGAGAAGTCGGATGGGCTGGAGCTGTACAGGTCCAGCAGGTGACTCAGAAACGTGAGGCCGATGTCCGCTGGGGACCGAGAATGGGCAAGAGCCCCCGTCAGTCTGCAGCTAAGGGCAGGGTGAGGGGGCGGGTCTGGGCAGCAAGGACTGGGCAGGGCAGAGAGGAGCACAGGGAGGGTGCAGGAACAGCAGGGGAGGCTCCTCTCGGTGTCTCACTACTGCCCCCCCCCACCCCAGGACCAAGGCTCACTACTGGCCAGGGCAGGAGTCTGAGGGGACAACGGGGGGGACTGGGAAGCTGATCGGTCTCAGGACAGCCTTCCAGGGCAAGGCCTGAGGAAAGCAGCCCACCCTGCTCTGTGCTGGCGGGTGCACAAAGGAGCAGGGTACAGGCCCACACCCTCCAGCAGAAGCTGGCTTACCGCGCTTATCCAAGTAGATGAACAGGGCCACGTGGAGAGGCATGTCCCCTTCTGTGAGGGTCATGCCCCTGGGGTCCGCACCCTTGGTCAAGAGCAGGAAGGCCAGCTGATAGTCTCCACTTTTCAAACACATTGTGAGTGGTCTTTCACGATCCTGGTTCCTGTTCAGCCCCTCTGTAGGGGCTAGAGAACAAAACAGCCAAATCACTGACCCCTTCCAGGCAGGGGGAGGAGAGGAGCTGCTCCTGGAGCCCTGGCTCCCCGGCCTGCACTGCAGGAGACAGCCAAGGACCAGGCAGGGGACAAGGAAAGTGGCTGGGGGCCCAAGGTGGGACCTCCCTCCTCCTCACTGCATGTGGGGAAGGAAAGGGCCAAGATTGGCAAGGCAGGGAAGACAGGGGCCAGCAGGCAGGGTGGGAGGGGAGGGGAGGGGAGGGGCCCCAGCCCAGGCCACCGCCACCCCCACTCACCGCCACAGTCGATCAGGCAGCCCAGGAGGTAGATGCGGCGTCGGTCCCAGTGGCTGAGGTGCTGGATCACGGTGCGGATGTCCAAGTCTGAGAAGTTGCAGTTCTTGATGAGGCCGTCGGCCACGGATGCCTCATCATTGGCCTTGCCAGTCAGCAGCAGCAGGACCTCATGCCACTTCTGCTTCTCCAGCAGCAGCCGGATGAAGGCGCTGGCGCACGCGTGGTTGAACTCGCAGACGACGTGGGGAGGGAGGACTGCGGACACAGAGGGAGGGTGTGACTGGCCCGGGGTCACCCCGACGGCCTGAGGAGCCTGGGGGTTGCCAGAGGCAGAGGCCCCACTCTCCCCACCGTTCCCTTCCAGAACCCCGAGCCTGGACTCAAGAGAAGAGTCTCGGCGAGGGGATTCAGAACCCCCGGAACCACTCCAGCCAGCCACAGTGACCCAAAGCCCAGGGCCCAGGCAAAAATTCAGGGTCCCCTTCCTCTGACTCTCAAAAACAGATGTTGGGAACAGGAGACTTGGCCATCTCAGCGGTGGCTGAGAACCAGCCCCAAACGTGGGGGGATCTATCCCCCCTGGCCCTAGCCCTGACCTTGCTCCCCTGGGGGCTCAGCCAGGCCCCCTTCCTGCCACAGGGCCATGCCTGGGGGGGGGCCTCCCTTCCAGCTTCCTGCACTCCAGACCTATGTCAGCCTCCAAGGAGACCGTGTGGAACCTCCCATGAAACGTGGGGGACAGGGCAGGGAATGTGAAGAGAGAGATTCCTGTCACACTACCCCAGGCACCATACCTAGGCGGTGACAGCCCAAGGTTCCAGGTGGCCACTGGTGGGCTCTTACCCTGGATGGTGGATAGCAGGCGCAGGAACCTCTGGACCACCTCGTGCTTGAGCAGCCCCTTCTGCTGGGACCGGTTCTCTGTGCACAGGTACTGAATGAAGGGCTCCAGGATGTCCAGAAAGGCATGGCTCTCACGCAGGGAGGCATCGCTGGCATTCTGGCCTGTAATACACCGGTGACATCGCAGGTTTCCTGCGCCTAGCAGAGGCGAGGAGGGAGAAGTGATGAATGCCTGGCCACCCCCCAGCAGAAACAGAGGAGCCTCAAACCTTGTTAATTACAGGGCCCCCAGCCCCCCAGGAGAGAAAGGGGAGCCTCAGTCCTTATTAATTACAGGGCCCCCAGCCCCCCGGAGAGAGAGAGGGGCTCATTCACAGCAGGTCTCCATGCTGCCAGCACCAAGCCCCACACCCCCATGCTGGTGACAGCAGCCCTCCCAGGGAAGCAGAACCTCCAGCAGTGGAATGGTCAGTCCACTGAGGTGATTAGGCACCCACCCAGGAGCACCAGCTCCACCTGGTGCCTGAGCACAGGAAAAGACTCTGCCCGCATGGGCACAATCTGTCACCTAGTGGTGTCTGCAGGGAAAGGCAGCCCAGGAGCAGCGCCCGCCTAACGGAGCCTGCCCAAGGCCTAGGAGGGCTCCCATCCCTGGGGAGACCCCAGCACCCCAGCACTGGCGAGGCCAGAGGAGGAAAGAGAGGCTGGATTGCCAACCCTGACCCCCCTGGGGCTGCCTCTGAGTCCCTCCATCCCTCCTCTTCTTGCGGCCTCCCCCCCCCCAACCCTGCCTCCTATTTTATGGACAAAACCAAGGCCATTCTCCTTGAGTTGCCCCTTGTCATGGCCTCCCATCACTCAGGCACCTTCTGCCCCTCGAAAGCGCAGCCTGTCTCCTCACTCCTGGGCTGACCAGAGCGCCCCTTCCCTCTGCCCACACACATGCCCAACAAAGCCTTCCCTGACCTTCCCACCCCCCCCACACTGCACTGTCCCACGGTTCTCTTCCCTTTTGTGGGCAAGTGTCACAGATGGCCATCTACACCAGGCCTCCATGTCCTGCCGGCTCTCTGTGCTCTCTGCATGCTGGTTTCCAACCTCACTGTCCTACTGACAGGGCCCCCTCTCTTCACAGAGAAACTCTAAGGCCTTTTCTCCAGCCGCACACTGCTCTGGCCCTCCATGGCCTTTGACACCACTGACCAGTCTTCTCCTCAACAAGGAAATGCTCAGATCCTGCATCATTTTCATTGATTCTCTCTACAATTCATCGATGTCATCCTGTAACTGCTAAGTCACGGTTTTCTGTCCTAGACCCAAGTTCAGATCTCTGCCGGCCTGTGACAGGCTAAGTTCAGAAAGCCAGCCCTCTGCTTGCCTCCATCGGGGGCCCCAGGGTCACTGGGAGGCACCACTGAGCCGTCCGTCAAGGAGCCAGGCCCCTGTCTCTGTCTCCCAATCTCCACCTCTCATGTTGTCCCCCAGCCTCAGCCCTGTGCCCACAACACCCCATTCTTTGTTCTGTCCCTCTCCCTCAGGGTCCCGGCTGTGCTCCTGTGTATTGGTAAGTTCAAGCTTTACGAATAAACGGATTCTGCTCAGAACTTTGTGCCCAGTTTACCTGATTTAACTGACAATACTGTCTCCCTTCTAGGTTTTTTGGACCCCTGTGCTCTCCTGGTTCTCCTCCAACCTCTCCAAGCACACCTTCTCTGTCTCCTTGACTGGACCTCCATCCGTGTTGTACCCACAAACTGTGGCCACCCTGCCTCACAGCAGCCTTTTGATCATCATCCCAGCTTGGGCATGCTGCCCCTGATTCACACTGATTTTCTCTGCAGGTTGTGTGTACTCCTTCCCCACCCCTCAAGTAAGCTCCCGGAGGGCAGGCACTGCTTCCTTTGGGGGTTTCTGTCCTCAGCCCAGGGCACCCACAGCACACACCTGATGAAGAGCTGAACGCCGAACAGATGGACGTGGGTACGGGAGAGGATTTGATTATGTACAAAGGGCTTTGGTATAACAAAAAGCAGCAACCAGGCCCCTGAGAAGGGAGGGGAAGATGATACCCAGAAGAGGTAAAGGAGGGGACCCAGGTGTGCTAGAGAGGCGGCCCACTCACCACCAGGTGATGATCCAAGGGCACAAGAGGACATAAGACAAATCAACTGAGCGCCCAGATTACGCGCCTCTCACCTTGGAGAAATGGCACCCTAAGCGCTCTCCTCGACACCCCCCGATCCCCCCCAGAGGGTGTAGAGCTAGGAAAGCCGGTGATGGCACAACCAGGAAGACACGCCCTCCCCAGGTGGCGGCAGCGCCACGAATGGTCACCATCTTTGGGGAAGGGTTACCCCAGTACAGCCCAAGAGCCACAGAATGCTGGTGGCCCGGGAGTTCACGGCTGAGCCGGCATCAGCAGGAAGAAGCCAGGCCACCGGTCCAGCCAGGGGTGGCTGAGCAGTGGTGAAGGTCTGGAGAGCAGAAGGAATGTCTGTGCCCTTCACCAAGGCCAACTACAAAGACCGAAGAAACAGGACGCGGCGCAAAGAGAATTGACCAGGCCGGCCTCAGCCCCGGCAGCACCAACCATGACCGGACCCAACAACAGAACAGAAAGGACGAGGTGAAAGCGGAGAGCGAGAGCAGATGGGGAGATGCTGTTACCACCACGTCCGACGGCCCAACATCAGCCCAGCTCAGGACTGTGGGGGGAGGCTGGGCCTTTGCGAGGGTTCGACAAGACTGACTGGGCACACAAGGGCAAAGTGAGCTTGCTTCCTGCTCTGGGCGACACGGCCGAGGAGGGGCAGGCCACAGGACACTGAGAGGCAGAATGCTAACCACAAGGGAGACCCAGCCTCTGAGAAAGGCAGTGTGTCCAGGATTCCAGGAGGCGGAGGGCAGAAGGGAGGCCACCCCAAGAAGCCAATGGACAAACCTCGACTGATACCCTACAGTGTGCTGGGCAGTTCTATGGCTGTGGGGGTGCCACCGGCCCCTCCCTTGTCAGACTGGATGGGAGGACGGTGTCTGAAGGCAAGGACTGTGTATTGGGCTGAGAAAGGGAGGCTGGAGGCCTCGAGATCCTCCCTTGAAGAGTCTGGATGGGAGGGGGCTTTGGAAGAAACCCACTGAGCAGCAGAGGCAGCATGGCACCCCGGAAAGAACATGACAAGACTACAAGGGCAGACACTGAGCCTCTCTGGGCATCTCTCTCCCCCCCAGGAAGGGCAAGGGATGGAAGGGGGTGGTTAAGGGTCCTGGCACCCAGCTGGCCCCGGGCACAGCGGTAAAGGGCCACAGCAAATCCCTCGAGCGGGGCTGGCGCTCCAGGCTGAGCAGGCGCACGCACACACGCGCACCTACCTGAAGTGCCCTTGGTGCAGCCTCGCTTTCGGCTCTCCAAGAAGGAAGTGATTTTGTCGACAGCTTTGAAGTTCTTGTTGCGCTTGAGAATGTCAATGGCACAACGCGCCTGCTTGTCCACGATGGTGGGGTCTATGCCCAGGTACAGGAGCATCTGCACGTCCTCAGTCTGGCCTAGTGACAGCAGGACAAGTCACTGCGGTGGGGGAGGGCTGGCGGGCTGCTCACAATCACCCAGAAAGACAGGAGTGCACCCCCCCAAGCCCCCTCCCCCATCCTGCTTCCACTGGTCCAGCCCACTCCCTGGCAACAGCAGCGATGCTGTTGCCTAGCAACCATCACCAGCTCAGAGATTTCAAGCCGTTTCATTTCCCTTTGCTCTAAGGGAAAAACAGGAAGCACAGGGGGAGGGAGCCTGTCTCAGGTGGAGGGGACAAGTTGGGCCCTGTGACAAACCCACAGCCCACAGGCCACAAGCCCCTCCTTGGGGTGGGCAGGTTAAAGGCCCAGCGGGAGCCGCTGCTGGCCCCAGGGCCCTGCTCCCTCCATCCTCCCTTCCCTCCCTGCTGTCTGTCACCAGGCCCCTGCCCCGGCCCCTCCTGGGCTCCCCTCCCCAACCCCTCCAGGACTGCGGCAGGCAGGATGTGGGGCCAACGCCCCCTGCTCTGAATCCCATGTTTAAAGTGCAAGAGGAAATGCTCCATTTCAGCTAGAGGTCAGACAGAACGCAGAGGTCAACGTTTTTTCCCTTAGATGGCCAGAGAGCCCATGTGAAGAGCCCCTGGGCTAGGCCACACAAATCCACATATGGGACAAGACCCCCAAGCCTCAGCGAGCTCCCGGTGTCAAGCCATGACCAGGCCACAGACAGTCAGGGCTAAGGCTGCAGGGTCTGGGCCTCAGAGCCTCCCAAGGATGCCCCGCATTTCTGGGATGCAGGGTCTCCAGGGGGGCGGGACCCCCACCCCCCACCACATCCAGATGCCTTGAGCAAGAGCTGAGCAGGTGCTGAGGAAGCTGGGGCTATGCACCCGGAGGCTGCTGGGCTAGGCGAAGCAGGAACGCCCCATCCCAAGGAGAGGATTGTCTCCCCCAGAGGCGCTCTGTGCTGAGCCCTGCTGGGCCCGGGGAACACAGAAAGGCCTGGGCTTCTCAGCCGGTGTGGGCATGGGAGCCTGGGCCTGCCACCCCTGCCAGGGCCATGCCCAGCAGCCCAACATGCTGTCACTGACTGAACACTTGAGGCTTGAGAGCCCCTGAGCCTGCACCCCTCCTTTGGCCCCCTGGCCTTCTCCAGGGATGACAGAAATGCCCAGGCTCACTCAGCTCCACCCCTGGAATAATAAGATAGCCAGGCCTTCTGGGTAGGCCTGGAGCCAGCCAGGGGGAGCACCGGGCAAGCCCCCACACCAGGTGATCTCGTGAACAATTCAGACGCTGCCCAAGCAGCCCCTGCATACCAGGGGGCCAGCAGACCTCGGCCAAGGCTGTGGCTCTTTCTAAAATTTTTCCCTGTAGGTTATAAGCCTCAAAACTCAGCTTTCTACCTTGGGCACACCAACAGTGAGAAACCCTTTCCCATCCTGTGGCTGCAGTCCCCAGGCCACCAAACGGGACCCCGTGGGAGCTGGGGGGACCAGCAGAGCTCTGACCTCAGCAGCCTGAAGGCAGCTCAGAGCTGGGGGGCACTCTCAGGAGCCTCAGGAGGCCTTCCCCCCCGCTCCCCGCCAGGGCCCATGCCGGCTCCTTACGTCTGCCAAGGTACCCGGCACAGTGAGAGGCGACCACGTGCAGGATGGTGCAGCCATCGGCGTCTGTCTGGTTGATGTCCGCTCTCAGCTCGGGCTTCTGGTCCATCAGCCACCTGAACAGGTGGTTTTCCTCTGAAGTGAATTCAGAAAGACCCCAGTGACCCTCGTGACTGGATGATTAGGCCCAGGCTGGGGGGAGTCAGTGAACAAATGACCCAACAGTCCCTCCCAGAGCCCACCCGGGAGCAGGGGGGCAGAGAGACACTGCGGGCCCCTCCCCTGGGGCTGGCCAGGCCCCCTGCCATCGGGAGGCACCCGAGGTTCGGAGGGAACCTGGTGAGCCCGGACGGCGCTGCCTCTGTGGGTGGGACAGGGGCACTCACTGGCTTGGATGCAGAGCTTCATGATGGCGTGCAGGGGGTAGGGCCCGATGCTCTGAACACTGGCCCCCAGCGAGATCAGCCACTGCACCAGCCTGGGCATTTGCTCCATCCTCTCGTAGTGCCCGAAGAGGACATACTTCTGGGGACACGAAGCCTCACTGAGGGCGCCAGCTCAGCGTGCTGTCTCTCCTGCGCCTGGTGACGCCTCCCAGGGTAATCTCCCGACCCCCCATGCCACTGGGGCAGACCACAACCTGAAGCCAGGCTGACTCCCAGGAGCCCCCTGAGACGGCCTCAAGCAAGAGACAGGGGAAATGGGGACAGGAAATGGCGCCACCCCATCAGCACAGGGCAGAAGCCAGGGAAAGCACCCTCTTCCAACCCAGGCCCAGCCCCCATACCTCAAAGAGACCCTTCAGGGACAGGTCGGGCACCCTCAGGTCACGGGGCAGCTTATCCTTCTTAGTGCAGAGTAGCAGAAACGACTAGGAAGGGAAAGGAGCCGGTGAGCACCCCTGGGGCAGGGCCTGCCCTGGAGACAGCCAAGAGCCCAGCAGGGTCCCAGAATCCCCTAGTGCCAGGCTGGTCTATAGGAACAGATGCCACTCTAGAACAGCTGGTTCCCTGGACCTTAAGCCTCCTTCCCTGGCCTGGGTCCACTAAGCCTCAACAGGTCAGAGCCAGGACAGAAGGGCTCAGCTGGCCCACCACACCCCACAAGACCAGCCACGCTCACCACGCCCACCAGCACTCACATGCCACAGCCCCTTCTTGGCCAGCTTCTCGATGACCGCCTGCCAAATGCTGGCGTCGAAGCCAACACTGAAAATCTTTTCGAAGAAGGGCAGGAAACTGCGCAAGATGACATGTTCCCCTGGGAAGGTGAGAAGGCAGTGTCCAACAGCGTGTCTGACGGGCAGGACGGGGGGGCACGTGGCCTCCGTGGGCTGCCCATCAGAGCACGGCACAGGCAACACTGCAGCGTATAGAGTCTGGAGGAGGGCATGGGGGCGGGGAGTCCGCATCCTGTGAACAGGACCTGGGTGACACAGAGGCAGTCCACAAAGAAGAGGGGCAGGGCTGGCACCAGGAAGGAGGCCCAGGGGCAATGGGGCAGGGGGACTCGTGGTATCAGAACAACTTCCCCAGCTGGCACGGTGGGCCGGGGGAGGGACCGAGCTCCCCTCCTCTGGGGGTCCCTGGCAGAGGCCAGGGGGCTTCCTGGGCAGGTCCCGAAGGTACCTCTAGGAGCTGAGCAGCTCCCTCTCTCCCTAGGTTGATTCAGGTTCCAATTCCCACATTTCTTGAGGGACACAAGGCTAAAGAAGGTTCGATGAGCTTGGAGACAGGCTGGCAACAAGCCAATACAGTGGCCGGGCAGGTTGGGGAGGCCAGAGCAGTCATGGGGGACCGGGGAGGCCGCAGGGGGCTGGGGCAAGAGAGCCAGGGGGGCCAGAGTGGCCACAGGGGGCCAGGGTGACCACAAGCCAATATAGCAGCTGGGCAGGCCGGGGCAGGAGGGCCAGGGGTCCAGAGAAGGAGGGTCACAGGGGCCACAGGGGGCCAGGACAGGACAGCCAGGGGGGCCAGAGCGGCCAGAGGGGACCAGAGCAGGAGGGTCAGAGGGGCCACAGGAGGCTGGGGCAGGAGGGCCAGGGGGCCCCCTGTGGCGAGCTTGGCCCTGAAAACCAGGGCTCCAGGGGTCAGAGATAGAGGCACATTCTCTTTATACCCATCCTGAGGCAGGTCCTTGGCCAAACCACTGGGCTTTGGACTTTGCTAAGTGCGCCAAAGACTAATTCTCTTTTCACTTAGCAATCTCTTTCCTCCCCATTAAGAGTGTCTGTCCCTTTAAAGTTTAAAACATTTTCTTTTTTTCTGAGTTTGGCAAGACAACAAGACTGTGAGATGGTAGGAAAGAGTATTTCCATTTGGCAGCTGGGGAAATGGAGGCAATGGGGGTTAGACCCCAAACACAATCATCCCAAAGCCACCAGACAAGCAGGTTTTTGGAACCAGCTACTCAGGTCTCTGGTGTCCCTCGGCCCCAAAGGTGAAGGGACAGAATGGAGGCATCCAGGGCCAGGAATAGGGCAGGGAGCTCAGCAGACTGCTTGCCCCTGAGTCTGCCCAACTACGTGCCTGAGGCTCACTGCTGCCCACAAGCTCTCCGTGAACCCAGAGGGGATGCAGCAGCCCCCACTGCCACCTGGCCCTCAAGCCTGGGCCAGGGAGGGGGAGCCTTCTCTCCAGAAAGGGACAAGGATGCCCGGGAGTTCCACCTCCTGCCCCAGGCCCCGGCTCGGGACCAACGAGCCAGGGAATGCTGACTCAGGAGAAGCTAAAGCCAGGGTCCAGAAGCTACTGACTGCGGTGACCCGCCCCCACCCCCAACAAGGCACAGGTTTAGGGATCAGGCCCATGAGGCTGCTCGCGGGCCAGGCCCCCACTCACCATTGATGGTGGTGAAGATGCCCACGATGAGGTCGGAGATCTGCACCTGGTCCGGGGAGCTCTGGAGGATGCGCAGGCCCTCCAGAAACATCTGGGCAGCTTCATAGGGCTGCAGGAGCTGTAGGAGGGAGTAGCCCGCTCGGTAGTAGCCCTGGAGGGAAGACAGGAGAGTCACTGCAGCCCAGCCCTCCAGCGGGACGGGGAGGAGGGCCCACCGCGAGCACGGTGCTCATCCCCAGCCCAGGACAGAGGCCTGGATGCCACAGCATGGACGCAGGCTGCCCTGGGCCTGCCTTTGTGAAGGCCTCACAAAGCGGCCGTGCTCGGCCCCACACCCGGGCCCACGCGGACCATGCAAGGACAGAGGAGGACAGAGAAGAAGAGGTGGGCCACCCTGCCTGCGTGTTCAGAGCTCAGCCAGAAGACAGAGGCAAGAAAACTCAGCTGGGGGTCCAGGCAAGAAGAGGGCCAAGAAGGCAGGCAGTGCCCAGCATCCTCTGTGGATGGGCCCAGGGAGGATGGAGGGATCTGAGCCTGTCCCCTGAAAGTGGCCTCTGCAGGCCTGGAAGAGGCTGGAGACAATGAACAGACAGGCTGACCCTTCCACTCAAGCACCCCGGGCACCTATGCCACCCAAGTGCTGCTGACAGAAGCCTGCTCCTTCGCAGGGACCAAGGGAACAGAGACGGGATACTGTGGCGAGAGGATCTGACAGGCCCCAAGCTGAAGGACAGGCCTAGTGCAGGGACGCAGGCCAGCTACAGACCGGGGAGGAATGGCAGAAGCTCTGTGCCAGCCTGGGGCTGCAAAGACGAGGTGCCTTTGGATCAGGGTCCCGAAGGACGGACAGAATTCCAACGGCAGCTAGACACCAGGCAGAGAAGAGTCTCATACACATCAGCAAAGGGGTGTGAAATGTCCAGAGCATCTGGCAAGAGAGTGCATGAGGGAGCTTCGGCCAAAGCAAGACTGTGGAGGGCCCTGAATGCCAGGGAACATGTGGTTAACACCATGAGATCTCCACACTTCAGGGGGCAGGCAGACAGAAGGCAGCCCATCCACAGAAGCTAGAGAAAAGTGCAATCAGTCTCAGGAGAGAATGCCCCCTCTGCCTTCGGCTCGTCCAGCAGGGGCAGGCCCTGGGTCCTAAGCCTTTGTTCCCAGGCTCGGGGGTTCCCCTCTTGCGCCAGCTGGGGGAAGGCCCAGCAGCAGCCTGAGTGCACATGAGGCAGGTCCCCAAAGCCCTTGAGCAGGGGCCAGGGTGAGGGCTGGAGAGTGGGTGGGCCAGCTTCTCGGAAGAGGGGGCCCCTCCTAGAGCGGAGAATTGCTCACTTTGATCTCAGAGACTCCTGACCCCTAAAGAAGTCTACAAGAGTGTTTGAGAGCTAATGCATCCTCAGCCCTGCAGGGTGCAGATCATCGTCCTTCTTCCTGCCCTCCTGGTCCTCCGACTCCAGGACCCAAGCCTCAGGGACTGACCTGGCCACCCACAATGCCCCGGAGGCACCCTCCATCCCACTGCCCTCTGATAACTGCTGACGCGCCTGACGCACCCTCCATGTGTCCTGCCCCACCACGAGAATCTGGGGGTGCTCTCTTCTCCTGGTTCTCCCATGGCACCAAGAAGCTCAAGGAATGGCACATGAGGGATAGCGCCTGCCACCTGAAAGGCGAGCTCCCAAGCACCAAGGAAAGCGTCCCCTGCTGACTCCTAAAGAGTCACCTGCCCCACAAGGGTTAGCTGAATGATCCCTCAACAGGGTCTGGGTTTCACTCCTGGCCCAATCTGGCCTGAAAGGACTGACCAGACACAAAAGTGCAGCCTGCTAGAGGCTCCAAGAAGGAAGGCCAAAGGCGGAAGAAGCCCGGGCTAGCTAGGAGCTTGCAGGACAGCCCCCTCCCCATCTCACAGGCAAACTAAGAAGCGGCAGCTCAGATATGGGAAGCAAGTCGGCCGGGGTCACCCAGCAAGGATAGAGGCGGGATGATGCCGCCAGGCTGGGGAGGGACAGAGGCAACTGCGTGAAGGGGTCTGGGACCACGCTCTGCTTCTATCCTACACACGTTTCCTTACTCAGACAGAATTTTTTTCTCTTGTCCTCCATACAATGTTCGTGGCCTTAGGGAGCCTGTTCAAAGCACAAAGAGAGTCCTATGAGAAGCCTGGCAAGAGTCTGGCAGCCACGGACACAGCACGCGAACACAGTGCAGGCGGGGAAGCGCGTTACCTTGACGTAAGAGGGATCCCACTGCAGGCTCTCTTTGGCCGCATAAAATGCCTCGTTCCATTTCCCCAGGTTGTAAAATGCATTGGACTTGTTGCAGAGAAGCACAGCCAAGTCTCTCGGGGGTACCCTGAGGGAAGAACACAGTGCTGACCTGAAGCACCTGGTCTGGGGCAGGCCACACACCAACAGCATCGATTACTTCCACCAAGAGGAAAAGTACCAACATGACATGCACCACAGAGCGACAAGGCCAGGGGGAGGTCACACCAGATATCCTGAGTGGAGGGCCTCCTTCCCACTCTCAGAGTCCACAGGATCATCTACGTAGAGCCCGAAGGGACCTCACACATCATCTAGTCCACCTTGCTCACTTTTACATGGAAGGAAACTGAGGTAGGTTTAGAAAGGCTGAGAGGTGGCCCCCAAGACTTATCCAACATCCCATTCTGTCTCTGAGTCCCATTAGTCATCATTGAAACACACATAAACAATGACCTGTCACCAAAACCAGCTTTACCCAATAATGTTTTAGAAAGTACTTTCCACATTTAAAACAAACAGTTTACTTGGCTTATAATAGTCAATCACAGTGCAGCCAGGTGGCGCAGTGAGTAAATCGCCATCCCCAGAGTCAGGAGGACCCGAGTTCAGTTCCGGCCTCAGACACTTAACACAAAAATAAAAAACTAGCCATGTAACCTTGGGCAAGTCACTTAACCCCAACTGCCCTCCAAAAGGCAAAAAAAAAAAAAATAGTCAATCACCACAGCAGAGATAGATTCCTTCACAACCATATGAAAAAGTGCTCACATTACAGATGATAAGAGAAATGCCGGTCAGAAGCACCCAGAGATGGGCCAAGGGGACGAGTGAAGTGTCAAGGAGGCCGATGACAGCCCCCTGAACCACTCGGGATCCCATGAGGTCACCTCTCTCCTCCCCCCTTGGGGCCACCTCTTCAGCCCATCAATCTGGCCTGCCCCTCCCAGTCTGTGTGGACAAAGGAGTCGGACACCCTGTCTGGCTGTCTGCCCTTCCAGATTTAGCTGCCCCCAGCTCAAGCCTAAATCTGATGTGAAGCCAGGAGGGACCTGCAGGGTCAGCTGGGGACAAGGGGGCCCCTGGAACACCCCAATCTCCATTTCTGGCCATCCCAGGCAGCCACTAGCAAGGTGAAGACTGGGAGAAGGGGGCTCTCTCTGCCCAAGGCACACGCTCCCCGGGGGTCAGACACTCACCAGTGGTACAGATGAAGCAGCACCTGGATAGCCTCGTCGTACTTCCTGATGGCCAAGGAAAAGTTCCCACTCTTGAAAATCTGATTTCCAGACTCCTTCAAATACTCGGCGTAGGTTGCCGGATCCATTCTGTGCAGGCAGAGAAACAAACCACGTGAGGCTCGAGCCAGGGCTGACCCGCAGCCCCACTGGCCTCCCCCCACCTCTCCTGCCCCCACAGCATCCCTGGAGAGCAGAGCATCCTGTCCATCACCCGGGCCCAGGCGCAGGAAGTGGCACCGGGCTGTCCAGTCTTACTGACATTTAAAATAATGAAAAGCGAGTGGCTCAGGCTCCACCTCACGCGGCACAGCAGGGCTCTGTGCGGAGCCATTTGGCTCTCCCCACACGTGGCCTCAGTCAGCACCGGGAGCATCTCCATTTCACAGGCGAGACCAAGCTGGAGGGAGGTCGAGTGTGTGCCCAAAGCCAACAATTGAGGATGGCGATGTGTAGGCTTGACACAGCCCTTCCTGTGTGCCAGGCTCTGTGCTAAGCTGTGCAAACACAATCTTGCTGGATCCACAACCACCCTGGGAGATCAGTGCTCTTAGGATTCCCAATAGACAGATGAAGAAACTGAGGCACCCTGATGAAGGGACCAGGGTCACCCACTAGTCAGAGTGTGGCACTGTGCCCTGTGCCACCTTCGCTGGCACTCAGTGCCATCTCCCTCTGGCACCAGGGAGTGTGTGTTTTCTATCCCGCTGCCCCGCGGGCCTTCTCCATTCCAGGCTCCCAGCCATCAAAGATCAGGAAACCCACTGGTGAGGCCTTGGCCCTGGAAGAGCTCACTCAGCAAGCGCCAGTGAGTGTGGGTCCACTACTTTCTGCCTCCAGCAAGGGTCTGAGGGGCTGTGGAAGACGTGAGCCAGAGGTCACGGCAGGGGATGGCAGGAGAGCCCCCAGTGTGCTCAGTGCCCCTCCAGGGGCTGCCGACGAAGGAGGAGGATCTCCATGGGCCCAGGGCACAGTGGGCCGGGTGGATTCACTCTCAGCCTGACAGGGCGTTTGGTGCGTTGTCTTTGCATCAGAACGTAAGGTCCCTCAGGCAGTGCCTGACACATAGCAGGTGCACACTGACTCCCTGACTGATGGGCGGCCCCACCTGGGATGGGACAGAGGAAGGAGCTCCCTGGGTTTGGTGCTGGAGGAGGCGGCAGCAGTGATGTCTATTAAAAAGCTGCCAGGGAATACAATTCCCTTTGCGTGACATGTGACCCACAGCAGCAGCAGCACCAACTCTGGGTTTCCAGGGCTTCTGCCCACATTTCCTACAGAAACTGAAAATCCTTTCCTTACCACCCTCAAGCATCCACCGTGTCTGCTGCCCTCTGGCCCTACAACCTGCCTATCCCCAGCAGTACCAGGTCCGTGCGGACAGGCCCAGCCAAGGTCATTTCTGCTAGTCACCCTAGCCCCCGACACACAGGAGGCAGGACACAGACACTTGGCAGCTGATTGAAAAAGCCTATGGAAGAAAGGAATGAGGATGCCCGAAACAGCACAAAACCCCTCTGGAAAAAGAAGCACGAGAAGCCAATGAAGGGCTCCCAAAACTGAAGAGAAGGTCTACAGCCAAAAGGAAACCATGGGGAAAAGAAAAAAGCGATTTCTAATCCTCCAAACTCACTGGAACACAGGAATCATCGAGGCCACCAATCAACGGATAACCAAGTTTGGGTTTAGTAAGTTCCTACAAGGTACAGGCGCTGTACTAGGCCGATGGTCCCAGGCACCAGGCTCGGAGAGAGCCCTCCCCATGCTGGGTTTACATCCAAAAGGGGGAGACAGAGGCACCTGCCAAAGTGAGCACGGCAGCCTTCCAAGGGCCCAAGGCCAGCCTCGCCTTGGGGAAGGGCTCCCAGGAGATCCAGCGCAGTCTGGTGGAAATCAGGCTCAGACACCCGCCTGAGAGGGAGGACACCGCAGAAGGCACCCTCCACGAGTGTGGCTGAGAGCCAGCCAGACCACAAGCACGGGAGAGCTCACAATTCAGAGCAGGTGAGAGCGATAGGAAAGGGAAAAGTCTGCACAGCCCTGAATGCTGCAGCTGGGACCAGAAGAGAAAGCTGATTATGCCAGCTATCTCCAAGAAGGGTCTCAGATTCAAGACACAGGGAGAACTAAGACAAATGCACCTGAAAGGAGTCCTCACAGCAAGTGCCCTCCACCCCCCACCCCCAATGACACAGTCCAAGATGTCGGCCATGGCCCCCCGCTGCTGTCCCTTCCCCCTCCACCCCTAAACTTTAAGGTTAGCTGAGACTAAAACCAGCCAAGAAGTAGTTGGCAAACCAGAGAATCTGAAGGAAGGAAAATCTGGCAGCAGGGAGTCACACCGAGCAAAACTGTCTGACACACGGACCCGGCAATTCCAAAGCTGGGACCATGACCTTGATGTGTTCTTAGAAACAAAGCCGCACTGCACACAGGAGCCCCCTGGATGGGGAAGGAGGGAGGACCGAAGGTCAGTTATCATGATAGGTCATTCCTATGAATGACCTCAGCCTGCATGAGGTAGAAAGAGAGATCTCTACTGGCAATAATGTGCGATGGGAAACGCTCAGTGGGGAGACTGGCCAGGAGGGAGCGGAGGACGGAAGGGGGCTTCTGGCTACAGCCAGGCGGGAGGCTGGGCCCTCAATGCAGGGCAACGGTAATGTGACCAGCAAGCCCAGTGGCCAGGGTGGAGGCACCATGTCCATCTTTGAATGAATGTCACTTAAAAAATCCCAGCACTGGCCCCACAGCCAGCCCAGAGAGGGGACATGGCCCAGAACACAGCCCCGGTCCCATGCCCTGACACCACAGCAACAGCCCAAGTGGCTGCTTCCCAGCCCTCCCTCCCTCTTTTCTTTCTGCCAAAGACAGTGCTGGCAGTGTGGGCCAGGTGTGGACACCATAGATGTGTCCACACCTCTCTCTGTCTCTCATCCCCCTCTCCCTTTTCCTTTCTCCCTCCCCCTTTTCCCTCTCCCCATCTTTTCCTTTCACTTTCCTTTCTCTGCACCTCCCTCCCTCCCTTTCCTTCTTCTCTCTTCTCCCTTTTCCTTTCTCTTTCCTTTCTCTCTCACCCTGCCTGTCTCCCCTCACCTTTCCTTTTTCTCTCTCCCTCTTCCATTCTTTCTCTTTTCTTTCTCCTTCCCCTCCCCCTCCCTATCTCCAGACTCTTCCTTTCTCTTCTCTCTCCCCCTTCCCTGTCTCTCTCTCCCCTCCCCAGGTATAGGTATCCAGCCCATGAATTACCTTCAGTAAAAGCCTGCAAGACCCCTTGTAGCTGGCCTCCTGCCCGGACCCAAGCTGGCCGTGCCCCAGGCAGCTCCCAAAGGCTTGATGTGGGGGCAGAGCACGCTCAGACCTGCCTCAGTGAAGGGAGTGAGACCTCAGGGCAGCCTCCAAAGGAGTCTGCTTTCACCTCTAGCAGAGCGAGACCCAAGAGAAATGCCTAATGGGCAGCCCACCCCGTCCCTCTCAGAGGGCATAAGGCAGCCAAAGCCCCACTGCCTCTGTGGGAAAAGCCCTGGAAAAAGAGGTGGGAGGCGGAGAAGCAGGCAGGGGCAGGAGGAGCCCCTGTGCCCCCTTCCTGCTGAGGCCCCAGCTGGTACAAACACCCACAGGGAGAAGGGGTGGGGCAGGGCAGGCCTCCCTACAAACAGGTGACACTGTGTGTTTATAAGCATATCTGGGAAGCCCCAGGCCAGGATCCTCCTATCTGGCACATGCTGGACTTTGGTCCAGCCATGCCAACATGCCACAAAATGAGAGTCAGGGTGTTGGTCCATTGCACTGGCAGCTGGGAGGGCCTCCCTGGGCCAGTGTTCTTCCTGGGGCCACCAGAACAGCCAGAGGGGCATCGGCAAGGGACTGAGGGAGGGAGACGAAGCTGGATGGGAAAGGGATGATTTAAAACAGTGGCCCCTGGCACCAGGACAGGGAGGACGGGGCATCCTCCTCCACCTGCCCTAATGGGTGGATGTGGACAGCCACCGCTGGCCACTGGCCAGCACAGGGGAGTGAGGGCCTGTCCTCAGGCTGCACTCACTGCCCGGCTCACTGTGACAAGGGACACAAGGGAGCCCCCAAACTTGGCTCAGCAAGGTCGAGGCCTTGGTCCAGCTCTCCCTGACCCTACACTACCCACTGCACCACATGGCCTCACCAGAGCTCCAGAGAGCAGAATTCAGGGCATGTGGGGGCCCATGGGGAACAGGGCCTGCACCCTAGGGCCTGGCGCTGAAGCCAGGAAAAGCCTCCCAAGCCTGGGATGGGGGCCGGGCGCCAGCCAGGAAAACCGGCTGGACTGTGTGTGGATTAACAGTGAATTAAGGTGGCAGTGGAAAGAAGTGGCTAAGGGAGGGGAGAGAGAAGGGGAAATGGGGAGGGAGGAGAGAGAGGGAAGGGGAAGAAAGAGGGAAGAGGAGGGAGAAGAGGAAGGAAGAGGAAAAGGGGAAAGGGGAAGAGGAAGGAGGGAGAGGGAAGGGGAGGAAAGGGGGAAGAAGAGAAGGAAAGATGAGGAAAAGTGGGAAGGGGAAGAGGGAGGGGGAGAGAAGGGGAGGAAAGAGGGAAAAGGAGGGAGAGAAGGAAGAAGAGGGAGGGAGAAGGGAGAGGAAAGGGAAAGAGGAGGGAGAGAAGGAAGGAAGAGGGAGGGAAGAGGGAGAGGGAAGGGGAGGAAAGGGGGAAGAGGAGGAGGGAGAGAAGGAAGGAAGAGGAAAAGGGGGAAGGGAAAGAGGGGAGAAGGGGGAGGGGGAGCAAGAAGGAAGGAGGGCATGAGCTTCATCCCTGCTCTGCCCTCCAGGCCCACACCCCTCTGGCTACATTGTATCTGGCCCTCACCTCCACCCCTGGATGAACCGGCTCCCTCAGGCAGTCCCTCCCCAGGCTCCCCTCCTAGTTTACAGAAATAAGGGGGCCACCCTCCCCTGACGGAGGCTGCCCCTCCCCTCCCCCTTAGCCCCCCCTTCCGCCCCTCCTCCTCTGCCCTGGGGGCTGAGTCTCTGAAATGACCCCAGGGCGGGGCCCTGGCCCGGTGGGGGGGAGGGAGGGGGAGGGGCTGCGCTGTGGCTGGCCTCTGTCCTGCCCTCCTTCCCGCCATCCTGGCGGCTCCCATAGGCTCCATCATCAGCTCTATGCAAATGTCCCCCTACCTCACTCCAGCCACTGTGTGCCCTGAGCATAGGCAGGACCCTGGAGGAGCCTGGCCCAATCACCTTCCCTGGGCAGGGTCCTGTCTTCCATTAGGGATCTCCACTGCCCGGGGTTCTTGGGCCCCCTCACCGCTGGCAGAGCAATTCTATCTAATCAAATAAACGCTTAATTCTAGGGTTAGGGTTAGGGCTAGGGCTTCCCAGGGTGGTGGTCCAGTGTCAGCTACCCTGGGATGGTGCCCAGCTTCCCCCTTCAGTGCAGGAGGCCTCCCTTCTCTGCAGCGGTCCTGGGATGCTGACCAGGGCAGACCAGGACAACAATCTGCTCCTCCCTGCCCAGACCTACCCTCCCGGCCTATCATGATCCCCATTTTAAAGATGGGCACGCTGAAGCTGAGCCCAGGGTCACACAGGAAGGAAGCATCTCAGGTGGAACCGGAACTTGGGTCCCGGGGCTGTAAGGCCTGTTGGCCTTTATCAACTGCAGCAGCCACGGGCCTGGAGAAGCCCAGAACTAAGTGTCCCATGGATAAAGGTCAGCTCACAAGGTGGGACGTCTGGCCCCAGAGGACCCCTCTCAAAGAGTGTCAGCTGGTTTCAGGGGGAACCCCAAACAGAGGCAGGGACCATGAAACAGAAAGGGTGCAGTAGAGACAGAGGGCAGGAGAATACAGCCCAAGAGACGACTACCTGGAGCTCAGGGACAGGGCGGAGGGGGATGTCCAGGGGAAGGGCCTCTGCATACAGGGATGCCTCGCTGCCGAAAAGAAGGGGTGCTGGAGTCCACAGGCGGCTGAAAAGTTCTGCTTAGGGCCTGTGCCCCACTTCCAGCAAGCCTCAAGTTGGGGAGCAAAGAGCTGGCAAAGAAGATTGCACAGCACTAAGGGGGACAGAACAGTGGAAGGGGGCAGCTGGGGGGGGGGGCCAGGTTAGAGGAGTCCAAAAAAAGTTGGTTTGTCCCTCTGTGAAAACAGCAAAGGGACTGCTGGAGACTCCGTGGTTCTCTACCACAACAGCACAAGTGCCCCCACTTCCATGGGGTCTTTGAGTGGGGGCCGAGTGGACATCGGGTGCGTGGACAGGTCATTCCCTCTCCATCTCTAAAATGGAGATGATGATTCTCATGTCCCTGCTGCCTTTGGGCAGTCTGGAGCCTCAGAGAGGGGGCCCAGCTGCCCAGGTGGGATGTCCCAGCCAGAGCTCCCCAGAAATCCTTCCAGCTAAAGCCTTCCTTCAGGGATCCTGCCATTCCCCTACTGCCGGACACTGCTGGGACTCCAGGAATTCCTCTGGCTCAGGCCACCAGGGAGGCCAGGGATTCCTAAGGCCCATGGGACTTTGTGTATCCAGAAGCAGAGAGAACATGGCCTGGAGATGGGCTTCCCACCACAGGGGCACCCACAGGTTCAGGAAACGCAGATGCCCCATGGCCCCCTCCCTTGTTCTGACTTAAACCTGCCAGACAGAATGAGGTCCGGGGCTGGCTGACCCTTTTCTCTTATAAGCACTTGGAAGGGAGCTTCACAGCTGGTAGGAAGCAAGAATACCTTCCAAGGGCCCCCAACCCAGGTCATATTTCCTTTTAAAGCAAACCTGCCTGCCAAGCTTCAGGGGTCATGATAAGGGTGATCAGGGCCCTCAGGCTGGTCCTGACTACCAAAGACCAGCAGCAGCATGAGGCTTCTGGAGGGACTAAGGCCCCCAGTGGGGGTCAGGAGGCCTACATCTAAAGCCTACCAACTAAAGAAGCCTTTCCCCTCCAGGGGCCTCACTTTGCTTATCTGAAAAAGAATGGGGTGGGCAAAATGACTGAGGGGACCTTCCGGCCAAGGAGCTCTGTGCCACACCAGTGAACCCAAGGCCCAGCAAGAGCAGGGCAGGCCAGTGCTTGGCACAGTGCATGGCACATAGGAGGGGCTTAATACATGTTTACTGGATTGCATTAACCACAAAGAGGAGCGAGGGGCAGAGGCACCTGAGTGGTGGGAGGAGGGGAGAAGGGGGAGCTCATGGAGAACGGCCTCAACTTTTTTTCCATAAAAGAGGGGACAGGATCTCAGCTGGGGGGGAGGCCTGAGGAGGGCAGTGGCGAGGCCCAGTGGAAGATGTGTCACACAGATCTGTAGTAGACCCATTAGAATGGTGGCATGATTTTCTCCCCCTTCAGTTGGCATGAAGGTGATGCACAGTGGGCATGAGCCAAGGCTGAGGCCATAAGTGGCATGACGATAAAACAAATGCATCCTCAGTCTTGGTCAGACGGGCTCCCAGTGGAGCAGGCTGAAGGGCCTTGGGTGTTGGTCAGCTGCAAGAGCCCCAGAACTCTCACCCTAGGGCAGGGAGCAGGACTTGAGCTTCAGAGCCTAGAGGATCCCAGGGAAGCCTGATTCAGCTCTGTCAGTGCCAAGGAGTGAAGGGAGATGATTCCCTCAGAGCGGGGAAGGATGTCCAGCTTCTCGTCTCTCCTCTCTGCAATCATCCACAGACAGCTGCCCATACGACCACTCCCCAGAATAACCACTCAAGTTTACAAAGGCCTCCCCACAAGGCGGCTGGGTGGTGCAGTGAATAGAGCACCAGCCCTGGTGTCAGGAGAACCTGAGTTCAAATCCGGCCTCAGACACAATATAAAAAAAAACTAGCTGTGTGACCTTGGGCAAGTCACTTAACCCCAATTTCCCTCCAAAAAAGCAAAAAAGAATTAAAAAAAAACAAAGTGCCTCCCCAGGCCCCATCCCAAACAGAAACCATCTGAGGCTGCCAACCAGTGTCCCTCAGAGCAAGAGAGCTTTTCTTGGGAAGATTTCCATGAACTGGTAGGAGGTGAATTAAGCAGACCCCAGCGAACGAAGTACATTACACAATGCCCACGCCAGGTGGAAGGAAACGCTCCTGGTGGAGGGAACACGGACCCAGCACATCACGCTTGATCGTCTCTCCCTCCAGTCCCACTGTGTGCTCAGCATATGCACTCCTGGGCCCCTCAGACTCTGCCTTCTCCCCACCTCCCTACACAACCCCTTTTGTGTACATGATTCTCTTCTCCACACCCACGGCCAATAAACATTTATGAAACCCCTACTGTGTGCCTGCACGGTGCTAAGAGCTGGGGATACAAAGATACAAAAGCCCCTCCTGCCCTCCAGGATCCTATAGTGACTGAAGGCCTTTCCTCTTCCCTTCTGACCAACCCGCCTCTAGCCTCCTCCACTCCAATCCACCCGCCATGCACAGCCAAATTAAGAACCTTTCTATAGCATGGGTCTCAGAAAACTCCTATGACTTCCCGATGCCTCGAGTACAAATATGAGTCTGGTGCTAGATGTTCACCAAGTTACACTATGCGCTGGGTACTGGGCCAAGGCATGCCTTGCCCTCAAGGAGTTCACAATCTGATGGAAGAAACCACACGCCAGCAAATGCCCGCAAATCAAAGCTGTCGACCAGATAGACAGGAGGTAATGAGGCGAAGGAAGGTGCAGGAACTGGGGGAGGGGGCGTTCCTGCAGGAGGTGGGACTAAAGGGAAGCCAGGGAGAACAGACAGCAGCCAGTTTGGGGGAGGGAGAGCCTTCTAGGAATGCCTGGAGTTGAGTGGCAGAGGGCCAGTCCACCTGCTTGTAACCCTAACCCTGCTGCCTTTCTGGGAGATCTCCTTCCCGGGTTCTAAGCTCCAGTCCCAAGTCACCAGAACAGCCTCTGGCTCTGGGCCTCAGCCCTCACGCCTAGAATGGATGCCTTCTTCCAAGTCCTAATTCCCATCAGGCTCAGCCTCCACAGAAAGCTCTCCCCAGGCAGGTGTTTCTGCCCAGTTCCCAGCAGAACGCGGGCCTGCAGCACACAGTGAGCACCGGCCCTGGAGTGAGGAGAACCTGAGTGGACACAGTCCACTCCTTTTTGTCTTTCTGTCCCCAGTACCTTGCATGTGGGCAGATGCTACAGAAGCGGGGCTGAATGCCAGATGAGTCTTTCCTGGGCCTTCCTACTTCCAGGGCAGAGCTGGGGTTCCTTATCACTCTCCTGGCGCTGGGGGCAGCTGGCATTCGGCTCCCCACCCCCACCCCAGCATCTGTGCCACCTGCTACTAATCCAGGCCCACAAGTGCTGTGTCAACAACTCAACCGAGATGCTTCTCCCGGTCTCATCAGCCAAAAGGAGAAGGCTAGAAAAAAGTAAGACTTTCAAAAGTCCTCAGAAAAAACCAGTCTCTCTTTTCTCTCTGAGTCCCACACCAGCCATGCTGGAAGCTGCAAAAAATGAAAGACTGATACAAAAACTAATCAGAGACTAAATGTTTTATTCTCTACTGAAAACTGCCCAAATCACATTTGAATGCTTTGATAAGTTTGAAGGCACCAGTAAGCTTTGTCAAGTCTGATGAAAACAAAAATTGGTAAATCTCGTATTGTTCAGAGAAGCATTACGATACAAGAAAAATTAAGAGTAAAATTCCTCCAAGTTAACAAATTCCACAACTCCAAACTAAAAACGAAACCCATCTGTCACTTAGCATTAAAGGGACATGCTGAAGAATTCAAGTCTAAGAACAGAAGCTCTTCCTGCTCAAGTCTCACTCACACAGAATTCCTCTTGGGATCTGCAAAATCACTCCAAAGCCGGGCGAGTCTGTGAGGTTTGGGGACCACTCTGTGCAGCTAGTTTGAACTTTAGTGCAGCTTACGAATTCTTTCAAAGGTATACATACAAACTGCACTTGCCGAGACTGACCAATTTATTATAGGATGGAAATGTTTTGTTTTGTTTTGTTTTTTCAAAGGCAGAAGAGGAAATTCTGAGATCACCTTCAGTCTCCAAAGGAATCGATGTTAAGTAAAGGTGGGGTTTATTTACTCTCCTTATTTCTTACTGCTTTTAAACAACTAAGCTGAGGACCCCAAGCAAGCCCTACAATGGGGTGAATTCCAAAGTGTTCCCAGAGAGAGAAAAGCTTGTTTCAGAATGAGGAAGCAACTGAAAAGTAAGTAAAATCGAATGTTTTCTGTGAAGTCTGTAATAAGTGAAGGTAAAAAACGAGAAGAAATGAACTTAGCCTTTGAGTGATTTGAAAGAGAACAAGTTAGACCTTGTGCCCTTCAGGAAATTACAGTCTCCACTGGACACTGTTTTGGTTTGATTTGGTTTTCCGGTGCTATTTGTTAGTGTTTTTAATAAAAATCAATTACTTTAAATCAAGAAATTATCATGCTACAATCAAAGGATATTTCTAATGCAAACCCCTGTTGACCATTTGATAATGAGGTAAATTGTATTAAGAGATCATAAAGGAAAACAATTTGCTTTCCTATCAAAGAATTAGTGAAAGTGGCATACAGGCATCAGGGAAGGCAATGCCAAGACTGGTCTCCTTAAATGTCAAAGGATTTGCCTCAAAAATACTATTGCCTAATTTATATTTAGCTGGACTAATGTGATGTTCACAATTACACGCCAACTGTATACTCGTAATCACTTTTCAATATGGGTTAATTGTGAAACGCTAAAGCATAAACTGATTGATAAATGAAACGTGAAATCCTGGCTGTTAATGGCCCTTGTGAAAACTGAGGTTTTTAAACTGTTAGTTACCATTAGTGCTTATATGGCTATTCTTTAGTTGAACCCCAAAATCAAAGTAGTGCGATTAAGATTTCTGTTCACTTACAATTATCAGAACATTAACTCCCTTTGGATGAGAGACAACCAGAAAGTCCTGTTTAATTAGATACAAAAACTTCATAACTAACCTACAGTATTGGTTTGTAACAATGAGGAACAAAGATCTTTCAAGGCCAAAGAAAAAGTGCTTCCAAGTTTCTTGCCTCACTTAAGTACCAGCACCAAAATGGCAGCTGCTTTTATACAACAGACTAGAAACTGAAAAACCCTTGTTGGGCTCTGGCCTCTCCCTGATCACCGCCAAGGGAACACCTTCAGGAAATAGGTGACAGACGGTTTCTCTGGCATAGAAGGGGTTAACTTCGAAAAGGAGAGAAATGACTTCTTCTCCAAGGCCATCAATGAGGAACTTTTGAGTTGTGCTGAGTTAGTGGTTTGGGGATTGATTTAACTCTCAACTCAGAAGCTAAAGGCCTCAAAGAAACTTCCAATAGATTGGAATCCTTTAAGAACCCAAACAGGACAGTGTGGTGAAGAATGGGTTTTGTGCAATAAGGACTCAAGACTAAAGGAATTAAGGAGTAAAAAAAAAGCAAGAGGCTTTGATGGCCCTGAAATACAAAGGATTTAGAAAAAAAACACCAAGTGCCAAGCTCAGCAAGTTTTCTTTCCCCAATCAACAGACACTCACAAAAGAAATTTCAGAAGACTTGGAAGGGTTAAGTGAAAATTTAACAAATACAGGTTAACTAGCTGATTTGACAGAGGAAATAGTGTTTCTTTGGTCTGGTTTAAACAGTTAGGCCAAAATCCTCTGTAAAAATTTCAGTAAGTAGCGTTTCATGCCCAGGTCACAACCAGAAAGCCTCTGGGTAAAGGAGATATATGCCTTCTTAAGGGACACTGGCAGGGTTAAGTTAGGAAAATAATAAGAATTGATTTAGCATCTGGGGGATCTAAAGAGATAAACGCTTCTGGGGAGCTGGGAGGGCCACCATGAATGTCTGGACATAAGGAGGTTACTGAAAACAGTGAGCTTCTAGAAAAGCTGAGATTTAAAACAGGGATTATCAATTTGGATTTGATCTTGTCACACTTTTGCTGTGAAGCTCCGTTACTGTGGAATATTTACTCCACCTTTTTTCTATGTAAAAGGGGGTAATAAATACTAGGGCCCCCCCCCCCAGGGCTGTCAGAGGCCTGGAATGATTCCCAAGCCTAGCAGAGGGAGCCAGCTGCAAATGTAACTGTTGTTATCGGGCTTTGAACTGAAAACAACTTCTCAAGGGGAGCACAGGAACGGTTTTCTAAGGCCGGGGATCTGCTCCATCAGCGGGTGATGGAATTTGAGAAGTTTGGTGTTTGTTTAAAAAAAAACCAATGGAACAGAAACCTACAATATTCTTTGGGCTCCTGGTTTTTTTCCTCGATCCTGGAATCTGGGAGAATTTCAGGCATGATTAGAAATGTAGCTTCTCTTTTAGTCAGGAGAATAAGCTTTTCGTGACATCCTGCTGTGGGAAGTCTTTCTAAATTGTTGTGAAATACTGTTGAGAGGCCACTTCCCAACTGAGTTATTAAAACGAATGGGATAACTCTTCAAGAAACTGTAGTAATGAAGAAACTTTTGCCTTAAAGTGTAGGATTCTTCTGATTTAATAAGAGGTTTGGGGACTGTCCCCACCCACCCAAAGCTGTGATCTCAATTTTGTAACTATCCGTGTGAAAGGCTAAAATAGTGAATCAATGTAATTTGGCCAGTATAAGTTCTGTATCTTATGAACTGGACTACCAACAGATGGCAAGACTGTTTAAAAACTATGCAATAGGGGTGGCTAGGTGGTGCAGTGAATAGAGCACCAGCCCTGGAGTCAGGAGGACCTGAGTTCAAATGTGGCCTCAGATATGTGACTCAACTACTAGCCATGTGACTTTGGGCAAGTCACTTAACCCCCAATTGCCCTCCAAAAAGCAAAAACAAAAAACAAAAACCTATGCAAGATTCATTGGCTTATCTTTTCCCTTACACTGATCTCCTAAAGGGACTCTTCCTATCCATAATGCCCTGGAATCTAAGTTAGCAAGTGGCTCGAGCGAAAGCTGAGAAATCAAAACATTCTAAAGAGAACACAGGCTTCAGAAAGACCTTCAAAGAATCTTTAAGAACTAGAAAGCAGCCAGGATGTGTGAACACCGTTTAAGTCAACGTACTGACTCTCATCACTCCATATGGACAGCTCTAGACGGCTCTTAGGCATCGCTGGATACCCAAGGAAATTCAATCAGGGATTTTCTCTGGAAGACAATTTAAAAATGCATCCCACTCAACTGCTTCGTGTATACAAAAGTCTCGCTTGTAATAAGAAAGCTGAAGAAGCTGTTAAGGCAAGCTACTTCCCCTTTTCATCGGAATGCTGTTAGATTCTAAATCTGTTATAGAATATCATTCTATCTTTGAAAACTGATCATTGTTTAATAGGGTATATTTTGTTTTAAATTAGGAAATTATAACTTACTGTTGGATGAAGGGAGTAGCCCTATCCTCTTAGGAGATCTCTGCCTGGGAGACTGCTTGGGATAAGCGCAACCCCACCCTGCTGACCTCACATTGTGAAACCCCCCCCAGTTTGAGGAACTCAGAGCTCTCTCAGCCAAAGGGGACAAATGTCCAAGTTATGCTTCAATAATAAGTGAGTTTCATTTAAGTTCATTTGGAAAATCATGAAATTTTATCTGTTAATAAATGTTAATAAAAGTGACACCACATTATGAAACAAACTACTCACTGTTGTGTGTAAACGGTATTCACTACATGAGTGAAAGCCTAGAACATAATTCTTCTTAGGTGAAGGACATTAGAATGTCCTGATACTTAAGAGCTCAGAAAAAAACAGCAGTAAGCTAGCCCAAAGCTGCGGTTGATAAAATTTCACTGTTGGGAAAAGTCTCCCAGGACTTCAGTTTTGATTTCAGGTATGAGTGTGATTCCTCTCCTAAGAGTCCATCATTCAAGAGAATGCCCTGTACCCCTGCAGTCCGGGGACTGCTACAGGTGCATGTCTGTCTCTGGGAAAGTTAAAGGAATGATCTTGGGATCTTCCTGACTTAGTTTCCCCATCTTGGCAAACAAGACATTCCCCCCCCACCCCCGCCCCAGGTATTTCTGAGCCTGGCTCCCATACCCTGTGACTCATGGTGAGCCTTTCTGTGTGACTGCCTGGTGACTGTGACCCACACCTGAAATCAAACGGAACTAAGTGGCAATACTGATGCTGGCCTGTCCCTCCCTCTTCCCTCACACAGCAAATTCCACTGAACTGGGCAAGTGTGCAATGATGCCTCTCTTTCACTGTAATAAACCTAAGAGATAAACCCTACTGGTGACTTCCGACAGCACCATTGATTTCAATTGTCAATTGAATTACAAATATTAGAGACCATGAGGCCTCACAGTCCATACTGCAACATCCTTTCATTATGTTAATATGACCATAACATCCTTCTGAGGGGGGAATGAACTGGAATCTGCTTTAGAGAGAGATAGAGATGGATGAAGGTGATGGTGCGGCTGAGATGGACTATTAGCCTGTTTTCATGGAGGATTAAATTCTCTCAAGTTTCAGAGTTCCAGAGGGGGCTCCTGACTTGACTTTCTAGTGTTCACCATCTCTACTAGTTACTCAAGTGTATTAAGATGTGTTTTGTACAAGGGTTACAGCAGAAGCTCCTAGGAACCTCGACATGACCCACTGTCTGAACCGCCTTCAACCGAGCCCTCCTCCAGAATGGCGGGACCAGGACAAGCTGTTCCAGGGAACATACAAATGCCTGCAACTTTCAGTGGACACTGGGGAGTCGGCTAAGAGGGTACAAAAGCACTTGGTCACGAGACTACCCAGAAGGCATGGAAGAGCTGCCCTCTTCTCTGCCAGACTGGCTTAGCAAAGGGGACTGACCCCAGCAGACGTCAACATGAGGACCAGAGGGAGCAAGGTTCTAGTTTGTCTAACCATCACAACACGCACATGGGGAAGGTCTGAGGGGCTCGTCCCATCTGCCTGGGCCATTTGTAACAGTCAACCAGCACCAGGAAGCATTAAACCTCTCCTGGCTGGCCTTGCATAAAACATCGAAGCCGGTAATCATTCCCTTCCATTACCACATTGCTGATTTCATTCCAATGGATGTTGAACATGCCTGATTATATCAACTTGGTCTATAGATGGTCATTCAATGGAGACATGGATCCAAGGAATCATGGCAGGGGAATATGAAAATGAGAGCATGCTTTATTCTGTGTTATTTATTAATTACTGATTGGGAATTGTATCTAATCACTGGAATCTGTCTGATTTTAAGAGACAGCTTCACCACTTAACATTAGTGTCTGTAAGAGAGTTGAACTCCCCTGTATTTCTGGGCTGCAGCTTGAGCTCTTGTCCTGAATGGTGGGGAGGGGTATGAATCCCTGAGACCTTTTGCCTGCTCATCAGTGAAGGGCTGCTTAACGGCACACTTTCCAGAAAATGCTGGTTAACTCTGTTGTCATGGGTCCTGAAAAGCCCTCCAGAAATCAGGCTAAATGTAAGCCCACCCTACACCACCTTTACCAACTGTAGAAAAGCCTGCTGTGTGTGCTCAAATGAGCCCTGGCCACTGAGGCTTGGGATCTCGCTTACTGGCAACTGCTAGCCTTGCACATAAAGGATCATGCCCAGAACACAGAACCTCAGTTCATCTTCACTGAAGCTTTTCATCAGACACAGGTTACACCCACTAACTGGTGTCCCTGGGCTATGTCCTGGGCCCGTTTCTCTTTCTATGCTACCTTACATGACAATCTCATCAGCTTCCATGGACTCAGTCATGACCTCTGTGCAGAAGACTCTCAGACATATATATCCACACCCAGCCTCTCTCCTGAGTTTCAGTCCCACATCTCCTACTGGACATTTCAAACTGGATGTGCCATAGGCATCTCACTCAGTAAGTCCAAAACTGAACTCATTTCTCCCCAAATCCTCCCCTCCTCCAAACACTCCTATTACTACTGTCAAGGATTCCACCATCTTCCCCACCCCCATCACCAAGACTCACACCCTCTGTGGCATGGTCAGTCCTCAATCAGGCACCAAATTCTGGCATTTCCATTTTATACACGGGCCCTTTCCATCTTGGTTCATTCAGGCCCATGATCTTGCACCTGAATTACCGAACAGCCTTCTGAATGGCTCCCCTGCCTCAAGTCTCTCCCTACTCCAAGTCATCCAAGTGATGTGCCCAAAGCCTAGGTCTGACCATGTCACCCCTGTACCCTTACTCAGGGAGTCTCGCCCTGCGGGAGGCATTGAAAGCTGGTTTTTTTCCTGGGTCTCCCATCTTTTTACACTTCACTCCCCTCCCCTCCCCACACTCTAAATCCGATCATGCTGGCTCACTCACAATTCCTCAGACTTTCATTTCATTTATCATCTCCATGCCTTTGTACTGGCTGTACCCCACGCTGGAATGTTCTCCCTCCTCATCTCTACCTCTTTCCCAGGCGATGAAGGCAAATGTCACCTTTCCTGGCGCCCAGCTGCCCCCGCTCCAGCACGACCTCCATCTGCTCTGAATGTGTCTGGTCTGTCTGAGGAGACCTTAGCTGGGGAGCTCGGGAGGGCAGGGAACCGCTTGGCTTTTCTTTGCACCCCCAGGGCTTAACGCAGAGCAACAAACAGGCCAGGAAATGGGCGGGATTCTGGCCCCAGGTCAGGTCAAGCTGCAGGAAGCTCCCTGGGCAAAGGCGAGAGGCCAATAATGGCGATGACAGTGGCCCAGCACTCGTGGGGCAGTGAGGAGGGAGGTCAGTCCAGCGAACAATCCAGGCAGAGCACAGCGGTGGAGGAGCATGACCAGGGCTTGGTCCCAGCCAGGAGGCAGAGGCCCACCTTTTCCAGCTCGTTTGCCTGGAGATGCCCTGGCAGCCACCGAGCGCTCAGGGGCCTGGTCCCTCCCTTCTAACCGAAGGGTCGGCCTAGGCCATCCCTGGGTGTGGAGCGGCTGCCTTCGGGCCATCTGCACCGGCAAGCCAGCCGGGG